>NW_022158356.1:0-681865 GCF_006535985.1 Synchytrium microbalum | reverse complement strand
GGGGGGGGGCTCAAAGAACTCACTTTTTTTGGCATTTCTAGTGATGCGAATATTATTCGTAAAGCTCCTTTGATGGCTGATAGCCATGTATGGACATTTCTTTAGTCTTGTACAAGCTTCGATGAGACTTCACTCTATAACAGCAGCATCATTAAGGAGAGAATGCCAATTATTGTTTTTTTGTTGAAAACTTTGAAAAAATGTTGGTCACGGCTTTGTTGCTCAAAACTCAAAACGAGAGTCTAAAAGGACGCGATCTGTTTGGCTCAACTTGGATCTCCAAGTTTCATTGAAGCCCGCGATATAGGAGGTTTCATGACTGCTCTCCTCTGAGCCTCAAAAACCGTTCAAATTTGTGTGACGGAAGGTACGCCTAATTGCTTTGCATGGTGCGCCTTTTCTTTAGTTCCCTCAAGACGAGAACACCATCAGCATCCTCTTACACCATATCCACCAATGTCTTCGTCTATGCCTTCTCCTCCTCCAACACCTGGCAGAAACGTGGAAGACTCCGACGCCTTACCAGCCGAACGACGTCTAGACGACGAAGCTTCAGTTCGTGAACTAGTCAATTTGCTTAAAACCATTGCATTATCCGATGAATCTGTCACTCCGAGAGAACGGAGGATCGCAACTCCTCGTGAAATGGTCATCAATTTGCTCGAGCATCAGAAATTGGGTGTTGAGTGGATGCTTCGGATGGAGACGGAGAGAGAGGGGAGTAGAGGTGGGATACTTGCTGATGATATGGTAATTTGACGGATTGATGAATTTCGATGAGAATGTTCTTCATACTATACGCTATTTCTGATGAATGACAACATTCTTTGTTGCAACATAGGGATTGGGAAAGACGATACAAGCATTGGCCACCTTTTGTCTGAACAAGCCGGGACCTGGATCGCGAGTTAAATCTACGCTAATTATCGCGGTTAGTGTCGCAGTTACCCGTTCAACACAAGAAACCCGTCGGCGTTTGGTGTGTTTCTGACCCTTTGTCCAACATCTCTTGTAGCCGTTAGCTTTGGTCAATCAATGGGAAAACGAAATTCTGACCAAGCTTATACCAGGATCCTTTACTGTATACAAGCATCAAGGGCCAAAGCGGTTCAGAAAGCTAGAGCAAATACTTCAATATGATATTGTAAAAAATTTAAGCCATTTATCTGTTTCATTGTTCTAAATTCCTTTTTAACTTACAAATTTAAACACTTTCGTTTAGGTAATTAGCACTTATGATCTCCTGTAAGTTGCCAAGGGTTACTTCAACACAGATCACTATACTCATGACAAGATCCATCTTCAAGGACTCGTGATTTCCCAGAACCAAAAAAGGACAAGACCAGGAAACTCAATACGCGAGGACGTAGTGCTGCAGATCGACAGGATGCCGAAGATGCAGACTATGAGAATCTGGTCGCAGAGCAATCTACGTTCAAGCAAGATGAATATGGGCCACTACTGAAGGCTGAATGGTATCGAGTTGTGCTAGATGAAGCACAAAAGATCAAAAACAAGACCACGAAAGGTGCTCGTGCTGCGGCCTTGTTAAAAGCTCGATATCGGTGGTGTTTGAGTGGGACGCCGATTGAGAACAAGAGTGAGCACCATAAAAAAGTGCTTGGTGTCGTTTTGGCTGTTCTTGCTGATTATTTTTGATGCTCACAAACATAGTTGACGAGCTATACCCACTGCTCAAGTTTCTGGCTATTGCACCCTATGACGATTGGGACAAGTTTCGAGAGGAAATCCTTAAACCTTTTAGAAATGGACGACACAAGACTGCTCTGAAACGAGTTAATGCGATCTTAAGAGGTGTGTGAGAATCTGGAGCTTCCCTATTTTCACGTTCCATCAACACCCTTTTTTGCTCATGAGCCGTTCTTCTTTCGTTCAGCTGTATGTCTACGGCGCACCAAAGAGGATTATCTTGATGGCTTTCCCATAGTTCGACTGCCCCCAAAAGTCGTCAGGATTGATACGAATGAGTAAACATGGTTGGTTGTTAGCATTCTCCACTCCAGCACTTCTGACTCTTTTGGCACACTAGTTTCACACCACCGGAACGTGAATTCTATCAGGCGGTGGAGCAAAACATTCGTCTCCAGTTTAATAAGTACTTGAAAGACGTAATCAATGTCACAACGGGATATTTGTTTGTTTGAAACCACCGCTCAAACTATCATTTCGTTACAGGGCACGGTGATGAAGAACTACACGAACGTATTGGTATTGCTGCTTCGTCTGCGACAATCATGTTGCCATCCTGCTCTTGTCGCGCAGACGTTTGAGCCTGCCGAATCTCAAAACGTTCCTGTCGCTGGCGGTGGCAGCAGCAACTTGTCAAATGAGCAACGTTTGGCTCAAAACTTGCATCTCGACACTTTGAATCGGCTCAAGAATGAGGAGCTTGAAGAGTGCCCAATATGCATTGGTAAGCTGTTGTTACGACAGTGACCCTCAAAACTACATCAAGGCTCAGAAAGATGTTTTCTTTGGCTGCGTATCCAGAGGGTCTTGTTACGGAATCCACCAGCATCCTCGCAAACTGTGGTCACGCATTCTGCTCAGAATGTATTCGAGATTTCTTTAATGTTGGAGAAGGGGAGAAGTGCTGTCCGTCTTGTCGGGGTCCTGCGTCGGAGGATTGTATTATTGGAATGTCGACTGTATACCAAATGCATCCGTCGTTGAAGAGGACGGTTGATGTGAATGACGAGCTACGAGTACTTAAAGATTTAGCATCGTCTTTTGTTTCTTCTACGAAAATTGATCGAGCTATTGGGATTTTGGAGGAGACACGCCGAGCAAGTAATGGGGATAAGACAATCAGTGAGTTGATATGGAGTCAAGGCATGTTTTGGTTTTTGTGCTTTGTTAACCAAACACGCTTCTTTACAGTATTCTCTCAATTCCTTGGAGTTCTCGATATCGTAGGCTCTGCTTTGAAGAGGAGGGGCTTCAAATTCATCAGAGTACGTGTTTGTGGTTGCAGTGATATCTGATTGCTTCATCAAGGAGATGTCTTACCTCTTTTTTGCTCTAGTATGACGGTGGAATGAGCGCAACTGACCGCTCCAAAGCAGTCAATATTTTTGAAACCGACCAGGATTGTAATGTTGCTCTGATTTCATTGAAATGTGGAAGTCTGGGACTCAACTTGACATGCGCGAATCATGTCATTCTAATGGATGTAAGTTATTGTGACATCTTGTTGTTTGAGCAAAGCAAATATACGAATATGTGTATGGCTTTTTTGATAGCTTTGGTGGAATCCTGCAGTTGAATCTCAAGCTAGTGACCGAGTAAGTCTGACGTTCAATAACAACATGGTTCGTGACTAGACGCAAAGCTCAATACTTTGTCTACAGGTCCACAGATTCGGGCAGCAGAAGCACGTCTTTGTTTACCGTCTTATGATCAACAACACGGTTGAAGAGAGGATTCTTGCCTTGCAAGTGCGCAAGAAGAAGATCTTTGATGCAGCCATGGATGGCCGTTCATTGAAGATGAAGAAGGGAGAAGGTCGGCTAACATTGGAAGACCTTGTATTGCTGTTCAATGGGGAAGATCAGGAGAATGATGGAAGTGACTTGACGTTGTAGTCACATCCCTTCAGTGTCTACCCTTGTTTTGATGCTGTAAAGTAACGGGAACTATATTGGTTTCATTAGCCAATCGTACTAGAACAATTGTTAAGCATATCTCTGTCTCACATTCTCATACACCTACGCTGGTGAAATTCATAATATTCGCAGCTCTTGCAACAACACGTTCTACTCAGCTTTCGAATATAGTGCTCGACGAGTATGCTTCTGCTGCGTCCACAGCAGATTCCTGCAAGATAAACCATATACTTCCAACGAAGCATCTTCTGACGTTGCTGCCCATTCATCACCATGATAGAGATTGAGACACACCTTACTCTTCCTCTGAGCTCTTATAATGGCAATATCATTCACAGCTGCACGAGACAGATGATGCCCGCCCTAATGCAGATCTTCCAGCTTTTCAATTGAGTGGCGGCAGCTTTGATAAGGTGAAGGCCAACAAGAGGTAGAAGATGCAGTTCCACTAGATTCGGGCAGCACTCTGCTATTATTTCCAAAGCTTCCAAATCATCCTCCCAATTCTGGAAGTCCAAAATCCTGAGACGATCGCCATTACTACGTAGCAGTTGGGCTGCCATGGCTGGATTGGTCTCCAAGTACAAGTCGTCCAAGTTGGGTGTCCAAGTTGGGTATATCATAATCGTAAAGGAATTCGGGGACCGCTTCGGCCAGTGATAAGCGATGTAGAGTTGGCGCATGGCGGGCTACGAGATCTGCAATCACATGATTTTCTGATGTGGACCAGCTATGTAGCTCTAAATCTTCGAGGTTGGCCTTTGCTTTTGTTGAATATCAAGGCAAGACATTCAGCAAGGCACCCATTGTTACGACCAAAGCAGATACGCTTCAGATTGACGTACAGAGACAAGTCCCAGCAGTTAGCTGATAGGACGTTTCCAGGAAGATATCTGACAAGCGTAGAGCCAAAATCGAAAGACTTTAAGCTTCTTTCAGTACTCGAGTTCCTAATGGCCAACAACATGGAATTAATTGTATCAAAGTCCATATAGTCCATGCCGTCAGGGTGCCTCGTAAAGGCTTCAATTGGTATGTAATGCAAGGCCTTTAGCACAGAGGCTATCGGTAATTCCTCGAATATATCAATGTCGAGTTTACAATTCGGATTCTTGGCAGCAAACGATATCGCGACTTCATCGTTCATTGGTTCGTTACGAGACATATGCTTAGAATCACTGCGCGAATCGACGTTGAAGTTTCAAAGTTCAATCAGAGCATCGTCTGGGTTCATCAGCAACACGCCAAGATTGAAAAAAATCAATGGATAAGCGAGAAATTCGATTTATTCTACAGCTTATTCCTCAACAGTCAGCAAATCAAAATACAAGTATATTCTTCAACACCTTCAAAAGTTTTCACTATATATGATTCCGTTCATCGGTAGTATGGCTGCTGTGGTGGTGGAGCCGAATAAGGAGGACGATAATTGTATTGTTGAGGTGGAGGAGCTCCTGCCCCTTGTGGTGGTGGCTAGAAGGTGAAGATTGTGTAAGTATTCAAGAAGCAACGAATCAAGAGATGCAAAAAAGTCATGTTTCAATACAAAGTTCCATTACCTGCATGTAGTATGGTGGGATCTGTTGAGGAGGCTGCTGCTGTTGATGTTGTTGCTGTTGAGGAGGTTGTTGAGGAGGCTGTTGGGGCTGCTGCTGTTGTTGTTGAGGAGGTCCTTGTTGATAATAATATTGTTGAGGAGGACCTTGTTGTTCCTGTCGAGGAGCCTGTTGTTGTTGAGGAATCTGCTGCGGAGGATGAGGGGCAAGCTGTTGTGGTACACTAGGCGGTGATGAAGCGGGTGTGGTCTGAGCTTGCGGTTGTGGTTGTGGTGTACTAGGTGGTGGTAGGAACTGGCTTAAGTCTTTTGGTTCGAGGGTCTTGAATGATGGTGACGTTTTAGCACCTAGAGAGGTTCATAATTCCACAATAGGGTCAGATATTTTTGCGCTACCTTGATCACGCTCCTATATGCAAAAAGAGCCGAAACGTTCAAACTATAGCTTACCGGCAGCACCAGCGACTTCTGCAGAGCTCAACGCTTTCAAAGCAACCTCAACCCTTTCCTTAATGTCGTTCAAAGATGCTTTGATTGCATCAACAGATCCTAGACTCTCAGCTGATAGAGTCTCTGTGACTAAAACCAGTTGATATAGATAGAGTGTCGAATCAAAAAACATTGAATCTATCGTGTACCTTTTTTGACAGTCTGATCAGCAGGACGTTCAACAATAACACGTAATACTGAATTCATTGACAATGCATGGCTGATGTCAATGTCAGATTCGAGAATGACTTTGTCTCCGTCTACCAATAGACATGCGTGAGCAAAGAACGAGTTCATAGATCCAAGTAGGGAGGATTTCCTGACCTTCATCCACATATTTCAAAGTCATCTGGTCCACCTGATTTGGACCTTGTTTGAGCTTGAAGAGTCTTCCAATGATAATACAGAGCTCGTCAAATGTTAATTCTCTAATAATAAGTTGTTGATGTTAAAAGAGTTTACAACGACCACACGACTTTGATGACAATATATGAGAATTTACCCAGGCAATCTGCTCATTGGCAGTCGTCGAATCTCGTCGCCAAGTGAAGCTTTGATGACCTGTTGTGTAAACATGAAATAAGCATAAGCCGGCTTGAAAAAAAGACCAAAGAATACTGGTGCAGAGTGGAAATGGAAGCAACTTACAATCATATTGAATGCCCGTGTAAGCTGGTGATATTTTATACCTTGACTATTTGCTCTCTTCTTGTTCGAGCTGGTCGTCCTGTTTTTCTTGGAATGTTGAACACACGTGAATATATGGGAATATACGAAACTTGACTGAATGTGTCGGTTTGATCTACTTCGTGCCTTTATAGGCTTTTATTCAATTTATTCCAATGACACAGATACAATAATTAACGATACACCCATTGAGCGCGTTCCCAGCCAAGTCTGAACTTCATGATGATGTTTGCCCTTTCGTGTCTTCCAAAGCAGTTTCAAAGCAGAATCAACTGCTGTCTTGTATTTGTTGGCACCTTGAACGGCAAATTCGTCTAACGATCTTGAATTGCTCCTTCGACATTACAAGCATGCAAGGCGATCACGACAAGTTACGTAACTTGCTGAAGAATTGTAGCATTTTCTAAGTTTTTTAAAGCTTGATCTGCCATAGCAGCACATTTAGAAGCCATGGCTTCTTTGAAAGAGGCATTCTTGAAGGCATAGACCTTGAAATCGCTTTAATAACGTTTGGATTCTCACCAAATGAAGAGATCCATACTCACTATACCTTTCTGTGTCATAATTTTGGTACCCGTGTCGAAGATCAACTTCAAACCTCAAACCCGCTTTACTCAGAAGCTTCACAGTCACACTATCATGGCCTTGCTTTTGTTGGTGGGACCTAAATTTGTGACGTACTTAGCGATGTAAATGCGGTTCAACATTTGGCTGATGCAGAAGACTTTACGTGAGCATTGGTCCAAACATACACTATGACATTCATCCCGACTATGTAATCTCTCGCTTCCGTAGTTGTAAAAACGTCAAAGAATATTGCATCTGAATACAATCTGAGCGTTGTTTCTTGACCTCGTCCTTAACGTCTATTTAAAATGAAAATAAAATACAAATGTCAAGGCTTAAATGAACTCAACTGATTACTCATTCGCAATTCATGAGGCCTCTCCCTTCATTTCCTCAAAAGCAGAATTCAACTGTTCATAAACGTCAGCATGTTTCAAATGTTTGGCAAATGATAAAGCCATTTCGTAGGTCGAAGTTGCATCTGTGTCTTCGGATCTAGTTGTAAATTGTTCATGGGACGAATTTTTTTCTCGTTGATGTGACTTTCCAATCTCACACCAGTTTTACCTGATTGACATTGCGAGATTCCAACAAGATATAGCTAGCCACAAGATCTCATCTTGAGGATACTAAAGATAGAGATACGAGTCAGACTTTGGCATATTTTCAAACTCAACTAGCTTCAAAACTTGGGACTTTTACTTTGTCAGTAGTAGACTCCATGATGGAGTACACTTGACGAAACAAGTTTTGAGCAACCGTTTGGCTTGAAGCAAGCGCAATCTCAATGAGTAGTCGGAACCTGTTTTGCATTGAAGGCAGCCAAAACAACGTGATGTAAACTTTAAATTCTTAACTCCTTAACTCCACAACATACCACTTGCTAACTTTAGTAATATCTACTCGACCTCGTTTTAACAGACAGTCCAACACTGACTGAATGACACCAAATAAGACTAGAAATGTTGTGTAAAAGAGTGGTGGAAATATAGGTTATAGAAACCGAAGTAATCTGTACCTCCAGCTGGGCATTCAGAACGTATGACTAGACCTAATTAATTTGGAGGTCAAGAAATAGCTTTGTACATGACATGACTACAAACAGTAGCAGAGCATGCCTGCCATTCTCTCAAAAACGTCGGAGGACGTCTCGACAGCATCATCAGCCTTGTTTACTAGTGCACGTAGAATTTGGAAGCTTTTCAAGATAATATGGCACTCGAACTAACCAAAAGCATGTGTGAGCAATCAATCGCTGCCAAAAATGCAGTACACCTGGTTTGAATCATACCTCATAGAGCAACAGAGCCTCTCCAACTTTGGTATCTTGTTTCGAAGTGACTTCTTCCAATCGTTTCAACACTTGTCTAGTAGTTTCGATCACTCCCAAAGCTGTATTGCATACGTCGGTAGGGAAATTGGAAGACTTGTCTCTGATATGTGACATGAGGGCTGATAATTTGCACAAACAACACACTCGTTTCTATTGATAGAGTACAAAGTACTTGCGATTTTTTCATTTGCGCTGCATCACTCAACATCGATCACACACCTGCTGAAGAATCGTAGCTGTTTCATGTGGATTTATCCTCAAAGCTTGGTATGCAATCGAAGCACATTCAGAAGCGACGGCCTTTTGGGACGCATTATGGATGGCAGCATTCCAAGAATGTCGAATCAGCCATTCCACATTATCGTCGTTTGGAAGTAGTAGAGTTGCAGCCAAGCCTTTTCTGAGAGCTTGAACCATGGCCAATGGGTCTTTTATACTACAAGGCAGTTCAAAGTTAATGTCTGTTTTGTTTTCATCGAGAAGACAGCGTTACGCACCTTGGAATCAACCGCTGACATTGCAACATCACAGTTGTTGCATTTATTGCGGTCACGTCGATGTTCAATACTTGCGAAACATCCTCGTCGGGCATTTGAGTTGTATCTCAAGTGGTCGATTTAGTAAAAAGGCCGGGCAAAGTTAAATGCTATGTGACCAACCTCTTGTACGCTGTACTGCAGTCTCACTATACAAATCTTCGAGCCGCTTCTCCATGAAGGCTTTCCGATCAGGAGGTAACAAATCCAGCAACAGTTCAAACCATTGAAGAGCAATGGTCAATCGTCCAGACTGCATTTCTCGTTGCCCGGCCTTCCATACTAAAGCAGCATATTGTGATTTCAAGCTGGTCGATCGTGTATCGTTAGGCCTCTGTAAGAATGGGTCTATAAAGTGATGATTTGTGTGAGCAATGACCAAAAAAGAACATTGCAAAACGCTCATCTACCACTTTGCAGCAACTTGTCCACATCGTTGATATGACATGAATGGGATGTCTGCGTAGCAATAAATACCAGAGACAGGCTTAACCTTCAAGAAGGAGAGAAAGGTCTACTGAGCAAAGAACAAAGGCATGTCTAGATTGAGGATGCCAGACCTGGCACGCAACTCATCAGGAAAGGAGACAAGCATCATGATTTGCACAGCAGCTGATAAATCCATCTTGGCCAAATCTTGCATCATGCGAAGCAAACTAGCGAGGGGATAGCCGTCAGTCTACAGTGTGTTTCGCGAGAAACACGAAACAACACTTGCATTTTCGACCATTGACTGTTGGAGAGGTCCAATCCTGCGACGACTTGAAGCAAAGAAGGTGTCAGCAAAAAACACCATGGCACCACAGCGTGCTTGTACCTGAAGTCAGGTTCTGTTGAGACACTCCACCCAACATGAAAGCACGAAGAGCTAAAACCATGATGGCGGATGATTTAGACAGATTCCGTTCACGTAGCGTATTAACTACACTCATGAGCTTGGCCGAATCAATGCTCTGAGCAAAGGAGAGGTATATCCACGAGTTTACCTATAATTTTGAATTAGCAGTCGTTTTCGATAAATAAACGACATCCAGCTTACATAAATATCTGCCCATGCAGGCCTGCATTTGTTAGAAGCGACAGCTGAATGAAGTATAGTTTGCATTGTTTGAATTCCTATCATGGCCTTGTCCTTGTTGGTGTGAACCAAGTTTGTAATGCACTAATAATGTAGATGATGCCTTAGTTCTGGAGAAATTTGACCGCAAAAATTGCCGAATTCATACTTTGGACAGTCTGAAGATGCAACGTTCTATCTGTTGATGGTGCGGTTAGTTACAAAGTGAGCACCTACTGCATCGCTTGTTTGCTTGCCTCAAGATCCGTCTCCCCGATGACAGAGATATACGAGGGATCCATTGTATTCGGCGTGCCTTCACCGATAAGTGAGCATTCGATAAAAAAGACTTGCCAGCTCATCGTGTCCAGTTCATGGTTCTAGAATCCCATAATGGTAAGCTTCGTGAATGAGGTAGCAAAAGTGAGGTTCAGACGACGACAACCTTTTCTAGTAGCTTGGATGTATGGAGAGCCTGCTCTATCCTGCCAGCATCCAGCAATGAGTCACATGTTGACAAACCAGCGTCAACCAGCTTGATCGAGGCTATACTGGATCGTGAGTACACTCGAACAAAGAATTAAGTCCATGTAGATTTGAATCATACTCGTTTGATACACATCTTGATGTCGTCCAGATAGGCTATTCAGTATCAGAAATGCCACCAAACGTACTAAAGTAGTGATCACGGTTAGATGTCTTGTATCTCAACCAATAACCGATTAAATGATTACATTTAGCACATAAATCGATATCATTTTGCTGATATTTGATTGCGATATTCCATAATCGACAAGCACCGTCACTTGCACTGGCAACCTGTCCATAGTCGTCAACATTCAAATCGTTCGCACTTAGTCCTTGGTACAGTTGATCGAGTACAGCTACGGCAACAATACGATCTTCTGCATTGTTGCGTGTCAGTGACGTGATTATATCCTGTATATAGTCCTGCATTCCTCTAAGCTTGCAGCTTGGGTTGTTGTTTACTCACGATGAATCTGGCAGTTCTTGGTAAGTTTAACCATTCAGCACTAGAGACGATGGTTTTAATATTCATTTTTCATTTATTTATATTTTAGAATCAAATGTCCTGCCTGATTTCGTCGAAGACAAGCTCGAAGGCGATGAATTCACAGTCATCAACTTGAGCAAACATGGAACATTCCTCGCTACTGGATCACTAAAAGGAATAGTTCAAGTTTGGGATTTTGATACTCGCCAACCAATACGAAGTCTCGCTGCTCATGCTGCTCAAGTCACCGCCGTCAGGTATGAAAGATCCATTTGTTTTGACAAAAGCTCTCTCGCTTGTATTCAATCCATAGTCTCCTTTGTGGGCACAGCTTTGAGCGATCTGGAAGATACCTGTTATCAGCATCTCGTGACTCAAATTGCATCTATTGGGACTTGTATGATGGATCCATCAAGTTCCAAATTGCCTTCAACTCTCCCATCTTGTGGGCTCAGATGCATCCAAAAGAAAAGCAATTCGCGCTGTCGCCATATCTAGAAAATCCTCAAATCGTAGATCTACCAGATTCTCCTGATGCCAAACTTATACGCCATGTGGTCAAGATCAGTGCGGAACCAGACTTATCAACAGATCAAACGTATGCTAGTTTATACCACATTTGACAATACGAGTTCTGACTCTTTTCCTCGTCTAGCATATCCACTGATCGTGTATATATCACAACGGGATCTTTTGATCGCAAAGGAGAATACCTGTATCTCGGAAATAGCCAAGGAGCGATTTCGGTTCTGCATGTGAAGTCTCTGACGGTGAGTAAAAACACAGGTTTTGAAACAAGGAATGGCATCCTCACTCGTGGTACCTTTCAGATCACCACAAGTATTCAGATATCAGAATCTGCTGTAAAAAGTGTTGACCTCAATCCTTCTCGAACGTAAGTCTCCCTTAGCTGTCACTTTTTTAGCCTTCAAAACTCACATGTTGACGTTAGGCAAGCTGCTATATGTACAGATTCGCTCATGACAGTCTCGATACAGCACCTTCCTGACAAACCTATTCAACTCCAATTACTTCGTCAACTTGAACAAGTACCGAATCAGACTGTATTCACAAACTGTGGATATAGTCATGATGGAGCATATATATATGCAGGTAACATATTGGAGATTTGTTATGAACAAAGACAAGGTCTTGACATCTCCTTAACTAGGATCTGCGGCACCAGGTCAACACAACATTTATATGTGGGAAACAGAGACAGCCTTCTTGATCAAAGGTCTCGAAGGTCCTCGAGAGGATTTATTGAATGTGATGGTAAGCCAGCGTGGTCTCATGTTACAGTGTTGTGTCTTTGTACTGATATGGTCTTGTTTCTTTTGTAGTGGCATCCCAAACGACCAACATTGGTCTCTGTATCTAGCGAAAAGTGTATATACGTGTGGGGTGGAGATTACCGGGACGCATGGGCAGTTGTCTTGCCAGGTACGAAGCATTGCGTCTCCTCTCCATAAGTATATTTTGCTGACTAGTCACATTTTTAGGTTTCAAACAGATAGACGAGTGTCAGCAGTACGAAGAACGAGAAGACGAGTTTGATATTGTTGTATGTAATTCCATTGAGTTGCTTACAATTGAGCTAAGATGACATAATCTTCTCGTTGTAGGTCGAGGCTCCACGAGCACCTGTTCCAGGAAATGACGAGTTCGTAGATGTCGACACAATGGACTCTGATGATGATGAATATGGTCAAGATATGGTTCTCCCAATACTATTGGAGCCTGATATGGACTTGGAAATGGTGGAAGCTCCAGTTGTCAGGAATCCATGGTTGGTCCAGGTTGCTCCAATATTGAAAAACGAGCCAGTGATTGTGGAACAGCCCGCAGACAGTGGGGATCATGTAGATAAGAAGGGAGATCTTCCTGTGGTGGAACCTCCGTCGCGGGATCTATCGCATGTTGAGCAGGAAGACGATGATAATGATATAATTGACGTGGAGGCTTTTTAGAAAACGGAAGACCTTGTACATGATCGTAGTTGGCATATAATTTTTCTAAATAAATTAAGATTCAGCTTGCACGCTCAATGATTGCAGTTCATCACGAAACTGTGTTGTATACACGGTTTCTGCAACTTTTCCACAAAACGACAAAGAACGCATAAAACTAGTATTCTGGGCCAAGGAACACCCTCGAAATCAGTGACAGGTGTAAATTTGATACTGATAGGGCTTCTTTGGATCCTATACAGCTTTGTAGGACCTCTCTGTAGGTTTTGCGCCAGTCAAGTGTTTGATCAAAAAGTAAACTTATAACTGGTTATGGACAAACCGAAACCAAGTGACGTTTCTGCTGCAGCGGCAGCAGAACTATCATCATCACCATATACCCACCAAGTGCCCTCATACCGCTCAGCCGGTGTAGAAACCGTCCCGAATGCCAACATTAAACGAAAACTGACGGACGAGAGTGGAAAACCAATGTTGCCTGATTTACCAGGCGCGGTAAATCAGAATGAAAAGATTACTATTATGAAGAAGGCGGTGACTCTTCAAGGTACATGGATTTACGTGGCAGATCTTGCGTAAACTTCTTTGGGGTAGAAGTCACTAACAGACAAACACGATCTTTTTCATGTAGAACTCATAAGAGCATCTCGCGATGCACGAGCAAATCCAGCCGCTGAACCAGCAACAGGTGCCGATGCATTACTGGCTCGTCTTAAGGTGCATCCTCCACCGCCACGACGAACAGCACACCGTTCCTATATATTCGAGGAAGGAAGCGTCAGATACGAGCCCAAACCACTGCAGCGTGGTGTTGGAGTGTCCACTGAAGAGGACGAGGAGGCAAATGGGTTTGGATCTAAGGGGTCGGGAGAAGGTGGGAGTTTTAAGGAAAAGTTGGTGCACTTTTTAGTGTGAGTGTGTATAGATCAAGGGTGTTGTCGTTTGAATTTTATTTTGGGTTGACGCTGACAAGTCGAGTTTTCGGCTAGTGATCAACAAATTAGCAATCCAGCTCCAGATTCTGGTGAGTACCTATGTTGGGTTAGGCAAGCCATGTTTTCTTCCCCACGCTGACTAACAATTTCCCAATAGACGATACCGCAGAACTACTCCTCGAAAACATGGAAGGCGATTACCTTCCCGACTCACGTATAACTCGGGCTGCTCAAGCTTCCAAGTCTGACGACTCGAACGATGATGAACGAGCTATTGTGCAGGTATGCAGTGACTATTATACTTGTCAACGCAATACTCAATCTCTCAATTTTAGGCTTTCTACACATACTTTGATTCCAACATCAAAGCACACACATCCGCTCAACTGAATCCAGAGTGGACTGACAACTTTTTGGCGTTGATACCAAAAGTGGTCAAGAATCGCTTTCCACAGGACGTCAAATCGTTGCTTGAGGAGACGAGGCTAGAGTACAGTGAGAGTGGGAAGCGGTCTGCGGGTGAGTCCTGTTCTGGCAATTTGGGATCAATCCATCAGTGTTTTTTTGGTTAGTTGCTTCAAAACAGTCGCTTACATTTGGTCGTTTTTACTAGTCGATTTTATCCTTAAACCTCGCAAAAAAGGATCTCAGAATGCCAAGTAAGGCTTTGCCATGCAAATATACTTCTGTGCCGTCGTGTCCTCATTTTTGGTTTAGGATTGACGCAGAAGCAATCTACCCATTGCCACAAGACAAACCTTCATTGCCGACTGGATGGCGTGCGTCGTTCTTGGAAAACAGAACCAAGATTGAACGTGAATTGTATCTACCTCATGGTGTGATTCGTGGCATGTTGGCAGAATGGGGCCCTCATGCTTTGAATCGATTGGTTGATTCGGAAGAAGTTTGTAAACAACCTACATTCCGTATTGGTGGATTTAGATCCATGGTTATGGTTCAGGCTGATAAGTGTCGCGAGAAGCTTATCAATGGGTATGTTGGGTCTGAATTTGTCTGATGGCAGTACGAGGAAATTGATTCCCGATTTTTTTTAGCTATTTTGTCAAAGTGCTTCGTCTCTTCCTGGATCACTTTACTGTTGGTAAAAACAAGGATTTCCAACGTCCACCAGCTGGATTATACAGGGCTGGAAACGGTTTAATATTCAACCAAGTCCTGTCAATCATAACTGGATCCTTGGCAGACTACCTCACAATATTTGCTCATCCAGTTGCTGCTCCATCTGGTGATATATTGGAAGAGCTAATGGATTTAAAACCACGAGCACCACGCTTCCAAGTCCGTCTTTGGCTCAGAGATCGTACACCAGAATTCGATCCACCATTGTCTGATGTAGAAGAAGCCGTACTGGAAGGCTTCGAACTAATAATCCATACCGTCGAATCCATGCCTAAAATCGATGCTGTCATAAACTCTCAAGCTTCCGAAAGCTTGCTGAAATTGACGAATGAAACCAGTGCTGCTACATCTGGTAATCCATTCCGAACACCAGGTGCTAATGACGAGATCCGCATCAAGCCTGAAGCTGTTTTGATTGAACAAGGAGCTGCTCTACTACGTGCATACTGTGCCGAATGCTTTGACGTGGCACGTAGCTTCGTCAGCAAGTATGACAAGTACAAGTCTCTGTTAATGGATGAAGCTGATGCCTCTGTTGAGGTCTTCTTCAAAGAGCAGCATTCCTTTAAAGAGTACTCTGCTGAAATAGAGAGATATAGGTCTATCGCTACCGAAGTCATGGGATGTCGTCGTCGCAATGAGCTGCCGTTGATTGAGCTTAATTGTGAAGAGTTGCATAAGGCTATTGCTGCTAGGGCTATTGAGCTCAGTAATCGATACCTGAATAATATCACGGAGCAAACTGCTGAAGCTGAGCGATTGTGAGTTATTGCTTCATCTCACGTAACGGTTTTTTTTGGTGGGTTGAAACTAATTGTAATTTCTTTTCAAAGGGTTTGTGCACGCTTCGATGCTATCGAGCAACGTGCTCTCCATGTGCCGGCAGATTTCAAGGAAATGGCTGATCTCATGGTATACATGGAAGAAGTCCGAGCCAAGGAGATTCCGGCATTAATGGAAGAATTAGACGAAGCTCGTAAACGATTAACATACATAGCTTCCTTCTCGGCTTTATCCGAAAGCTACATCAAGCTCAACAATGCTGCCTTCACATGGCCGACACGTCTACTACCTATCGTAGAACAGTATGAAGGCAATATGACTGAAGCTCGTCACCGTGCCGAAACCTCACTCGTCGAACAACGAACCCGGTTCGTTGCTGAATTGGATGAATTATCCAAACAGGTGGAATCTCTACGAGATGTCGGCGAATTAGATGAAATGCCCTTTTATGCCAAAAAAGCTGCGGCCATGGAAAAGCAACTCAAAGGAGCTGCCGAATCCATTGCTGAATTCAATAGAGAAGAAAACGTATTCGGATGGGAAGTCACGGCATACCCACAACGTAAAACAATCTTGTTGGCTTTGGAGCCGTATCAGGCATTATATACCATATCCGTCAATTTCCAGAAATCTTATAAACGATGGCTTGATGGTCCATTGCTGGAATTGGAAGCTGAGGCAATCGAAGCAGAGATTGATTCACTTCGTCGTGAAATGTATCGGGTGGCTAGCTTGTTGAGTGAAGCACCTGCTCCTACTGCTATTGCAGCTCAAGTTAAAGAAAAGCTGGATGAGTTTATTACGAATGTGCCATTTGTACGGGTACTTTGTAATCCTGGCATGCGGGACCGTCATTGGACACGTATGTCTCAAATCATGGGTCAGAATATGAAACCTGATGGACAGACAACGTTGCGTAAGATGCTGAAACACGACTTGTTGCCATGTCTGGAGCAGTTCCAGGAAATCAGCGGTAAGCATAGAATGTATGTTGTCCCTCCTTTTTTGCTTCTACTCACATTTCACGATTCAAATCTAGACTCTGCATCCAAGGAATACACTCTCGAAAAGAACATGGCAAAGATGGCAGCCGATTGGGAGCCCCTCACATTTAATCTCATCGCATACCGCGAGACTGGCACATTCATATTGTCTGCCGTTGACGAAGCTCAACAATTACTTGATGATCAAATCGTCAAGACTCAATCCATGCGTGGATCACCGTACATTAAACCGTTCGAGCAACAGATTAAAGACTGGGAACGTAAATTGCTCACTACTCAAGAAGTCATTGATGAATGGCTCAAAGTACAGGCCACCTGGTTGTATCTGGAACCCATCTTCTCGTCTGAAGATATTATGGCTCAGATGCCAGAAGAAGGAAGAAAATTCAAGACTGTTGATACTAATTGGAGGAAGATGATGGAGGTATGGTGAAGAAAAGATCGTCCGATACCATGTTTGCAATTTTTACTCATCGCTTCTCCTACTTGGAAAATTAGACCGTCAACAAAGACAACAAGATTTTGGTTGTAACGGATATTCCCGGTCTTGTAGCTGAGCTCCAGAGCAGTAACGAGAACTTGGAAGCCATCTTGAAAGGTCTTAACTCGTATCTTGAAATCAAGAGATTGTTCTTTCCTCGATTCTTCTTCTTGTCTAATGATGAAATGCTTGAGGTATGTTCGCAACACCGATTTCAATGTTGGTTTTGAGAGGTGGCTAAGACTCTTTCGTCGCTTAGATTCTTTCTGAAACGAAAGATCCCACTCGTGTCCAACCACATCTCAAGAAATGTTTCGAAGGTGTCGCATCTCTCAACTTTGACGACAATTTGGATATCACAGCATTATATTCCAGTGAAAAGGAAGAGCTACAACTTACTCAAAAGGTGTCTACAAACGATGCCAAGGGCTCTGTCGAGAAGTGGCTGTCCCAAGTAGAAAGCATGATGTTGGAATCAGTGCACTCTGTCACTGAGAATGCCTTTCATGCATACTCGAATACTCCAAGAGAACAATGGGTACTCGACTGGCCTGGCCAGGTAGTACTCTGTGTAGGCCAAATATTTTGGACTTGGGGTGTTGAAAACGGCATCATGTCTGGCAAGAAGGGACTTGAATCATACGTCCAAAAATTAAATTCAGACTTGTCTGAAGTAATTAAACTTGTACGTGGTAACTTGTCAAAGATGGCCCGTCTGACTCTTGGAGCTCTGGTCGTCATTGATGTGCATGCTCGTGATGTAGCCACACAATTAGCTCTAGAAGGAATCAAGGACACACAGGACTTCTCGTGGTTGGCACAGCTACGATATTACTGGGAAAAGAGTCAAGTCGAGGTTAAAATGATTAACACTACTCGCCGATACGGATATGAATATCTAGGAAACAGTCCACGTCTAGTTATTACGCCGTTGACAGATCGTTGTTACCGTACCTTATTCGGTGCTCTACATTTGAATCTCGGCGGTGCTCCAGAAGGGCCAGCAGGTACCGGTAAAACCGAAACGACAAAGGATTTAGCCAAGGCACTTGCAAAGCAGTGTGTCGTCTTTAACTGCTCTGATGGTCTTGATTACCTTGCTATGGGTAAATTCTTCAAGGGATTAGCTTCATCTGGTGCATGGGCATGCTTTGATGAATTTAATCGTATCGATCTGGAAGTGCTGTCTGTCGTTGCACAACAGATTCTGACGATTCAGCGTGCTATCGCTGCTAAGCTTCAGACGTTTATGTTTGAAGGTACCAATCTGCCGTTGAATACGTCTTGTGCTGTGTTTATTACCATGAATCCGGGTTATGCTGGTCGTTCTGAACTGCCGGATAACTTGAAGGCACTTTTTAGAACTGTTGCAATGATGGTGAGAACATATTTCGAATGAATTAGAGTGTCGAAAACTTAGTTCTGACAGCAAACTTTTTTCTCCTATAGGTTCCCGATTATACCCTCATCTCCGAAATCACACTCTACTCGTGTGGTTTTATCGAAGCTCGTAATTTAGCACGAAAGATTACCGCCACATATCGTTTGTGCTCTGAGCAATTGTCATCGCAAGATCACTACGATTATGGTATGAGAGCTGTCAAATCTGTATTGACGGCTGCCGGTAACTTGAAGCTCAAATATCCGGACGAGAACGAAAACGTCGTCGTGCTACGATCCATCATTGACGTAAACTTGCCGAAATTCTTGTCTCAAGATATCGCCCTGTTTAGAGGCATCACATCCGACTTGTTCCCTGGTGTAACACTCCCCAAACCCGATTATGCCCTTCTCGAAGAAGCTATAAATAAGAATTGTCTCAAGCAGCACTTGCAGCCAATCCCAGCATTCGTAGAAAAGATAATCCAGCTGTACGAAATGATGTTGGTTCGTCACGGATACATGTTGGTAGGAGAACCTTTTGCTGGCAAGACAACAGCGTATCGAGTCCTGGCAGATGCCTTGACCGATCTAGCTATTGAAAAGGGAGATAAATCGGAATGGCTTCGAGTACAGCATAAAGTCATAAACCCGAAAGCTATACCTATGGGTCAACTGTATGGTCAGTTTGATCCTATATCGCATGAATGGACTGATGGTGTGCTAGCTACCAGTTTCCGTGCTTATGCATCAAGTCCCAGTCCAGACCGTAAATGGGTTATCTTTGATGGACCTGTTGATGCCGTCTGGGTTGAGAATATGAATACCGTGTTGGACGATAATAAGAAGCTTTGTCTTATGAGTGGTGAGATTATTCAGCTGTCGAATACCATGAGTTTGGTGTTTGAGGTTATGGATTTGGCTGTCGCTTCAGTGAGTACAGACCTAGCGTTTCGCATCTTTTTGTTCTAAATTCTACTGGGCCGAATCAGAACAGTATTGCTTACAAAATTCACAACATGTTAGCCTGCTACCGTATCTCGTTGTGGTATGGTGTACATGGAGCCAGACAGATTAGGATGGCGACCACTCGTATCAAGTTGGCTCGAAACTGTAGCCCTCAACGCAGACTTCGTAAAACGCCTAACAGACCTGTTCGAACAAATGGTACCTCATTGCCTTATGTTTGTCCGCAAGGAATGCAAAGAACTGGCACCAACATCCGAAATCAGTTTGGTCAACTCGTTAATCAAGTTACTCGACAGCTTTATTGACGACCTCAAAAAATTCACCACCATGAACGATGAGCTTAAGCAGTCGCTGGAATGTCGATTCATATTCTCGCTGCTCTGGTCTGTAGGTGGTAGTCTTGATTCGGCCAGTCAGTCGAAATTCGATGCATCGTTGAGACTTCTAATTGATGGTCTGCCCACTCAGTTGACATTATTGCCACCAAAGGACGGAACTGTATATGATTATATGTATGAAGTTGGTGTGCCTGGACGATGGGTAGCTTGGACTAGCACTATTCAAGACACACCGATATCACCAACTGCCGACTTTAGCGAAATTATCGTACCAACCAAAGATACTGTTCGATACAGCTATTTGATGGACGTGCTCATCACACACGACAAGTCGTTTGTATTGGTTGGTCCAACTGGTACCGGTAAATCCAAATATATTACCAACAAGATGCTGAATGGATTGTCAAAGGAAAAATACATTCCTCTTTTTATCGCCTTCTCTGCAAGAACTAGTGCAAACCAAATCCAGGACATGGTGATGGCTAAACTGGATAAGCGTCGTAAAGGAGTGTTTGGTGCTCCACTTGGTAAAAAATATCTGGTCTTTATCGATGATCTCAATATGCCGGCCAAGGAAACGTATGGTGCTCAGCCACCTATAGAGCTCTTCCGTCAATTCCTGGATCATGCTAACTGGTATGATAAGAAGGATACTTCTAGACTGGAATTAGTAGATGTGCAATTAGTCGCTGCAATGGGTCCACCAGGAGGAGGTCGTAACTTTGTAACTCCTCGATTCATGCGTCACTTCAACCAGATTGTCATCAATGCCTTTGATGATTTGACCATGGCTAGAATCTTCAACACGATAACAGACTGGCACTTTAATCGTATGGAATTCTCGGATGAAGTACGTAGTCTAAGCAGCAAAATAGTAAATGCTACTGCCGCTGTATATAAATGGGCTGTATCTACATTACTGCCAACACCAGCCAAGACCCATTATACCTTCAACTTGCGTGACTTTTCACGTGTCATCCAGGGTGTAGTTTTATGTCAGCCAAAGGCATTCGAAGACTCGAAGAAGGTCATTCGATTATGGGCTCATGAAGTATATAGAGTATATTATGATCGTCTAGTAACAGAAGAAGATCGTACTCAGATCTTTGAGTTTATGAAGGATCTTGTACCTTCTCAATTCGGAATGAGCTCTGAATCAGTCTTTAAGAGCAGCAATGATGGAAACAAAGTCAAGGAGACAGATGTTGGAAATCTGCTTTTTGGTGATTTCTTGACCAAGAAGGGTGCCGAAGCACCACCATATATAGAAATGACGGATATCAACGTAGTCACCGCAGCGGTAACAACCCAACTCGGCGAGTACAACTTGGTCCAAAAGAGTAAACTTAATCTAGTACTCTTCCGATTCGCCATTGAACACATATGTCGTATCTTACGTATCTTGCGTCTCCCTGGTGGTAACGCTCTACTCGTCGGTGTTGGTGGAAGTGGTCGACAATCGTTGGCCAAGCTTGCTACATTTATGTCGCAATACGAAATCTTCCAGATTGAAATCTCCAAATCATACGGAAAAGCTGAATGGAGGGATGATTTGAAAAAGATGCTCATGTTGGCTGGAGCCGAGAACAAGCCCACCGTCTTCCTGTTTACTGACTCTCAAATCAAGGAAGAGTCATTTATTGAGGACATTGCCAGTTTACTAAACTCTGGCGATGTGCCTAACATATTTGCCAACGACGAAAAGCAGGCCATCATAGAAAAATGTGGGCCCGATGCTACCGATCAAGGAAAAGCTGGTGATGGATCGCCAGCCGCCATATACAACTACTTTGTCGGTCGTGTACGAAATAATCTACATATCATCCTCTGTATGTCTCCTATCGGTGATGCCTTCAGATCACGTCTAAGACAATTCTCGGCCTTGGTAAATTGTTGTACCATTGACTGGTTCCAATCATGGCCCGATGAAGCTCTGCAAGCTGTAGCACGTCAATTCTTGGCTGATGTAGACTTGGAAGCTAATACTCGAGACGCCGTAGTAGCCATGTGTCGACACTTCCATCAATCGACAATAGCCCTGTCTGCTAAATTCCGTCAAAAGCTGTCTCGATACAATTATGTCACGCCAACCAGTTATTTGGAACTGCTGCTGGCATATAAATCTCTACTAGGAATGAAACGAGAAGAAGTCTTGAAAATCAAGAATCGTTATGCAGCTGGTCTGGAGAAACTGCAGTTTGCTGCTGGACAAGTACAACGTATGCAAAAGGAATTGACCGATTTGCAACCACAGTTACGAAAGACTTCAGAAGAAACCGCTGAAATGTTGGAAAAGATTGCCAAGGAATCCGTCGAAGTTGAATCTACTCGAACCATTGTCGCTGCTGACGAAGCTGTAGCTACCAAGAAGGCTGATGAAGCTACAGCAATAAAGAATGAGTGCGAGTCAGATTTAGCTATGGCTCTGCCACTATTGAATGCAGCTCTGTCGGCTCTTGACACCTTGAAGAAATCTGATGTCGACTTGGTCAAGACCATGAAGAACCCTCCAGATGGTGTAAAACTTGTCATGGAAGCTGTATGTACCATGAAGGATATAAAGCCAGAAAAGATTCCTGATCCTAGTGGATCCGGTCGTATGGTGTTTGATTACTGGAAGCCTTCACTCAAAATGTTGGGTGATCCTAAATTCTTGGAGCAGCTCAAATCCTTTGATAAAGATAATATTCCACCTGCCATTATTAAAAAGATTCGAGCCACCTTTATACCCAATCCCGACTTTAAACCCGACAAGGTCAGATCTGCATCGTCAGCTGCCGAAGGATTGTGTAATTGGATTATTGCTATGGAGGCTTATGATCGTGTAGCCAAAGAAGTAGCACCTAAACAGGAAGCTTTGGCTAAAGCCGAATCTGAATTGGCTGAGACTATGGCAGGTCTTACAGAGAAACGAGCAATCTTGAAGGCTGTACAGGAGAGATTGCAAGCCTTGAATGAGAACTTGACTGCCTTGTCAAACAAAAAGGAACGTCTAGAACGTGAAGTCAAGAACTGCGGTGAACAACTTGACCGTGCTCAGAAGCTTTTGGGTGGTCTTGGTGGTGAAAAGCAACGTTGGACTGAAGTCGTTGCTCAACTCGAGGGCACATATGTAAATCTCACTGGTGATGTACTCATATCTGCTGGTGTACTGGCGTATCTCGGTGCCTTTACCAAGATTTATCGTGCGGAAGGAGCAGCTGATTGGGTGGAAAGATGTCGAGCAGCTGCCATTCCTTGTGCCGACTCATTCTCGTTATCCAAAGTCTTGGGAGACCCTATAAAAATCCGAGCATGGACTATTGCAGGTCTTCCAACAGATCAATTCTCGATTGATAATGGTATCATTGTCCAAAACGCACGTCGTTGGCCGTTGATGATTGATCCACAAGGTCAAGCGAACAAGTGGGTCAAGAATATGGAACGAGAACGTAATCTGGTCATTATAAAGCTGTCTGATGCTGATTATGTCCGTAACCTCGAGAATGCAATTCAATTCGGATCGCCCGTATTGCTAGAAAACGTCAAGGAGGAATTAGATCCTATATTAGATTCCGTCTTGCAAAAGCAAACCTTTAGATCTGGTGGTGCCATGTGTATTCGTCTAGGAGATGCTGTTATCGAATACTCTGAGAACTTTAGGCTGTATATAACTACCAAGCTTCGTAACCCACACTACTTGCCCGAATTATCCGTAAAGGTCTCTCTACTCAACTTTATGATTACGCCAGAAGGTCTAGAAGATCAACTACTGGGTACTGTAGTCACTCGTGAAAGGCCAGAATTAGAAGAGGAAAAGACTGCCTTGATCTTGCAGTCTGCTGACAACAAGCGTCGTCTCAAAGAGATTGAAGACAAGATTCTAGAAATTCTGTCTTCTGCTGAAGGCAATATTCTAGAAAACGAAACTGCCATTGAAGTGTTGTCATCTTCTAAAGTATTGTCAGTCGAGCTGTTCGAAAAACAAAAAATTGCCGAGGAAACGGAACGAAAGATTGATGACACTCGTGAATCATATCGACCAATCGCCAACTCTTCGTCAGCACTCTTCTTCTGTATTGCAGATCTGGCCAATATCGATCCCATGTACCAATACTCTTTGACATGGTTTATTGATCTCTTCGTCGCTGCCATCAATGGATCCAACAAGTCCAAGGATTTAAAGAAACGTCTCAAGAACTTGGACTCGTACTTTATGTATTCCTTGTATTGTAATGTCTGTCGATCACTCTTCGAAAAGGACAAGCTGCTCTTCTCTCTACTCTTGACTATAGCAGTCATGAGAAACAGAAAGGAATTAGACGAAACAGAATTCACCTTCTTGTTAACAGGTGGTCTGTCTCTTGGAGCTCCCGCTACGCCAAATCCAGATCCATCGTTTATTACCGAAAAAGCCTGGACTGAAATATGTAGAATGTCGGATATGCCAGCATTTAATGGATTTGCTGAAACATTTAGTCCAAGTGACTGGAAGCCATTTGCAGAAAGCCCAGAACCACACTTAGCACCACTGCCACCGAAATGGGCTTCAGTAGGAGACTTTAGAAGGCTGATGATATTACGTGCCTTCAGACCTGAACGAATTGTACCGGGTGTACAAGAGTTTGTAAAGGCATCGTTATCGCATAAATTTATTGAGCCTCCGACATTTGACTTGGCCGGATCGTACGAGGATTCATCTCCCAAGTCTGCTCTCATCTTTGTCTTGTCCCCTGGAGTTGATCCAATGGCTCAGTGAGTTTAAAGTCTCGATGTTGCTGATGACTGAATATTGACTCACTTTTTCCACGTAGACTTTTGAAGTTTGCCGAAGACAAGGGCTTTGGAGGTAGTAGATGTCAATCAATCTCTCTCGGTCAAGGTCAAGGACCTATAGCAGCCGCCATGATCCGAGATGCTCAAAAAGCAGGCACCTGGGTCGTATTACAGAACTGTCACTTGGCAGTCTCATGGCTTGGATCCTTGGAAAAGATCGTCGAAGACATGTCAGGAATCGGCGCAGCCAATGTACAAAAGGACTTTAGATTGTGGTTAACGTCATATCCATCACCGAAGTTCCCCGCTTCCATCTTGCAAGGTGGTGTAAAAATGACAAATGAACCTCCACGTGGTATTCGTGCCAATCTATTAAAGAGTTATTTGAGTGATCCGATCTCGGACGACAAATTCTATACTGGCTGTACTCAGGCTAATGCCTGGGAGAAGATGCTGTTTGGTCTGTGTTTCTTCCATGCTCTTGTACAAGAGCGCAGAAACTTTGGCCCATTAGGTTGGAATATCCCGTACGAATTCAATGAATCCGATCTACGTATTAGTATGAGACAGTTACAGATGATGCTTGACCAATATGCAGAGGTACCATTTAAAGCTTTAAGCTACTTGACTGGTGAATGTAATTATGGTGGTCGTGTCACTGACGAATGGGATCGTCGAACTCTCAATAATGTGCTGTCTCAATTCTACAGTCCTCAGATATTGGATGATCCATCATACAAGTTTAGTCCTTCTGGTCAATACTTTGCTCCTGCCAAGGGCAAGTACCCCGATATGGTAGAATACATCAAGTCGCTACCGCTCAATCAGTCACCTGAAGTCTTTGGTATCCACGACAATGGTGATATTGCCAGACAATTAGCTGAGACCCGTCTCTTGTTTGACTCCGTACTTGTAACTCAAGAACAGTCTAGTGGTGGTGGAGGTGGTGGCAAGACGTCAGATGAAATCTTGGAAGAAGTCGCTGCGGATATATTAAACCGTGTCCCAGCAGGATTTGATGTTGAAGCTGCTCAGAGAAAGTATCCAGTATCATATAACGAATCGATGAATACTGTTTTAGTGCAAGAAATGATTCGATTCAACCGATTGATTGCCATTATCCGTGACTCGCTGGCTCAAGTACGTAAAGCAATCAAGGGTTTGGTAGTCATGTCTGCCGATCTAGAAGAAGTGACCAAGAGTATGCTTGTGGGCAAAGTGCCAGCTTTATGGGCTGCTAAATCCTTCCCAAGTTTGAAACCATTGGCTGCATATGTGTCTGATTTAGTGGCTAGGATCAAGTTCTTTAATGATTGGTATGAGCATGGTTGTCCCAAAGTATTCTGGATGTCTGGATTTTTCTTTACGCAATCCTTTATTACTGGTAAGCAAACAACTCTGGCGTTTCATGATAGTGTATGGATCACTGACACTCCTGAAACTCTCTGTAGCAACTCTGCAAAACTATGCCCGTAAATACACAATCCCTATTGACGAACTGGGTCTCGAATTTGAAGTCCTCAGCACTATGGATACACCAGCGAAAGCACCAGAAGACGGTGTGTATGTACGAGGTCTCTACTTGGAAGGAGCTCGATGGAATCGTGAAAAGGGCGTCCTTGGTGAATCTCAACCCAAGATCTTGTATGATTTAATGCCCATTATGTGGTTCAAGCCAATCCGAACAGCAGATTTGAAGGACAAGCCCGTATATAATTGTCCAGTCTACAAAACAAGTGCACGACGTGGTGTGCTGAGTACTACTGGTCACTCTACGAACTTTGTGATTCCTATAAAGTTGCCCTCTGATCGTCCTGAAAAGCACTGGATTATGAGAGGTGTTGCTGTATTGTAAGTGGCTTGACTGAAGATTAAATTTTCTGTTATTTTTGAGCTAACATCCGTGAAACTTCATAGGCTTCAGCTGGACGATTAGAATCAAATACTATTATAATTACTTGTACGAACCTCAGAACAAATTGGAAAACACTTGTGAATAAACTACAATACATTATTAGCAATCAAGATCATAAAAGAGTAGCAAGCATACGTTAGTTACATTTGCAGCGCACTTGAAACGAGAACAGCCTGTGCCCCAAAAGTGCGCAAACATACGCAAATGGGGTTTACGAGGCATGCAGCTGTAGGATAGGTGCGAGATCAGAGATCCGACATAACTAATATTATTTGCTGGTGCGATCCTTGTATAGACCATTAATGTTGATAGCGTGTCGGAGAAGTGAAAACATTCAAACGTGGCGAGAATCTGTTCCGCTGAGAGAGTGGTGGAATTGTGTCATGGAAATCAATTGCAAAAAAAACCACGTCCAGAAGAAAAATATAGCGCGAGTGGTCCTCATCAATTAACGTCCCCGGCATTGTGCTGCTGCAGCGAATCTTCAAAACATCCAAAAAATCGAATAAGATGGAAGTAGTAGCAGAGCACGCCGTGTTGCCAACTGAGATAGTCCAAAAGATACTTGAATATATCGAATATGATGGAATCATGGATGTTAAGACTCTGGCACGAGCAGCTCTGGTGTCAAAAGATTTGAATGTAATGTGTAAGATTGATTTTGAGGAATCAGCTAGCCGAACGATGATGTCGTGCTTGTACGAAACTCACTTATTTTAGGCTCTTCGAATAGTATACGAGAACTTGCCACCTCCTAAAGAAACAGGCCGTCTCTTCAAGCGTAAACAGTTGGACGCAATTCTTGCAAATATACATAGATTTGGACAGGACGCACTTAAGCATACCAAGAAGCTAGTAATACTTAGCGTCGATACTGGTGCTAATGCTATTAAGTACGAGTCCAGGTGAGAAACTTTTCAAGTTTTCTATAGACAGAAGCAAGATTTAATTTACATATATTTCGACCAATTGCACAGGCACCCATTTATCTGGACAAGCAATGCATATGTGATCTGATGAGTCTCTGTAGTATTCGATAAGTCATTGTAGAAGGTGCCTTCCTTGACGTGCTAGTAATGCTCGAAAACTGGATAAGCTGCCCTTGATATTGCCTTGTCGCAGCGTGAGAGCACCTGCTGTCGAACTAATGAGCAATCATAAAGCTATATCGTTTGCAGCCAGGAATCCAAACTGGAAACTGAACATCGAAATCTACGAATGACTCGTCACCAGACACCCTGCTCATTCCCAAGCGTTATACAAATGTCGAGAGCTTTACCCTCTGGCCCAAGAACTCTACTAAGTTTAGCTTTGAAGTGGTACAAACAATGCTATTGGCGCTCAGATCTGCAAGCACGGACATCTTGAAATCCTTCACTCTTGGACTTGTCATCAACTTCTGCGACTTGAGATCCTTGGATGGTTGTTGGATTCTATCGAACTATATAAATCTCAAGAATGTCTCGTTTGGGCTTAGTAGTATATCACTCTTGGATTGTTTGCCATGAGTTCGTTGGCTTCAGCAGGGGCAAATGCCAAGCTGGAAGACCTGGAACTGGAATTATGGACGACGACAAACAAACAATGTCATTATACGTCATGCACCAAGTCTCCGTCGAATATACTTGGGTGCGTCGACATCTCCTACGCTCGAAAATTACGACTATACCAACCCCTGATACTTTGGAAGTGCCCGCAGATGCACCTATAGCAATCGAATTGATCCAGAAAAGCGGAAATCATTTAAAAATCTGATTGGATCACAAACTCGCAACCGTCGAAAGTATTCGAGCGCTTGGAAATAGTACAATATTGCCCGAATCTGGTGGAATTAGCTCTACCACCCATTCCGCCCCCTGATACCTTTAACGTTCTGGCAGTTCAGCTAGACCCACATCAATATCTGAATTGGGAACGCGGTGTGGTGTCATCTGAGGACGTCAAGATCATTGCAACTACACGAACGGGGAAGCTGATGACGACAAGTCTGAATATCTATCACGCTAATTGGAAGAGATTACAGGTAACTACTCTGGAAGTCTATACCTTGTCTGGAAATAGTCTCTTGGGCACTGAAGTGAAGCAAACACGACATGCTGAAAATATTCAAATCCTGAAAGCAGAACGTACCTCTTCAGCTCCATCAACGTCATCAGTGGCATGGACGTAACAAGATTGTAATATAATGAAATGCATAGGCTGTTGATAATAGCATAGTGGCATCAAATGAGTCAAACCCACAAACAATAGATTTCACATATTTTTAACGGTACAAAATACAAAATACTCCAATTAACGGTTTCCTGCTCAAAACTGCTTGGGAAACGGGAAGCCATCGCGTAATGTTGAATGAAAGCTTGGGTTGTTGTCTGTTCGAATTGTTGGACAAATCGCAACTCCCTAAGTATTAGCCAATCAGAGGAAGGAACGGCTCCTACAAGCAGAGTATTGATCTTGATATAAAATAGCAGTTTCGATACTGTTTTTCAGCTGCCCTCATCGCTCTAGCTTGGTAAAAGCTCTCGAAACTTGTTGAACTTGATTTCGTCCAGTTTGAAGCTGACTGTCTGGTTTTGGCATAGAAGAAAACGCAGGAATTATATACGGGCTTATAACAAGAATCGATATTTACCCTCAAATATATCGTGTTGGTACGGTAAAAGTCGCCAAATCTGCAACATCAAAACACCCTAAGCTCACGATATTTTCATATGCTCATGTTCTCAACTAGCCCATACCGGCAGCACATGGAAAAGAAGGCTACATTCGATGACAAATCAATGTCTGTATCAACCTCTGGTCCGCCAGCATCAACTGCTCATCACGAAGGTGGTCTGAGGTCAATCCTAGATCGCTTCAACGCATCTGCACCATCATCAGGCGATTCCAGTGCTCTCCATGATTTATGTATATATATACAGTCTACCGCATCATTGCTTCCCTCAGAAGTCACGCATATCTGGTCGCTGCTTCAGCCTCTCGTGGGTCAAGTCACAATTCTAGATTTCATCAACGTGCTTCTTGAGGAACAGTATGATGTGGTGGGTAATGTGGCTGGTATGAGATCTGCTCTATTTACAGCAGTCACGTCTCTGTCGTCGAAAGAGGCGACTCCGACGAATGGACAGATAAAGTCGCTGGATGCACTGTCAAGGCATGGCACGGATTTGACGGAATTCGAGTTGGATATGGTACCGATATTGGCTGATTGGCTATCATCGTGTGATGATGTTACAGATGAGAGTGTGGTGACGTTCATACTCACGCTAGCCGCTGAGACCGTAAAGGCAAATATAATATCTCCAGGTAATGCCGATAAACTAGTGATATCCGCTTGTAATTTATGTACGAAGCCCATGTCAGATGTAACAGCCTCAGCTCTCTCGCTTTTGGAGGTCATTGCTCAACAAAAGGCACTGTCGAATACGGTATTGCCACGGCTGATTGAAACGCTATGTAATACAGTCAACTGGGAACGACATCTAAGCAAGAGCTGGAATATATTAAAATCACTCCTCGAAAGTCCACGTGGTAGAAGATGTATGGTCTTGCTATGCACAATGCTTGAAGAAGTCGACAAGTGGTCGCACATCACTGTAAGAGGAGCAGTATTCTCTATAGCCATGTCTACTTGGGGTACACAACGAGTGAAAGATGCCTTTTATTCGAGATCGTTCTATCTATCGTATTTTATCAGAGTCGTAACATCTCGATCAAACGACCTGGTGGATGTTGAAATATTAAAGTCGATATCTAGACTAGTGAAAAAGTATGGAATATTAAGCGCCAAACCCGATATTGTAGTCAGGAGTGATGCTAAAAATCATGGAACGTCAAAATTGGACGAACCATCAGTAAGCAGCAAATCAGCAGCAGATGATGTCAAAGGTCAGGATCTTACGGTTTTCGAATGGGAGGCCATCATCGCTATATTGATATCACTCACACGCTGCTGGAATGACGCATCAGGACTTCAAGCGTCGCTTCCACAGCCCGTGAATAGGTGGAGAGTGGGAGAAACACTCGATTCGCCAGCAGGAGCTACAAATATGTCTGAACGATTAGGTGCATTGCATACTCTATTAACGTTTTACCAAACCGTCTTGAACGGTGTGGTAGACGTCTACTTGAAACTAGAAGGAGCCTCCTCAACTTTATATTATGACCTCTTATATCAACTAGCGCCACATCTGTCACTTCCTCTCGCCAGTATGTTACTCGATCATATAATAATATCACTATGGCAGGTCGATCTTGACGATCAAATCAAGGTCTTGTCGAATATCTCCAACACTTTTTATATGCACGAGTCTCGACCATTGATACGAAAAAAGTTTGTCGCGATGCTAAGTAATGTATTCAGTAGCATTCATCCTGCTGAACGTGACGAACTGTATGATAGAGTGTTTGTACCTCTCATTGTCTCGTTTGGTAAAGAGTCGGATCGAGATGTCTTCACAGCAATTGTGGATCTCATCCTCAACATGGTAGTGGATATTGATGATGACCAAGCGACAAACTTGGTGTCGGTATTACTAGAGTCAGCAGTCACGAATTCTTTGTCTCCGCAGGGTGATACCACTAAAACGGACAGTATGTGCAAAAAAAGCAGATGCCAAATTGTCGCCCATTGCAAGTGCTAACAGCTGAATTCATATTAGGTATTAAAGTGGATTCTGAGACAGATAAACCCCTGCACTCGTTATCATTAGAGGCTTTAATGGACTTGTTTGAAATCGGGCTTCTGAATGCATCACCCGTCATATCTGTATCAGCCTTTTCCGCTATCGTCAAAGTGGCTGGAATGTCCAGCATAGAGACGGTATCTAGATTAACAGCTCTAAGGTTTCTGATGAAGATTAGAGCAGATTCTAGATACCATGTACGATTTCCATCGTCTATTCCAGCTACCAAATCAGTCGATACAGTAGTCAAGAAGGACGATGCTACGAGTAATGTTGGAGCAAAAAAAGACGATGCACAACAGTCAACAAAAAAGGATGATGTTCCTATGGATCCAATGCCAGAACTAGAAGAAGCAAGAAAATGGTGGACACGTCGAGATACAATAACCAGTCCTCAAGTCGTATGCTATGAAGAATTAATAGCGTCCATTGTAAATAATAACCCACGGCCAACATCGACCAGCCCACTACCTGTAAACATCGACGCAGTAAAGGCTCTGCCAATCGACTTGTATGCTGCCACGATTCTAGAAGTTCTTATGAGTGAAAAGTCATGGGAAATATATTCACTAGTATTAAATCAGCTACCAGCTCAAATGGAAAATATCTACTTTTGGGCTGGTGCATACAAGACACTACCAGATATTCGTAAACAGTTATGTCGTGCTATCCTAGATGAAAAAGTCGCAGCATCGGTTTTGGATATGCCACAGACAACACGTAAGGCTGACTTGTATTCAGCACTATATCGACTCTTGTTGTCTTTGATTCCTCATCGACGGTTATTGACTGTTCGAGAGGTACAAGACGAAGTAGTAATGGCCTTCCATGCTGGATTGAATCGAGGTCCAACGAATGCCAGATTGTGTCTGCAAGCTTTGACGCTATGCTTGTATGAGTTGCCCAGTAGTATGACGCGATTGCTACCAGAGACCAAACTTGGGCCAGGAATTCTAGATAGGTTGAGCCGAATGCCTTCTCAAGCTCTCATACTGGAATTCTTGTCGAGTTTGGCTAGATTGTCAGACTTGTATGTCAACTTTACCGAACGAGACTTTAAAAGAGTGTTTGGTATGGCAGTGCAATATATTTCTACAGGAGGTGGTGTTTCGAATAGTGCTGGATCTGGTAACATAATGACGCAGTATTTATTCAATATGGCTTATCATGTGGTGACTGTATGGTTTACAGCCATGAAGGTATCAGAACGACGTCGTTATGTGCCTTTCATAGTGCACTACTTTATGCTACCGTTGCAGCAACAACAGCAACAGATAGAAAAGAATGAAAAGTCTGAAAAGAAGCCTCTGGTATTGGATGAGAATGTAGAAATGATATTGGACATGATGATTCAGAATACGTTTGCTGATTGCACACCCAAGCCTCCAGAATCTAAAACGGATTCTAAAAATATTAGTGGTGCCGGTCTTAGCAAGACATGGATTGTCGGAAATGCCTTGTTGACGATTCGAACTAGTATGGGAGGATGGAGTGATGTAACTATACGACGAGCATCAGGATGGGTTAGTTTCTCTGTAAGGCTCGATAATCGATTCCGGTTTGAAGAGTCTTCTAACTTGACGAGACGAGGCTCTTTGAATGTCCGTGAAGTATCTGATCCTGTTGCCGAAGAAGATAATCCTAGCATGTCTGACAGCTTTACGAGTCAGGGTAATATACCTAAGGCACAACATAAAAGATGGGGGTCTGTGGAATTGTCTGCTGGTGCAGGAATAGGATCAAAAAACCTGAATAGACAAAGATCTGTTCATGGTCGTAGTAGTGCCACATCAGCTCTGCCATCAACCTTACCAGTAGAATCAGAAGTTGAATCAGGTCGGTCTACTCCTCGATCACGAGGGTCATCCATCTCGTCACAAACGACAGATCCAGCCATTGCAGCAGATACTGCTGTATCTCGATTATCAAGAGCTTTGACCTCTAATACTGGTAGTCAATCAAACCTCATGAGCAATAACACTACTCTAGATCCCGTCTTTCTACTTGCTCAAATAATGCCATACCCTGATATGGTGCCTCATGAAGTGCCACGATTATTGGCTGATGATGATATGACTGCTCGATTTATATCTGTATTGGACCTGACGCCTGTAGTCGACTTGCACAAGTTGGGTGTCTTGTATGTAGGGCCTGGACAGAAGAAGGAGGCTGAAATATTATCCAACACTCAAGGATCCAGAGCATATGGCTTATTATTGAGATCGTTGGGTAGTATGATTCGACTCAAAGGTATACGGGATGTCAACACAGGTGGGCTTGACACTCGAGATGATATAGATGGTACGCATGCAGTATATTGGCAAGATGATTGTGCTCAAGTCATCTTCCATGCCGCCACATTAATGCCAACAGTGTCGTATGACGAGCGATGTACAGCCAAGAAACGACATTTAGGAAACGACTCGATAATCTTGGTATGGAATGAGTCTGGAGCTGAGTATGAATTCGACACTCTACCTGGACAATTCAATCATATAAATCTCGTTATAACGCCATTGGATGCTGATTACCCTTTATCAGTTGTCGGTGGGGTACTTGAAGATGAAGCTGAACGGGCCAGTGGAATACCTATAGTTGCAACACTACCATCGACATATCGTAATTCGTACTATCGAGTATCTATGCAACGGCGACCAGACATTCCAGATATAGGACCATTGTCTGAACCACGGCTTGTCTCGGGAGCATGTCTAGCGAGATTCGTAAGACAGATTGCCATACACGCCAACATCGCTGTACAAATCTTCCTGGGTGGTGCTGGTGGTGGGAATGTCAAAGAGAGGTTGAGAATGATTAGAAGGATTAGGCAGAGGTATATTACGTCGACAGCGTCGTCTTCTGCTATTGGAGGATCCGATTCTGGCAGTGTTGGTCAACAGCAAGTGACTACACCACCTGGACCATCAACACAACAGGACTCGGGCAGTAGTAGTAAAATAGATTCTGAAGCAATGCTCACTTTCACGCGGTACATATGAGAAAATACTATATATTATTAGTTTGGTATTAGGATATATCAGTTAGATTTGTCGCAACTATTACAATACAAGCACTTCGCATCACTTTCTTTTGTTTGAGCGTTGTTGAGATTACAAATGAGGGATGCTGATTAAATATTACAGTGTATGCTCTATTTACACATGTTCTTGTTACGGAAAGACTTCAAAGTCGTCAATCCCTCCCAATTGCCGCTTCATAGCCTCCATCTTGATGCTCCCAATAGTCCTATACCTAAGTGGAGCATAGTCTATATTCGACAATATCTCATACCCTCGTATTTCATGTGTCGCGTCCTGATTACACATGGCATCACAACCACACAAACAATCCATCCCAAAATCTATACACCAGCCTGTCGATCCCACGTCACCATCATTCTTTCTACAATAAGACCGAAGCGTCATATCAACAAGATACGTCTCCATCCCACCCTCCAGTTCTGTAATCAAGGTATCAAGCGTCTCGTCTACCCGTTTCAGACTATTCTCTTCTACTCTCGAGACTCGCATCTGCGAATCGATGCAATCTAAAATGTAGGACTGTGCAGTGCGGGACGGCCATTCTCCATTCATGCATTGTGTGTTTATATGGAGGTGTGCATGAGGCGTGACGTGTCTGCTTAACTCGAGGGCCAACGATGTGGAAGTATCGTAGCGGGCCGATGAGATGTCAAGGATGGAGGTAAGGGCTGAGATTCGTGTTGTTGGGATGATGAGGTGGTCTGTTGGTGGGTGTGTCGGGTCCATTGGGAGCTGTGGAGGTAGCTCGTCTATGGATGGCGGCCGAGTATTGTACGGATCAACGGATGAGATGTATGGTGGATATGGCGGTGTGGTTGTAAAGTATACTTGTTGGTGTCTGTAGAAAGAAAAATCAGCAATCTGTGGATGTCGGATGTTGAATACACAAAGAATGTGCTCTTACATTCTCCACATGCCATAATGCTGCTCATAATCACCACCTTGTAGCAGCACCACTGGATCTACAGCGTTATACTCCTGCTTCTTCCTACTGCTACTACCCTTCCTCTTCCTTGTTGTTTGACTCTTGCGTATATCGTATTTCGTAACAGCCAGCTGTTTACCCAATATAGAGTACTCGTGCATGGAGAGAGCCATTTCAACAGAGGTTTCGGATGCAAAATAGAGGATTGCCCATCCAAAGTTTTCAGCGTCGCGGAATTTCATTGAGACTAAATAGACGGAGCAATGTTTGGTTGGATTCGATGAGAAATAGAGGTGGAAAGGTGACAAGGCTAACTAGTAGTTATTTTCCCGAAATGGTGAAATGTCTTTCTGACGTCTGTATCAGATAGTTCTCGTGGGAGGTTTGATACGAAGCTACAGAACAATGTTGGAAGTGTTCGATCTGATGATGTTCCTTCAGTTGCGTGATAAATTTCAGTAAAGTATGGAACTTACATTGCATGGCCCGACTCTGAGAATGGTCGAACATCCGTCACGACCTGTGAAGGCTCCAATGTCATATTTGGATTTGTTTGTTCTGCGAGGACGCGAGGCAGAGCTTCAGTTCCAAGAGGCAGTAGCTTTTATAGCGTTGATGTCCATGTAAGAGGGTATTGACGCGTGAAATGACAGTATCGACGCGTCCAAAACAAGACTCGTAACATGTCCAAAACCTGCAAATTTCAAGCCCAGCAACCAACTAGCCGAGAACAGGATGGCCGAGTATGAAGGAGAAGCTGCTGCATACGATGAATTCATTGCAAGGCATCGACTGCAGCTTTCAAACATTCCTGAGAAACTGCATCCTGTAAAGCTTTGAATCCTTCATATTTTGCTACAAAATGACTAACATTTCACTCATTACATAGGAGCTCTTCACTAAAGTAACAAGCGAGATCTTCGATGCAGCTGGATACTACATGCTCCAGAAAACAGGGAGCTTACGTGGAGGGTTTGATCTGGTATTGATTGTCGGAAAACTGGAAGCTGAGTCTGCGCTAAGTCTAAGCGATCATGCTTGGACTTTTACGCCTACTGTGCAGTTGCGGGATGAGTTGGTTGGTAACTTGCTGCTGCTAGAGAGGTTGGAGGTATGTTGGTCAAAAAAACGAACTTTACAATCGACAGACGTGTCTGACGCACAATCCATCACCTAGTTCATGATGGGATTGCCTCCTATAGAAGAGCCCGAAGAAGAAACTGACGACGAGCCTGAAGATGCACAGGATCTTATCATGCTTGTATCGACTCATGCTCGTGTTAGTGAAGAGGAAGCTCGCGACGTCTTAAAGAAGGCTGATTGGGAAGTCGTGAATGCTCTGTCGAGTCTGGAGCATCCAGAAGAAGATGATGGTGGAATGGACTCGCTGCATCAGCAAATAGCCCAGCAGCTCAGTATCAATGGTGGTGAGGAACGTAAACCGGATGTCAAGGATCGTGCACAGAGAGTATTTGACAGTATCTGGAAGTGAGTATCGCGTGCTTCAAGATAATGGCCAGTTTTACTTTTGCTTTGCTCTTAAACTTTTGCAAACATAGGTATGCACAAACTTACTCGGTAGCCTGGGCAACCTCAGATAATACCGTGAATGTGCAAACAGTTTGGTTTATGTGTGATGAACTGGGGAGTGCAATAACCCATTCCGAAACTCCCAATTCGAAAATGATTACCTTCCTGTATTATAAGCCTGACTCGACTGTTGGCATCCCATATTCGGTGTTTTGGCTTACAGATGATTTAGAGTATGGAGATGTTATTACACGGGATTTCGTACCTGAATGTACGTCACATTGGAGACAATCGAGGGTTTGTTGGCCATCTTCTCACAATTTTTCTTCTCTGTAGTGATTCCCAAAGGCCTATCTCGTGTCGCATACCGAATCGCTCTGGACATATACCCACAAAACGATGTCGAAGGCACACAACAAATGCTGCGAATGGAGCTTGCCAGATACAAGTCTGAAGTGCCGTCTCGAAAACCGAAAGAATTAGGAACTGTATCGGCTCTACCAGCAGATCGACCTCTTCGTATATACGAAGCAGCAACACAATCCACTGCATCTGAATCATTGGGTGATATTCAGATTGTTGGTAGTCAAGGGGAGGCGGATATAGATGTTGGATTGGATGCTACGATGGACAGTACTCTGCTTGATTTTGGGTTGCTAGCTCAGGCAGTGCACAAGACGCATGGTGCTGTCACTTGGTTTCCAGCAGTTTATTGTCTTGATGAATCTGCACTTCATTTGATTGTTGCAGACTTCATAAATGTAATGAATTTGGTCTTTTGATGACGTCTCTTTTGCGTGACTAACGCACGACACAATCTATGCAGAGGCCAAAAGACCAGAACTGGTGGACTATGAGGACAGCAGATAGACTAGATGCTCCACAGTTTACTACTGATAGCTTGCCTCGGATTGTACGTCAAACTGATCTTGGAGGACGAGTTGTGGCTGTTGAGTGTAAGATCAGAAGATGTTTATCGGTTTGGCAATGGCTTTAGCATGACTCCTTTCAATTTTTAGGGACAACGGACTCGGAGGTGTATGGCTCAAGTCCATTCAACGTGAGTTTTTCGTTTGCTATCGTTTCGGAAAAATCCAGCTTGGCTGTCTTCCTCGTAAGTTCGACTTGAGGTTTGAGCAGAAAAGCCCATAATTCGATTATCCAATGGAATCTCCGCTACTCTTCCAGGATATCGATAACTTTGATGTACGAATATCAGCACCAACTACATCATTCATCGACCATCCCGCTTCAGAACCAACACCAACACTGATTCGAGACTCTCATGGAGTGACTCATCCCACTCCACAAATATTTTTGAAGAATTTTGAATCTACGAGGTGGAGTATGGTGTTGGATGAAGTTTCAGATGCCATCCGTGGGATTGTACAGTCAGTTGCATCTGATGGGGCGATAAGTGAAGGTAGAACATGCGGGTTTTATCAGATGCAAGTTCGCATCAAGAAGAGCAAGGGTGTTGTGGTAGAGGGGTTGAGAAGAGCAGGTGTACAGGTGAGCGAGGAAAAAAAACATGTTATCGAGTATAACTATGGTACCTGCCTGACACGATTTCCCTTCACGTAGAACTGGCTGTCATGGAGATCACTTTAGAAGCACATGCCTTTCGTCGACTATACCTTGGCATGTCATTATACTACAAAGTTCGCATAATAAACCGTCACAGGAACCCAATTCAATCTGTTTCCTTTTGATTGATCATTATTGAAGTTTCCTCGTACGAAACAGAGTAGTGATGCATTAGCAGGTAATCTGTTGCATTTGGCAAGGTTGGAAGTAAGTTGGGCAAAAATGAAATTTGCAATCAGTCGCATTCTGACATTAATCATATAGGAGAAGTCAAACTGGGCTGCAGTTCTTGTAACTTTTTGATCATTAAGATTGAGGGGAACAAGGTCTAATACTCCCGAAAGTCCCGTTTGAGGCCGATCACCAGCACGGATTCGAGACTCTCCTGGCGCGGTGCAACCAACTCGACAATTTTTTCTCTTTACTGCTTTGTAGACTGTTGAATCGAATGGATGGCAATAAATTGCACTTGATGCAAGTTACAGCTGCCATTCGTGAAGTTGTGCTATCAGTTGCATCACGAGGCAAGTTTAGTGCAGCCAGTATAGGGGCGTTCCTTTCGTTAAAATGCAGGTCTCCTTAACAGTTAAATTGTTGTTTTTGAACAGTTGAGATGAGCGAGCGTACAGCTCAGCACAAAAAGCGAGTCAAAGCCTATATGATTTCCTCCCAGAACTGTAATGCCAGGGCGACAACTCGAAGTATATCACTTCGTAATATCCATTTCTTGGCCAATTCATTATTATACTACAGAATGTGCAAACTATATAACCGACACCTGGTCAATCAGTATCCATCGGATCCCCCATATCACCACCCACAGGAGGCGTAGCCGGCCTCACCAATGACGCAAACGGACTGGCAACAGGATTCGGTCCCAACGCGACAACTTCAGGCGGCAGTTCTCCAACACGTGGCGGCGACATTATCATCGGATCCCCTTCTTGTGTAGCTGGTAATGTCGGCTGCGACATTACACTACTACCAGTTTCCATGGATGCAGCTGTAGGCAGTGGTGAGGATGTAGCAGAGCTTGATGGTACGACTTGGTGGTCGAGTTCGGTTGATGTGACGAGGAGCACTTTTTCGAGGGCTCTGAGGTATGCCCATACGTTGCGGTGGTGTTGGTCTGGGTTTGTTATTAGTTCGCAGATTCGTTGGATTGTGAATGGTGGTCTGAGTGAGATGTAAGATGTTAGCATCTTGTGGTAGCTATGATTATGACCCTTTTCTTGCATCAATGGGCAGTTCAACACAGCGACAAGGCTTACTCTTCGAACGAGTCCAGTGCTTGATCAATCCTTTCTTCGTAGTCTGATACGGTATCTCCCTTGTTGAATAGACCGTTTACTCTGCCCATCTTGTCTTCAGCATGTACGTTCTATGTCAGAGTTCGTGTCAACATACTTGTCATCACAATCAACAATGACGCAGCAGTTTACTTGTTTGATTTTGTATCGTATGAGCTCTTTCAGTGATGTCCATGGTATCCCACTGCGAAAGAGTTCAAAATCAGCATCAACAGTTGGCAAATGTTTGCAGACTATCTTACTCTGTTTGACATGTCTCTGCGATGGACTCCAAGATTTGATCGAATTCTAGAGTTTAAGTGAATGTTTAGAAAGAGGGTCTGAGAAAGATAAGTGTCTTTCCAACAAGACCAACCTGATTGCCATGTTTGCGGTTTGGAGACAGCAAAGACTAGACGAGTGCATTCAAGTTAGTAACAAGACATGCATCCAAATGTAGCGTATATATCAAGTTCAGCTCACCAGCCATCAATTCCAGAGTACTATCCGACATTTTAATGGGAGTATGTTGCAACAAGTGAATCTTTCTCTCGAGAGCACCACCAGCTTTGGCGAGTCTGGATAGAGCACAACGTGTGGTCCGAGCAATTTCAGCCATATTTCCATGATCCTCCCTCATTATTGCTGCTGAAAACGCGTGCAAGGTCGAGCCAGCGAGTTCACGATGCAAGCAGTCTATATCAGCAGAACTGGTTCAAGTCGAGTCGGAACCAGCTCCAGACATTGATTCACGCGTTTTCTTAGGTCTAAATAGGACGTGATTATAACTCCAAATGCCTACCGATATCACCGAACGCCCCATGTTCTCAAGACGGATACCCCCAAATACCTCAAAACCAAAATCCAACCAAACTCAAGAAAAAGACCCAAAAGACTTTGAGGATGGCGGAACAAGCATCTAAAATATCTGCCTTGGAGCAAAATGTCGAGATTACTGATCTTAAAGCTGCAAAAGCTCCACCAGGCTCATTTGTCGTTCCCGAAGCTTTCCCAAATGTTGAATCCCTACACGTCGTGTTGGACATTGCTGCTACAAGGAAGAGCGAGGTATGTATTCATTCAGTGCTTGTCTTTCATCTGTAATTTTCTATTGCTTCCTAGCGAACGGAATGAGATCAAGCGCATTGACATCTGTCGATTAGGGCAAGGAGCTTGACGCACTCAAGCTATATCGACGAGCCGCCGACTATATTACAGCTGCAATGCTATATCTCAGAAAGAATACACTACTGCGTCAAGATCTCAAAGTATGTTTCCCCATCATCATAAGGCGCCTCGCGTTGGTGACTCATACTCACCCAACCTTAACACTTCTTTATCACGTTGCTTAGGTCGATGACATCAAACCACGATTGCTGGGCCATTGGGGTACTTGTCCAGGATTGACTTTGGTGTACGTAACGCTTGCTTTAATCAGAATTGATGGCTACTAGTACATCCACCTGTTGATCCGGTTATCCGAAAAAGCACGCGGTGTATCTAACATCTCCCAAACCACATTATCGTACAGATACTCTCACTGCAACTACCTCATCAAGAAACACTCTTGCTCTGTCCTCCTCGTCGTTGGACCTGGTCACGGAGCTCCTGCAATCCTCGCAAACTTGTTTTTGGAAAACACGCTTGGATTCTTTGATCCAAAATACGCATGGAATAATAATGGATCTCAGGCTTTGATTTCTGGATTCTCGTGGCCTGGAGGATTTCCCAGTCATGTCAATGCACAAGTGCCCGGTACTATTCACGAGGGTGGTGAATTGGGGTATTGTTTGAGTGTCTCGTTTGGTGCAAGTAAGTATAATGGTTTCGGATACAGTTGTAATAATTGATATTTGGGCACCGAATGTCAAGTGGGACTTGACACGAGATGTCGAAAGCTTCAAGATTTGGAATACTCAACATATGAATAATGTCTGTTTTCTGTTAGTCATGGACAATCCAGACTTGATTGTCACTTGTGTAGTCGGTGATGGAGAAGCGGAATCTGGACCTTTGAGTGGATCTTGGAATGGTTACAAGTTTATTGATCCAAAAGAATCTGGTGCTGTCTTGCCGGTGAGTCACAGTTCTCAATTTTTCTTGTCAACATGGCCAATGTTACCTTTGAGTATTACTTGTGGAAATGTGAAATGATGTTCCAAAATCACCCAATCGTTCATTTTAAGGCTTACTTGAGGAAAAGCGCAATAATGTTCACGATCCAAAATAAGTGTTTTTTGTTTGCCAAAAGTCAGCTCACGATAGACATCTCCCATAGATTCTTCACGTGAATGGCTTCAAGATTGCTGAAGGAACGATATATGGAAACATGTCAAACGCCGAACTCGCTACCCTCTTCACTGGATTTGGCTACCAAGTTCGCATCGTCGAGCATATGGCAGACATTGATGCTGATCTTGCTACCTCTATGGAATGGTATGTTGTGTCTTCTCCACACACTTTGTGATGTATCACAATTCTGTTTCTGATCTTTTTGGCATCATCTTAGGGCCTACCTTGAAATCCGCCGCATACAACATGCAGCTCGTACAGGCTCTCCAATCATGAAACCACGCTGGCCCATGATTGTGTTACGAACACCCAAAGGATGGAATGGTCCAAAAGCCACTCATGGTCTGCCTGTAGAAGGATCATGGAGAGCTCATCAAATCCCATTGACAAATCCATTCACGGATGATGAGCAATTCAAGGGTTTAAATCAATGGTTGAAGAGTTATGGACCTGAAGAGCTGTTTGATGATAATGGTGTTCCGATTGCTGCGGTTTTGGATGCTGTGCCGAGTGAAATGCTTCGAATGGGGTATATTGATCACGCAACACTCAATATTTTATGGCTTTTGCGGTACTATGTTGTTTGTCTCCTGCTAATTTTGACTTTCCGTTAGACGTAATCCTCATACCTATGCCGTCCATGAAGAACTTGACACGCCAGACCCATCAAAGTTTGCAGTCAAGGAGAGCAAGAATGAAACTGAAGTAAGTACATCCAGTCGTAGAGTAATATTTTAGATGAAAATTCTAACATATCCTATGTTTCTTAGTGGGTTGGCGCAATGGGCATTGCTGGAAAATACTTGGCCGAATTGACTCAAAAGTACTTGGGTTCCAGAATCGATTTTTTTGTTGACAATTCTAACATCATCCATTCTCTTTCCAGGAACCCCAAGAGCTTCCGACTCTTTTCACCTGATGAAATGGAATCCAACAAACTTGGCGACATGCTGAAAGTAACTACCCGAAACTTCCAACCTGATCCAGTCACTGCCAACAGTGGTGGTCGTGTCATTGAAATCCTTTCAGAACACAACTGTCAAGGTTGGATGCAGGGATATACGCTGACAGGTACTTATGCTGCAAAGAAAGAGCTGTCAAAATGAATGTAAGGTGCTAATGACCAGCATGTGCTGCTCTTCAGGTCGAACTGCCCTCTTTCCCTCATATGAAGCATTCTTGGGTATTATTACTACCATGATGGTACAATATTCCAAGTTTGCCAAGATGTCTCGTGATACCCCTTGGAGAAGGAATTTATCGTCGCTTAGTGAGCAATCCAGCATTGCACCAGAGTCCGCTCGCTTTTTTGCTTGATTTCTAACCTTCTCTTCGTTTAGATTATGTTGAATCTTCCACTCTCTGGCGACAAGGTGAGCTGAAACCCTCAATTGAAATCAGCCCGTGTTCCCCGTATATCAATAACATTTGCTTATAAACCTATTCTTACTCAGAACACAATGGCTTCAGTCATCAAAATCCTGGATTCATTGATACTGTTGTCAATCTCAAGTCAAATCAATCTCGCGTGTATTTGCCTCCAGATGCCAACACGTTATTGGCTACAGTGAGTCATCCACTGACTCTTGAGTCCTCACGTCTTTCTACGAGAGTTTTTTTTTCCTGATTTCCAACTTTTCACACCTTCCCACCATGCAGATTGACCACTGTATGAGATCCAAGGGCCACGTCAATCTCATCGTCTCTGGCAAGTCGCCAGTCCCAGTATACTTCAACACATACGCAGAAGCCAAACATCACTGTAACGCTGGTGCAGGTATCCTCAAATTCGCATCTACTGATGGTGGCGTCAATCCAGATGTCGTCTTGGTTGGTTGTGGATGTGAGACTACGATGGAAGTTGTCGCTGCCGCTGCTCTATTGAAGAAGGATGCACCTGCGTTGCGTGTACGAGTGGTCAATGTGACTGGTAAAGAAATTGGTTTCAAGTGTCATTGTACAAACAACTTAGATCCTTTTTTTGCTATTGTTCCAGATTTGATGATTTTGGCTGATCCTGGTGCTTCTGGTCATCCACATGGATTGACTACTGAGCTCTTCAACTCGTTGTTTACGGCTGATAAGCCCATCGTTTTCAACTTCCATGGTTATCCAAGTGTCGTCAAATCGCTCTTGTTTGATCGCGTTGCTGGATGTGATCGTTTGGTTGTGCTTGGATATATCGAAGAAGGTATGAAATTGGCCAAAAGTTATAAGTCCGAGTTGTTCCAAACTTTCAGAAATTCTCCTTCTTCGATTTTTTTATTCCAATATTTATCACTGTTTTATTTCCGCAAATAAATAGGAACTACAACAACACCATTCGACATGCTGGTCCTAAACCAGGCAGATCGATTCACTGTCGCCATACGTGCTCTAACAATGGCATCAAAAGTCGTGGCAGTTGCACCAGACGTTGTTCCATTGAATGCAAAGTATTTGGCCAAGATTCACGAACATCAAAAGTATATCTTGGCTACAGGACAGGATATGCCTGAATTCTCTGTACAGCCTGTGTTTTGATTTTGCGGATTGGAAATAAGGAATGGGAATTGTTGCAAGGATGGAACAGAGAGGTATTCAGAAATAGCAGAGACATGGTTTTTTATCTAGCAAATATAGAATGTCGGTACATAAGGATACTAACTCATTGCTGGTGTTTTGAGAAGATGGGTTTGAGTGTTTTACGGACTGGTTGTGCAATGTGAGAAGGATGGGATGATAGGGGCTGATAGTATGATTTGAAGGTTTGAAGTTAGGGCAAAAAATCTTCAATCTGGGACAAGTCATAGCACCCGCAAATCGTCACCAAAAATCCTTTCTTTTAAACTGGGGCTCTAAAAGACGCCGCTCGAGTTGTTTGTTAAGTCTTAGGTCCAAATCATCAAGCCATTAGAAATCATTGGGAGGTACCTGTCGGGGACTGATCTTGGTGTATGTGCTTCAAAAAATTACAAAGGCTTGCTTTTATAATGCTGGTGTTTTGACGAACATGTCGTTTCTCGTAGGTTAAAGATACTGCGGCCTCTTCAATAAGCAATCCTCGTCATCGTTGGAGCTGCTCGTGGAACACCTGCACGGAAACAGTTTCGTCATTTTAGAAACATGTTCGGATCCTTTTGTACCCCCAAATGCGCACGGAAACCCTGACGGTTTCTGAGTCCGGATTTTGATGGCCTTGAGGTCTTCCCATTGAATGCAGACTCGTTACTTTCCATGAGGGGCGTGAATATGATGTCTTGTGCTTTGTTTGGAACAGATCAGGTATATGACTTTGAAATATTGTGAAGAGTACTGAGTCGTTAGTAAACCTTATAAGTTTGGGACGACACACTGGAAAGATTGAATGGTTGATATTCGACTCGTGAAAGGTCATCATCGGTCGCGTTGTCCACTTTTTTTTAACAATGGGTAGTTTAGATCTTGATCTGTGTAGCCGATGAGGGAGAGACTAATCTGGTCTTTTTCATCTGTTTTCCGACTTTTCAATGTTACCAGTGAACAGTATTGTATAAATTGATCTTTTGATCTTGTCTTTTTTCGTCGTCGAATTCGGCGATTTGGGCTGACTCTTGGTGCCTTTTGGTCAACCACACGGACTGCCAACTCAGCTGCTCAATTCTTTGGTTACGGCTGATAAGCCAATCATCATCAACTTTCATGATTATTTAAGCGTCCGCAAATTGCTATTCGTTTGATTGTGTTTAATCGTGGTGATTGTCTAGTTGTCACATTGCTAGATTGTAGATGGTAAGAGGCAGGGCAAGAATTATGATTGCAAACCATCTTGAACTCTAGACTACTGTCGTTCTGGCTTTTTTGTCTCCTATTAAACCCCTCACTCTTGAATCTTTAATAAGACACTCTAACAAGTAAATTCTACATACTGCTCTTGAAACCAGGGAGATTGATTCACTGTTGCCAAACGTGCTTTATCAAAAGCACACGCGCCAGACGGCGTTTCTTTGAGTACCAAGGGTTTGGCCATATACATCGCCAGACGAAGTAATAAAAGAGGAGGTATACCTGTCTTCATTGAATTATATTCGGCAAACATGTCTTCATCTAAACACAAACACCATTCATCGTTTTGTTCAGAAACTGCTCTATTATTTCATAATGCAAAAGTATTGGTGGTTTTTTTACAACAAAAAGGATACTAGGTACACAAACTGGCCTCATCCAAACAAGTCCTATACTTGCAACCTAGCCATCGTTTCAGCCTTCTTAGCAGCGATGGCTTCACGTTCGTCTGCTTTCGTTGTATCGTAGCTGACGGTATCTTGGTTCATTGGGTTTTCTGGCGACTTTTTCCAATTCTTGTATAATATTTCTTTAAGTTGACTCAACCTGAGACCTGGGTTTTCTGCCTTGAGTATCGGCAGTTCGCGTTCTTCATAGGCTGCATATGCAGCTTTGACCTATGAAGGTAGAAAGAGCTATCAGGAATCGACCGAGATGCAAAGAATTCCGCCAGAAAAGTATGCTATAACAATCCTAGATAACTTACTCGTCGTTCAGGATGCCTCTCAACAGCCTCATTAGCTCTCCCGCCAGACGAGCTTGATCCTGCACCAGATATAGTCAAGAGGTCGAGAGCATCGTCCACATTTGATGCACTGAATTCTTCAATGGCGTCTGAAGATCCAGCCCTTTCAACCTGCTGAGTTTTTCGAGCAGCGACCTTGTCAGGGCCGCGAAGCTCTTTGATTGGTTTTGTTGGTTTCTTTGATAGTTCTGAGAAGAGAGGTGGAAGATAATCAGAAAAAAACTCCCTCTGTTGGAGTCGTCATAATGACAGCTGTCGTTGTCCTTGCCCGACATATAACAACTAAACACTGTATAGACAAATATACCCTTTTCTTCAGCAGCCAAGAGAGCTTCTCGCTCCTTTTTCTTATTGAGCTCCTCCAGTCGTTTTTGCTCAGCCAGTTCCTTCTTATTGGAGCCCTTTGCACCGTCATTCCATTCTTTGGCTTCCTGATCTTCTTTTGATTTGGCAGCAGCCTTATCCTTTTCTGACTTTGCAGCTGCCTTCTTCTCGTTGGCGGCAACAGCTCTAAGATGAATGGATGTTTTGAGTTTTACGTTTGATGTTGGCAATAGCTTCATAGTAGTTGGTTTGTAAAGAGGAGAGGAGACCAAATTCACGATGATCTTTGTCGTAATAGTGAATGTCCTGATCTTGGATTCATTCAACACCTTCCTCAATATTGCAAATCAAAAACCAACAAAGCTTGACAAAACATTTCACGGGACTTGACAATATGAAACGACCACAAGTAAATACTAGGTGGGCAATCTTACTTTGAATTCTGCTTTGGAGGCATTTCCCTTCACCTGTTTTCTAATAAGTGTCAAAAAATCGACCGGCAAGAATATTTGAGGATTACGAAGAGCAGTGTAACGTCTAACGTGTCAAATCACGTACAATTGAGTATGATTGAGACTCCTCTTGTTTGATTGCTCCTGACCTTGAAATCAAGTAACTTGTCAATTGTTCAAGTAGTAAAAACAGCAAAAACACGACATTCACGTATCAAGTCTATAAATCCACAGAGAAGATCAAGTTTCATATTGCTTGAATCTATATATTTTATATCGGATCTATCTCGTCTGCTCTTTGAAACAACAAGAAGCAACTCCAAACCAAACTGTGCAAATTGACCATCCTTAGAGCACAGTAGATAGTAGATCAATCATAATGGGCAAAAAAAGTAAGTACCATCATAATTAATATCATTATTGAATTTCAATCCATTTTTGGAACCGTAAACGCCAATCGCCAACCAACACAATTCCCAACATCAACCACTAGTCAATGAAGAATTGTTACGCCAACGAGCAGAACACAACGATGGCGAACTATCAACGCTCAAGGAAATCACCCTCCATCAATTCGATCTGGAAAAGATTGAGAATCTGGATGTTTACTGCCGACATTTGCAAATCCTCTTTCTGCAAAACAATCTCATTCCAAAACTTGGTAATGCATGTCTCGCATATTCACCGTATGCCCTGCGCTAATATATCCACATGCATTAGAGAACCTAAACAAGCTCAAAGAACTATCTTATCTCAACATGGCAATCAACAATGTCACAAAACTGGAGGGCCTGGAAGGCTGTGAATCACTGAGTAAATTGGACTTGACTCTAAACTTTATCGAGGATCCATTGGATGTGGAATCATTGGCCAAGAATGAATTGTTGCGGGAACTGTAAGAGTGACACACTCGCTATGAATTGTTTTGAATCACTCACCACAGTTCTCATATTATTAGATACCTGGTGGGAAATCCATGTAGTCAGCAGCCGGGCTATAGAGAGTTCGTCATTACAGCCCTCCCTCAACTGATATCACTAGATGGACGAGAGATTGAACGCTCAGAGAGAATCCAGGCTCGTCAAGTATTCGATGGGATACGAGCAAGATTTATAGAGGATCGCGAGAAGAGGTTGAATGCTGTGGAAGAAACTCCAGTAGTGGTCGTGGAGCCCGAAGCTTTGGAGGATCTAGGCGATCTGTCCAAGGAAGAAATGTAAGCTTCTCATATGAATTGGCGTCATGGTTCACGTCTCTTGCCATTGTCGTAACAGCCATGTGAAGTGTAATTGGTCGAAGCTCTAGTTGCATACGCCTATTCGTCTGAAATCAACGATTCTAGGCGTTGGACAGTATGATCGTTCAAATATAAAGCTAACTGTACTCTCCAATCCTTCACTAGACTCGAGAAAAAGAAGCAAGAATTCCAAAAGAAACCAGTCCCATATACTCCTGCCGCCCGTGTAGAAGCCGCCCGTGACATTGAACAATTCAACGAAAAGGAACCACCAAAACCAGACCCACTTCGTCCCATAAAAGCACCATTAAAGCTGTTCACAGATGACGGAACACCGTTACAAAAAAATCAAGGCAAATGGAATTTCCATGTATCGAATACCAACCAGACGCTAGCACTACATCTAGAACTACCCAAACTAATGGATACAAGTCTTATTGACGTGGACGTGCATTCGACATATGTTACCGTCACGGTCAAGGGCAAAGTGTTTCAGCTGGTGCTTGACGAAGAGGTGGAATCCGAGGGTGTCTTATGTGAACGGAGCCGTCTTACAGGTGAATTGGTAATAACGATGATTAAAGCGGGCCATAAAGACGTGGATGTTAGGAGGATACGGGTACTGGATGAGGGCAAAATCAGTAAAAGTGCTGAACCGGTGAAGAAGTTGAGCAGATATCAGGAAATGGTGACGGGTGCAGCTGTTGATTATCGTAATATTGTGTCGGAAGCTGCTGTTAAACCAAGTAAGCCAATACAACAGCACTCTGCATCAAAGATTGTGGAACGGAAGGGCGCAATCGCTCAAGCTGCTGAACCTGACTTTGAAGATGATCCAGATGTGCCTCCACTATACTAGAACTTGGTTTGATACTATATGGCAATATATATTTTGAAACACTGGTTATCATGTATATATAAACAGAAAACTGTGTAGTAGGAAATGTTTTCAAGTCTGTATTGGAGGAGGGAAACCTGGTGGGACAGAGAATATCAACACGAGGGTGCCGAGGATGGATATTGCGATGTCTCCCATGACAAAGAGATACAGGCTTGGTGAGGCTGGCATTTCGACCATGATTTTTGTTGTAGCGCTGGCGTCTCTGACTCGTTCAACTAGACGAGGGACAGAGTGAGACTCATGAATAAAGGCAATCATAAACGAGAGTTAACATCATTACCTTTGACTGGAACGACAGGTATCCAGCAATCAATTATTGCCAGTCCCATCAGACATATCGGCACAAATTCAAACGTCCTCCAGTACACCGATCCACACAGCAGTATTTGGAGTACCAGCACCATAGCAAACAGCAACATCGATATCAGCATGAAGCACAGCCTAACATGAAACCGTCTCGAGTTCCTGTGCCTCAACCAATCGAGCCAGTCTAGTATCCTGGCAATCAGGGCAGTCTTTCTGCGACGTTGATGTTCAAAGAATTTCGGCAGCGAGTAATCTCGCAGCATTTTAATAATTTCGTGCATGGATGGCTCAAACACAGTTGGCGATATCGGGAAGTTGCCTGCGTCAATGGCATCTAGTATTGCCTTTCTCGAGGCTGAGGTCAGATTGACTTCTCTTGTAGCGTTCGGTATGACGAATTGTGCGATCAGGAGAGACAAGTCTTGCTCCAACTCATTCTTCAAACCTTCCATTATCTGACTCTTGGATCGAAAAGCAGTGGCAAGATGCAGCACAGATGCTGAATTATGGTTTGATTTCGTCATGCGGCGTTTAACGGTGGGTGACATGTTTGTCTGACACACCAGTTGTGAGCTGTTCATACTGTTTTGGGATGCATCGGTGAGCACATTCGAGACTCGGACACTGGGGGTTTGTTTTGATGGCTCCATAGGCAACACGACTGCTGAATTCACGTTTGGAGCAGATGGACGACGGTGGTCGATAATGTTTGGTTTCGCAACGCTGCTGGAGCGTCGTGGCATGGATGCGACGCCTCCGAAATGTATTTGAGAAGTATCGGTATCAGCTGGTTGGGGGTATGGGAAGGTTGCTAGCGACAGGGCTTGGACGGCAGTTTCGAGCATGGGGCTGCTCAGCGATGTGGCTGGTAGACATGTGTCTGCAGTCGGGTTGACGGGTGATGCAGGCATGTTGGGACTCGGACAAACACTGGACAGCATGCTTTCCTTAACCGTGTCGAGCAGGTTTGGTGGTACATGCACATATTCTCGTGATGAGGGCACCGACTGCTGCATATGTTGTACTGGCTGTTGCGGAGCCACTCGAGGTGTTATCGGCCGTGATTCAACTACCACAGATTCCATGTCTCCACTAGATGACATGTCGGGCGGCTGCACCGTGCTGGCATATGGCCGAAGCACGCCCACACTAGACGTCGTCGAGTTCATTCGAGATCGTTGTACCGATCTGGTTCCGATACATTGGTTTGAGCTGTAGACAGCTCTGTTGGTATTCCTGCTTCCGATCGAGCCTGCTATAGAGTGATTGCGAGAGGCATTTCGAGGAACATTTGGAATGTCGGATCCTATCATGGATTCCCCTGATCCTCGGGTTGCGAGTGCCCAGCGAGATGGTGATTTGGAGGCTAGATTGTCGCTGAGTTGTTGTTGCCAGTTTGCGTATTTTGTAGAGTAGGCTATAAAAAGTAAGGATTTAGCATTGCAGTTGCTGTAATGCAGAGCACCAAGGTGTCTCACCAACGACGGACTCCCAGAATTCAATATTTTCTTCGCTCCGCTCTACAAGCCTGAGATACTCTCGAAACTGTCGATACGAATACGGGCTGAAACTCTCCCTAATTGAAAACAAATAGCAATTTCAATAATTGCCTTGACTGTAATACGCCGGGTCCACCAACCAACAGCATCATACTCTGATAAAATCTGCTCTAAAGTTGGTTCCGTCGGTGCGGCGGCCTTCATGGCACTCTCACCCAGATCAATACTATCATCGTCAGCAACCATTCTGATTTAATTTAGTAGTTTCATGAAGTGGTCGGCATGGCCAGGAATTGCTGAAGAGTAATTCAAAGAATTTATAACAGGAGGGCGGATGTGATTTCTTGCGAAGCGTCTTTGGAATGTCGGGGATCGCAGGTTTTGGGACTGCGGCTTTCTGTTTCTGTGATTGACGAGGAGGAAACTAGGCCAAAAAGCTTCCGAGGCCTCAAGCAGGATAAACGATACTACGAGATATGTATTTTTGCGTATACTTGGCTTTCATCGATCACTTAACTCGAATCAATTACCATTGCACCTTGCATAGCAATATAGCAATGTCTTAGTGCCTGACCAATAAGCCAATAAGTCAACAAAAGACAGACTCAAGGGTTAGATTATAGTGTAATAATTCAATAGTAGTGCAGTTCAGTAATTTCATTCATCTTCACTTTTTCACCGATAGAATTCAGATCCACCCACTTGTTGCATCATGATAGTGCTTCAGTGATTGAATCGATCATGATCAGACGTAGATTTGTCACCTTATCACGTCTGATAGGACAGAGATGAATCTAATAATGCAAATCGACTTGATCTCGGGTCATGTTATACACATTCATGTCACTACCCCTAGCAACAAGAATCGTGTTTTTGATTCTTCACGATGTCCGGCAGTTGTTAGAAAATCTGCCATTATGCAACTTTGCGAAATATACGTCTATGCACATATAAACGAATGTCAGATAGTACATTGATAGATAGCGGTAGCTGCGCGTAGTGTTGGGTGCCAAAGTCTCGACTAGAGATATCAGCTTTATCAACGAACGGTCACACTTTGTTTCTCAAGACGGCAAGATCATCCACACAAGCGAAATCGCCTGTACGAGCATCTCATAATATCCCGTCGCTGCCTATATCTTCAATCGTAAGTATCTTGATGACTTGTTTTGCATTTTACAATGGCAAACCATGTGTTTATTAAAACAGTTTCAACAGCGAAACGGATAGATTTCAACAGATCCCTGCTCTCTTACGCAAGATTCACCATAATTTAATTGATCCCCGTCTTAAACACCCCAATTGACCTCTCCTTTGGTCGTCTATCAAGCATCAACCATGTTGGGATCAATACAGAAATTACTGAACAAGGCACCATCGACCAACAGCCTCAAAAACCGCCGATATGCATCGTACGAATACATAGTAGCAGATGGACGACCAGTCGCTCTACTAAAGGAAGGAAAGACGACTGAAGTCGAACCAATAATCCTCACCGACAACACTCACGAAACTGAGAGTTTTACACCACCAAACAATCCTCATCCAGAAAAGCTGCTTGTCGGAGTCCATCAACCCAGCCCACGCTTATCGGTCGCATCATTCGCATCCACGCTCTCATCTGCCCATCAGCATGGTCCGCTGACTCCTAACGTCGCTTATGCAGAGTACATTGAGGAAGGAGTAACGGACGGGCTCCGAAGACACCGATATCAGGATTCGGCAGTACAGTCTATTTATCTTGAGAACGACGAGGAGGGGCGTACATGCTATAAGGATTTGCACCGGTACGAATCTGGTTTCGGAACAGAGCATGAGATTGATACGACGCCGAGTACGCCATCGGCTGATAGTCGTAGAGCAGCTGTCGAAGAGTTGGCTGAATTATTGGATTCGATTCTCGCTACTAAACGGTTGCTGAGACTTAAAAATACTAGTGAGATATCATCGCCGGAACAAGTCAGACCAAAGAGGTATGCAGCAAGCCACTTGCCGGTGCTTTTCTTTGCATTTCGATGATTCGACGTCCTTCCAAGCCAGCACTTTTCTCATTGTATCTGCTTCCGATAGAAACCCATTACGCACAAGCGGTTCGAAAACTCCACTTTCATCACCGCTGCTAATAAACATACACCGAGACTTATCACCGGCCAAGATTGCTTCAAACTTTAATACGTGGCAGCAGGTACCGAGTGTCTCGTCGCCTTCTGCAGCCAAAATCATGTCGACAACAACTGCTATGCCAACAACAACACAATCACAATCATCATTATCTAAACAAATGGACGACCTACTAAAAGAGGTCACTCTGGTCGAAACAACCATCCACCGCCGAGCGACCTTTGAACCATTATATAAACCTGTACCGACAACAGGAGTTATTCGCACCCGAACTGCGACTGAGCCCAATATTCGTTTATCCGCAGCAGGACCGAATCGAACTCGAACTGCTACTGAACCCAATACCCATCTTGGCAGTATTAGTTGCAGCAGCAGTAGTAGCAGTATAGCACCGGTAAGGCCACCTCGCAGGAGACCCAAACTAGACGCATTTGATTCCAGTACTGCTAGTAGCAGCGTAGCCGTCTCCCCACGTAATATTACCAGGTCGTCGTGGAGTGACGACTCTATCATCAATTACAAGGATTTAGCAATACCAGTCCCACCTCGAACGACATCTCGAGGGAGAAAGCAGACCCCTTCCACAACCGATCCGGCTAGTGAATTATTAGGTGGATCGCCCACTCGTCCTGTGGTAAATCATCATGATGAAACAATGGAGGGGATGTATGCAAAGGGACGTGAAGAACGTGCTCTATCACGAGGCAAATCTATTATATTGCGCCGTATCTGGCATCTCGTATATGAATTAGTGAAGCGTAAACTCCGTGAAGCAGGAATCCGGTTCCCGCATCAGTCGCCTTCCAGCAACAATGGCAATAGTAGCAGAGGAAGTGCAACGACGACGACCAATGCTGACGGACTTGTACTAGATAGGTACATCGAAGACGCAGAAGGAGGTACAGAACCAGATCACGAAATGGTTACTGAGATTGTTACCTCGTTGGCACGACAGTCTATGCAATCATTCAAAATACATTTGGATGATTTGGAAGGAGGCTTTGACGTAGATCAAGTAAATAATGCTATTGATGAGGCTATTAAGAATGTGATGAGTAATGGGGAGACGATGAGTAGGATGACGTGGATTGGGAGGGATCAGGTTAGGATGTTGGAGGAGGAGATTATGATTGAGGAGGATGTTCATGAATGAGTGGGTTATGTTTTGTGTGTTTTCTTTATAATGTTTTAGTCAAGCAAAACGGGGGGTTTTGAGAATTCTTTTTAATTTTTGGTTGAGTGTATTTTTTATATCATGTTATATACAGTTCATTTCAGTAACAGTTTAAACATGCTCATGATGGTTTTCTATATATCTGTTATGAGCCTACACACTGGCAGATTATACTGCCCCAGTACCCAATATGGTCGATTTACACCTTCCCAGACCTGATCACCCGGCGGTGTAAACTGTATCGGTACATACTCAACCGACAACCCCATATCTTCCAAATCCAGCTCTGCAACTCTACAATACACATCATGAAAGAATACGTTATGGCCACCCAACCCGTTAAAAAAGGAGTAAATCCCTCCATCATTCAACAGATTAGCTACATGCTCATGAAAATCCCTCAAATCCGCATAGTACTCTCCAAATGTATCAAAGAATATCGCATCATATGTTTCACCCAAGTCTTCTATAACATCCTGCCACTTCCCAAAAACAACCTTCACGTTTAGTTTGGTCGTCCATCCGTCTAGCACCATCTTCTTGTACACGTCTGGATGTGCTTCGATTATGGTGTGGGATGCTGGGGAATGTGCTTGAAGCATCCTGTCTATGATTCCCATTCCAAAGCCGACGTTGAGGACATGGAGGCCTGAGATGGGACAGAGGATGTCGGCGTGGTGCTGCATGAGTGGGGTTTCCCATTCCATCATTACGGCGTCGTTGTTGGCGTCGAGGATTTTGTCTGGCGTAATATGGAGGGGTTCTGTGAGTTGAAGGGGGGAGATTTGTTGGTTAACTAACCTTGGAAAAGAAATCTGGAGACGTCGTCTACATCAATCGATGCTGGCTCGTGGTACAAGACTCGAAATGGTTCAAAGTGCTTCAACGAAATGAATGCTTGTGCTCTGTTTGCTTTGCCAATAGCATATCTGGTGATAGCGCTTGCCACCAAACTCCATCCCGTCCAAGCAGTCATTCCAAATAATCGGCCTGCCAAGCCAGGGGTGCCTCTTTGCGATGACTTCCAATATCATCCTCTCGATTCTTGTACATTTGTTCTTATTCCAGCTCTCAAACCAAAGATTCATCAACTTACGAGATAAGTAGTCCTTGGCCTCATCATTCTCCTCTACTGCATCAGTCTCGTTTACATTATCGTCATCAGCGGCCTTCATATCTGCGTCCTTTTCTTTACGCCCAATAAGCCCAAATATGAGTTCAGCACGGACACCCTCCTCCACTAGTTCGTGATAAATGTCGAAATGTAGCGACTTTGCGATTTCACCGGCGGTTATGCCTTGTTTGTCGACTACATTCCAGGGATGATGATTTGCTGGTAAAGGGGTCAAATGTCAGCTTTTGCATGAGCAGAGACAAAGGACAAACGAGCTTACAGATTAATAGTTGGACACACTCTAGACTTCCACTTTCAGCAGCGTAATGTAAAGGCCAGCGTCCAGTTTCTTCATCGGTCACAAAGAGATCACATCCAGCCTTTAATAGAGCAGCTAAGCGAACTGTATCGGCGGATTTGCATGCAGCAAACAGTTCAGAAACGGGATCTTCTACAACCATCCCTTTTTGCTTGTATTGTGGTGAGAAAGCTTTGATCTGAACTTTTTTTTTCTGGCAAGTTTTAGCAGCTTAAGAAAAAGAGATTCAAAATACAGACACGTAAGGATGATACAGCCAGATCGCGTCTTGTATATATGATATTCATAGCGAGTCTCATCTTCACGTGTTGCATTTGATTGCTTGACATGTAGGCATTGTAGGCAAAAGCAGCAAGACGCACAACTTGCAAAAAGTTCAAACACCGAAGATGACAATGCAGATAACGTTGACAAGTCGCATCGTGACTAGAGCATGCGCTCTACAATCGGCGACACGTAGAGGTCTCGCTTCGGCTGCTGATGCTGTAGGTTTTCTGTTAGTATTTGAAAAGTGTTTGCTGATTGTGATTGTCAGATCCTTCATCCTTGTTGTCAAGAATGTTATATTTGAAAGATATTCACAGCATTTATACTAACAAATGCAATCTGATTTTTAAATCTAGGCACCATTAAAGCGTACAGCCTTGTACGATTTCCATATCGCAAATGGTGGCAAGATGGTTCCTTTTGCTGGCTGGGAAATGCCAGTCCAGTATCAGTCAATGGGCGTCCTAGCTTCCCATCTACATACTCGTGAAAAGGCTAGCATATTCGATGTATCTCATATGCTACAAACACAGTACGTGTGTGTGGTTTGCTCATCGTATTAACATCCTTCGTCCCATCTGACGATTTTTTTTCGCTCTACTAGATGGAGCGGAAAAGACTGTCTGAGATTCCTGGAACATCTCGTCGTCGCCGACTTGAAGGGCCTCCCCGTCTCATCTTCAACACTGTCGCTCTTTACGAATGCAGCCGGAGGCATTATCGACGATACAGTAATCAACAAGCAAACGGAGGATACCTTTTACGTTGTTTCGAATGCCGGATGTGCTGAAAAGGATATGGCGCATATATCAGAGCAGCTGGCTACTGTTGCTAAAGGTTGGGATGTACATGTGGATGTTTTGAGTGGTGCTTCGTTGATTGCTCTTCAGGGTGCGTGGACAATCCTCGAGGAAATGATTTTTTGTTCGTTGGATACTCAGACATGTTTTCTTGACACAGGTCCCAAAGCAGCAGAAGTCATGAAATCACTCGTCCACGACGACTTGACTACTATGGGATTCATGACGAGTCGATTCATGGAGATTAGTGGTATTCCAACTTATACCTCACGATGTGGGTATACTGGAGAAGACGGATTCGAGGTGAATATCTGCTGATGGCCGTTTTAGCTTTTTTTCTGCTGACACAAAACTTATGCAACAAAACAACAATTCCAATTACCAGATTTCAGTCAAGAGCACAGACGTAACAGCTCTATGTGAAATCCTGATGAAGAACGCAGATGTGGAATTGGCTGGTCTAGGTCCTCGTGATAGTTTACGATTAGAAGCTGGGTTGTGTTTATATGGACATGATTTGAATGAGCAAGTTAGTCCTGTTGAGGGTGCTTTGACTTGGACTATTGGTATGTCATTTGGGGCTTATGAGCATGCTTGTAATAACACTAGAATTGCCTTAGGACAACGACGAAGAAAGGAAGGTGGATTTATAGGAGCAGACAAGATCCTACCACAAGTCGCAGATGCCAAACTAGCACCAAGGAGACGAATTGGAATGATTGTTGATGGCGCTCCTGCTCGAGGCAAGTACTCGACTTCTTGAGGTCGACAGAAAAAACACTACGTTTTAAGTGAAGCTTTTCACTCAACCTCATCTTCATCGCCTATTAGAGGGTGCACCAATTTTGGACATATCAGGAGCTCAAATCGGAGCAGTGACTAGTGGATGTCCGTCACCAGTTCTCAAGAAGAATATTGCTATGGGTCTGGTGAAGGCTGGCAATCAAAAGATTGGAACCGAATTACGTGTTGAAGTCCGTGGCAGGATGCAAAAGGCAGTTGTTACCAAGATGCCGTTTGTGCCTCAGAGGTATTACAGGAAGCCAGAGTAGAGCTTTGGAGGGAGTTGATGTTTTGAATAATAGAGGTTATTTTGGGATTTACGTGTGTGTTTTTCGCGTCATTGCGTCTCATTCACAAGAATACGAAATAATGAGTGAAGAAATTGAGCGTGATCGAACAAAGGAATTACACGAGTTGTACTTCAAACTAGGGAAGCTTTATGGGTTTGAAAGTTCAAGACACACAGTAACAAGACTAACGAGATGGCCGCGATGAATGTAGGCCGGACATGTATCAGACAGGTTAGTTACATAGCTACAGTGCTCAACTGTACCTTTCGAGTCTGACTCTTTGCACCCTTTTTCGCTCACCGTGAATCTAGCTCATGAAGGAAATTCGATCGATACCCAGCCGAGGATGTATACAGCCAATACGGATCCCATCCCGTCCATTCACCGGCACGATACCACGAGCATCTCCCCAACCAAACCAGCCAAACCTCAACCAGGCATCAACACATCAACATAGCCAGTCAAACAACAACAACAGATACCAGAACGCATCACGCCAAGCCAACGCCGAAGGAATAGAAACAGTAGTCTACTACTCGGCCTCCGTAATCGTCGTATTCGTCGGCCTCGCATACGCAGCAGTCCCCCTTTACAAGCTCATCTGCACCCAAACAGGACTAGACGGCACACCACTAACTTCCGCTGGCCATAAATTCGAGCCTGAATCCATGGTCCCTGTCGCCAACGCACGTCCCATCCGTGTCACATTCGACTCGTCAACATCAGATGCCATGAGATGGAATTTTAAACCAATAGTTAAATCTATAACGATCGTGCCTGGTGAAACGGCATTGACATTCTTCACGGCCAAGAACCCGACCAATGAAGATATTGTAGGGATTAGCACGTACTCGGTCGTACCGCCGAAAGCGGCTCAGTACTTTAACAAGATACAGTGCTTTTGCTTTGAGGAGCAGAAATTGGCTGCCGGGGAAGAGGTTGATATGCCAGTGTTTTTCTATATTGATCCAGAGTTTGTTAATGATCCGTGGATGAAGGATGTTAGTAGTATTACATTGTCTTACACGTAAGTCTGTGTGGGAATCAACTTGTCGTAAAGCTCGCTTTTTTTGCTATCGAGATGGACAATGCAGCACTGAGCTTTGTGCTAACACTAGCTTCTGTTCAAATAGATTCTTCAAGTCAAAGATGCAATAATTTAGAACTCGCTTGGTCACTATTCCCTCTATACTTGTATATTTAACCATATAGAAGTGTCCATTCCACTCATTACTTGGACATTTGTCGGGCGATATTATGAGATACTTGATCAGACACACAATTATCAAGTTCAGGGGCGTGTGGAGCTTAGCATACGGCAGGTAGAACACTCTATATCATGGATGCATGCCTACGGAAGTTGACCTGGTAGGCCACTTCCTGATTTTCGCACTTTTCGCAACTTGCCCTTTAGATATAACAAACCATGCATCCAATCTCTTAGGTCTCTCGTCTCTCCCAAGTATCAGGACCCTTCCAAATGGACCGCCTACTACAATGCCCTTCTCTCTCTATCACGCAATGCCTACTTCCAACGGGCCAATGATCCAAAATCAGAACATCAACAAGCAACAGCCTGATGTTCTGTATTTTGCTAAGACGTTGTATTTTGCTAGGACACTGTACAGCACGGATCCATGCATACTAAAGTCAACCTCCTCTGTTTCTCCCGCTGTCGTAACTTGCGGCTTTTGATATAACTCTCACCAATTACGTCTAACAGGTCTCGCGAGGATCAGGGCCTCCCCTTCTATGGCATCTTCTTCCTTCTTTGAAATATGTCTATCTGGACAAGGAAAGCCTCGCCCGCTGGGCCAATGGGCCACTTCAGAAAGACATGAGCATTGCTTTTCTGATCTTTGGCGAGGCAGAGCGAAGCTCTTCGGGTACCGGAGGTATTGCTGGAATTAGTCAGCAGTCGAAAGGTTGCCCTTTGATACGTGTTCCGTCTTCATTTATTGGACAAAGTGTAGGCTGTTTTGGAAACAATATCAGATTTTCCATGTTGCATGGTGAGGCAACGGAAATGAACCAAGTTGTGAAAACATGGTGAATCTGCTACCGTTAGACCTGTATTTTGACGTGAAGCAGGTCTTCATCAGTGAAGATCGTTGGACTGTTGGGGTTGGTAATTCTTTCACGAACGAATCTCAGAAAGCACCAGAGCAAGGAGTTATCTGCATCAGCACCTCAATGAGAAATACATTGAGCTGCCGACTTGGCTCGATATCTGTCTCGACTGGTTGCTCTAGAAGCTGGGTTACGATGTAGCGATGCTTCCAATGAATCTATTTGTTTGGGCACTAGTTTGGCACTTTTCTGGACTGTAACTACTATGGATTTTACCAACAGCTAGAATACTATGTGGACCAGAATGGAACAGACCTGGACTTTCAAGCTTTGGGACGTTCTTCAACGTGATTTCGTTGAACGAGAACAACGTGGTTGAAGTGTCGTAGTTTCCGCCTCCAAGAATATGTAATGCAGCATCCCAACGATTAAACCGTTTCCACTGCTTTGCTGATACTTGTGTGAGTTTTGATCCTGGAAACTCATTCTTGTTTTTTATTGAACTGAAAAGAAGAAAGCACAACTGCAAATTACAGTACTACTATAACCATCAAAACGCGTCCCCCTTCCTCATCCCCGCTGTTAGCTGCAGCCCAACATTTGGTACGACCTTGGGAACCAGCCACGTTCCAAACTCCGATTCAAAGCACTTCAACTTTCAACTTATCGCAATACCAACACAAAATGGAGCCTCTTCATGACCCTCCTGGGCTGCCCGCATGTCACAGGATTGGCAGGGGACTCGAAGACCACTTTGAACGACACCCGTACTGGAATGGCAAAGTCCCAGAATGGCGAGGGGACGATTATCGCATTGTAGCCAAATGCGTATATTGTGACCATTATTTTGCGAATCGGGATCTCAAGATTGATTATCTGCACTTTTCTGGGCCTTTCCAAGCCAGGAACCCTGGATGTACTGTAGTTGGATGTAAGGCATTCATGTTTTACTAAAGCTCCATTGTTTCCAAGTACTTTTCAACGTGCTGATTCAACTTTTCGATTAGGGAAATTATCGGCATTCATAAGACATATGGATGACAAGCACCCAGGTGACTGGTGGCCTCCAACATCTCAAGAAATGCACAAGCCAACAGAATTTTGTTCATTTGAACAGGTAGGCTCACGGATGGACTCCTTGCACCGACTTCATCTTCAGATGAAGACGACACTGATAGAAGACCAACAAGGACTCCATCAGCACCCACCATCACTACATTTGCAACTCCACCTCGATTAGGAACAGCGGTAGCTACAACAGAAAGCTCTCCACGATCTGGATCATCGTCTACAGGAAAATCAACACGATCGGAGAACTCATCACCATCAGGATCGTCCGTTGCAGGAACGCCTACTCAAGTGAAATCACCTTCATCAGCAGGAAGTTTGCCATTAACTGGATCTCCTACTTCTTCTCCTTCAAAGGAAGTGCCACCGGTAAATAGAAAATTGTTTAGTACCAGCGGAGCAGCAACGCGACCAGACAACGCTCCGTCCCCTGCTAAAAGTGGCGAGGACGACAGCCAAGGCAATCCGTTTAGATCTCCTGTTTCCTCTGAAAAGGAAGCAAGTGTGGAGACAGCACCACCAAAAACCAGAACATTGGATCCATATCCTACTCCGAGGTCACCCGATGTCGATGACAGCCGTCCAGGCGCATCATCGGATACCTCACGGCTCCAGCCTCAGCGTGCTGAATTGGCTTTTAGTGTCAAGCCTGCCATGGGACGTGGTGAGACTATTCAGCAGGTAAATCGCAAGTTGCAAAAAAATGAGTGTATATTGAATTCAGGTCAATTTCTAACATCACCTTAAACAAAATTAAAATAATTATAGGTACCAGGTTCTGTAACGTTGAGGATTCTAGATCATGACGGACACGAACTTCGTACCTGTAAACTAGAGGCATTCGTGACCAGTGATAAAGCAGTCACTTTTAAACTGACTGATGGAGAAGGAAGAAGTCTCCTCGAAGAAGCTCCGTCAGTTTGAATAATAATGGGATCAAAACTGTGAACTAATATAAAGACAACATTGGGCCTAAATAAAGTCGTTCTCAAGTCCACCTTTGGTTCTGCGTCTTGAAGAATCGTTCATTTTCATGTATGCTATGATATATACACATTTGTAGCTGTTCAAAATCTCAGAACAGAAGACAGAAAACCTGAAGAGGTCAACCTTTCCAAAAGCACTCGTTCTTCGCTCTACTCTACTCTAACCTCTCATCCCCTCCTTCAGCCTCTCGTAAACTCAACACTTCCATGGTTCCACGACCTTTAGTTTCAGATTGTAGCGTTTCTGTAATAGCCCTGAATTGGCCTGGGTCAATCAAACATATCTGTACAAGCAAAAAAAAAAACCAGTCAGAATTACGACCATAAACTATAAGATACTCACGCAATTTGCTTTTCACCTACCAGTTCATATTCATCACCCCAGTCTTCATCCTCGATGCTAGCAATCAACCCAGCCAATTTATCCTTAACTCGTTTCCCATCTTTGCCAGGCACAAGCAATCTCAATCGCATTTGTGCTCGTGCGATGGGTATTGTTTTGGCTTCCTGTAATTGTTTGATTACTTCTAATGCCTAACAGTCGAAAACGAGTGTTAACCTCATTTGGACCTGCGCGACTAGAGTATTTTCGTTCCCGCATACCTGCTGTTTCGCACTCCGATTAGGATGCACCGAAAAGTGTAGATCAGCCATACACTTTTCAATCATGGTTATAGGATATGGTCGCTTTGTGTCTGGATTGACACACTTGTCTGCCACTGTTTGGGCTATATCCTTGTGCAGTGTTTCCAGTTGGTTGGAGCGTTCCTTGTCGCCGACTTGTAGTTCTCCCTTTTTGAGAATCTAGAAGTGAATTATAGTCAGTATATGTGAATTCTCAACCAAGGCATACCTATGTTTTTGCTGCACTTTACAACATGTCGACAGGATACGTACTTCGAGCACAATAGTCCTGATCTCGTCAGTTTTGAATGCAGCCTGTAAATCCTCCTTGTTTGCTACTTGGCCCTTGGAGACATTCATGAATACTTGTTCGGCTTGCAGCACTTCGTCCAAATCAGTTTCGCTGTAATTTGATGTCGGTTGTGAGTGTGCAGATTAGCATAAAGCGAAAGTAGAGAAGGACGGTAAATGCATTTTTATCTGGTTTCAAACACAGGGCTACAATCTTTAACCACAAACTCACACGTTATTCCTCCATTCCAAGACCTTGTTCTTGTAGCAAGCAATTTCAAACCTCTTGCCTCCCTTCTTGAGACGGACTATCGAGACGTTCGTCAGCTTGACTTGATTCGATGGCGTCACTATACGAGCCATTGTATGTAGCTGCTTGTTGTCGTGGTATGTGCTTGCAGCTGCTCGAAAATTTGAAATTCAAAGTTCAGTCACGATCCAAAACAGTACACGCTTTCTATTTGCTTTCTGGTGCTTTCTATCATGAGATTCTATTATATTTTAGTATTTTACGTGACAAACCATATTATTATTTATATTATTGAAATCTATAGACCATGGTATTCCTCCCAATCTCTACAAACACGTCTCATCCGCCTGATCCAAGCTCCATTAGAGTTGATGTCCTCATGAGCATCAGCTCGGGCTTTTCAGCTGCTAACCGATCCAGAAACCACCGTCCAACATTCACGTTATACACGTCATCAATCCACATCAGTGTCAGTTTAGGACACGATTCGACGACAGCACGTACTCCAACATCGGATACCATCAAACACCCTTCCAAATCCAATGTCTTTAAGGATTTACAGTGCTGAGATATAGACATCAGGGCTCCATCACGTAATCCAATTACCTTGCCCAAGTTCAAGACTTTTAGTGACACACTACTCTCTGCGTTGGCAATGTATTCCGACAGTCCCGTATCAGTCAGCAGCGGACATGAACGTATCTCAAACGTTCTTAGCTTGGCCAGTTTACATAGACACAAGAGTCCTGCGTCCGAGATATCACACCCACTCAAGTTTAAATGCTGGAGCTGGCCACATTCACCTAATTGCTGCAGAGTCTCGTCCGTTACTCGGGGCCCATGTGCCAGTGACAGTGTAGATAGCTGAGATGCTACATTCAGATTCTTTAGCGATGTGTGGGTTATCTTAGTACATCCTTCGAGTGACAGTGACTTCATCTCGGGGCAGGCGGTAAGAATAAAGTTCAGCGCGTTATTGGTGAACTGTTTGGGTCGGGCCAGTTTCAGAGTGTGCAAATGGGGTGTTGCTTTACATATTTCGTGCTATGAGATGTGTGTTGTGAGTAAGGATACGGAAACGGGGGGATGAGCAGCTGCTGATTGTGATGGAATGATGTCCTGCTGCTAGTCGGTCCATAACAAATGCATGGCTGTTGGAGGCTGTTGTTGCTGTAGCGAATATGAAACATACCATGATGGAATCGTTCACAATATAATAGAGGTACGACAGATCAAGTACCTTTACTCTACTGGCCAGACAGGTCCGACTTAAAGCCTTTACTATCGACGTCCAACTTGAAAATGATCTATGTCGACAATTTTTGATGAATGATTAACCACCTGATTACACTTGAAGTCAACGAGCAGCTGAAGGACTTACCTGGCCCATGGAGCTTCCCATATGCAGTCCAGCACCAGTTCATGTAGCTTTCCATTACAAGCGAGAGCTAACTGATACAAGTCCTTCTTGTGGGTGACAAAGCTGAAAATGTGTGCGATTAGCTCTGTTGGCAGAGATAGGAGATCTGCCTCGTGACTCTCCTCGACTAGAGGCTTGTCACTCGATGGACTAATATCGGCTGTCATTGGATTCGCCCTAAAGTCATCGATTTGTGCAGATTTTGTTGAGTTGGGATGCCGATAAGAAGGAGGTAAGGTTGAGGCTTGAAAGAGCTGAGATTGCGTGGACTGTGATATAGTAGGTATTGGAGTGATGATCTACTGTCAGCGACCGCTAAAAGTTTGAATATTGTGGGAAGATTCAATTTTCTTAGACAGCAGATCATTCCTACACTACCATAGACACATTTGATCTAAAGAATTCTCATATCCTGTATCTTGACGCGTAAAATCACATTTATCGTGCAGTAGCTTGACTCGTTAAACCAATCGCTTCAATACGAAACTTATGATGCTCAACTTTGTTTCATTTGACACGAGACTATCAACACCGAAATTACCAGCAAAACACTTGAAAGCGTTTAGATTTTAACTTCATTCTAGAGTTCCTGCATTACCAAAAAAGTGGGCATTTAAACGTCTGGTCACTGGTTCTGTGAAACTCGGTGATGCAACACTGATTTCTCGTCAATTAGCGTATATCTGCCATAGTCATGTCTAAGGAGCACATTGACCCAAACACCCAAAGAGCCTATATCAAGGAGTAAGCTGTCGTGTTATTGCTGATTGTGTGTGGTTTTGAATTCTCCACGATCTACATCCTGACATTCATTCGTCAACACAGCTACTTGAATGAAGTCAAAGTAATCAAGAACTATGAAGCTGATACACTATGTGAGCAATCGTATCTACCTATTTGGGCTGTTTGTTTGCCCTTCGACACAAAGTGATTGCAACATCAACAATTCTGACTCATACTTCCAAATAGTGTCGCTTCCACCAATGGACGATCAAACTGTTAAGGATATGGAAGTCCTGAAACGCGATGGTTACATAAGTAAGCTGAAAAACTTGCTGCGTCTAATATTGATTGTTTTTTGGAATTTGACACCACACCTCAACATTTAGTAATCCCAAACGCTCTATCACAAGCCGAAGTAGCCAAGGTTCGAGCAGCCTTACAAGCCTGCAAGCAGAACTTTGGGCGAAACAACTTTGAGGGTGAAAAGACTATACGGATCCATGGACTCTTGGGAAAGCACCGTGCATTCGAAGGCATGGTTCAGCACCCCAGAGTGTTGAAACTCGTTGAACGTACATTGCTGCCCAATTTCTTGTTGCAATTGTATCAGTCTATTGAGATTTATCCTGGAGGTATAGTGATTTGAGAGTTTGATCGGTTGAGACCATCACATATATGTTTTTTTGTTGACTGGTAGCTTTACATTACAGAGACACCACAGCCGATTCATACTGATGACTCGCAAGTCAGAGTTGCAAGGCCAGTAAGTATCTTGCTTGAACGTGAAGAGGCAAAAAAAATCGTCTAGCTTATTCAGATTTGTTGCGCATTAGCACGACCCATTTTCCATGACGAGTATCTTTGCAATCGACGACTTCGAAATCGAGAATGGGGCGACAGTGGTATATAAGGGCTCGCATAAATGGGGTGATCGTCTCCCGGAGGACACAGACGTTCCTGATCGTGCCGTCATGAAATCTGGGAGTGTTATTGTCTAGTAAGTTCATTATTCCATCATTAGAATTCAATTCAATGGGACTAATATCCTCTTGCACTTTAGTTTCGGGACGATATGGCACGGAGGTGGACCCAACATCTCAAAAGACAAACAGAGGTTGGCTGTAACTGCTCAAGTATGAATCATTCTCTAGAGACTCGTTTTGTTGCGACGAGACTCACTCGATTTGTACTCCTTTAGTACTGCCAGCCATTCATCCGACCGCTTGAAAACCAGTTCTTGTCGGTCCATCCGAAATACATCAAAGGGTTTAGCAAGCGACTGCAATCCCTGCTTGGATATAGTATTCATCCCCCGAATATTGGGCATGTGGATGGAAGACATCCGTTGAATAAGATTTCTGACTCGTGAGTATATATTTGTGGGTGTGCTTGTCCTTTGAAGAGCTTAGAAATTTTGACGCATTCTTCAATCTCAGGGGTGAATTCATATATCCTGACCGTGTTGATGAGGATCCAAAGTCCAAGATGTAGTTTGCTTGGCAAGGTAGTTTCATGTGTTTGAGGGTGGTAACAATATGTAAAAACAACTGGGATTCGAAGAAGGTGTAAAGGACCCAATAGTTGAAAATGAATAAATGATGGTTATTTTGATATGAGACGTGTTCTTGTTAGAGAGTCGTGTAAAATTTAAAGTGCCAGACTGATTTCGACACGACTTGAATCCCTTGTGTGGTCTCGTTGGTCAGGGTGTCAACTCGACAACGGACGCAGCTAAAGCCATTTCCTGGTTTCATAAAACATTCCACTCATGTCAGGCCCGCCCGTCTGAGGAATCACTAGTGTCCATCAAAACACACAGTAGGAGGCAGGTGCAACGGTACGCATACACCTACTTCAAACTATGGAGACCTGTGGTGCCGAAAGGTAGGACTTCTAAAGAAATGTTTCGAAAGAACACGTCAATCCACACTATCTGAATCATCTTCAGCACTGCAACCAATATGATTTCTTACTTGCAGACTGAAACACGAAAGGAAGCAATCCCACAGAAGGCACAGAGAAGGAAACCACATAGCGAACGAATAACAAGCCACAAGTTTCGGAGCTGATTGAGTCAGAGTTACTAAGGAAGGACAGAGTGGTCGACGTTAACCAACAAAAATTCATGAAAAACCGTGCTCATGCTCTTTTACCTTCTGCGTCAACCAACCATCCAATCAAGAGTAACAGTCTTGTCCTTCATGCTTTTTAACACCCCAGTCATATTCCTCACAACATCAATAATATTTTGACGCACGGGGTGGGGTGATTGTACGTCAGATCTGGCGTCTTGGATATCACGATTCGAGACTTGAGGTCCGAAGAAGCAAAACGATTCTGCTGGCGAAGTTACATGTTTTCCTGAGAAACAGATATGTGATCCAAGACTCACCTTGTGCTTCAGCCATTTCCATACTTACGAGTCGTATCATAGAGATTCTTGATGCCATGAGCCAAATTAAATGTCTTGATTGACCGTGCAAGACCCATAACACCGAGATTGGGGTCTCCTAGAGATTTTGACGCCAGCATTATTATAGCAAGGTGACTTTGACATCATTCTTTAACTCCGAATGCCTTTCCGGGACACCCAGCACGAAGCCTGTTGAAAAGTGTGCTTATAACAACTTCATAGTAGTAAGACATGGTGGATATTGCGGATTTAAAGAGGTTTTTGTAGAGAACAACGGAATTCGTTTGTGTTTTTTGTTGAGCCCTAGGATCTTCCAGCAAAAAAACAAAAGCACAAAAGCACCTGATGCTTTTGCCTTCTGCATCAACAAACCATCCAATAATACTGCTGACCTACATATCGGGAAATACAGCACTGACATTCAGCACAGCGTGGGGGTATAGTAGCGTCTGGATGTCAAGATTCGAAACTTGAAGTCTGGAGAAGCAAAACATGAAGTTCGCCAAGGTCCATGCTGTCTTGAGAAACAGACATGTGATCCCAAAATGTCACTCCTCATGCTTCAGCCTTTTCCATAACGTTTTAGATCGTATTATCGAGGTTCTTGATGTAATTACTCATGAGCTCAATGTCAGGAGCCATATCCAGTGTTTTGCTTGACAATGCAGAACCTGCTACACTGAGAATGCTTCCTAGAGCTTCTAAAGCGAGCACCATTATAGCAAGGTGACTTTGATACCAATACTTCAACAACCAATTGTTGTTTCAGAGTTTAACCTTACTAAAGAAGTGGGTTTCATGAGCCTCCTCGATGTTGTAGCAGGCGCTCTATAGATACGTGCAGTGATACAGAAAAGTAGTATTGTGCCTCTCCTACTCTGTACCATAATGAACATAGTTCAAATGCCATATCCGGATTTTGGCTTATTACACCTTGCAGTAACAAGACAATCAAGAATTTGGGTTCAGTCGGTATTAAAAGATTGCCCACAGTTGAAAACGAAAAGATGTAAAGGTTCTTGGAACTCGAAACGTGTTGGTCTCATCAAAAACTTGTGTATAAATAAGTGAGAAATCCTGTACATCAGATGAGGTTCTTGTTTAAATACTGCTGTTTGGTACGTCTACTTTGTCTAGGAGACAATTCAACAGCCGGTTCAACCAGAGTCGATTCCTCTTGGCGTGGTGATTCCTCATGCGGATCATTCTTTATGACCATTCGACTCATTTTAGGTACACTAGTCCAAAGAATTAGGCATACTGTCGCCATCAATACACCAAGAATGAAGCGAGTTGAAAAGTATGCCAGTTCGGGGAAGAAAGTTGTCCAGAAGGGTAGGAGGTAGTATAAGACTATAGAGGAGACAATCGTGACGTCTTTGAAGATTTGAGAGATATCGTGAGATCAATGGCTACGAACTTTTTTGCATCGGTCAAATAATTCTCACATGCAGCCTGAACGATGAAATAAACCAATCCCACAGAAGGCATAAAGAAGCGAACCACATAGAGAACGGCCGAGGAGCCCATTATTGGAGCTGCTTGAGTTAAAATTCCTAGTTGAAACAGAAGAGATTGATATTGGGTCAACACGCAAAAAAGCACTACACTCGTCCCAGCGTTTTACCTGCAGGATCAACCAACCATCCGATTAGTAGTACTGTATTGTCTTTCATGTTGGTAAAGATAACGGTGACATTCTTCACAGCATCTGTAATATCTTGAAGCTCAGCGTGCAGTGATTGTAATTCAGAGCTAGCGTCACGAATGTCCCGATTCAAAACTTGAGTCAGTTCCTGCATGAAAAAAGAACCTTATCAGGATTCGAAGATAAACCAAACAAAACCGTTCAATGCTACCAAATTGTCCTGAGACACAGCCATCTGATTCACCAACGTTATTCCTTGTGCTTCAACCATTTCCATAACATGCAGAATCATATCATTCAGACTCCTGATATGATTACTCATGTCTTCAATGTCACTAGTCAACTCTGAAGTCTTGTTTGAAAGTGCAAGACCTGCCGCACTCAAATTGTCTCCTAGATATTCTGAAGCAAGTACAATGTCTTGCTGAGACTTTTCGAGCGAGTCCATGTTTTTCAGTGTAGACTGCATGATGGTGACGATTGTTTCCATCTGGACTTCGAATCCAGATACTCGTTTCTATTGAGAGGAATGTTAGTCGATGAAAAGGTTGCAAAAATAACAACAAACTTACGAGAAGCTCAGCATTCTTATCAAAGATATGGTCGCTTTGAGTTCTCAGACCATTCAATCCAGTAATCACAGCCTTCGTTGTAGAAGCAATTACATTCAAGCGCTTCATGTCTTCCATATGTTGTTCCTTCACGGTATGATGCATAATGGCCTGCGAGTGACCCATCTCCCTCATGGAAGTATACATTTTCTCTGTAGTTTAATGAAATTGAATACTTTTAGCCTTCAATAAGCGACAAAACATCAGCCACTACCAAGTACCTATTGCTAAATCTACGCTCAAAGACGAGCAGAGCACAAAAATATTTCTAAAGTAGCCGTCAAACGTAGTCCAAAACTGGCCAGATCCTATAATTATTATGGCCTTCATGCAGTCCGAGACACTTGTTTCTGATGCTACTGAAACTGGTTCGCATGCTGTTGGAAGAGAAATGTTTGCCATTTCCAGTTCACATCTGGCCAGTTCAATGGCAACTATTATTATAAAGTGATGAGTACTTAAATGAAGGTTAACAACAAAACAGCATATCCTCGTACACGAAGCCTGCATCCAAGCATTTGTCTCGAGCGTTCTACACCCAGTTTTCAGCACCTGCTCAGCAGCTGAATGATAACATGGTGACTTTGTTGCCATTTCTTTAACTATAGAATCCTTTTCGGTAGTGGCCCATATTGAGGATGTTGGTTTCATGGATGCTTCACCAATGAGTCGTAGCAGGTCGTCTATAGCATCGTCCAATGATATAGAAGAGTTGTAAAGTGCGTTTCCTGCTCCAGTATCTACAATTAAGACATTAGAAAGAGTGAGCTATGATGTTGGTTGGAATGTTTCAGACACACTTGAAGCACTTTGCAATCCAAAAGACTTTGGCAAACGACCATTAGCATGAGAGTGGACAACCAAAGCAAGCGAAACTAGACAAAGAGCCAGAAACGATAGTAGCGAGTCCATCTTTAGCATTCTTGTTGTGAAACAAGGTGTCGAAAGCCAAAGCTTCTCGTTTGCGTCATGAGAGTGGAGTGGTGTTCAAACAACTTGCTTTTCTCGACAAGCTCAAGTCCTATAGGAAAATATACACAAGATCATTCGTGATGGTACGAGAAGAGCACTCGGCCAATCGCTAGTGCAGAGATCTTCCAACGTAGCACTTCTGCTGGACATGTCTACGTGACAATCCAATATTGAGAGCATTTCTCACAACAAAAATAGTAATACACAGCTCATATTTCAATCGATTTTAAGAGGTAGGGATCTACTATTCCATCATCCACCCTGTGTTATTCAGAATACGGATCAAATTTCCGCAGAAAACACAAAAGCTCAAACAATCATAAAGCTGAATGGAAGCGGCAGCTTATGAGTCCCCTGCTGCACCTGCAGCTGAGCTTCAAAGAAATAATCATCGACGCGATCACTCTTGGTATTTACTTATTCTTTTCTCCATTTTCTGGGGGATTTTTTGAACTCTCTTAATGAGTGCTTGAACTTCTACTCTTTTATGATGAATTTAAAACGAATTCTTTACTTCAATAGGAACTTTGTCACAAACAATCCTCCTCTACCTCCCATATTAGCACCATCATCAACTAATAATCACACTCAACATCAAGAACACGAACTAGTAGATGGAATATGTATACAGTGTCGTAACGCCCTCACATCTGCATTCGAACATTGCCTGTCTCGTCGGACTGGCCTGGCCGAGTCTGAATCCGTAATACCAACCATCGAATCCATTCACCAGATCGACGAAGTAGCGGACGCAACTCAATTGCAACCACCACCATATTTCGAAGTAGTCCCCGATCCAACGTTAAAAACCAACAAACCACCATTATGGGAGGATCCAGCTACCAAAGTTGCCAGAGAACGATATGCGTGGCTGGAAGCTCGTAAAGATGCAGAACGGGAAGACCCATCAAATATGTATATAGGCAATGGTTCCATGCCAATGTTCTCGGGCATACTGTATAAAAGGCAATTGGCCGCGAGGGATCGTGAGATTCGCATGCTGAGAGAGAAGCTGTTTGACAAGGACAGGGCGGAACGGTATGAACGAGATAATGCAGACAAGCTACGGCATGCTTTAGGAAAGAGTATGAGGTTTTATGTGTATGCCGAAGAGTGGCAGCAACAGGAGAGCTCTAGGTTGCAACGGGATGTGAGGCTGCTGAAGGCTGAAATATCGTCTCTGATGGCGTTTCTCGTTAGTGCTGAAGAAGAGCGTCGTAAAGTATGTATAATAGTGTGCTATCGGCGAATGGAGTCCTAGTAGAGCACTTAATTGACATCTTTCTACTCGACAGGTGCTAGCCCAAATGGAGGAATTGCAGCAAGTCATCCACTCCAAAGATGGCAGAATACGGGAAGTTGAATTAGCCCGAGACGATTTCAAAGTACGGCTGCATGCTTCATTCAAGGAAACATTGGCCATGAACGAATCTATAGTTAAATTGCAAGAGCTAGTGGACCGAGGTGGTGAAGTTGTCGCCAAACGAAACGAATTACTACAGCAAGGTTTAGAACGAATGTCTCAGGACTACGAGAAAGCCCAATCCGAAGCTATAGAATGTAAAACCCGAGTCCGAGATTTGGAGTTTGAATTGGCAGAAATGCAACGCCAATTTGATCGAATGGGTAATGCCAGAACTGGAGCCGATAGAGAATGTGATCGATTAAACGCAGAGTGTATCAAGGCATCTGCAGAAATGAAGAAACTGAAATCGGATTTGGATTCTTCGACATCGTTAAATGTCAAGCTGGATCGAGAGTTAACTCTCATGACACAACTACAAGCTACAACCAAGACATCCCTCACCAGCCAAATAGAAGACCTCACCACCAGCCTCGACGTCATGACGAAAGCCAGACAGACACTAGATACCGAAGCAACACAGTTGCGTGCTGAATGCAAAAAACTGAAACAAAATCTCGATCACGTCACCAGAGCCAAGGAGACGTTAGAACGTACCAGTGGAGAAGATATAGGTAGATTAGCGGCCGATGTGTCTTCCCGAGATTCCACTATCCGAGAACTACAGTTCAAGAGTGCTGAAGACTCTCGAGTTCTTCGACAACTCAAGGACAAGAACGAGTCTTTGATGAGTCAATGTACAGACTTGATGAATGGTTTAGAGCACGAAACAGCCGAAGTCAAGTCTCTCAAGTTTGATGTCAACAAGGGACGACGAGCTGCTGACGAGCAACGACTCAAGCTCGAAGACAGAATAGACGAGATGAAGAAGAAGATGGAAGAAATGGCTGCTAATATCGAAGCTCTGGAGCATAATAAGGTTGATATGCAGGCTGAGTTAGACAGACGAGCAGAAACAATTGTGGAATTAGAGAACGAGTATGCCAGATTTAAGGCCGAATGTGAAGATACGATTACAGCTCTCAAGAAGGAGCTGTTGATGTCTACACAGGCTCATATGGCCTTGCAGCAACAGCACAATTCACTACTGGAGGCTCATTACGGATTGAATGATACGGAATCCCATTTACGAGCCGATCATGCGGCCACTACTGCCGAACTAGCTGCCAGGAATCAAGAATGTGCTGATTTGAAGCAAACACTGGCAGATTTAGAATCCCAACATGCCAAACTGAATGACTTGCACGCTGGCCTGCAACGAGAACAAGAAGACATGAGACGACATCTCGACTCAATCCAAATCAAATGCCGTGAACTCTCAGCCCATCTCGGCAATGTCGAAAAGGAATCCGCATCCACCATTCGAGAAAAAGAAGCCCTCATCTTCAACCTCACCAAGGATTTACACCATGCTCGTACGGAGGGCCGCCAAGCAATAGACCAATTCGAACCACACCGTATTGAAATGGATCGTGTCAAGGCATCGTTGGAAGTAGCGCGAGTCGACCTCAAATCCGAAATCCACGGCCGTCAACGCTGTGAGGCCAAACTCCAGCAGCTCCGTCTTGAATGCGAATACGAGAAAACCAAACGAGAATCACTGGAATCTACACTATGTGTAGTTGGATACCAATCTGAAGTTCGGCAAGCTGATAGGATATCCATATGCCGTGCCCGTGATCATTCCTTTGATGAAGCTAGTCGATTGCTCAAGCAACAATTGGAACGGTTGATGCAAACTGAAGAGCTGATGCCGCTTGTTATGAAGGGTGAAAGGCACGGTGGATGGCGTCCGGAAGATGAAGATGATATTGTGTCTAGTCCTGCTGTCACAATTGCCACTTTTGTTGCGCCGGATTTCGATGAAGAGTTCCCGCATGCTAGAAGACAAGTGGGCAATTTAAGTTTTGTATCGAATAGTGCGTCTGTTGATAAGTCTCAGAGGAGTTCGAGAATAGTTAAAAAGTAGTTTGAGAGGTGTGTCATAGTGATGAAATAGAATTGCAACTGAAATAAGAAAATCGACCTGATCAGTTTATAAATACTGTCATGAACTCCTTATTGGGTGTAAAGGAATGGGAGATGTGTTCTCATGGCAAAACGAGGGAGTGGCCATAAATCGAATAATTTTTGCTCATAACACTTGCGACCAGCAACTGATGTATGTAGAAGGAGTCGAATTCATTTCAGCATACAACAGCCATGCAATTCCGCAATACAATATGATTTAAGAGGCACGTCACTAGAAGGAGTCACCCATAGACACCCTAACAGGAAAGAAAGACTGACAAGGGACGACCTATTTCCAAATACGACGTCACGACCTGTATCTTTTACCGACTGCTGGGGCCATCCAAGCAAGTCTCCCCGATACAGAGGGGTTGGGTTTCCGCTTTTCTCACCACCGAAATGGATCATATATATACATAGGCCTAGCGGAAGCCAGGAGGCGCTATAAAAGAGGGAAAGAAGAAGGATCCTTACAGGAGAAAGTCTTGATCTTCGAGAGAGGAAGATACCTAGTGGAGGTGGAGTGGTTAGATCGTGCAGTTGAAAACGACATGAGCAAATACCTCGTCCTGGAAATGTATAAGCGTGTGAACAGCCAGCGCCACGCACAGCTTTTGGTGATGATATAAGTCCACTCCTCCTCCTCAACAGCTACCAAAAAGCGTCCTCCGTCCGCGCATGAAGCACAGTCAGATTTCACCCATCAATATCTAGTAAACGCAGCAAATGTTAGAGAACTTAATATGCAAATCACATAGAAGCCTGTTGCAACAATGCATACCTGCCAGATCAAAGCAGCAGGCTTGTAAGCCAATTCCTCCACCACCCAGCATTCACCCCACCCTAGTCCTGCAAGGTGAGCTTCAAGGGCCCCCGGGGATGAGGCATCCCCTTTCTCACCATTCAAGAGTAGTTAATTGTCTCATGTGCCCCTTGAAGGGATAATTGGCCCAGTGGGAGCGAGCATAGATGACTTGAGCCCCAACAGGCCATTTATAGGTTGTCTGATAGACTGACAGACAATGTATCAGATCCATCGGAGATGTGCTGGACCTATTAGACGTTGAACAGGGATGGTTAGATCATTGGCGGCAAGTTACAAAACATAGAGCGAATCAGCAATGGACTTATCTGAATGGGTATAGGCCAACTTGTATAGTGCCATGTTGTTTGGTGAGAAACCTAGGCGTTGACAGTTACCAGGGTTGTTTTGACGGGATGATGGAGGCCTATTTGGCAAACGTGATTTTTTTGAAACTCAGCATCATCAATCGCCAGCACAGTAATAGAGGAACAGGCGGTAGATGCAAATATGTATCAATAGATTCCAAAGCTAATTCCAGTTGTCATTTATCAATTTCGCGTAGTCGATTACCGAATACTCTGATGTTTCGTGTTTCTGCATTGAACCAGACTTTCACTACGGACATGGCGGCTTCAGAAGTAAAGTGATCGTCGCATTTGGAGCAGTCGACAAGTGTCTAAAGTGACCTTCTTTTCAATTCAGGCTCTCTCGGTTTTCCTTGCTGTTGTAGTCGCGGTGCCAACTTCAGACAACGACGTTGCTCCAGAGAATTCTACAGCCTATGATCCATTGTTCGATGTTTTTAGCACTGGCAGACAGAGGTTTACGGTAGTTGAAGCGGAAGATGTGGTTGCTCACGGTCAAGAATCGTCAAAAACATTTGATGTCAACAATGATGATCTATGTGCGAAAGCACTCAAGTCATATATTCAACGGGTTATTGAAGAAACTTCAGCTGCCAGAAACGCAAAGGTACTCTTGTTTGCACTCTGACAACCATTATTGAGAACTTACTCAAAAGTGTGCTTGCACCTAGGCTGAAGATCCTGCTGTAACAACCGCTTTAATGCCTGCTGCAACTCCTGCAGCTGATCCGAAAGGAGGAAAAAAGCTCGATCCAAAAGGTTGGTACTTCGATATTACACCACTCATTTGAAAAGTTTGGCCAAGTTCATTCTTGGCATCTCTTCAGGTGCTCCTGTAAAGGAATCTTCTAGGCCACCTACCGCATCACCTTCAAAGGATGCATCCAAGAGAGGCAACAAATTACGAGATCGTAAAGCTGGAAGGGCTGGTGCCAAAAGCTCTGCCATAGGTATTTGGTTGAAGCACCTTTTGTTCAGGCTCAAATCTAACGAATCTTTCCTCAGCGGATGAGCCCAGTGACGGACCCGATTGTTACATATTATTGGTAAGGTTAATGTTGATCTACTCTCCAACATTTACTGAATTCAATTTCTCTACAGCGAAAACTTCGACCTGAAACGATTAAGCTATTCGCTCGTGATAACATCCAAAAAGTGGACGCTCTAGTTATCCTGGATGGAATGCCAGCGTCAATGGGAGGCCTACCGAAACCAGCAACCAATCTAGCCAATGTCAAGCACGCCTTGTTAAACGAAGTGATGCAACTGTCCGCATCACCTGAAGCCAATCCAAAGTGGGCAGACACTGCTATTTGTCAAGTTAAGATTTCCGACGCAAAAGACAGTTTAGATGCTTTTAATACTATGGCACGAGAAATCTACACAATTTTGGCCCAACGCAAGGCTTTCGAAAATGCATTCAAGGTTGCCACGATTGAAATTCCGAAAATTAAATCTGTAAACAAGCGCCCATTATCGGGAACTGGACAGGACCTCGCATCTGTCGTATCTGCAATGGTCGCCGAAGTAGCACCACTGGAGGAACAAGATGCTGTTGAGATTGACAAGAGTGGCGATGTCGTACGTCGTCTCCATCAGCATCTGGCCGATAGAGTAGCAAAAATGTCCTTCGCTCCATCCGCTGTAGTGTCCAGGTCTTCAGATAATGGACTAGTCGACCCCGCATCCATCACTTTGTCGAAAAAGCTTCAGCAAGCCGTAAAATCGTTGCAATGGAAGGCGGACGACGAGAAAGCTGCCGTGCTAGAGTCAGAAGAATTCCGCAAGACTACGGGCGTTATAGGATCTAGCAGCATGTCACTTAAACGATGGAGAACGGAATTCGAAACCATTCTAGGTCTGGAATCAAACAGCTTGGACTCATATTGCTGGACTGAAAGATTGGATGAACGAGCTACAGTACAAGTGCTGGACTCTGCCAGGCTTTACCTGCATCATTCCACAGTTACTCCATTTTATGGGAGTCTGTTGGCCTCTGTCTCTCATTCAGAAAAAGTAAACATACGAATGGATCGGCAGATTCGAGAGACAGTCGTACCAACCAAGATAGGATTCGGAAAATTCTACCAGATGTATAGGAACGGTACCTTGAACGATGTCTTGCTTATCAAGAAACCGATATACCAAGCCAATGGTCTCGCCATCCGACACAAACAGCTTATCGACCACTATTACACATCTGACGGCCTTCATGTCGCAGTTCCAGTCGGAAGTGAGGGTACTCCAGCCTCTGGTAGGTTCTATTTCTGTCGCACATTCATTACTCCACACACTCACGCCGTTCATATGTCAGATGAGCGCAATCATGTGGACTGGTGTGGCATTCACATTGTACTTGATGGTTTACGAACGTCTTCTCCTGCTCTGAAATTGGCCATTGGAACCGTAAACATATCCGTTTCCACTGATAGTGGAACCATCTGCGCAACTGCAATATCTGCTGATGGGAAATGTGTGGTAGTCAAGGCAGGAGTTGCAATATCACAGTCAGTTCCAAGTATCCAGAAAAAGAACAAGATGACCCTAAGCATTCAAGACAAGGTCTCGGAAGAACTGCGGCGAACGTTGAATTCTGACGTAAGAGGTTTTGATGTAATTCATGCTTGCGTCACATATGCTTAATCAGATATCATATACAGGGCTCTGTTATGTGTATTTACGCAGATGGTAGCTCGACAACATACTTTCCGTCTGGTGCTATCTGCACCCTGCAAGGCGGGGTAACTTCTCATACTGGATTTACAGGCCAACGTTCTCGTTTTGAAGCAGACGGCTCAGTTACAAGTCTTCCAGAGAAACTGAGAATAGCACGTGAATCTCATCGTGATTTGCATAAGTCTCAAATAACGGCTACAAGAGAGGATTTGGTCACTACTACATTTGAAGGAAACACTTCTATCGTCACTTTTGCTGATGGGACTCGTATGGAGTCGAGTTACACGTGTGACATGCTTGCAGAATTCAAGCGATTAATGGATGGAGAAGAATGGCCTAAACCAGAGACATGTACTGTTTCTCAAATTGGGTTTGCCACTGTGTCTGTCTCGCAGGATGATAGCTCTATAGCAATCTCGCTCCCTGACCAAATCAAGATAACCGCCATCCAGAATGATCAAATCTTGATACAACAGGCAAGTTCTCGCTCTTTGAGATTTTTGGAAACCATGAACGCAATTTGGAACACTATAGCTGACTGCTACCAACCACATAATCTTAGGCTGATTCAACGGTTACTATAAATCTTGATGGAACGGCTGTAATTCGTGTAGAACGCTTCAGATCTGCCATGTGTGAGATGAACTGGATGCAGGGCAGCATGCGACTAGTAGATTCCGATGGTACGACAATCACCTTGCCGACGACGACAGAGCCAATATCCTACAATTATGTATCACCAAAGGTCTCAACAACGCTAGACTCGCTGGTAGCCGGGACACTGTCACAAACTCTGATCAAACAGTCACATCAAGTTCAGAGCCGTATGCTCAATGCCCCTCGGCTGTTTCTTCTCTTTGATAACGGAACAGCCATAGAACTATTAAAAGATGATGATTCTGCTCGAATAATCAAGGAAGCATACTCGAATTCGAATTTGGAGGTCTCTGAAGAAGATCTCAAGGACGGAACTGGTGCTGTAGGAGTAAACATAGCATCGTATGCACCAATAGACGGTCGACTAGAGTGGACTCGACAATTGGTCCGATATCCAGTCAAACCTCACGCCAGTGGATCACATTCTGATATTATTGTAAAACCAAGTGCTAGCCATGTCCCCAAGAGTCACATCAAGAAACGCATCTATCGACCAGCTGTAAACGAAGGAGGATTAACGAAACGAGTCACCACTTCCATGTTGGTGAAGGAAGGAATTAGGGATCAATTAGAGGCTGTTGAATCAGTGCCTAAATTCTTTGCTTCTCCGGAGGGAAGTGCAATTAGAGAATCTGTTGCTCCTGCAGCATCATTGTAGCCCAAGAACGAATTCTTGCTTGTGATTAATACATTTTGAAATGCTCACGGTCCTACCACTGCCTCTCTCTTGTTTGTGTCATTGCCCTCTTTTGCACCCGAACTCCCCCAAACTCAACCTCGCCAACATTTGAACAATACAAGAATGGGTGGACGGTCAAAAGTAGGCTGTTCGTTATGGGTTCTCGCAGCCGCTTCATTTCTATTAGTACCTCGTTTGGAAATCGACTCGACGGACGCCATATGTGTAGTGTTGCCGCAAATCACGAATGAAGCTGAACAAGCGGTTGTTATGGTACTACTGAATGACATAAAATAGACTTTGATACGGAGAGTGAGGCATCATGGTGTCCAACTCTTGTCGTAAAGTGCCTCGTGCGGTGTAATTCAACTTGTTGAGTTCTTGTTGTTTGTTTGAGTCGTATCTTCTCATATCATACCCATCGCAAACGCCAAAGTAGCTTTCCATGTCTTTGACAAGTTTCCAGTTGTCCTCCTTTGTAATATGCAGTCCTCGCTGTATGCGCAATCCCAACCTTCACTCCTCAACATCACAAACACCCAAGTTTGGCGAATCTCATCAATCCAGAGGTAAGTTACAGTCAATCATGCTTAATCGCATATATGAAATACGCTGATTTGACGTCCTACTCCCCGCATCAAATATGGGATAATGAGAATCTCGAAGCGTGGGTTTAGTTGGTGACACTTTCAACACGACAGCAAAATCAACCATATCTTCACAGTTTAACATGCTCATCCACCTATAGCCAACCATGTCAACCAAACCCGGCGTCCCGCCAACAACAACACGGTCTCAACCACCCATCGGCATCAACATCATTAACCCAGTCGCCAACAAGCTCCTTCCAGCAACAGCGACATTATCCCCTCTCGCCACGCAAGCCCTGACATTTACGGAGGGCCCCGTATACCTGCCACGCTTGAACCGTCTCGCATTCGTTGATATTCCTGCAGCAGCAATCATGAGCTCCGATCTGTCGGCAGCATCACCGTCACCACGAGCATCTGTTATTACGTATAGCTCAAACCATTCTAATGGGATGTTTCGATCCAAGATTGCTAGTGAGAAGGTATCTGAGGGAGAGGTTATTCTGGTTTGTGAAGGTGGTGGACGACGTGTCGTTCGATTGACACTGGATAAGAATGCAAGTGTCGTTAAAAGGGAGGTTATTGCTGATAATTACAAAGGCGTGCCGTTAAATTCGCCAAATGATATCATCGAGAAGTCCGATGGGACAATCTTCTTTACTGGTAAAAAAGAAAAGAGCTGGACGCTTGCTTAAAACCTGTACTGGTTTTGAACCAGGTTTATCTCCCCATCTTAGATCCAAACTACGGCTGTGAGTCACTTACAGGACACGTATACCCTGCTCAAATGCCAAACCGTGTCTACATGGTCAATCCAAACACCAAGGAGATCTCTATTGCAGATGACTGTTGTGTCGGTCCGAATGGATTGACGTTGTCGCCTGATGAGAAGCTGTTGTACATGTATGTCTTGCTCCGTAGCTTAAGATTACCGCAAATGCTGACGATGAGACAAATCTATCAGAGCTGATTCTGGAGGATACACTCGAGACAAATTCAAGTCTGAGATTCGATTATCCAAATTAAATGCAGATGGCACCGTTCAACCCTCTGAGCTGTTTGTTCGTGTGAAGCCAGGTGAGCTCTCAATGCACACCTTTGCTATACCGCCACTGCATATTAAAACACACTCGAATTCCACAAAGGTGTCCCTGATGGCATCAGATGTGACACACTGGGAAACATATGGTCATCAGCCGGTGATGGCGTTCACATCTACTCACCAAGCGGTGAACTAATTGCCAAGATTCATGTTGGTCTTCAGCCAGCGAATCTGTGCTTTGGTGGTAAAAACTATGATGAGTTGTTTATAACTGCTAGACATCAAGTCTGGCGAGTTACTGGATTGGGTGTTCGCGGCAAACCATAGTCGTCTTTGTAATTGTGGAATATAAAAATGTGATGCATGTTAGGTCGTTTTAAATTATTCTACAAAGGTGCCAAAAAGAATCATTACCATTTCAAATGGGCACAAACAACTTCTTCAACCTCTCGTCCTTCCTCCCCTCCTCCAAACAAAGAAACGATAAGACATCTCCATACAGCGTCGGATGCTCATTCAATACACGTCCCGTATCGGGGATACCATTCACCTCCAAGATATAAGGATTCCAATCACCACTAAACATGATATCAATCCCATAGAAGCCCCGTCGATGCTGATTTTGAATCGGATACTTCAAAGAAGGATCAGCATGTTTCGGGCTCTCCGTACAAGCACTCATAGCCAATCGAATGACCTTGAAGATACTTTGCAGGAGTTCGTCGTATGGTTTGCCAGATTCGGTTGATAGGATTTGCGGAAGGTCGGTTGATGACACAGAATTTACACTAAAGCCTTTGTACTTCATGACCTGCATTTGGGAAAAAAAGATTTGAGCGTTGACATGGATTCAACTTTATAGTGACGGATGCCGTACCGTGAAATGTTTCTCAAAGTTCTCAGTATCTGACAAGTCAACATCGTACTCCAAATTGGCAATACGAGCGTATATAGCATCCTTCATGCAATGCATGACGAGAGGACTGATGCTGTCGACTAATACCAGGACTCGCATATCAAACTTCTTGCCTTGAATCAAACCAGGTGGATGAATGTCTAAACGAGTGTGGTCATGATTTCTGTTATCACGGTGCTTTTTTCGTTCAACTCAAAATACTCAAAGACATACATTTGGAAACAATCTTTGGCCCAGTAGCAATCTGCTTCAGTATAGCAGCCAATCCATTCGAAATGGTCATGTTTTGACTTCTCACATCGTTCCTAAAACCATATTCAAAAACATAAACAGGGAGAAAAAACAACTGTTCAATCTCTCTTCTTACCAAGGTTTAACAATCCACGAATTTTCCTGTCCTTCCACAAACCTCCTAACCCACTCTCCGACAAAATATGGCCACTCGTTATTCAAATCATACGACTCCATAAACCACATATTCGCATCCCTTCCATACGTTGCATATATAGCCTTCAAGAAGAGAAATTTAACAGTGAAGGTGGATTCACCTTCAAATCCCATGCATATCGATTTATCGGGAGCAGCTAAATGCTGTTCGGATTTAGGCCGTGTGAAGACGACATGAGCATCCTCTAGCGAGTCTGTTGATTCAAAGGGTGAACCCTTGAGAGAGTCGCCGAAGAGGTGTTGTGATACTTCGGGAGCGAATACTTTGAATTTCGTTTGATGTGGTGTTAGGAAGTAGGGGTTCGAGTCGGTGAGAGATAACGGGTTTAGAGCTGGAGTGGATATGTCGGTGGTAATAGAAAAGCGTGGTTTAGATGCTTCGTCTTGTAGGAAGGCCCGTGTTTCAGGCTTGAATACAGAGTTTGGGAAATACGCCAGGTATAACAGTTTTCGATTCCGTACGCTGTCCTCTATATAGATCCCAAGTTTGTCAACCGTCAAAGAGAGAAAACGGCAGAGTCACCTACTCGTAAGATGATCCCTCTTCAGCACATCTCCACTCTGCAGCTCTCTAACATTCCACAATACACTCCAAACCTTCCCGGTCACAAAATCCAAAAACTCAACCATCCTAACATTGACGTCTCCACCATCATTCGTGTGCCTCACAGTACACAGCATCTCGTCCCGTATAAACCACACAAACTCTGTTCTGTAACTCCCGTCTTCCTGCACAGTTTGCGCCGTGAATGCGTCAGAGCAACTCCATGCTGCGGTAGCTAGACCATGTACATCGTTAGGCACGAAATGAGTCCCTTCACGCCGCTGTAGTAGGGATTTGATCTTGGTTTGTAAGGCCGTGTCGGCTTTTAAGAGTTCGTGTAGGGTGCCTTGACGGAATTGGAGGATCATGGGAGCCTAAAGTCATGGTATAAGCCATTTAAAATTTCATTCAAACACGAATTCAAACGTCTCTTGATTCAAGCGAACTGTTTTGCGTACTATCCATAATCCAGCTTCAGCTGGAATTGAATGAGTTTGATGTAAATCATACACGACATCCGCGACACCTTCTTCAGCTTTAGAATCACCAGCACGGATTTCCCGATATGCAAATGGTATTTCTATGGTATTTGCAAATCGAAGTTGGGTGAAAAGCAACCTCCAAAGTTTTGATGGAATTGGTTTCAGCTGTTCGGAATGTTGTCGAACGAAATCGTTCAGTTCACGACGATTTCTATCATCGGACGTGCTTTGATCCATAGTGTAGGGGAGCTCGTTCTAAACAGTGAGCGACCGCTTACGAGATTTAGCGAAACTTATTCTGCTTGAAGCTGGAAGCTACAAACCGACTACTTTCCAGGTTCGGAAAGCTACACACGCTACAACGCCCTAATGAACCAAATAACCAAGTAACCAAATCCGTTTCATTTTCCACAAAATGTATGTAATGACTGCAATATAATGATTTTTTTAAACAGAAACCCTTTACAGTTCTGCACCCACTTCTTTCTTCCCACCATCATCATCAACCTCTTCCATCATTATAGCTGCCGGCGCAGCGGCAGCAGAAGACGATCCTGATGATTGTGATGCTGGTGTTTGTTGCAATGATGTCGGCGTTGGTATAGCGGGTATACCATTTGATCTATCCTTTGAGCGCTCATCTAGCGCCCGTAAAGCTAATGCTCTACGTCGTTCTGCTTCAGCAGTAGCATTCCCGCTATTGCCAGATACTCTTGATTTCCCAGTCTCCAAATCCGTATATCCACCAGACGCTGTCCCGACTAGTGGCGGACATAGTTTTAATCTCACCATTAGGTTGAATGTTGAATTTGAGATTGGTTTTATGATTGGACTAATAAATAGAATGATGTGTTAGCATATGAAATGTGATTTTCTTCCAGACTGTTTGCCTTCGTTTTGCCACATACTGTATTATTTCAGGGAAGAAGGATGACAGTGAGAACGTTTCTGATCTATCACCACGTATTCCATCTTGAACCTTGTAAAATCGAATGTAGACCCAAGCTGATAACGATCCGTATAATGCTACCCAGAATTGTAGATGGCCTTCTAGCCTTAGCAGGCACATTATCAAATGACCCAGTATGACCACTGATGGTAAATGCTAAGTATCAGAGTGTTCAAATGAGTTCCACGTGTTGTCGAGATGCTTCTGTCAACAACATCTGAGTACCTTGACACGGAAGCTGAAGAATTGCATGAACGTTATGGTGTGCTCTGGAACCATCTAACAATTGAGGATACGATATTTATAACTGATCCAGACGAGAATCATCACACGCCACTTTGCAACCTGTTTGTAGGCAACCACAAAAGCACACAGGATGCCTCCTAGACCACACACTTGCGTTTCGAAGCTATTATACTCAGAGCGATCAGTTCATGCCAAATCGTTTCAAATGAATCAGAGCATGACACTTACAAGTATGCAGGCTCTAGAGTTCCAGCATACTCGATCAATGCCATGACCCAAGCTCCAAAATAGGCAGACACGTTCACGATTGCAACAAACTTGAGAAACTCCCTAGTTACGTACACGTGAGCAAGAGTTCGGAAGGGTTGAATTTGACTTGAGGAGCAACAAACCTCATTCCCCATGCATGTTCCATATATCGAGACATCATTATGAATGCAAACCCGTCGATAAGGAACTATAGAGGACGTAAGCAACTTGAGCAATCTCATCGTATTTCTTCAACTTGCAATCTATCAAGTTACAACATACAGGCAAAAGAGAAGTTTCCAAAAATCCAGCCTAAAACTTTCAATCTCAGAGACACACACTTCCACCATCACTTCAAACAGTATCAACCACGTTTGAAATACCGTCATAAAAGTCCAAACAAGATAAATGGAAGATCCAGGTACCATAGCAAGCAGAGGCAACAATTTGAGTCCAGTTTGCTCATCGCTATCATCTGATGAGCTGCTGAATATCGACAAGAGGAGACCTAGTGCTGATATGCCAATGAAAGTGCCAGCTAGGATTCGGGTAGCAGGTGGCAAGTTCCGTAGTTGGGCTTGAATCTACATGGAAAATAGGTTGAGATAGTCAAGTAATGATGGGATGGAAGGAGGAACTTACTGAGCTGGACATGATTTGGTGTCCTTGTCCTTGAAAAAGTGGGAACTATTCAGTTATTGTCTCATCTCAGCCTTCCCTGTGTTGCTCGAATTGTTGAAGGAGTTTGGAGTTGGAGACACTCACACTTATGAAGGGCCACTCAACAGAAGACCTATTGAAACGCGCTTTAGATATATTTCAGCACGCGATATGTCGCCAAATCTACTGTTGATGACTTCAAAGACCTTCAAACGTGAACCCTGCTGGCCGCCGACGTTAACTCAAGCTTGAGGTATTAAATAGCGCATGTTCTATTGTTCTAGTTAAAAGATCTATAAGATCAATCTGAGATCCACTTCGTTTAATATGAGGAAGGAATATAAATAGTTTGAAAAATGTCCTGAGGTATACGAGTCGCGTAGACTCCAGCGAGATAGAGGTCATCCAAATAGTCCAGTTCAACGGAAACTCAAAAGAGCCAATCATAAAGCCCATCATTCTTCATCCCACAAAGATCAAGCACTCCATTCAACAATCCCGACAAGTAGTCATAGTCCGTCTCGGGCGCAAAAGCACGTACTCGATCACGAGTAAACAAGATATATTTCTCTAGCGTTGGTCCAATGGGAGAGTACTCGGTTCCAGCCAACGAGTTGCAAAACGTTGTGATTGCTAGGTCGGTTTTGGCGGCTGCTATATCTCGATGTGAGCGTAAATGGCCCCATGGTAGACCTTTTTTGCCGCTGGCAATCCAAAACATTATGCAGTAACCGATGGATTCCAAGTCGTCCATGAAACAGGGATCTGAATAATGCAAAAAAAATACATCCGTTAGGACTGACTACGTGTTGTCTGTCATCGACAATCTCTTCAGGCAACCAGAACAAGAGACTTACAAGTTGAACCATAAGTCTGAATAGTCCAACTCATAAACAGTGGTGTTCCGGTCTGACCGGGCAGTCGCGCATGAGGAAGTGCAGCATACCCGAAATCAATCATGAAGAGTTCACGATCTCGGGTCATAAAATTGGAAGGCTTGATATCGACATGTACCAAGCCAGTACGTTCATGAAAGTCCTTGGTCAGGTTGATCTGTAGGTTGTCATACTGTTAGACTGCATTTCGTGGTTTTTTTGCCAATAATAGACGCTGTTTCAAATCTTACGATATTGAGTCCCAGCATCAAAATGGTCTTGAGTGAAAACTTGAATGCAAGTGTCTCAAACTTTTTGCCTAGAGATTCAGACAAGTATTCCATGACCAATACACGATCTTTTCGACATGCGTGAATCAATTGAGGAGTTCGACCACGTCCATTCTTGTGGTAGTTTAAGAGTTTCATGGTGGTTAATTCTGCATTGTATTGTTTGCGATCCTGTTTGCAAAGAAAGTGTTAAGACACTTGAGCTGGTATTGATAGAGGGAAACACACCTTGACAAACTTGAGTGCAACCAATGGTCCAGCTGTAGCTCTACTTTCAGTGGTATATTCACGTCCTAGAATAACAAGGGTCAAAACCACTATTTTCATCTACTACGAATATGCAAACCCTAATCTCACCTAGAAAGACTTCACCACATCCGCCTTTACCCAAAGGCTTGAGCAAGACCCATTTACGTGTTCCGTTGTCAGAAATTACCTTTTTGATGAACCGACGTTACATCATTGCCAGGCAAAAAAAACGAATGCTTGCTGGACATAGATGATTTACACTACCTCTGAAACATCCTTTCCGGAATCCTGACACGAAGCAGCTTCAGATGCAAGAGGATGTACAGTAAAGATGTCCGAAATGGGTGTCAATGTTGAAGGCATGACTGGAGCCGACATGATGGAACGAGTATCTATAGGCGACAATGAAAAGTTCCATCGATTCTGCTGTTGCTGTTGGAGATGCTGGTGCTGGTGATGATGCAATTGATGGTGATGGTGGTGATGAGGAGGCTGAAGGTACTGTTGTTGAGAATAATAATGAAACTGAAGAAAATTTGGTTGCTGTTGTGACTGCTGTTGTGCTTGCTGCTGGCGATGCTGTATAATGGTAGGACCACGACTTGTTGGACGTGCGATTGCATCCATTGGTACCAAACTACTTGGTGTAAATGGCTCCAAAAGGTATTGCACGACATTCGAATTCGTTGAGGATGAAATCCGTGTTGGTGATACTGGGACGGGATAATCACGTCTTGATTGTTGTTGATGAGGTGGTTGTGTCATCGTGGCAGACAATCGCCTCGATACTGTGAATTGCTCCGGTTTCACAGCTGCAATAGGCATCCCGATTATCGGCGGTGGTCGAACACGTTTCCGATCTCTGGTATCAGCTTGCGTTTCTGCATCATCACTGTCTTCCAGAGATCGTTTCGGGCCAGTTGGCACATACGGAGTGCTCGTTGGAGATGGTATAGGAGCAGAGTATGCGGAATTAGTCGGTGATGATGTGGACCGATACGAGGTAGGTGAGATTGGAGTGTACATAAAAGGCTAACAAAAATGTAATGAAATAATAATTTAGAAATCGTAAATACAAAACACACGAAAAATGCGGACAAGAGCAACTAAATATTGCACATAGGAATACACATTATTTACCGCGATGATCCCATTCGAGGTTGGTGGAGATAGCCCGGCTGTTGAAATTGCTGCCGGTAAAGTATAACGATGTCGACGTGATTCCACCTTTTGGTCACTCATAGCGACAATACTGTTAGGATAATTTAATAGGTGTGAGTTAATGCAAGTTTTAACAGCAATGCAAGCAAAGAATGAGTCAAAGTTGCGGCAGATCGTAACGATACTTGCATTCCCAAGATGACGGGCAAAACAATCTTGTGGATTTGAGGGTGTCGATATGAGAAATCAGAAAAACCAGTAACAATAACCAGACCCAATCAATCCTAACGAAAATGAGCGACGTGTCTCTACAAGATAATTGCAATGGAGACGCAAGTCGCGAATCCCGGCAAGCATGCAGAAAATGAAATTCGTTGTGAGGGAACCGAATCTTGCTGCCGGGAGTTCTTTTGACTGCGACTGCGAAATCTGAGTGGTTGAGGTTGTGAGGCAAGGAAAAGATTATGGTTGCGGTACACGCAGCCCAGACGAAGCGAAGCTCAGTATCCGCTTTCTGAGGTTTCGCCGTGACTATGACTCTATGGGATCCGTTGGGCTCAAGATCACGTCAAATACACATGTCTTCGCCGCGAACTGCTCATCTTCCTTCAAACCAAACCTCCAAGAGACAGAATAGAGCTCTATGAGGGCTGATATGAATTCTTCTCGTTTTGGATCTTCTCGTTGCAAGAGACGTCTTGAGATCATTTCAAACCAGGTTCGACTCGAAGATGATATAACGTCGCCCAAAGTCCCGAAGTTTCGATAGCACTGTCAAAACATTCACAACTGCAAACACATTTCACGGCGATACGATATTATTATATACACGCTGGTCGATTACAAAGTGTTTTTACGTGATCTATGCACAGTGGTTTACAATGAATAAGTATACAGCGGCCGAGTTCTTGACAAAACCGACAGAACATACCTTGGCATTGAGGGAACATAGCATCCACATGCATGAATGCCATGCGTACAGTCTTGGTCTGGTGAAGCGTGAGAGTAATATGGTTAGCAAGAATGTCTTCTACCATGACATCAACGACATCACACATACGAAGGAACTAGCCAGCCCTTTGCACCCGCATGCATATATGCCATGCGTACAGTCTTGTAGTCTAGAGATACGTGAGGGTAATATAGTTAGTTGAGAGGGTCTCCAAGAAAGCTGTGAAATGCAGAAACATATAGACCTTGATACTAGCCAGCACTTTGCAATCTTCCATTCCATTACTAGCTTCTATTGCCGATAGAAGAGAAAGGGTTGTCCACCTTCGTTACTGCCCGGTCGACCAAAGGCGCACTTGCTCAACCATAAATGCCAGCTATCAAATGGCTGTTTGATGTCCATTCAATAGCAATAATTCACAGTCAAGCAAGGTCCTAGTTAACATTCCGGATCAAGCAGTACACTTTGACAGACCCAAGCCTTGTTTAGTACTATGTGGATGAGGATCATAATACATGGCAGTTGAATGTGGTCAAAGTTTATTGCAACCTCAGTGAATTGCGACCCGCGTCCAACGGCATCAACTACATTCAATTGCCCAAGGCACACACATGTCATTTTCAAGTTACCTCCGGCCTTTCTTCCTCTAACTCCCTCGCAAAATGCAATTGCTATGTTTTCACGAATGGTGGGTTGCGACGTCCAATCTCTTTCCAAACTTTTGATATACGGAAGAAGGAAATACACGTCCTTTAATATATTTCGTACTAGCTTGTATAGGCTCTGGCATGTCGAATGTTCTTTCTTATAGCAAAATCAATACACTTGAAGCTCGAATTTATATTTGCAATTTGCAACCGAAGATGACAGATGTGAGTGTCGTCTTATCGTTACAGAATACGGTAGCAAGCTATGAGCAGCTTCAGGAGACGCCATCGCAACGAGATGGAATCAGTAAAGGTGCGTTCAAGACCTGTTTGCACTAATGCAGCTTCTCCCATTCAACAAAGCTCATATAACACGATGTGCTCATAGATTTTGAGATGGATTTGCGTGCTTTTGGATGCGAACTGATTGAATCGGCGGGAATCTTGCTTAAATTGTGAGCCAAACATCGACATTGGATTGACGACCAACATCAACAGTGAGCTGACAGCTTACTTTTATTAGACCTCAAGTAGCAATATCAACTGCAGAGACATTATTCCATCGATTTTATTATACTTCTTCTTTGAAAAAGTTTGGAATTCGAGTAAGAACGACCTAATGTCTTTTGCTACGGAGCCATTGTGCTGACAGTATCAAAACAGGATATGGCAATGGCATCCATATTCCTTGCCTCAAAAGTGGAAGAATGCCCGAGAAGGTTAAACCAAATCATCTTGGCATTCCACTATTCAGTATCCAAAGCTCAAGGAGTCGTCAATTACAAGACGCCAGAGAACATGTTTGCTTCCGTACGTTCATACGTTGGCTTATATTTTCCATGAAAGTCGCGTTGAATGTCGTTTTGCGTGAAATTAGGTCTCCTTGGATATGAAGGAAGGCATGATAATGGGTGAAATCAACATCCTGGCCAAATTGGGATTCAATGTTCGCGTGGAACATCCCTACGGATATATGATTAACTATCTGCAGAGTCTCGGGCTAGCTGATGATGAAGAGTTTTCGCAGATGGCGTGGAATTACTTGAACGATAGGTAAAGCACAAATGACTATTGCGCTACGAACCACTACGTCAACCTCACGCTACTTGCCCCTCTAGTTATCGAACGAATGTGTCGGTATGCTATCAGCCATGGACTATAGCTTGTGCCGTAATATACCTGGTTGCCCGTAAAAGAGCTGTACCATTGCCTCGGCATCCACCATGGTATACTCTATTTGATGCTGACATTGAAGATATGGACAACATTGCTGGGCATATCATGTGCCTGTATCAAAGACCAACCGTAAAGAATCTTCCGGTGACGGTATCAGAACTGAATGCGTATCTTGACAAACTGACAGTGAGTATTGCAATCACAGAACTGTTTTTGCCACATTCTGAATTCAAGATTTCCATTTAAACAGTCTCCGAAAACATCAAACGGAGCATCCGTACAACCGCCACAGGAAGCCCGAGAGCGTGACTCGCCTCGTCAACGACCGAGGTCTAGATCACGAGAGAGGGACAGTAGGAGTAGACGAAAATCCCCACCACGTAAAAGATCACCAGATCAGTCTCGACGATCCGATGATCGACGTGATTACAATCGTGATTCTGATCGTAGGGACTATCGTCGTCGTGATGACTATGATAGGGATTACAATCGGCGGTCACGTTCACCGCGAGGCTGACTTAGTCTTGTATCATATAAATGATTTGTATAGTTGCCTAAATTATTTAGATCCACGAGGTATAGCAAGAATGTAGCACCTGGGAGTTCTCGCGATATGTGGCTTTGTGTTCGCTATATCATACCCCTAGACAATCTTGAGCTATCGTTTGGGTTTCTTTACTTTGATTTATTCATTATTTTAACTATGGTACTACGATCAAACATATATACAAATGTCGACCATGTCGTGGTCAAGGCAACTGTCCAGCGCAATCCCTCCATTAGCACATGCTGTTCAAATCCATAGAGCGGTGACATTAGAGATGTACCCATGAGCACCAGCTGCAGGAATGTGTTTAGCTAGAGTGGAAGATGACAGCGGTGTCAGCACAATGTATCATGAGCAATCATTGAGAGAGAGTATACCTTGCTAATAAAAGGAGGCCTAACTTCAGCTGACGGTAACGCTACATCAAAATATCGGGCCGCTGTCTTTGGTGGTGGTAGTGTAGCATATCTGTAGTATGCTGTTCCAATCACTAGTCCAACGTCTCGTCCGACTATTAGTACTGCCAGAGGACCTGGATGTAATAATGCTTAGCTTTGAACCTTGCAAGACGGAAGAACAATGAGGAGGAGGCAAGGTTACCTGGCAGTAATCCAGCAGTAGACAACGACACAGTCAAGATCGTCATGAGGACCTTGTCTGCCGCTGGATCTAGAGCTGATCCCAACACAGTCTTGGCGTTGAAGGTACGTGCATACCAGCCATCAACCCAATCTGACACTGATGCTAGGGCCAGAAATGCGAGTGCTGAGCTGTATGATTCGGTGACGATGAGGTATCCAATGTATGGTGAGAGAACCAGACGGCCCAGTGTCAGCAAGTTTGGGATGGTGTAGATATCTTCTCGGACCTACATAAACGGGAGTTCAATAGAATTGTTACTATACGTAGGCTTGTTAAAATAGCAGGTATTTTGGTTGCCTGTCGAATGAGTTTCCTCGCAGCTTCACGAGCTTTGGATGGTGTTAGTGGTTTTGTCGGTTGGGAGCTTAAGGTTCTTGTACAAGATAAATGCATAGGATGCCGAATATTGGAAGCATGAGAAAGAAACCATGACTGAGATATCCTAAGTTGAAGACAAATGTCAATCAAATGCTGATGTTCTTGCATACAAACAAGTAAAAAGGAGATATCAACTCAAGACATACCTTGATTTAGAGGTGACTGTATGCGACTTTGATCGTGAAATGCTGTCTAGCACCCGCAATGGTTGGTTTTGGCCAATGAGGTTTACGGGATTGACTCGAGCAAGTACACTTCGTGTTGGAGATAGAGAACACTGATGCAGCATTGTTGATGATGCGACGCAATGCGTGAGTATGTTGTATCCTTCGTTACAACACCGTCGACTACGATTTTCAGAAATTTGGCAAAGTTCAAGACGATTTGCTGATGACGGCAGAGTCCTTGGACGTGATAGAAAGCGGCATTCGAACACAAATGACATCCGACACGTGACGATACTCTCGTCTTCTATTGTCTCCTGCACTCAAATGTGCCTATTTAAAGTCTCGATTCTTGTTGCAACTTCCTCCATTCTTTAAACCGGTCCACACACGATTATCTAGCAAACGGATGTGTGGAGAGCAGTAGACGATGGCCAAGACACTACAAGACATGGATCTATGCTTGCTGCACTCATTCAGATAAGCCCCTTGCTGTTTCATTGTATTTTTGGAACTTGCCGCCAATGACCTAGCTTTCGCCATCCAACTGCTAATAGGTCTAGCACATCTCTGATGGATCTGGCAAGTTCAAATAGGTTGCCTGTCAGTCTTGTAGGGGCTCAGGCCAGTAATGCCCTCTCCTACTGGACCAATGATCCATTCAAGAGTACATCGGGTACTTACTTGGATATTGAGAAAGGTGGATGCCTCATGGCCGGGGGGAACTGCAGTACCAACGGTGTGCTCAATCAATTCGATAGTTTGTCGAAGTTGTTGATTGACTGGCAAGTAATTTGCTACTATAATTGCACCACTGGAAGTGCTATATAAGGATGCACTTCTATGCTACTGGCCACGCCAACATTCAGCACTCCCCCATCATCAACAATCCACCGAGACCATTCAACAATTCGCCATCACCGTTAGACAACACCTCGTCGCATAAGACAACTGAACTCAGTTGTCTGTATCTTTCACGTTGAGAATCGCGTGGTTGCTCCCCAATTGTAAAAACATCAGAGGCACGCTCTTCTCTAATGGATGGGGGCAGCTGGGAATAGCGTCAACTGACCTATGAACCGGCGTCCCTGAAGCTCACCTTGCAGGTCTAGGATTGGTTAAATGATGGTCGGTAGAAGGATTGGCTTACAAGCTCGCTGCTTTGATCTGGCAGATATGTATAGCAAGTATCACATTGCTATACTTTGATTTTGCATTTTACGTCATGATTTAACCACGCCACCTCCAATCCAATAGGCTTTCTTCCCTCTCTCAAGGATCAAATCTCTCTCCTTCTTTCCCTTTTATAGCGCCTCAACTATTTCCGCTAGGCCTATGATCTATTTCGATGGTGAGAAAGGTGGAAACCCCTCTGTATCGGGAGGATGCAATTCGGAATGGAAATATCACATTAAAATGATGGAGAAGATGATCATTTCAAAATGATGGAGAAGATGCTCATGTCATTGTCCTAGTGTAGTTTGAGGACAGTTTTTGAATTTGGCTTTGCCATATTGAACAAAGGGAGCACACCAAATTGTGAGTGCTTGATGAATCTGTTACTGCTGAATCTCTGCTTGAAATGACGTTGAAGATGGGTGCTGGACCTTTTCTCTGTAAGGCAAGCTCTTGCTGGACTTCCTTTTGTCGACGGTATAACCTTGGGGTGTTTTCCTCACTGGTTAACAATGAGCGCTTTAACAGTCATTTTAATCATTTTTTGTATTGAATACACTGCCTTTTCACTGCATATTGTCTCGAAAGTCGCGCGAATGAGATGTTTATAACACGATGCTCAATAGTCCTTACCGGATAAAGGCAATTGGTATTCACATTCGATGCACGACGAATACGCGATATTATCGCGAACTCATTGTAGAACTGTCGCGTTTGAACATACTTTCGTTCATTCGATCCCGTTCACTTTCACAAAAAGTCAGCTTTGAGAGCAAACGAGACTGAAAGTACATTATCATTAGAAGTCGACAGGTGCATCAGGAACTTGTAAAGCATACAGTACGTGCACTCGTCTTGTTCGTTTCAGATGAAGCTATTTGTCGTTCTAACCAAAATTCAATCCCACATTAGGAAACAGCTTTCACTTACACACTCGTTGGATTTGCCATCAAGGATCGATTGGATTGCTATTGAATCGAATATAAATCCATCATGAAGTTACGGAAGATTGCTCGTACATCTACTATAGCCTGGTCTCCAGGCCAGCACATTCCATTACTTGCAACTGGAACTGTGGCGGGTGCATTGGACGCGTCCTTCTCTACTACTACAGAGCTAGAAATATGGGATTTGGACTTGGCAAACACTACTTCAGGCTCCATGAAGAGACTCGCTGTCGCAAAAGGTCATGTCAGGTAATTGTCAAAACATTTGGGATTTCGATCAGAGATTTGTTCCTTGTTCAACGCAGCAGTTCGCTTACACGAAATTCATGCCAAATTCAACCTCATATTCAAATCCACTATATTTCCTGCAGATTCAATCGCCTGGCTTGGGGTCCAGCTCCAACTGATGCCTCCAAACCTCGTGGCATTATTGCTGGTGGTATGGAAGATGGACAACTAGACCTCTGGTCTCCCGATATATTACTCGCAAACGCTGCTGCTGGAACCACCATACCATCTCCCGATTCACCAGATCCATTAATATTACGTAAAGCTGCTCACAGTGGACCTGTACGAGGTCTCGACTTTAACCCATCACAAGCAAACTTGCTTGCTTCAGCAGCTACCGAAGGTGAAATATTCGTATGGGATTTGACAAATCCAGCACTACCATACTCGCCCGGTAATCGTAGTCAGAGATTGGAAGATATTACAGCACTCAGTTGGAATCGACATGCTGCACATATATTAGCCACCTCCAGCAATAATGGATATACCGTAGTCTGGGATTTACGAAACAAGAGAGAAGTCACACAGCTGAGGCATTTGGGTAGTGGACCTGGTGGAAGGGTGCCTGTATCAGGTGTTGCTTGGAATCCTGATGTGGTAAGGGTGTTCCGTGGCAGTTGCTTCATTTTTTGGCGTACAGTGACTTCGCGAACTTTCATCTTGCTCATTGGGCGTTTATTTACGCATCTAGGCTACTCAACTTGTTACAGCAGGCGATGATGACATTTCTCCTGTCATCTTGATTTGGGACTTGAGAAACTCGAGAGCTCCTGAAAAGGTAACTTCGAAATGGCGTATCGTCTTTTTCGTCAGACCTGAACTGTTCACACCGTTTTTCGTGCATTTCTTAGCAATTGACGGGCCACTCGAAAGGCATATTATCTGTGTCTTGGTGTCCAAGAGACTCAGATCTGTTGATGAGTAGCGCCAAAGATAATCGTACTCTAGTATGGAATCCATCAACAGGAGACGTAATTGGTGAATTGGAACAATCGTCCAATTGGGCCTTCGATTTGCAATGGTGCACTCGAAACCCCGATCTAGTCGGTGTTGCGAGCTTTGATGGACAAGTTGTTGTTCATTCGTTGCAAGGCACATCAACAGGCCTTGAAGAATCGCAATCGAAACCATCGTCACCAACGACAGCAGATCCATTCTCTCCTGCATACCAGATGAGCACAAGTCACTCGTCTGACGCAAAGTTCCAATTGGTGCAGCCTCCTAAATGGATGCGACGTCCAGTTGGTGCTACTTGGGCATTTGGCGGAAGACTCGTCACCTTCTCTCGCTCTCACATAACGCCACAACCTGTAAATACTGGTGAACGCCGACCCGTGCCTATATCTATACGTACAGTACCCACAGATCCAGAATTCGCGCATCGTCTAGATGAGTTAAACAAATTGATGGGTGATTCTTCCAAGGAAGAATGTGTGGCATTTTGTGAAACTAGGTCGACAGATGCTTCAAAAGATACAGAAGTCTGGAAGTTTTTGAGGCTCATGTTTGAAGGTGATGCCAGAGAACGAGCATTAGAATATCTAGGGTTTGATCGGAAAGATGTAGGAGGTGCAGCTTTTCAAGAATTATTGAAAAAGCTGAATATATCATCAACAGAAGAGAATGGAGAACATGGCGACGAACTCGCTCCACCACCAACATCATCCAAGCTCAGTAAAAGCTCGCCGCTCTCCATACCGCCAGTAAATGCTGAAGATTCTTCAGCCAAAGACACGAATGGAGTATCTGGATTGTTTGGTGGTATGAGTGGTGACGATGGTTTAGGTATCCAATCACAAGAAGGCAGCGGCATGGGCAGTACTAGTGCTGTGCCTGCATCACCATTTAAACTATACGCTTCCACCGTGTCATCCAGGAATGAAGATATAGATGTAGATAGTTTGATTAGTCGTGCTATAATTCTTGGAAACTATTCCGTCGCCGTACAAGCATGTATGGCCGTCAACCGATATGCCGATGCCATGGTATTGGCTGTATGTGGAGGTCCTGATCTAATAGCAAAGGCACGCGACGAGTACTTTGCCAAGACTCGTGATTCTAAATCATATGTTCGTATCTTGCAAGGTGTTGCATCCAGTGACTTGAAGGATGTAGTGGAGAATGCTGAATTAGGTGATACGTCCAAAGATAGTGGTTGGCGAGATATTTTGGCTCTCATATGTATGTACGCCAAACCTGAAGAATTTGCCACGCTTTTTGGCATTTTGGGTAATCGACTAGAAGGCATCTATTCATATCCCACAACAAAGGATGCCAGTGCACCGTCATTCATTCCAAAAAAAGTATCTGATCAGGTCGTAAAAGAAAGAGCCTCAGCAGCAGTATTATGTTACTTGTCTGCTGGGAATCTCAATCGACTAGTAGAGATTTGGGCATCGAGGATGTCTGAAGAAGAAAGAGAAGTACTGTCCCAACCTAATGCCTCCAGACATAATTCCCATGTGACCGCATTACAATCCTTTATCGAAAAAGTCACATTGTATAGACGTGCTGCCTCATTTGTTGACTCTGAATTCACGAGTCAACCAACAATATTTAAATTATCTGTCTTGTATGAATATTACGCTGACTTTGCTGAACAGGCTTCTGCTCAAGGACGTATGAACCTAGCTTGGAGCTTCCTGTCTCTCATACCCGAAGCATTCAAATGGGTGATAAAATATAAAAGTGGAGAAGTCGACCCACTTGAATTGCTTCGAGATCGCCTATATCGATCCGGCGGTTTGTCGTCAGCTTTACAAGCTCAGGATCCAAAAGTGCCATATGTATTTGACGATGTAACCGGACGAGCTATGGAATATGAAACAATACAAACGTACGAATCGTCTGGTTACACACAGGAGCAAGCTGGGTATGTGAATGGCATACCAGGTCAGGCACAACAACAGCAGCAGCAAGTATATCAAAACACTCAATATCCTACTGCTGCTCCTGTTTATGGTACACCTACGTATATCGCACCTGGATACTCTCAACAACCAGTAATCCAGCAGCAAACTCAGCAGCAACAGCAATATGGTAATCAACAGCAACAACAACAATATGCCAATCAATGGCAACAGCCGCAACAGCAACAACCTGTATCTAAACCAGGTTATTATGGACAGCAACCACAACCAAGTGCACCTCAAACTCAGCAGTATGGCTACCAAGCTCCTGTAGCTGCTAGCATGGTCAATCCACCTCCTACCGCGTCTGGTTCTAATTATCAACAGACTCCGTTGCCTCCTTCTACTCAAAAGATTGGTAAGTGCAGAAAGCATGCTCACTTTTTTGGCCGTTCGCAGCATTTTCATTTCTGATTCCTGACCTTTTTTAGCTCCAGCTTCTGGATTCAACGACTTGCCAGCGGGATTGTTGAGCTCGGAGTCTAGACGACCAACACCCAAACCAATAGGTACCTTTACTCCTGGATTTGGTCAACAGCAACAGCAAGCTGCTGCTCAGCAACAAGCAGCATGGAATGCAGCCCCGCCAATGGGAGGTTCTCAACAACCTTCTATGAATAATTCAACACCCATCAGTCATGGTATGATGAATAATCAAAACAATCCTCCACCTACCATGATGCCGCCACCTACAATGGCACCTACAATGGGACAACAGTGGACTCAGCAGCAGCAGCAGGTGCAACAGCAGCAAGCTGGACCACCACCATCGATATCCAAGCCACCCACTCCAGCACCAATACCACCACCACCAACAGGAGGATACGCAGGTCAACAACAGCAGCCTCCACCGATGCCTGCTCCCTTCCGAAGGCCAACTCCTCCTATAGTAGCCCCACCACCACAGATGAGTGGTCAACCTCCACAACAATATTATCAACCAACACCAACCCAACAACCAGGAGGCAGTATGCAGCATCCACCCCAAGTGATGGGAATGCAAGGTCGACCACCTGCACCTCACCAGATGATGCCTCCTACAGGTCAACCACCCATGACAACTCCTCCGCCTCCATCGAATGCTCAACAAGCGGAAGCTATTGGTCAAGGGCTGAGCAGACCTCCATCTGTTGGAGGATCTGTTGGAGCTGGTCAAGGGCCTGCACCTTCTAGTACTGTCAACAGCCCAGCACTCCCGAGAACTGCGCCAGGGCCTCAAGCGTCTGGTGCTGCTCCCTCAAATCGACTCCGTAAGTTATTTGTGTTGCTCTTTGAGAGCTTCTACTAACATCCAATCTTGGCTATTTTAGCACCTGGAGATCGATCAAAGATCCCTCCTCATCATATGCCGATAGTCAATGTCCTAAGTCGCGTTTTGATTTTGATGAAGCAGTTGCCAGGGGTAAGTATCTGAGCACTGGCTGACGCAGCTTGTGGGTATTGAATATTGATGATTATTTCACATTAGACCCATGGAAAGAGAGTTGCAGAAGATACAGAAAAACGGCTAAACACATTGTTCGACCAGTTGAACAATGCTGATCTCAAGAGTGACTTGACTGAAAAGTTAGTCGCTCTAGTTCAAGGTGATCATCATGATGTCCATTTTTGGTTGTGCCAATGATGCTGAACTTTTTTCTTGGTGTGTTAGCTGTGGAAGCAAGAGACTTCACAGCCAGCCGTGAAATTCATGGTGACATTCTAGCAAGAACTACTTCTGCTACCGGACTGGACCTAAGTTGGGTACCTGCCATCAAACGATTAGTTGAACGGGCAGCAGAAAGTCAATTGCAAGCAACTCAACAAAGACAACAACAGCAGCAGCAAGGCATACCGCAACAAAACACTACGCCTCCAATGCAATCTGGGCAGACTTGGCAAGGCGGTCCACCTCCTCAACCGCCACAAGTGTTTGGACCTCGTTAACACGTCGAGTCTTATATATAAATATGGTGAGACGGAGGAGTATAGAAACGGATACATAGGATTGTAGTGATTGCAATACAAACAATAAAGGATTGGTACAGATGATTTCTATCTGGTTAATGTTCGAATTCTGATGGGTTGGAAATTATCAGGTTAAAAGTGCACTTAGGAGGTACATGCCAACAATTCAAGGTTTGATGCAGTTGAATTTGGTTCGCGATGGTCATGTGGTTGAGCAGAAAACATTGAACGCCTGTTGCTGTACCAAGGCCCCGGAGGGTAGAAAGCCAGCACGTCGACAATCCAACATCATATCAAGAAATTCAGATCATGAGCACCTTAAGAGGTAGTAAGTGGAGGAGGTGAGGCAACATATTTTAGCAAAAAAAAAACCAATAATGACGAACTCAAGGTCACCACACCTTGACTAAGCCCACCTCAGCTCTGAATGCTCTCGCCAGTGAGCCCTCGGTCTCGGCACTGCATTCTCGCACACAGTCACGTACTTTAGATGTAATTCGAGGTCAAACCTAAAAAACGTATGTATGGTTGAGCACCAAACAAAGTAATCCATCAGCAATTACATGCAAATCTCAGCTAACAAACCTCACGGTCCAATTCATCACCCATTTCAAATCCAGTCATCACACCAGAAAAACAATAAAGAATTATTCAGCAACTTCGTCACTTTAGAGCCCCTGGTGAATGTAGATTCAAGGTGAGGGACTTTGTTTATGAGATGGCTCTTGAAACCGCGGGTATCTCACAAACGAGGCCATGGGATCAGATGTTCTTTCTTGAAGAGACCATCAGGACAGAAAAGCACACCCGGATTCAGGGATTATGTGCCCATTGTGTCCTTCTGTTCACGTATATAATGCCATACTATTAAATCCAACGAAGTCAGAAAAGACTTGAGATTCGCATTTGAGGCTCGCAAGAATCCGCATCGATCGGCTTCCTAAAAGGAGGCAAAACAGAGTAAGAAATACAGCAGCTAAAAAAGAATCTTCACTTTGTTCTAGTTACTCACCACTGAAGAGAGTCATGCAAAAGATGTAATTTGAGAAGAAATCATGTATGCTAATCCTTTGGAGGGATCAAATCTCACGTTGTGAATGTCACAAACGATCACAGTATTGCTGATTCTCAAAACGTGTTGTTTTGATAGAAATGCAGAAAACATTCTTCGCGTTCATTCACACGGATCAATCAGTGCTAAACCCCTACTTCGACCGTATGACCTTAGCTTCCAATGCACACGTTGTCCATTAGGCCAACAATCCCAGGCTCGAGTAATGCAATATTAAGTAAGAGGACTTCTTATGGTTTGCTACAGAGATGTTGTTCGGCGAAAACAAAGATCCTCAGACGATTACTGTAACAAGCCTCGAGGAATCTCGAGAAACAGAGTGGCGACAATCCAGTCTCACAGTCCCAAGACTCGGATAATGAGAATCTTACTGGAGTGTACGATTAAGGTGCATCAGCCAAAAAAAGAACAATTGAATAACGCGGAACTCAACGTTACCACACCTTGACTAGCCCCAAATATCAACAAATGCTCTCGGAAGCACAGTACATGATACCATTTCGTACATACTCCCATAGTTTCAATGTGATTCGAGTCAAACCTAACTTAATAAATGGAATTGATGGTTGAGCACGAACAAAGAGTGCATCTCAAATTCAAGATGCGAATGCCAGCCAACTACATTCACAACCATTGCATACAACTACACTCACAATTCATAATTCATGTCATGCTGGCAAACAAACCACACAGGAAGACAGAATTCAACGAACTTGTCAGTTTAGAGTCTCCGGTGGAAACAGATTTGAGTCGATCGACCTGTCTGCTTGCAAGTCAGCAGGTAATCAGGATTGAGGTAGAATGATGAGACCTTTTCGAGGTTGTCGGTCCTCATCACAGGTCTGCTTGCAAGTCAGCCGGGTAATCAGGATTGAGGTAGAATGTAAGAACCTTTCGAGATTTTCGGTCCTCACATATTTTCAAGTTGCTGGCCATCGAAGAGAGTCAAATCACAGCAAAGCGGTAATTGCTTATATAAAAGCAATCGGGACTATCAAAAGCCAGTCTCGGTACATTACAAAGAGCTTGAGCAAGACACCCCGACGGTGTCTAAGTGACGGAGAAAAGTTCTGCTTTAAAAATGACGATCATATCCAAAAAAATACAAGACGGGATGTGAGCTAGGGTACCTTGGACCTAAAAAGGCGGCAAGTTTTGGGAGCAAGACCTGAAACATTTATCACTTTGCTCGCTCCCACGGTTCAAGCAAAATAGAAAGCTACAAGACCTTTCGCTCGAGTTAATCACCTTTGGCTGCCGATGCAAACGTGGGCCTGAGATCTCCAAATTCTTCTCCATAGCTTCAGAACAGGAAACAGTAACTCATGAACTCAGGGGTCTATTCACCACCTCCTTTCAGAAGTGCCACAAACGGTTTGTTTTGAAATAATGAGAACTAGAAAGTTTGCATTAGGCCAGCTCAGTACCTGATCCGAAAAACGTACTGAGCAGTCCCTAGTATGTAATCTCAAAATCATATCCTTGCTCGTCTACTTGGCAGCTGTTCCTATGCCTCGCAACAATTGGCTACCTTCAAGTGACTAAATCCGATTCAAAACAAAGGGTGGTCGTTCCCATGGTTAAAAAAGCGAGTCCCGAGTACCATTTACACAATCTCATAATAGGGTTGATTTCAATTGTTGAAACACCATCCAATGACGTTACAAAATGCTTTACAGACAATATGTCATTGCGTAGTCCTGAAGACTCATTGAATGATTGTGCTCAAAGAGATGAAGAGCCATCCAGAAGTAGAGAGAAGGATGCCATGCCAGCGAACAGTCTAATATCCAGAGAGAGCACGAGGAGCGAGACCACGATCCATCAGAGCACATGTCATACAATATCATGAACCTACGACGAAACGACATCTTTCGATATCCAGAATGCTGCAGTATCCACCTCAAGATGTATTCGAGCAGCCCGATCCTGGAATCACTCCGGTGCTTCAGGAGCCTTCGCTTTATCTCGTCATCCAGAACGGAGGGGTATGTGCTCTGGGTGCGTCGTCGGCCCAGCGGTGTGGCGTATTGTCTTATGTTGGTCCGTACTGGCAGGGTCTTGATCTGACCATCAAAAGTTTTGAAATTGCTAGATCACGGTGAAAACATTCAACAAATAGAGCAGAATCAAGCCAGTGTGAGTAGATCCATGAGATAGAGTGTCCTAGCTGTCGTCTGCTATGCTCCACACTGCCCTCCACTTGATAACTGTTTCGTATTTGGTGGAAAGAAGGTGCAGCCAGTCTAAACAGAGCCACCACTGCTTCTGCTGATAAAGATGCTGCTAGTGCAGAGATTGATACTGATCGATTCGCTATATTGTCAAAGAAATCCCATCACTGTGGAAATATCAAAATATCAAGGTTGCTACTCGCTTTGTAAGTTTTTTTGGAATGTTTAGATTGTTTCAAGGGAATAGAATGCATCTCGTTTTGAACAAAAATGCAAAAATGATCTAGTTTGTTATGATTATATAATATGGTTCCTTATTTGGGTTAAAGATGAAAATGGGGTATGAGGTCGGTATAGCTAAATATGATAATATGTTACTTGGGAGGTAACGGCCAGCAATTCAAGGCCTCATCTAGTCCAATGTGATCGGAAAGGAATCTGGATATTGGTGAAAACATGTCGGTCAGCCAAAAAAATAATTAGAACACCAGCTGGATGATTGGACAACATGCCTTCTGGGGGCTACAGTAATTGAATGCCGATCATCCAATCTCAAATCCACCAGGTTTGGATCATGAGCACCTGAAAGAGATTGAAAGAGAGAAATGTAAGGACGTGTCTTGAGTTTGAAATTCAACCACAAAGAAATATCCACGAGGCTCATATACGTCACCTTGACTGAATCCAATTCTCAATGAGTGCTCTCGTGAATCAAAGTCCTCACTGCCATTTCCTCGTACACTTTCGTAAAGTTCGAACGTGATTTGCGTTAAATCTAAGAATATTAGAATTAATTGTTGAGCACCAAAAAAAGCGGGTTTGTTGAGCTCAGAACGCCATCATCAGCATGCATAACAACAGCCTATAACACCACTCACAATCCAATTCGTTATCAACCTCAAAGCCAGTCATCTTTGTAGGCAGTCCACACAGCAACACGATATTTAGCAACGTGATGACTTTCGATTCCTTGGTGAAGTAGATCCGAGTTAATGGACTCGTTGATGAACTTGCAGCTTGCAAGTCATCTCGTAGTTGGCGTAGAAGGTCGTGCGAATGGAGGTTTCCAATCTCCAGCTTTTCGCGTGCCTGTTTTGATTGAGACCCAGTATCAGAACAAACAACATTGGACAACTAATCGGATTGCTGTTCTTTCACATACCCCAATACCATACTCTTGAGGTCCAACAAAGTCAAACAAGACTTTAGACTTGGCATACAGGGCTCGTAAGACTTCTCGGCCGTCAGCCTCGGATGTGAATATGCCTAAAGGAAGAGCGACTATGAGCATTTCAATGGCAAAAAAGACTTTCATCGGTCGGAAGACTGACCATCACAGAACGTCAAATTATGCAGCAGGTCATATTTGAGGGAATCGTACAGTTCCGAGACCTTGGACGGATCAAACGACAGTCTCTGCACATCACAAAAGTCTCGGAAAAGACGCTCCCAGCGTTCCTAAGAAAACATAAGTATGATCATCTTATGCAAAAGATAAGCTATGGAAGGCAGGAAATACCTTGAACAAAGTAGGATTCTCAAAACAACACCACTTGGATGCAATACCCGCCACATCCTTTTCCTTATAATTATCATTCATAATCACCCTGAGCTTTCCCATCAACTCGATAACCTCATCCACCAAATCTGCAGGATCACCCAACGCTCTCGGCGGTCCAAAGAAATCATAATTCCTGTTTACACCCGCACTCGTATCTCGTGACGAGTCTAATGCAGGTGATGGAGCAAACGTATAGTCCTCTTGACGATTTAAGATAGCTTGCAATCGTAGCTTTACAGCGTCCATTTGCTCCTTGGCAGCATTTGAGTCGTCCAGCATTTCCTTGGAGATGGTAATTAGGTCTGCTGGGATTGCTGATTCGGATTCTAAGGCAAGGAAGGCTTTCGAGAAGATAGAGGCTGTTGAGAGAACTCGACGCTCAGAGGACGAGTACATCTTTACGTCGTCGAGGAGGGAGCGGTTTATAATGAGGAGGTCTTTGCGGTAGTTTTCGGCTAGGTCCTGAGATTGTAGTTGGCCTCCGTGAGTGAATTCTCCTCCCCATTTCACAATGAGCTGGAGTTTATCTAGGATTGTCTTGTCTGATTTGTTGTATGTTGGGCCTAAATATCAAAGGTTGATGTTAGCAAGACCATATGTCGAAATTCGAGACTTTCTCTGCTAGTCGAGAGAACGCCAAAAAGCCTCACAGTTCCGCTTGTACTTACGTATTTGCACCTTGGTCTCTGGCAAGTCACCTTTAGCTTCCAGTACCCCTCTCATCTGTTCCAGAGCGACGGGATCTTCCGCGTTCTGCTCTATAGCTTCATAGCAAGCGTCTCGAACTCGTCTCACTTGTTCTGGTTTCTTTAAGACGACTTCATCGTCGCCACCATTAAGTAACGCCACAAAGGGTTTGCTTTTGAAAGAGAACTAGACAGTGTGGTTTGATAAGATGTGTCAGTACTGTCAGCGAAAAAAAATATGGAATAACAATTCGAAGAATTCCAGGGTACTCCTTGTGTCGCAAACACAACATATACCTTCATCTTCTGCTTTGGCGTCCGATCACCATGTCTCATAACAGTAAGTGAAGCCTTCAACTGCCACTGAGACTCGACACCATTATTCCGATCTAGTACGAAACGTCGTCGTTTCGAAGCTTCGAAAAACGAGTTTCGCATAATATTAGCACAGTTCTCGTAATAGACCTGATTGCCCTTGACGAACGACCATCCATTGACATCTATACAATATGATTTGCCGTTGGCTCGTAGTAGGTCGAATCCACAGACCGATTGTCTGAATGCTTTGGTGATTCGACGAGCCATGTCTTGCTCTTCTGGTGAGAGGGGGGTGATGTATCGGATTTCTTTTCCTTCTGGTGTCCGGCTTACGACACCATCTACTACTGGTGACCTAGGAAGTAGGATTGTTGTGAGTGGATTTCGTTCAGAGGAATGTGCGAACGTATCGGAAATGGGATCTTTTTGCGATAGACATCCGACTTTTAGCAACAGCCCCAATGGAAAATAATCATCCGCCTCAAACTCGAGCTTCCATAGAGCCTTACTTGCGAGTCTCTGCATGCACATAGCTATCACCAATCGTGTAGACCTTGACATCTTCAGCATTGTCGACACTGACAAATTTCTCATATATATAAGATCCTTCCTGGCGTATATCAGTCAAGTTTGAATCAAAATCACTTGACTTGTTCCCGATCTGTAAAGTAAAGGATAACGGTTAATCAAATTCGAGGCAGAAAAAGTCAATATTCGTCTCCGTATGCTGCTTTCCACGCGCTCATATTCCTTCCATACACATACCTTCCTGAACAGCCTCCTACAACCACCACCAGCAGACTGCGGATAATAGATATAGATATTATGATCTTCACCAGATACAGGCTTCTCCACAAACGGTTTAGTCAATCTCACACCATTAACCTCTATGGTATCCACATCGACTTTAACAGCCTCATTGAACTTGAAGGCATTAGCAGATATATCTGCGCCTGTGACTTTACGTATTAGATCAATAACGTCCTTGGATACAGCGGGTATGTCTCGGTTTACAGTGAGGCGTTGTGGAGATGGCACGTGGATGGCGTCGAGAACGCTCAAGACTAGACGTCTGTCTAGTAAGAGTTGTTGCATGGGGAGGTTGTTCACACAGTATGGTTTACGTTTCTTTACATAGTCGATTGCCTTGTTGAGTGGGAAGCCCGTTGAGAAGAAGGAGATGAGAAAGTCACAGTATGGCCAGTTTTCAACGTCTAAGGTTGTGAGAGAAGACTTTGTGAGTCAATATGTATATCGTTGTTTTCAATTGGGTGAAAAGAGTGCAGCAAATGGATGGTGGCGGGCAACAGTTGGGGAATGCTCCGGGACTCGTCGGGAATCTTCAGTGCACGTATCTGCGTCTACGCCCTCCCTCGCCTCCAACATTTCCGACGATTTGATTAACGCTTCTGCGACATGAAAGCAGACTGGTTATCCTCCAACGTTTCCAGCTTGGTTTTTCCTTTGCAGAGCGTCTGCGTCCCCTCCCCTCCAAAGGTTTCCTTGATAAGATCGGCAGCCGATACGATGACGATGCTTTGCGGTACATGACCCGCGAGCAAACAATTGTGATGAGGATTGAATCCTTCCATCTCTCACTGCAGTGTGTCCGCATTCATAGCCTGCCTGCCCCTCCAACCACTTCTCTGGTGCTTCTGATAGTCATTGCAATAGCGAAGATAGGAGCAAAGTAGATGCCGGCAGCAAACAATTGGCAATATAGCGGGACACCACATTTCTTTTGTTGTTTGTGTGCCTGCATTCTAATTTTCCACCTTCCTGAACCCTTTTAAACAATGAATCCGTATGATTACCTTCATCGAGAATGACTTTATCACCAAAGACAATCATTTCGAATTCTCCTTTTTGCAGCAAGATGTTTAAAATGTTGCGCATGGGTTTGGATCTCGCTGGCGATGGATCAAGATGGAATTGTGTAAGCATATTGATGAGAAATTAGAGCTGAATTCAAGAAGAGTACCTTTACTGTCCATGGCACATATTCCAATGACAACTAGATAGCGCAAAAACATTTTTAGCTCAAGATTCAAGTCCAGACAATAGCAACACGATGACATACACTTTGGAGGACCAGAGGGCGAGCTGGATACGCTTCCACGACTCCCGACTCGTTCCATAGCTGGTGGTCCTGGTTTGGCTTCCATTATTTCGGCATGAGCCCTGTGTGAAAATATTGACGACACAGAGTGTTTGAGGACGATGAAGTTACATGCAGGGAGAGAAAGAGGAGTGGAATCATTACGCTCTACATAAATGTATCGATTCACCGTGTGACCGTACAGTGATCAATAATAAACACACGTTTTAACAAAATCGACCACATTTTGCAGAATATCAGCTCTATCGTCTGATGCGGACCAGTAGAGTATTGAATAAATTACGCGATTTAACGCGTAGAGAATGCATTTCCCTTACGCTCTCATATATCCGGGATGGGAGCGTACATGACTGCTGGCAATGAAGCGGCTCCAGATCGTCATCGACCAATTACACCCTCACGTGGTTGGGACAGAAGCAAATTCATCCCCTTCGTACATGGAAGAACGACATTGAAATACTACGTAAACTCATTATTTGATCATAGGGAATGGTGCGGTATCGACCTCCTTCAATCACAGGTTCAATGTCTCCGTCTGTGAACGAGAATCCCAATAGCATTTTAAGTACCTCACCTACCTCTCTAAAGAGAAGGCTGTCTGGACTTAGTATCGCTGCTCCTGATGCCCTCATGCCCATATCCACTACTCAGCAAATGACCGACTCTCAATCCAAAATATCTCGTCATCATTCTCCGTCAACCACGACTAATCCTGCCCCGAATGGAAAGACGCTTATAGTATCATCACAACGATCCAATACGAATACGCGTCGTATGGATGCCGAGGATACTGCCGATGATGACGAGGATAGTACCAGTAGCAGTGACGAGGAAGAAGACGAGGGACTAGTCATGGGTGTAGACAAGAGGAATAGAGAACGGCAGGTTGCTCAGAAGCAGATAGCTGAGTCTACTATCAAGTCCGCTATGAGTGGTGGTGTTGGTAATAGCACTACGAATGATCAACAACCGCCGCAACCGCAACAGCAACAACAGCAGCACCACCATATACATAAGAAAGTAATCAAACGAGGTGATTCATTCGGTCGACCGAGAGATGCTCCCAATCTACCCGACGAAGACGATACTCCACAAGAATACTTTGGTGGCAACTTTGTCGCTCAACTATCCCCACGAAACTCGAAAACATCCAATAGTGCTTCTACTACCACAAACAACATCTCAACAACCGATGTTAATAGCATTACAATCATAAACACCACAAACAATAGCAACAATAACGGAGACCAACTCATACGGCCATTAATCCAGCAAAGGCAGACTTCCCTCACTGCCCTGTCAGGTATAACGCAAGTTGATGCTAATGGTAGATCGAACTAGTTGTTTAACTGCCTCACTCATTAGCACTAGATCCATACGCTGGTTACCTACAACAGCCCACCACTACGACATCCTTATCGTTCAAAGGTGTAACTACCAGTACATCACGAGAAAATCTGGTGAAGGCTGCCAGAGGACTACAACAAGCTGCTATAAGTGGTCAGGAAATGACGGCCGCTCAACAAACTCTATTACAGAATGCCTTAGAATTCTATACTCAACAACAAGCACTACAAAAGCAACAGCAGCAGCAACAAGCAATGGGCACCCAGCATGCCGAGATTCAGCAAATGCAGCCGCCACCACAGCAACAACCGGCCGTGAATGCCCAATTACAAGCTACGATGCGAGCTCAACAACAAAAGGCTGCCAAAGTGTCGAGTAAAAGCAGTAGTAGTGGAGTAGTTGCGCCACAGGCTAGTAATATATTAGGTGTTGTATCTACCACTGCTGCATTGTATCCTCTTGATGGAGCACCACAGCAACCGGTGCTTTCTCAAGGACCACTTCCCCAGCAGCAAGGAAGACGGGCGTCTACATCCGGTAGACCTGTACATCCAGCACGTCCTATTGGAGCTACTCAACAAGTACTCAATCAGCAACAACAATATGTAAATCAGCAGCAGCCTGTAAATCCTGTAGTAAACAACCAGCAGCAGTTTGTAAATCAACCACAACAGCAACAGCAAGTCAGTCAACAGCAACAACAACAGCAGCCTTATAATGCTGCTCGACGGGGAACTGGAAGAAGGTCGAATCGATCACAACGAGACGTGCCCTCATACTTGCAGAATGTAAAGACATTGAAAGGTGGATTTGATGCTTCGAATACGTATATGCCTACCGAACATGGAATGATACATCCGCCTTCTAGTATGAGCAATAATATTAGTCGGGAGCATCACACTCATAGTAGCAGTAGCACGGCGGCAACGACAAGCATAAGCAATAGTATATCACCAGCCGATGCAACGCCATTAGATCAAGTACAACCAGCGGGCGGTGGATTGCCAATGTTTCCACGTCCACCAGCTGGTAGTGTAATTAGCATGTCATTACATGGTGGAAGGATGAGAACCAAGGAGGTCACGATGCAGTATTTTGGATTGGGCAAACCGTCGCCACAACAACTAGTGTCAATAGATAATGGAAGTGGATTGGATTTGGGAGATCGTGGTAATGGTCGTTATAATCTTGGTGGTAGTAGTAGTGTCGCTGCATCACAAACACCACCGCCGCTTTCACAACAACAGCAGCAAGAGAGACAACAACAGCAGGAACGAGGTCTGGTTGATTCTGATGCTGGTGTCGATCTTCCACCCAACTTTTTGGAGACTGGTGTATCTGCTGCTGCTGGTCTTGGTTTGCTGCCTCACCGAAGGAATTGGAAACCCGATTCAACAGCTACTGCTTGCACATTATGTAGTCGACCCTTCAATTATTGGTATAGAAGGAAGCATCATTGTCGTATGTGTGGAGATGTCGTTTGTCATGCTTGCTCTTCGGACTGTGTTAGGTGAGTGCTGTGTTTATTGATGCGTAAAAACAGGGGGAATCGATATTAGGATGTGATGATGGCTAACTTTCTCCTGTTCATTACTAGACTGACTGGCAACCTTCAGCCTCATCCACAAGGAATCCCTGTGCGAGTCTGTGATACCTGCTATGCCAAGTGTCCTGATAATACAAGGTACTCGTCTCCCATGTGAAGCAACAGGAAAGAAGAAGCCAGCAAACTACAAGAAGAACACACCATCATAACACGTACATTACCACCACCACCATCATCATCCCTTTTATATTCGGAACCACGAGAGGAACACCAGTTTTCCTGGTTGGGGTCGATACACACGCCAAAAATCTTAGTATAACCGTTTTGAGAGGAATAGCTAAAATTTAGTATTAAAAAGTTTTGAAGAAATTTGGAAAAATACAAAAAAACATGACATAGGCTTGAAAGAGCGTGATGGACGGTGTTCAAGTGAACTTTGAGTAGTTTGAACAGATTGAATCGGGTTCCAGACGTGTCAATAACGCGTAATATAGCATTCACATATATCATATTGCGAAGGACTGTTCAGAAAGCCTCTGTCCGTGCTTTTATTCACGCATCTCCAAGCTTCCCAACAAGCCCTCAAAACAGCACCGATGCTGAGTGCACTCACCAACGACCAAGACGACACATACCAGCCACTATCACCCAATAATACCGACAAAAATAACATCAACAGCATGTCGCATCATCGCCTCGCACACCTCGAAGCAGCACTTGGAAGCTCAACACTTACTAAAATCTCATCTGCTCGAGTCCTAATGGTTGGAGCTGGTGGAATTGGATGCGAATTATTGAAGAATTTAGTGCTGAGTGGGTTTGGAGATATTGAGATTGTATGTACTTGGTGGCATTTGATGTTGACATTTGGACAGGTGCTGATACGCTCTTTTTGGTATAGGTGGATCTAGATACAATCGATCTTTCAAATCTGAATCGCCAATTCTTGTTTCAGAAACATCATATATCAAAGAGTAAAGCTCAGGTATGTGTGTGTGTTGTTGCTGCATTGCTGCGAAGTGCAACTTGAAGCTTGCAATCTGGAAGAGTTTCATGACTTTATAAATTGCTATCTTGCTCTGCTTAACGAACTCGAATCAACTGATAGGTCGCACGAGAATCAGCCCTCAAATTCAACCCATCAGTCACAATCAAAGCGCACCATGCAAACATTATGGATGCTCAGTTTGATATCAAGTGGTTTAAATCCTTTGATATTGTTATGAATGCGCTGGATAACAAGGGTATGTATCTTATCTTGTGTTGGCAAGATACGTTGGGATTGGAAACCATTGTGTTTGCACACTTACGATCGACAACTCACATTTCGTTTTCGTGTTTTTCTCTAGCGGCACGATCATATGTGAATATGATGTGTCTCGCATCAAACAGGATATTGATTGAAAGTGGGACTGCTGGGTATTTGGGGCAGGTTACTGTGCACAAGAAGGTGATTCACATTTGCCATAATTTGTGTTTAGGGAATTTTTTGGTAACTGACTCGCTTTGCTCTTCCGATTAGGGAGTAACAGAATGCTGGGATTGTGAAGCCAAACCAGTACAAAAGACGTTCCCTGTTTGTACTATACGATCAACGCCATCAGCGCCTATACATTGTATTGTGTGGGGGAAGAGTTATCTCTTTACGTGAGTATCAGCGAAAAAAGCAATTGACTCGATAGAAGGATGAACGACTGCGGAGTCTGTTTTCGAGATTGTACTTGACTGATACGAATTCTTTGCCATAGACAACTATTTGGACGTGAAGAGATGGAAGATAGTATTGACTCAAAGGAAGATGCTGAAAACAGTGAGTATTCCGTTGTTTCAGAGAGTACTATCAGCTCTAATGGAACTCTGACCAACCACTTTCCAACCGTAGGCAAGGAGATCGAAACCCTCAAAAAGGAAGCTTCAGCACTAAAAAGGTTAAAAGCGTCTGCTGGAAGCCCTGAATACGCAGAGAGTGTCTTCAAGAAGGTGAACTTGCACGTCTGAGTCCTCGTGTGATTTTCTTTTTGCTCACAACCAACATTCTCGTTTCTTCTTTAGGTCTTTACACAAGACATTGAACGACTCATCAGCATGGACGATATGTGGAAGTCACGTAAACCACCCACACCACTCAAATTCGAAGAGATTGTGGCTAGCAGCGGCGAGATGGATGTACGTGATGCTGCACCAAGGGCTGGGTTGGAACGGGATCAGAACGTGTGGAGTTTGGTTGAGAATGTTGCTGTGTTTATGCAAAGGTAAAGTCTTACTCTGATTGAGTCCCGGGGAGGGGGGGGGCCGGGGCTTTTGAGGTTCAGAAAGAAGGGAAAGACAGAAACAGACTTGCAGGTTTCTCTTGCAATACGTTCAATGTCTAACATCATGCATCACAACTCTAGTCTGGATAAACTGGCTACACGATGTATAGAAGACCAAAAGGCTGATCCAGAAGCAACCATCGCATTCGACAAGGATGATGATGATGCTCTGGATTTCGTTACTGCTATATGTAATCTGAGAGCTATAATATATGGAATTGAACCGCAGAGTCGGTTCAAAGTGAAGGGTGAGTGTTGTTGTCTATGATCGAGGGGCAAAAAGCAAAGCCGCTCACCTCCTCAATTGATGTTTTAGAGTTGGCTGGCAACATCATACCAGCTATTGCTACCACGAATGCTATTATTGCTGGAGCTATTGTGTTGAAGGCCTTTCAAGTGTTGAGTGCTGGAAATATATCGGCTTGTAAATATGTAAGTGCATGGTAGAAACTCGTCCGCAAGTAAGCCATTATGTGAATGCTATGTTTGCTAACCCTTTTTTTCTCGCCTATAGACATTCCTTACATACGCTAAAGAAACATACATTGCTCCAAACGCACTACCAAAACCCAATCCGGAATGCACAGTTTGCTCGACAACCTACCACATTCTGAAACTCGACCCATCCAAAATAACGTTGGGATTCCTACTTCAAGACATTATCAGTGCCGATAAGCCTGGATTAGGGATGGCAGGAAAAGGAGAAATCAGTATTCAAGAGAATGGAAGGCTGTTATATGACGTAGATTTCGACGATAATGTGGATACGAGTCTTGAGGGGTTGGGTATTAAAGGTGGTAAATTGGTGTCGGTTGTGTGTGATGGTGAAGATGAGGAGGGAGAGTATCAGATTTCGGTTTCCCTTATGGTGGATGCGTAAGTGTGGTTTGATTGTAGTTGGTTTGTTGGTGGAGAGAAAGCTTCTGTTGCTCGATGACATCCGGCGCATGACACTCTATGGTTGTTTTGACTCGAACTTTACCACTTTTGTAGAACTCTACAATCAAACTTCGAAGTGCAAGGAAACCGAGACTATAATAAACGACGTAAACCGATTCCAGCTTTGACACAACCTGATGAAGCTTCATTGAAACGTAAAGCTGAAGAAGACAAAGCTGCTGATACCAAGGGCAAGAAACCCAAGGTTGATGATGGTGCAGCATCAAATCAAGTAACTGAAACTGAAGTTATCTATGTCGACGATGATGATACCATTGTCCTAGATTGAAGTGTTGTGGGTTCACTGGTGGTTAAAAATGTAAATTGTTTGTAGTTAGGTGTTTTTTGTAACTTCATATAGAGCATATTTGAGAAGAGTTGGAATGTGGTGCATTTTCGAACTTTGGATGTGATCCTGTCTGGTGTTGGTATTTTGACTGGATGGTTCGGTTCCAAGTCTTGCTTTCAGACGAATTGCTGCTTAAAGAGCTTAAAAGTAATCCCAATGGTTGGACAGTACAGTAAACCTTGTCTGCTTAACATCCTTCGTAATTTGTGGCTTCAGATTTGACGCAACCCTACACAAGACTGATACCAGAAGTCCTTTGGTGAGTATCTGCAGTCGACGGGCTCATCTAAAGACAATTATACACGATTTCAGTCCTGATATATCATGTAGCTATGCTGTTGGATAGTGCAGAAGAGAGCAATAATTTCTGATACAAAGCAGCTAGTTGTCCAGCATGATGATAAAGTTAGTGGACAGTCCTTCACTAGACTATGTGAACAGAACACACATTTGAAATACTCATCCACATTTTCAACTCTGTGGGACCATCAGTAGAAATCTAATGCTGATAGCCTGAGAACTACTTGGGCGCCTTCATTCCTTGAGGAAACAACAAAATTGACAACATTCATCCCCACAGGATATATATAAAGAGGCCAAAGTTGTCTCAACCAGATGAAGAGATACAGCAACTACCACACCAGCACCCGACGCAAGATACCGCCTGACCCCACCTATTGACTGAAGTACACAATCGCTGTTCAATAGAGGCAGGAAGCAATAATGTGACCATCTTAAAGTGCAATCCATGATTATCACAGCTGGGTGCTGGGCTGATATGTTGAACTGCAGACTCTGATGAGGTTTGTAACCCCCAAACCGGTCATTGCCGCAAGTCACGATTTGAAGTTGAAGAAACAAGGCAAATCGTATTTATAGTCTGTGAAAGCCACACTTTTATACATGAAATAGTACGCCGAGTGGTCTGACTCACTTCAATCAGCATCAAGAGCCGTCGTTTAGTTGCTATGAACTTGGCGGGGCTGCGTTTGCGTTTGCCAGACTTAAAGAAGATACCATAGCTTTCAGGAACACACGTAAACACTTTGTTTTCGGCCCGACAGTACTTAATTCTGGTTGCGCTCGTCTATCACTCTCGTTCACAAAACAAACAACAAGACCCATGCAAATGATCATACCAAGACTTCCATTTCCTCGGATCTTGATCACATTACATAGTGCTACATAAAGCGCACCTATATACATCTTCATCACCTAGCTACTAGAAGCATATGGTCTAGCACCAGGTCGCTTCCTCTCCATCTCATACTCCATTTCCATCTTGGAGTTAATGGTTTCCCAATCTAGCTCAACCTATTGTAGCGAGAATTTGTTTCGTAAAGCTTGCTATACACTTGGGTAATCTCATTTCGACAAAACGCATACACAGCACCTCATGATTTAACTTTTCAAATTTAGCATTCCCTTCACTCATTCCAATAGATTTGAGCCATTTGGCTCGATACCACAACACAACATCAACATGGTTGCGTGATTTCAGCGCTAGATCCAGTGCTCTAGCAAGCCCAAAAAATAACGAATCAGCAGGACGTCGTGATGTCAACAAAGAAACTGAAGTTCTTACTTATCCCAATGAAACAGCGAAATCCACATCTGAATAGCTCTAAACACCAGTCCAGCAGATAACAGTATCGATTCAGCCTGTTGTGGGCATCGTGCCAATAGTGCTAGTTCAGCAGCACGGCCTTCTGGCGTTGGAATATCCCGAATATAGGATATGTATTGAACTTTTTGAATCTGAAAGAAATTGTAAGAGTAGAATCACATTGACACTCATTAGCTTTTTGGCAGTTTGCCTTTTCTTTCTCACCTCGTCAATGGCAGCATATCCAACTTCGGCAGTATTCAGTTCTCCAGATGCGATAGCTACAGCTGCCAAACACGCCCATAGCTCTTTTGACTAGTGTGTTGGACAAAGATGTTGTTTTAATGCTTTACCATTTCCTTCAAAGTCTTCCACAGTGAATTTGAACTCACCTTTGAATAACGACACAATCGCACAGCTTCCTCCCACTTCCTCTTTCTGCCTTGCTCATGAAGTAGCGCAGGAAATGGTGAGATATCACTAAATTCAACCAAGAAGTGTTGAGATTATTGTCCGTCCTAACGAATTTTTTTGCAGAACTACCTGACAGTCACAACAGCGCCATCAGCACGCCGTATCGTGCATTGATTGCCATATAAACCAATAATCTGAGCCTGTTTTCCAAAGTTGCTAAAAATGGTGTGAGGTTATATATGGCAACCCATACTTTCCAATAGTTTGAGGTTATTTTCCTGCATTTTCTACTGTACCTTCCATCTTGATCCAACCTCGCAATCGACACTAGATCCTCATCGATAAACACACTGGCAGGATGATACCACACTATAAACCTCCCATCAACCATGGCCGCCAAAACATCAGAGTCCTCGTTCCAACAAAACGTTTCAACCATGGTACCCAATTTCTTAGGTAAATGCAATGAGCTCCCTATCGTGATTGGCATGATATACAAATCGTGATTCTTATCGAGAATGGCTAGGAGGCGACCATACGATGATGTAGATGACGGTGTTGTGTTTGATATTGAGATTTCTAAAATGTCTGCTGAGTGCCGTAGTGGGGTTGGTGTGAGGAGTTTGCCTGTTGTTGTGTCGAACACGTAGATGGCTAAAAGAGGGGTGTAAACTATGTGAGCTAAAATAGACAATAAACAAGAAGGAATGATGGTATTACCCTTCTCATCAGCTCGATCCTTAATGGCAAATACATCAGCAACCAACGACATTGTACTCGGAGTGAGGAATTCCGGACGTAATCCAGGATATCTTGGAGACGAAACGAGTCGTCCATCATACGAATAGATCTGAATGCCATTTGAGTTATCCACAATGGAGAACAAGCTAAAAATTGATGACAAATCAGCCAAAAAAAGCAATCTTGTCGTCCAATGTTATGCTTACTCGAGACTCTGCACGATACAGACCACACGGCCTTGCGAAGCCAAGTCAAACACCGCAGGTGTGTTCCAGTTCTTGTCAGAGTATATGTAGCACTGTGTTGGTGTCGCTGCTACTAGATGACCAAATCCTAGCGAAAGCTTCACCACCCGATCTCTGAAGTCTGTTTGAGAAGAACGTTGTGTGAGTGCCTTTTAATTTGAATTTATTTGTCTCTACAATCGACTTACCAAGCACTTCATCAAATCCATTCAGCACATCGTGAACACGTATCTTCTTGTCGAGCTGTGTGACTTCATAATGTTGCCATTCGTATCGCCTACATATCACGTGAGGGTTGGCAACAACAAAAGACGGAACAGATCCAAAAATGGACTTGCCTATTGACAAAATGAGCAAACACAACAGCTCCCTGACCACCAGCACACGCGAACTGTGTTCCATCGGTTGTCCAAGCGATAGAATAAACAGATCCACAATTTGGTTGTTCCATTGCATACGACCACTGACCAAAGGCAAAAAAACGCGGTCAGAATGGCTTCAAATACACACTAAGCGATGCAAGCTTACACCGGCACGATCGCAAACTCTTATCAGATCATAACTTCCCACAGCAAAAGCTTCTCCATTGGGACTCCATGCCAAGGAAGTAATAGCATGGTCGTGAGGTGCCGATGAATACAGTTGTCGTCCAAAAGAATCCCATATACGATACTTTTTATCTTCTGACGCTGATATGATTAAATTATTGGCCAGATTCCAATCGACCTTCAGGATTGGAGCGTCGTGTGCCTTCCACTGAGTGGCAGATCATGTGGGGTTTGAAAAGTTTGTCAGTTACACCTACAAGAAGTAATACACTGCATTCTTTTTTTACCTGTATGGGTTTGCTGGCCGGTTGCAGAGGTTTTATGACCAGGCTCTTCCCGTTTGTATATAGTACTTGGTCATTGTCCGGCGACCATGCGACTGAATATACAGAGTGTGCTATTACAGTGGCTCTGTTAGCTTCAGTACTTGAGGTTCGTCGTTCAAGACCTAACGTAAGAACGTACCGGCTTGAGCGAGAGACGATCTCAGCATGCCACTTCTCGACCAAATCTTGACTTGTCCGTCTTCTCCAGCTAATAGGACAGAGTGAGAATCAGCAATCCGGTGACGAGCGAACTCTGCTGGACAAGAACATTACCAGTGACAAGAGCACTCCCTTCATAATTCCACCTCAATGCGAGAAGAGCACCTTTATGTGCCTCTACAGCCTTTTCAACCCTTCCACCTTTAGAACACAAGTAGAATCGTCCTGGTGTTGAAAGACACTGTTATTATCGTGCATTTGAAAGTATCTAAAGTGAAACAATTCCAACAATTTACCATCCGTTCCACCAGCAACCAGCACATCCAGATTCGTGTTTGGTTGACCTCCCTTTGAAGGAGCACTATTACTCGGTGACAGCCATTGGAATTCAGTCAAATATAGTTGACTGGCAGGATCATTTTCTGTTGGTTTCTTGTTGGTTTGAGTTGGATTGTTGAAGAGCGTGGTGACCATGTTTCCGAGATAGTCTCCGTCACCCGACCATCGTATTATCTTGTTGTCGTCACTAAATGTATGTAAGATTTAGCGGAATGCGGTTGATGTTTCGTTAGATTGTACATTGTGTTGTGTCATAACAGGTCTGCAACATTCCAATGTTCAACAATACACTTGATCTAGTGGATGATGCGTACCCGCAAGAGTATAGTTCATTGTTCCCCGACCATGCGACGCACGAGACTATGTCAGAATCTATACGAACATATAGTGCATTTAGTTGATCTACGATGTTGGCAAGATGCAACAAGTAGGAAATTGTGTTTCTATGAAAGAACTTACGTCTTTTCTTGTCTACCGATATTATCAGTTTCATGGCGGTTACAATACGACGAATAGTAGTCGTCCTTCCTTTTCGAGTCTATTATCACTCTGCTATGAAATTCTTGCAATTTAACAGGTCGGAGAACACACCCATTCGATGAAAGGACGTGTTGAACACGTAAATTCATAAGTATTACCTATACCATATTGCGGTGATGGTAGAAACTGCCTTCCGACCGCCTGGAATATCCCCAACTCGCGATTCAGCTTAACAAGTTTGACCAGCTAAGACTTGATCTGACAATAGTACAGTCAATTCACGAGCTATAGCAGCTATAGCTGGTTTTACGCGTATTAAATATAGTTCCACTACTATTACGTCCTCTCCACATGGTCACAGACTTGACTGAAAACATCTTCAGCAACTTGATCAAAAGCCTTCAGAAACAGAGACAGTCGATTTGCATGATCTCATGTTGGGAAATGGTAAGAGCAATAGTTTATTATTGATCTATCTTCGATACTCATTTATATTGCTTTTGGTAGGAAACATGCCATCGCAAGCAGGAAGCTCGCAGCGTTCAACGCAACGGGACAAAGCTATAGACATCCTAGCCCGCTGTGGCCTCAAAATAACTTCACAAGCTGTAGAAAACTTGAGTAAGCTTGGACATAGCTCGCTACTTATTGAACATCACAACGTCAAACACGCTGACATTCTTTACACGCGAACAGCTGTAGATCAAGCTGTCTTTAGAGACAGAGTCGCCGCCGAACTAAATGGAAAGGACGCTTCAATAAAGACCTTCTTGGACTCGCTACAGGAATATCTGGATGCCCAAGTATTTCTCAAGAGTGCCTTGTTGCCTCTGAAGCTTGATGGGCCCTCTACAAGGTGGGTTTATTGATTGGATATATATTTCGTATCAGGCGAACCACAGGCGAACCACTTGATTGACACGATTACACCGACTCTATAGCTGGAATTCAGAAAACTCGCTGATTCGTGTCCTCTTGAGAATCGATTGCCTTCAAGTTCGACTAGTAGAAATACTCGTGTATTGTCTACCTCACTACATTGATCTTCCTTCTGAAGGGTACGCGTCATTCAATTGATTTCAAAGTAGTAACGCAGATGTATTCACAGCAATGTTATCTGACACCTCATCACCAACAACATAGGCTTGACCTCTCTGAAAACATGCCACGTCTCATCATGAACCAATTTAGGTTCTTGGATCATGTCGTAAGCCCAAAGGACATGTGGAAATCCATCTCGGAAATGTTGGAAGCTGCTCCAGCAATCAACATTCAACGAGAAATCATCTCTTGCCTGCCAGAGGTTATACTTGAGTCCGAGCACAAGGTAAAGCTGCTTCTACTAAATGGAGGAGTACTCGTGGACATATTCTGACTCTTTACTCTCCTCTGCTCTATCAACAGTTGGTAGCTGCTTGTGTCATGGACCTGATGAAGTCAAAGTCTGATTTAATGATACCGATAATGGACATTCTTGGCAGTCTACAAGTTGACGATGAGACTAGGGTAAGCTCGCACAATCGTACATCGCTGGGGCTGAAGTTTGTGAGACCACTAGTGTTCATTTTGAATAACATTTTCCCCCACTGTTTCGTTATTAGGAGGCAAATCGAAAAACAATGATTCGCCAACTTGATAAGATGGAATTGGAAGTCATTCCAGTCGTGTTAAAATATCTGCATGCCTCATCGGACTCTGGGGAAGCTGCAGAACTCCTAGTCAAAGACCTTCGCAAATATCTTAAATTTGAGAGTATTGCTGAAGTATTACGAAACAAGAACCTCTCGGATCCTAAAGGAAAGAAGGCTGCTATATCTCAAGCTGTCATCTTAGGTACTCTTCAGTTTTTCTGCATGTGTCTGTCGAGATCTGACCAGAAAGCCCAAGATAGATGCATTCAAAGTCGGAATGTTGAATGCAGCAACATATTTATGTGCTGGCTGGTTCAAAGTGATTGAAGCAACCGTAAGTATTCTAAACATGGTACGCTCGCCTGATGCGAGGGTTTTTTTTACTCACTGTAGTTTGTTCAAAAAAATTTAGGAGGGGCATCAAGCTTTAGATATCTTGATTCTCATCATTGCCCTGGGCTTTGATCGCAAGACTCGAAAGGAGGCTGAACGAATATTTAGGAGTAAAATTGCTAGTGGTCTCTTTTCGCGTCAATTGATTGCAGATACCATTGAAAATCATTTCGAAGGATTGCAAATGTAAGTTTGATGCCCAGCGTATTTTTCAGGAAAGTGCTCGTACTTTTGCCAGCAAGATCGATGTGAAGCACTAATCAATTGTTCTTTTACTTCAAGGTATCGAGCATCATTGCTTGAACTACCAGCAATGTTGTTACGAACAAACCAGTCTTCGAATGTGGCTATAGCCGAAGTCATATATTGTAATTCCTTCGTTGTGTTTGATCATACATTCAGACAGGAAGTCATTGCGTCCTTGGTGACGAATGTTGGGAGTGGTATTGAAGCTGGTAAGCCTTGTGAATTAATGCGAAAAAGACCAATGTAACCTCGTCTTTTATCGCAGAGGTGGACTCGACCTTCCAAGTGCTCTACCAACTGGTGGACAAGCATTCACGTGAAGTAAACGAGTTTTCAATTTTTATCAAGAGTTTGCTCGAATCTCTGGATTCATTAACGGAGAATCAAGTGCGGTTGCTATTCGATGTGTACAGTGGCCTTGCCATCGAAGTGAGTCTTTGGCATCTCGGGGGCTCGATTTGTGGTATTTTTACCCCCCGCTTTTGTACTTCTGTTTGTAATGCCATGATTGCTCACCCCTCCCGTTACATCCATTTAGTCTCGAGCCATGGACGTAAATGAAACGGTGGTGACGTATGAGTCATCACTCTTATCAGACATGCGTATCATCATGAAGAAGGAATTGACCTACAATTCCGAAAGACACAAACGCATCGGTATCTTTTGTGCTCTCGCTCTTGTCCGTCGACTTGGCAAACCTCTGGATCCGAATGCTGATGATGAGGAGGACTTAGAACAACATGGTGAGAACTGATTGGATTCTTGTTTGATACTGTCTTTTTTTTGCTGAAATCGAACTGTCCTTTTTCCACAGATGAGACTGGGATCAGGCAAGCCATTGAGATCTTGAAGCAGATTATGGAGTCTTGCAAAGAATCTATGGTATGAGCTGAGCTTTGGGCTCATATGATACTCTGTACAGTGAATGGGCTTAACATTTTTTCCCCTCGCTCTTTGCAGTCATGTCTGGGCTTAGCATATCATGAACTAGCCTACATGATCTCTCAAAACAACCTCGACATGGTAATTGTTGAATGGCTGTTCGCCCATGTCGCTGAATCGTTGCCGGGTCTCTTTCTAATTCCGAACATGGAGGAGATGGTGGATATTGTACCAATACCCCAAACCCTATGGATGGCTATTGATGTAAGGACTTAGCCACGAGGTAGTCTTCGTGTTCGCAAGCTTTTCATCTTTTGTTGCCTCCGGTAGATGCCCGACGCCGGTATAGCCATCTTTCCACGCGTATGTGGTGTATTGCCTACAGGAACTGTAGGAGAAGGCAGAGACGAGATAAGCAAAAAATTGCTCAACTTGGCTACCGAAAATCCAGCCATGATTGTATTGCTCTGTCCACTCTTCAAGTTGGCTCAGACTATTGAAGCATCTCTCAACAAGAATCGAGATGGTGTTGCGGATTTGTTGAAATTGGGACTTGTTATGCCTGGTCAACTTGAAGAGCTTGGGGTGAGTTGATGTTGGATGTGTTTGCTCGTTGGTTTTGAGTAATACGCTCTCATATGTAGAGTCTTTTTCTGTTGGTTCTGACTTTTGTATGTTTTCGTAGACTTCTGTCACCAATGCTGAAGGCGCACGAAGAAAGCAAATCTATTCCTCGCTGTTTTATGGTATTGGATGGTAAGTTCGCAACAACCGAAAAAGAGCGTGGCAGATGATTTATCCTACGTTGCACAATAGGTTGCGAGAACTCTTGAATGCATTCACTGAAACCGATAACAAGGACACAATTCGTAACTGTGTCACTCGTATCGACCACATCCTGGTCCTTGAGGAGGAATTCAGTAAAATCTTTACCTCTCTCAAGGCATTTACACCTCAAGGACTTGACATTGATCGTGCAAACGAAATTAGAACCGTCGAATGGACTACCGGAGGGTTTAATGGTGGAGCCATGAGCCTGTCTCAAGAAACTCCATCTCAATACCCTGGCTCTGCCGGTAATTATGGCCAAGCTGGTGCTAGTAGAGCGGGTGGACCGTCTAAACGAAAGACTCCGCCTTCTGACGATGAAGACGAAGAAGAAGAGGAATATGAGACGTCTTCTACTAATAATCGTCGTAAAAGTAATTACAGTAATGTTGAAGATGACGACGAAGAAGAGTCTAGTGGTAGTCGATCCACGACGTCAAAAGTAGCAAAAGGGAAGGGTAAAGCATCTGCCTCTAGTAAGAGTGGTGCTGGTACTTCGAAAAAGAATGCTGCTGGTAAGAAGGGGAAGGAAAGTGCTGAAAAGGGTAGTAAGAGTAGTACTGGTGCTGGTCGTAAAGCCAAAAAGCCAAAACTGATTGCTGATGGTGAAGTGCTGGTACTGACTAGCGTAGCACAAGCTCGGTCGCATTTTAGAGAGCTTGAGGTGAGCATCCATATCTTCTCGGTACCTTTTTTTGTGCATCAACCTCATGCACATTACTTTCTTATCAGATGTGCGTATTCAGCCTACTAAATCTCAACGAATCTGAAGAAGACATGGAAGTCTTGACGACACCCACCTTGCAATTCCTCATGCAAGAGTTGACTCAAAAGGTCGTCTTTATGCTCCCTATACCAACCAGACCTGCTAAAGCTGATGCATCACGAACAGGAGCTGCTGCTGCTAATACTAGCACGACATCATCTAGCAGTAGTGCTCGACAGACTGGATTTGATTTATTGTCGCGTATGAAAACCAAAGAGTTTCTAGAAATCATGATGAAACTGGTGTCTCCTCTCTGTGCTACTCTGGATCGTCTTGTGGAGAGTTTAGGACCGAGAGCTCCTCCTGTATGTGTATTGGTTTTAGACTTTCATCTGAGACATATTAGCGGACTAAATGGAACTTTTTTCTTCGTTGACTTAGGAACCTGTAGAAAAAGGGCCAGACGATCAGGTGAAAGAAGTCTGTGCAATTCTTCAGGCCATTGAAGCTCTTACATTGACACTATACTTGATCGTCATCTAGCGCTCGGCAACTATTGAAACTCTCAAGCTTACACTGAGATGCTTCCATCATTTGGTAATGAATCCAGACGCTCGAGTTCTTCACCAGGTATGTTATATTTATTCTTTGACAGAAACTATGCTTAATTTAATTCTAACAACATTGAATCAATGTTGTAGAAATTCTTGACAGCAGTCTTGCGAAGGAATGGAGCCAACACACCACATCGACTATCCTCTCTGGTCCAACGAGCCTTTGAATACTTTGTTGGACATGCTGCTCACATGCCCACAATCGAAGCTGGTGTGTTGCTACTCCACGTAATCGAAGGTGTCACTAGTATGGCTCCTGTAGACGCAACTGATGACTATCGGAAGGCCCTGCAAAAGCCTATCTGTGATGTCGCTGCTGATTTCTTGTCCTTTGAATGGTCTGATAAACGTAAACTCAAGGTATTGTTTAAAATGAGAGTTTTTTGGCGCAGAATACTGACCTCTTTTGATTTCTGTCTCTTAGCCCGATAGCTTGGTATACCTGTTACAGAAAAGGATATCACTGTCTGATAATGCTGCTTCAATCTTGAGAGACTTTGTCTTCAATGTCTTTAGTGCGTTGTGGGCTAAAGCAGATGATGCAGAGGACGCTGATGAGAATCTTGGAGTTCTTGCTCAGCATGCGTTCCTTGATAAGACTACTGCTATATCCTACTACAAGGTATTGTGGTTGGTTGTGATTGAGATGTTCCGCATTTGAAACATTGCCTCATTCAACTCCTGTTTTTGCTGTCCACAGGTGGTCTTATCAGAACTAAACAAGGACCTCGAATCAGCGTGTGAACGGACAGCAGAAATCGAAACTCAATTGGATGAGATTGAAGAAGCAACAACCATCTTCAAGTGCATTACTGAATCCTTGAAAATCAAGGGCCTCAAGGATAATAAGGATACTCGACCAGTATTCTTAGCAGTGATGAGGGAATCCAAGACTTTCTTGAACCTATTCAACAAGATTGTCATGAAGGTCTTTGCCAGCAAGTTTGCCCAGCATCATTTCAGGATTGTGGAGATTCTGAAATTAGTTCAAAAGCCTACAAGGACTTTGCAGGTGAGATAAAAATTCGAAGCAAAAATGACAAGCACAGTTTGCAGAATGAATCAACGCTTAACGGCTTCCCTTTTGCATAGGCACTTTGCAACGACGTCAAGACCAGTCAGGAAAAGACGTTCATGAGTCTTGCACCTCAACTACGTAAAGTGTTGGAAACGCTTATTGAAGGTGTCAAGCATGTATGTAATACGCACAGTATTGAATCGTTTCGTTGTGAATTTGAGTCTCATACACTTGGCATTTTTTGCTACAGATGATGAAAGCAAACAAGTCGAGAGGTGCATTCAGAATTGCAAACCTCAAGCACAAGAACGTCGCGGGACAAGTTGTGTCAAGTCAGATGCCGTTCCCTGCTGAAAAGACAGTAAGGCACAATTGGTTGTTGCATTTCATGGTACGATCCACACTCACAGTGGACATCTCGATTTATAGAAACGAAGAGGGAGACCCTCACATTCAGGCTCTTCATCTGAAGGAGACGAGGAAGAGGCTTCTCCCCGTAAAAAACGTGGCGCAAAAAAACGTGCTGCCAAAAAGTCAAACTCGTCATCAAAAGCTCCTCCAAAAAAGAAGCAGAAACGTGCTTCCGACGAAGAACAGGAGGAGGAAGAGCAAGATGAACTCGAAGACGATGTTGAAGATGACGGCGATTCTGGTAATGGTGGAAAGCATCATCAGAAGAAGAGAAAAAGTCGTAGCAATGCGCCACCAGCTTCAGCTCGACTCCAGTTTCACGATGATGAAGCTGAAGAAGGAGATGAGGAAATGGGAGATGCTGATGAGGAGGAAGAAGGTGGTGCTGGTAATTTTGATGACTCAGACCGTGAGAGGGATGAACTTGAAGATGATCGGTAAGCAAATAAACCATTATATGAAAGAAAATGTCTATTACACTTTCGATGCAAACCTAAACGATCCCCTTGTTATAGAACTCTCATAAGTTTAGGAGATGCAAAACGTATAAAGGTTGAAGAGACTGAAGATGAGCCGCACGAGGTAGAGGAGGTGCCAGAAGAGGACGAAGAAGAAATGCAAGAGGAGGAAGATGAAGATGTGATAAATAGCGATTGAGGATTTGTATATTGTAAACTTTTATAGACGAACAACATATTGCACACAAGAAACTTTCTTTTCCGTTGTCTTTGATAACCATAGCATCAAATTCTTCTAAACAAAAGAGCCTCGCGAAATATGTTACGGTATCTCCTCCTCACTTTACCATCGGAACCTCGAGAAATGAATTTCGTTCAATGGGCACCTTCATGCGCTTGACCGCCACCACTATCAATATCACCAATTTCACCTTCTTCACGCTCTTTTCCATCAGCTCCTAGTGCATCACCAGCTTCTCCCACTGATTGTTGAATGACTAATTGATGTTAAAACTTTTCTTTCAGTGATGCAGACCACGATGCCAGTATTAAACTTACCAACAACGTGACCAACTTGAGACGGTAGAGACGCAACTTGGACATGCTGACGATACCTTGCAAACAAAGACGTCTGAATATCCGTGTGATGTTGGTTTCTCAATGAACCAAAGGTATGCCCACTTTTGACATGTGTTGAGGTTGGCAGGATACTCTTGAAGAATTCATAATCACTGGTGAGATCCATTGACACAGCTGTTTTGGTCGTAGACTCTGCAGCTCGTGCGGTCGATTCGGTCTATATATGCACGAAGCTCTGCATGTCGAGGATTGGGAGTAGCAAATGTATTGTGGTCTTCGTCAGAGACGAAAAGGTTTCTGATAGCAGCAGGGGGATTCTCAGCTCTTGTTGCGGCTATCACTATGGCAACCCTAAAGACTGAAATTTTTTCGACAAGTTCACTGGTGTCAGAGACAACTTTGCGGATTTGTTCAGTCATGTCGTATGATTCACATACACCACCACAACATATGATTTTCATATACGTCCTGATGATTTACACCCGGTTGCTGAAGCACTCGTCTAACTTCTTCCAATATGACATCATACACTGGATGAGCCCTTCCTTTCCAATCAGCCCTGATAAGCACTATACTTGATTCTTGATACAGACTAGGATTCCAACCTTCTGGGTCGCTGCAAAGGGTATCAGACCTACAAGATGATATTAATGAGCACTAAACTAAAACTAAAGTAGGTTAAGAACATGAGGATGATGTGCCTTGAGTTGCGTGGTATACTCTACAGATCACAAGTCTGCAGCCATTGGTAGAAGGAGGTCTTCGAGAGCGTGTGTGGGATGTAATAGTTCATAGTGCAAGCCCAAAAGAAAGAATAGGTAAAGCTGCACCAGAGTGCGAATGCATACGTAAAATCGAAGGAAGTCGAAATGAGAGCGGAGTGTTGAAAGGCTAAAAGAGCTTTGAGCAACCACTGAGACGTTTTGAGGTTTGTCAGCCTGTCTCCATCGACGACTATGTCTCGGTTTGCATCGTAGCTTTGTTTTTTTCGAGGGGCTTCAAATTAAAAGTCCAGTCTTTTTCGATTAGCACCGTTTTCGAGTGTGAGTTGTTCCTCGACGACAGATCGTCACCCTCATTGACATCAAACTTGAGAAACCTGCATACAGCTGGCTTTTGTCCTAGGCGAGTCATCAAATCAGCACATGGACGCAGCAGATGTCCTTCTTGTGCTGAAGTTGTTGTAGAACTCGAGATTCCTCAGCACAATTGAATTGTGATCCTCTTAAAGTCCTGACTCAGAAGGAAATACTAGCTGCCAATGTACCAAAATCTCACCAGTGGTATGGTGAAAGGCTTCTTTGGCCTTGTTAACATAGTACAGATTTCGTTTCAGCCTTCGTAACAATGTAATCAGTTCTTCAGGTCCACCACGTGATTATTGTTTGGTTTGGTATACAGCATCTGTCTACTTTTGCAATGGGATCGGACTGCTGCATCAGATACTCTTTTTGGCTGGCATTCGTTCCAACGACTCTGAACGATTTCACCTTCTCGTCAAGACCAGTTCTTTAGAGTTCATGTAAGATTCGTTCATGGTTCATGGCAATGGCTTCATTGATGAAGGAAGAAGCCGTCGAAATTGGATTTCTCAACTTTTGGTATTGCTAATGATGAAGGTACTGTCTCGTCTCGATTACAGTGATTGGATCTACTTTAATGGCTGAATGCTCTGTTTGCAATTTTTGTCCTATTTCATGGTAGATATGGACTCGGCTGCCACGAATTTCTGCAAAGACGTTAGCAAAAGAGTTACAAAGTCAACATTTAACATCGACAGAGACATTACACACCTGAACTGGAGAGTGCGTTCGTTGTCTTCAATTCAATGGTAGCAGAAGTCCATTTTGATTATTGTCAACCAACCAATGTCATCGAGCCATGCTATCAAGACAGGGCTTCTAGACCAAAAGTCAACGTAGAATGTCGCAATCACGTCGATTCCGTACATATTGGAATGAATACGTCTGAACATAGTCAAGTTTTAAGGTGTCGGGTTGTAAGGATCTGAAAAGTTCATAGTTTTGAAAGATAATTTTTAAGCAAAGTTTTAACCGTGAATATACTTTCATTGCTTCGTCGTATCCGGTCCCTCATTATTCTTGAGAACCATGATGTATTTGTAACAAAGCAGTTGCTCATCCACCGAGAGAAAGGGATCTTGCAAACTCCAGTTTCTTGTACCGGTCGCTTGCTAAGAGTAGTGTCGACATTCAATTCTTTAGTCTCATCAAGCGCATCCATCTGTCTGCCAAACGTACTTTGCGTGAATCATCCACCGGAACTCCTTCCCAAAATAGCACTGGAAACCACCAGCACTTTTAGTGAACAGCACCACCTAGCTCAAAAGAGGGCAACGAGAGACTGCATTTATAACGAGAGCCGGAACAGATATAATGCCTTCTCGTCATCGTGACCAAGTCCCAGCACCAACATCAACCCCCCAACCACAAGGGAACTTGGTCAAATGGTTGCCTCTTTTGATCCTCTTACTGTCTGTAGCAGGAACATGTGTCTGCGTCGGTCTACCATTCTGGACACTTGATCCTGCAAATGGTACGAATCTTGGCCTATGGCAAGTCTGCCAAAACTTAGAAAATGTCAACTTGAGTTCAAATCTGGTGGCCGATGGAATATCCAACGCTATACTTGTTGGACCGAATAATGGATCTGTGCCCGTCACGTATAATACGGTGCAAAATTGGAATAATTCCGTTTATATTGCTAGTTTGGGAAGCACCAATGAAGGTGAGTGATGTTGAATATCAAGACTTTGTTGCTGTTTGACCAACCACTCTCCTTGTAGTATGTGTGCAGATAGAATGGGCTTCTCAATTTACATTCTGGAGGATCCTGATGCTGGTCGCTATAGCTCTCAGATTACTCACCATCGAAGTGTATTGTCGAAAACACCAACCGATATTAGAATCCATCGCTCTTCCGCTATTTGCAGCAGGATTCGAGGCAACCGTAATCATACTATGGATACAATACTTTCAAATAGTCGGAATTCTTTGGTATTGTCTTATAGCTTCTACTGGAATAATGCTAATAGCACCCTTTGTCTACTTGATTGTAAGACCGAGAATTCTAAGTCTTGTCGTAGTTGAATCGCTAAAGGATGAGAAGATCATTAGTAATCCAGCTAGTAGACGTAGTAGTAAATATAATGCTGTTGTCCCTGTTTGAAAAAACAATCTTACAATAGTACACACTTCGTATATATCTGAATATAAAAATAATTTAAGGGCTTAGAAAATCCAAATAAAACCTTTAATCATTTACGAGAATAAGTTTATGAAGTGTCACAGATTCCAGTTTTGGTTACATGGTATGAACTATCCTATTGCGGCAAAAAAGTGATGAAAACTCAGACGAAAATTTCCAGGAATACTTTCGGGAATGGTGGCCGTAGCAGCTCAGTACGATAATTTTCGCTACGATATCTCAACTTTTGCTCTCCCAACAGAAACATTTCGACCTTTCCTCTCGTTTCAAAACACGGAGAGTATTTTCACATCACCCTACAAAATAACAAGATCTGAAAGAAAACTGTTAGTTTCTGGCAACTTACATACTTCGAATTACTACCTGTGGACCATGAAAGAGCCAACGTCAAACCAAGTCTGGCCTCTGACATCAGCAGCACTGAAAAATCATCCCAAGAAACTTCCAAGCAGAACGGTCTCTTACGCATCTTATAAGCCTTCCCTATTAAGACGCTGTGCACGTAATATTCCAATCATACTGGTCTTGATTACTTTGATGGGCCTAACTGCAAATGGAGGCCTGCCATACTATTCAATCAATCAAGTTGCTCGGGTGGGAATGTGGCAACTTTGTATAAAGCCGGCAGTACTGAATGCTACCAGAAGTATTGATATCGCGGGTAGCAATTATATGTTTGGAGCTGCCGGTGCTGCTGTTCCATTATCGTCTGATACTATTCAGAAATGGACGAATGCAAGTTATGTGTCTCAATTTGCTGTTAACGATGAAGGTACTGTCTTTTCTCGATTAAAGTGATCGGATCTACTTTAATGGCTGAATATAAGTGTTCTGCTTATATTGAATTGTAGATTGTGTATTGATTGCATGGCGCTTTGATGATTTCGTGTCATGGAGAATCCTTGCCATCTTATGTTTCATATTGGGTGTTATGCTGGTTGATTTATACATGCGCTGGAATTCCTATGTCATGGATACTTGTGTATTCAGTGCCTTACTAGGTATGAATCGTTCTCTTGGGATCTTTCTTTGTCATGTAGGAATACATTTTCATTGCTTCTTCAACCTTCTCCTTCAATCTTTCATAGGAACCATGCATACTGGAGTGCTAGTTTGGTGGGGAGTGATATTCCAAACATTGAGTTTGGGTTGGTTGCTTCAACTGGGAGGCATCATAATGTTGGCCGTGATTGCACCCATGTCTGTCTTGCTGCTATTTCACTTACAAGTCAAGCAAGAGGACGAATTAATGGCTCAACAGAAAGCCAAGGCTCGATCAGCCGTGACCATGTCTGTTCACAGTGCATTGTATAAATACGATTCACGAGTATCGAGGAGTTTTGAACGTTGTGTTGTAGTGTAAACGATTTTTATTTGGAAACAATAGTAGAGTGTAATAGTTAGACATTTAGTAGTAGAGTTCCAAAACGAAACGAGGTTCTTTGTAAAAGTCTCTGGGTTGTTTTCAGAGTTTGTGAAATTGAGGCATCTTCAAAATCTTTGCCAGAGCTGAAGCTTTATCAATGATGGCAGCTTGCCAAGGTTGAAGTTCTTGGCCTCCCATAGCAGAGTACATACCTGAAAAGTGTTGAAGATAGAAGCAAAGAAGAGAGAGATGAGCATACAAGTTTTGAAAATTCAAGACAGACCAGTTCTTTCTTACCCAAGTATGGATCCGGGAAGACCGAGTCTGCTTTACTAAGCTCTTCAAGTACCGCCAGTCCACAGAAGGGAACATAGTATTGATTATACCCTCCCTCATGAAACATGGCTAGTCGACCATGACAGGTCTCTTGAGCCAACTCAACCAGTATCTTGGTCATGCCACGATACGTCTCTGAATATGCCATCATACGGCCGAGAGGATCACAGGCCGAACCATCAAATCCGGAAGAAACCAGAATGAATTCTACGTGTGAGAAGGAGATCAATCAATTTGTTGGCCGCCTAGTTTCTGATTGGTAAGAATGTATACCAGGTTTGAAGGCATTGACAGCCGGCGCCACAACACGGTTCATCATATCCATATATGCGCCATGGCCACTTCCTGGAGGTAGAGGCACGTTGATCTTAGTACATAGAGGGTATTTCGTTAGAAATCGCGAAAGGTCTTCAATTGAAAGGATGTGCTTTACATTGTATCCAAGTCCAGCGCCAGCTCCGGTCTCTTCCAACAAACCCGATTGTGGCGGATACCAGTCCGATTGATGAACAGATATGAAGAGGACACCACTGTCTTCGTAAAAGGCCTTCTGGGTTCCATTCTATTGAAACGTGTCTAAATTCAGAGAAACTGGTATGTGTTTTAAGAACAAGTGATGATCACTTACCCCATGATGCACATCCCAATCAAACACCATGACCCGTTTAAGTCCACGCTTTCGTCTCAGATGTTCCGCGGCAATCACCGCATTCCCAAACAAACAGAAACCCCTTCCAATATCAGATTCCGCATGATGCCCTGGAGGTCGGCACAGCACATATGCATTATCAATCTTGCCATCCATAACAGCATCAACAGCAGTAATGCATCCACCAGCAGCCAACAGCGCAATTTCATACGAGTTTTTCCCAATAGGAGCCAATTCACCACCGTCACCAAACCCCAAATCTGAGCATGTCTTTACATGTTCAATATACTTGTCGGTATGAAAGTACTTGATTTCATCGACTCTGGCGAATCGTGGTTTTATAATTACGAGTTCGTCGAGTAGGGAAACGACGTCAATCAAGTTTCGGAATCTACGTTTGGAGGCGACTGATTCGATGTGTTCGCCCATTTCGAGACCGGCTTCCAGTGAATGCGGATGGGAGAAGGCTGCTTGTCCAGTCGCGTGCCAGAAATATCTAGGAGAGCCATTTGGTTAGAGCTTCAAAGATACACGGTGCTTCATAGCCATGATTGTTAAGAAATAATGGTTGGGTTTGTTTCAAACTGAACAAACACACTACGGCCACTGTTCTTTTGCGATTCAGAGTGATTCAATTAGTCTTTGAAAGGCAGCGATTGTATCCTCCTTGTACGTTGACCATGAAGTTCATGATGTGAGTCATAAAGCAAGCTCCAACATGCATCCAACGAGAGTTGTCAAGACACATTTCGAGTAATAGAGAAACAGAAAGAGCAACGTAATAATAAGTTTCATCCCCCGAAGCAGAGTATTCACCTTTCATCAGAGACCCATCCGGTTCTTCGTGTGCAACCTGATGTTTAGCGGCCTTAGTACAAAGTGCAGCGCTGTCTCTTCTTGCAATTGCAATGGATTACTTACGAACTTTTGTGCCGTTGTCTGATGTAGTTGAAGTCATTCCTAGAGTTCTTTGGCGAACTTGAATGTATCGTTGTGATTTCTGGTGGCCGGAATCTGCAGCAACACAAGAAAATACACATTCGTCTCATAGGCGATCGGTCGCATAAGCATAGTGCAAGTACGCGTCTTTTTTGACGTAGAAGCACTTTGAATAGTCCAGGAATGTTTCTAAAGTCGAGGAGACTCTGGTGACTCCGCATGTAAATATCATTATTTTACTACGTTTGACACGTTTCAAGTAAAATGTGTAGACGATCTATTGTTTTTTACCATTGCGACAAATGTTTGAGCTACACATACAACTACATCAATACAATGAGCAGAGCATCTAATCAACTACCATGCCATGATAATCTACCAAGCCCCTTACAATCTGTTTCATCATTGCACAACTCTTTGACCATATATTGGGTGAGTGAGCAGCCCGGGGCTTCAAAGTGAGACTCGCGAGAATATATAGGAGAGAAGTAGTGATTTGCCCACAAAGGGTTACCATTCGACCTGTGATAAACTTCCAATACGTGAAGCTAGAAGTGTAGCTTCATCTGTAACCTCCATTTCACGCTGACACTAGTTTAGGCGTGGCATTGACATATAGATCTGAGCTCGTTCAGTAGCAACATCGTTCGCAAGCTCTCGATTACCACTCGAAAAGAGATATTCCAGCTTTTCAAGTTTCGTGGCCACAAGCTTGATGGTATGGACACACATAGTGTCCAGAGACAATTCCTTGAGATTTGGGCTGTAGTCTACTATCGTAGTCAAGCCTTTTCAAATCTCTACACGTTACGGATAGTCGTGCATTGACGTGACTACGATAGTAGACTTCCAGTATTACACACTATCGTGGCAGCGGCTGGAGAATCGAATGGTATACGTAAATCGGTAAGGTTGGGCATACGATAGGTATACATGGACGGAGCAAACCACAAGCCCAGAATGGACAAACGACGAAGAGTGGTGGCGTGGTGTTCAATGACTTGACCAATTGCTTCAATACCTATCGCTGTACCATAATCTATTATTAACGTTTCGAGAGACTGCATTTGCCTTGGCTGAAGCCAGAGACGTCAGTGCACGACGATCCATCAACGCGATATCGACACTACCAAACGTTACGTGTTTGAGAGTTGCATATTGAGAACAAGTCCCAGCAGTCATTCCAGTATTTCATGATGGGAGCCTCATCGTCACGACGGTTGAAAGTAAAGCTCTTCAAGCTAGCAGTACTATTGATCCTCAGTGCCAATAGTAAGGACGCCATCATTTTATTGATAATGATGGGCGTGAAAGTCATAGTAATCAAGAGGCAATTCCTTGTAAAGAATGCGAAGAGCCTAATCATAAGTCAAATAATAAGTCAAATGAGGATGACGACAGTATCATGTCAAGTAGTTTTGGTAGCAGTTTGTGCATTCCAAACCGACAGATTCGTTCATTTCTTTTGATTGCGAGCTAGAGTCTTGAAACCGATAATTCCATGATCATTCACTAAGTATTAAAGTACTTTATCAATCAGCTCAGTAGGAAGCATGGCTGCTTCTGCATCTTGCTTATGTTGACGGGAAGCGCAGGAAGCCTCATGGAGAATACAGAAAACGTGTCATTTGGGATCAATCTTGTATTTCAGACGCGTATTGTATTGGTAGCTAAATTGGTAGCACAATTCCGCTACTCATTAATCTTATAAGCCCTGCTGAATGGGCATGTGTCAGGTTTCGTTTTTGAACCGAAATATGCCCATATTGCCCATATGTTTAAGATATTGTTCGCTTGCTCCAGACGCGTCTCCATTCGTTACATGTCCTTCCTCGTGATATTTTCACACAATCCAAACGCCCAACCTTTATGCACTAGAGAAAAGAACAAGGAGAACTAGCTTGTAATTGACTGGTGAAGCAGAATGTTGACTAATAATCTCAAGACGAATCCAACCGGTATGGCCTTGCTGCTTCTACTCATCTAGTGCGATCCATTCTTCGTATCGTCAAACATTTTCTCCTATTTCTGACGCATTCATCTGACATTCGATTTATGCTTTTATAGTGCCATTTGAAAGTGACAATTATCTCCCGGAAGGCCATATACTCTCTGAACAAGAGAGAACCTTCTTTGGAAACTTTCTAGATTCACTGGCTGGCAGCCCAACATCAAAAACGACACAGAACTCGAATGAATTGCATCCTGGGCCCACTTCTATTTTATCCAATCATGGTACATCATCTTATTCTACCGCAACTTGCTGCTCTGACTGTCGAGATCTAGAGGAAAACAGGGTTTGATTTTTGCATGGTCGTGTACTGACACGCTCCCGTTCGCTCTATTAGGTCATACGCACGACCGTAAAGAACCCCCTGCACATACTACGGCAGCATCCGCATCAGCCAGGATGTATCTTCCTGTAGAACCCTGTGTTTCTCGTAGTATGACCATCCCAGCCTCACCTCCGAGAGCCTACCCGAGTCAGCTCTACTATCCTCCATACTCAGCAGCCATATCGAGCAACACGACACTACGACAGATTGAAGCTCAACTTGCTGCTCAACATCATCAACAGCGACGACAGTCAACGTCAAACGAAATAATCACGACGGCTATTGATAATAATAATAATGCTGCTCCAACCCAACCACATGTTCCGCTAGTTAGTAATGCACCATCAATACCGTTTCAACAACAACAGCAGTCACAGCCGAAACAAGTACCACCTATCGGCAAAGCGGCAAAAAATAATAGTTGTACCCCTGTCACGTCAAGTATCATAGTACCTAGTCAACCACCACTACAGGTGGCGATTCCAACAGTAGCAGAATCTGCTACACCATCAGTCAATCACAATACGTCCTCGTCACCTCTACCACCACCAACAACACAATCATCATCACGTCGACGAAGCTCTACGGCTTCTACATCCAGGAAACGTAAAGCTTCTTCAACCATAGAAGCACCTAGCACCAAGAAAGTCGCTGCTGCTGCTATCGGTACAGGCGATTGGCCTTCACCAAAGGATAACGAGCCATCCTCATCTAAATCTACTAAAACGTCATCAAATCAACGAGAGGATGATGAAGACGCACCAGATGACACAAATGCCGATTCAAGAAGTGGTGGTGGTGCTAGCAGCAGTAGCCGTAGTCGAAACGCAGCAAAAGGACTACTAAGTGAAGAAGAGAAACGCAACAATCATATCGAATCGGAGAAGAAGAGACGACAGAATATTAGGACTGGGTTTGATCAATTACTTGATTTGGTGCCTAATGTGAGACGTCAGCCGAGGTTGAGTGAAGCTGAGATATTGCAACATGGTGAGTAAATGTCATTGCTGAATGGCACAGCTCTTGTCAGGAACGTAATTTATTTGTTTCCTTCACTCTTTATAGCTTTGGGTTACGTCAAGACATTATTACAAACCAAGACGGATTTGAAGGCTAAAGCTACTCGATTACGTGGACATTTACGTGACGTTGATAGTGATTCAGACGATTCAGTGAGTATTCCGAGCAATATGCTGTCTTTTTTGCGTAGTCTTGTGTTGAATATGGCATCTCGAACACTTTGCTGATTTCCATCACTATACTAGTCTGATGATGATGCATTGAACTTGAATTTACGACGACCTCAGCATCAGTCCGGAGGCTCGTCATCGTCATCATAACCATGATGATACAATTATTATGTATTTTCTTTTCGCTGAACTATTTTGCTTGTATTGTGGTGGATTGGCGCTGGGCAGTGTTTATTATGAACGTGTGTGAGACTATTATGAGGGGGGATGAACGGGCTGTGTTTTGTGTATAATTCTATATTGTGAATTCGCATTCGAGTGGGTGGGCTATACTTGCTGTGATATACAAGAGTAGTGAAAAGTATTTTTTGTAGCATTGGCAAATATATAAGACGTGAAAGTAGGGAAACAATTCACCACGCAAGTCTTACAATGGGATCAATATTAGAGAAAATTGAGATAAATAGAGACGGCACAATTGTCTCGACGTATCTGACCCCTCAGGCCGTTTTGGTGTATATTATTCAAAGTTTGGTGGTTGTTTTGGTCTTTGTTTTTGCTTACCGTCGTCTATCTGTGGCAAAACGGAGAGATTGAGAAGCCCATTCTTCTTGAATGGATTAAAAGAAGTACGACTTTCGTCTGATGCTGAACTTTGGAAAATTCTGACATCTCCTTGCCAGGTTTAGGAATGCAATGAACAAACAGAAAAGGATCCCTTACTTCAGTGCCGAAACACGATACAAACGGGAAGAATATAGCTCTATATGTTCTTCGCGTATTCGTGTATATCTTGTTTCACTTGTGTTGCTTGACACAAGTGAAGGGTTTTTCTGTTGTCCTTCAAGGTTTTTATTGACTAAGATGTTCATGCAGTTTAAAGAATAGGTTAGGGGCTATTGCCAGTAATGAAATTGGAGGTCATGAAAATTCTGAAACTGTGCTCGGCCTTGAAGAATGGGTTGAGGGACGCCAAAAACAACCCCGTCTCGAACCTTCCCTTTCAATCCAAAGTTCCAACACTCTGTCCAAATTCCTCGAAGATGAGTTCTTGCTACTTGGTATTGCAGACGTCAGAACCCCCGTCCTCGTAGCAGTTCCAAACATACTGACACACTGTGGTTCGACGGACCAACTGGATAGCCTTTAATCCCTCCCCTTTTTCTTTTCAAGTTCGACTTCCAGACCCGAATATTCTTTGCATGATCCGTCTCTCGGGATTCTCGTTGTGGTACTTGCGTATACAAAAGACTGTGACGAGAAAGAAAATTTAGAACATGACTCCATATAGACTCGGTAAGAGATCAAATACCTCAACAACGACAATCTTCTGTCAAAAACGAGATATTTGTCTCTTGAGGAAGCTCTGTGCCATCTCTGAGTCCTTTCACTATTCGTTGGGACAAACGACGAGTTGCACGTTTAAATCGGCTCGCAAGTCCAGAAAGTCGTTTTGGTGCTCCCCTCTGTGTCCATGAAGAAAAGAGCATGAGCCATCCAAATCAGCATGATGATCTTCATGCTTCGTATTCACAGCATAGGCAGCATACTTCGATTGAGCTCGATTGAGCTCATGCCACAACCAGTTTCTGGAGAAGCGGCCTTCAGTAAATTAAGATATAAAGTGACGATCTGAAAATGGCGAGGTTGAAACAATGTCCGCCATCTGCGCATGTTAATGGTCCAACAAACGAAGAAAGGTATTTCAGAGGATTGGAAATACATGAAACGTTGTAGGAGTGCAGAAAGTCCAATCCACCTGCTAATGTTTGATATTTTTGTTTTCTTATATATTTTTTTTCACTTGGTACTAGAGTATACACACAGATTAAGAAGGATTTGCTGCTGGTGCCAGTGGTGGATTTGGTAGTGGTGGGAGTTTTGAAAGACTTGTTTCAGACTTGAAGAATGGCTTGCTCTAAGAGACAACAAAAGTCGGTCCCATACTTGTAATGCTTCCGAAAGCAAGCTTCACACGCTTCTTTTGCTCACCTTGGATGAATTCTTGCTATCAAACGACCCGAGAACACCCGTCCTCGTCGTAGTTCCAAACACCTTGTTGTAATTAACTTCTCGATTCAGTAACTCGAGCTTACAGTACTCAAGCTCCCCTTCCAGAGCCATTATCCTCCTCTTTTTCTTCTCGACTTCAACTTCGAGGTCTGATATTCTTTGAATGTCCATTTCGCGTGGTTCACGGTTTTGGTATTTGATGTCTGCTTCTTGTAATCTGGAAATACGAAGTGAAAGGTATAAGACAGTGATGCAAAACACAACGCGTCAAAGGCGACGTATTCTGCGTGAGTTCAAATAACACCATCAACAAGTTACCTTTTCTCAAGACTCGCAATCTGCCTCTTAAGGAAATTTTGAGCCATATCGAAATCTTTCAACATTCGTTGGGTTTCTCCCAGATGATCATTGTTGACGACTTCGGTACGAACGGCGTGTCGTACTTCCAGATCGTTTTGGAGGTCTTTTAGAGCCTTCTTGTGATCCTCCCTTTTGTTCAGAAACGAATGGGTTGGTGAGAAGGCCAAAAAACGAATGTACAATCTCGGAGAACTTGCTTGAGTTGAGTAATGTCATCATCACGATTAGTAATTTCCTTTTTTGATTCCTCTAACAGCACTTGCAAATCCTTTATTTTGGATTTCAGATCTGCTGCTGTAGCCTAAAGAAAGCAAAATCCAGAGTTTGAGATGAAAAAATTGAACGTGCTGATTGCGAATCACTCACCAAATGAGCATCAACCTCCCTCACAAGACGAATAACATCTTGCACTTTTCGATTTATAATCTCCTTGTGTTCTTCAGCCACAATCTTGGCTACCGAGTCGCATTCTAGTCTTGCTACTTGAACAGCTTCTGTTATCTTGACTTCGTATTCGGCCGCTTGTTTTAGCAATTCGTGAGCTTGAGATTCTTGGAGGGATGTATAGGCCGATTCAAGACTGTTTGTCTTTTCGACTTCCTACAAACAGAGAAGGCTTTTTCAGTCCAACAAAAAAGAGGTCAAGTGTCTCTCAGGATAGGGTTGCTTTCTCATACCTGCTCGTATTTCTCTCTCATCTGATCACGAAGCCCCGTCATATTCTCAATCAGCACAGCCCACCTCCCTTCCACCTCCTTCAAATGTATAGCAGCACGCTCATCAGCTTGACACACAAGCTTCTCAGCCTCCTTCTTAGCTTCCTGCTCACGTAACTGCCATTCTTGATCCCAACTGTCCTTGACGTTTCTCATTCGTTCGTCATTCCGCATAACAAGTCGTTGCATAGCGTCTTGATGCTGTTTAGCAACACTCTCTGTCTTGATTTCTAGCTCTGATAAGGTCGTTGCGACTTCCAATAACCTTCGTTCCAGCATGCTCTTCTGGGATGCCCATGATTTGCGTTCGGTTTCGTGAGATGTTTGGAGACGTTCTATTTCCTCGTTGTGGTCTCGCTCGACTTGAGAGAGGGTCGATGTGAGCTCGAGGCTGGATTGCGAGGTGAGGTTTGTTCGGAGCTCGTTCATTTGGTCCTTTACTTTCTTGGACCTGTTATGTGTTTTCGAAAATCGAGTTCAGTAAATGCCAAAAAACTACGAAAAGGAACCTATACATACCAATGATGCTCAATCCCCTCTTTCTCCTTCTTAAACTCATCCCTCATTCTAGACCCAATCTTGCTTGCCATGGTGGCCATTCTTGCTGCAGCAGTGGCTTGCTCCTCTTGTATCGTCTTGACCTGCACTTCCAGCTTCTTGATCTCAGACATCCGTAAATCAATCTCATTCCTCGCAGCGTCCAGTTCCTTTTGCGTACTTGCTAGCCTTGACGACAAGACACCTCGTGAAGATTCGACAGAGTCGATTTTGGAGGAAAGTTTACGACGAGTGTCTTCGTACTCGGACTCGAGGGTTTCGTAAGCGATAGTTTTGGTTTGGAGAGCTACTTTTAGTTCTTTAATGTCCTATACAGAAATAGAATGAAAATGAGGTTGTGGTGAGCAAAAAACTCAACAAAATTCTCGTGAATGCATCGTTCAACTCTTTTGCATACCCTGATCTTGGAATCTATGGCAAGTCGATGCTCGTCCTGAAGTTCATGAATCCGCTTCTGAGATTCGAATTCGGCATTTGATACTAAATCTGCCTTTTGCGATGAGAGAGCCTTCTTGGCATTCTGCAAGTATTATGGATAATATTCTTTCAGTTTCGAGATTTCAAATTCTCACACCCAAACAGTAAATCTACCTCTTCATGTGTTTGTACTGTCATTTTTAACGTCTCTGCTGCCTCCTTGAGCTTCTTTTCTATATGCAAGAGTTTCTGTAAAACTACCCAAACACAAAAAGACTTATGTCGAAGTATTTGATACCTAAACTGGATTTACTACTCTCTAACGACTTTATCTTTTCCTTCAATTCCGTCACAGATCTATATTGATCCGTGGTGAGCTGATTTCTTGTCACATCGAGACGTCTTTTGTCATTCACTTTACCTAGATGCCACAACCAAGTCCTTCATGTACTTGTCAGCATCAACGCATGCTTGCCGATGTGCTTCATGAGCATTCGAGAGCTCGGTGGCTAGATCACCAGTTCTCGCTAGCTCCCTTTTAATGTTTTCTTCGCGCTCATCTAATAGAAGTCTGTCAGAATGGTACTAAGAGAAAAAAAATCATTACACGTATATCGATTCATTACCAGCCGCTCTGACTCGTATATCAGCTGCTTCTACATCAGCTTGAGCACGTTCAGCTTTAGCTAATGCAGCTGAAAGCTCTGTTTGTTGCTGCTTGATATCCAGCTTAAGATTCGATATTTGCGTATCTCGTTCATTCACTTTTTTCTGGTATCTAAATTTATGAGCATTCGATCAGCTATACAGCGATTCCGACTGCACGAGAAACTGGAAACATACTCTTCGCAAGTGAGATTGAGTTTCTTTATCGTAAACTCTCTATCGGCAATCCGCTGCCGTTCAACGTCAACAGCTTCTTCTAATTTCTTTTCAGCCTCGGCGATTCGAAGCTGCTCTGCTTGCTCAAACGCTATTTGGCTGGAAGCAGCTGCCTTCCGTAGCCGTTCAATCTCTTCGTCCTTCGAAGAGAGATCCGTTTCATACTATGTGTCAAATGTGTGTAAGCGACAAGAGTGTCTCTGACATCCAAGAATACTGAGCTCCAACCTTCCGCTTCATAGATTCCTTTTCAGCTTTTCCCTCTTTATCTATTCTATCCCGATCCTTCCTAACACTCTTGAGCTCCTCCTCGTATCGTTTCGTCAATCCAGCTACACTAGCCTTATGAGATTCTTCTAAAGCCTGAAGCGTGTTCTCAAATTCAGCTCGTAAATGAGCAGCCTCTTGACCAGCCTTGTTGATGTCGGCTTGTGAAGCTCCAAATCGATCTGATTGCATCTTCAAATCATGTTGCAATTTGTCAACAGTGTTCATAGCCTCTGCTAATTGTGTTTTGACCATAGATTCGGATTCCCTGTATATATCTAATTCAGTTTTCGTAGCGTTGATTTCAGCTTCGCCAGCTAGACGAGCAGAATCTAAAGCCGTTATCTTTGATTTTGCATCTTGGATTATCTATAATTGGAAACCCATGTCAGAGCAGAGAAGCAATAGAAGATTCAAACAGCAGCCTATTCATACTCTTGAGCACTCTTCCTCATAAGCCTCCCTAAGTCCATCCAATTCAACTTGATGATCTTCATGCTTGGTATTCAGGTAATACACTACACGTGTCAATTGAGCTATTTTCTTGCTCATCTTATATACAGTTTCGGGGGCTGCAGCGACTCCCTTTCCATTGAATTGGTTTGTAGTGCCATTTGAAGGTGCTGCCAATGCATTCGTCGACCCGTGGAGTGATGATAATGAAGATAGGGACGTTGAAGAGTGTCCCACATCTGCGAGCGTTAATGGTCCTCGCTTGAATCTAGACAGTTTTCTAGACATTTGTGCCTGTCTTGTTCTGTTTGCGAATGGCTTGCTGCTCACCGCTCACTTTTTCTATTGGACGCATGTAAATCTCCGTCACGTTCAAGGAAATGATTCAGATCCAAATTATTTGAAAATACAATACCTATGTAAGATCTATAGATTTTTGATCGTTTTATTTACAACCATTTGGGATCTTGATCTTCGAATGCCTTAAAAAAGTCGACACGTCAACCGATCGCCCGATATCTCAGTTTTTCACTAGGTTTCTTGACATTTAAACCACGTGTTGCCATTATAGCATACAACATAATGGCGGGATATACCTTGAATTTTCGATTCTCTCTTGTGGAACACCATCGCTATGGTGTCAAAACCGTTCTTCCACAATTTTCGTCAAAACAGCACCACCATCGAACGGAGAGCTTTTAAATCTGCAGCCATGCCCGTCAAATTCCCTCCCGGTCTAAATCATCAATATGCAGTCGCAAACGGACAAAGATACCGTACGTTTTGTCTGGCTACTAATTGGCCGCCCTGCAGATGTAATCGGCAACAGCCTATGAACATCATACCTTTCACACTATGAATCTGCTTTAAATTCAGTCCAGGTGGCTATTTCTGTCATTTAACTCCTTCCGCACGATGCTTTGTTATAGATTATATGGACGAATGCAAAACATCAAACCCAAAGGATGTGATTGTTATGGTGCCTGGTAAATCAAACAACTTGTACACGTTGATGCTTCAACTTTCACGTGCGCGTTGATACTCCAACTTTCATGTCAAGCTTACCGGTTTATTTGGTAAAGGTTGGCCCGATTTGGGATATACGTGCTACGAAGCACAGCTTGACATGCTGCTGAACTTGAACTATCGATGCATTTTGCTGGACCAACGTGGTATGGGCGAAACTTACGCTCCATACGTCCCTCATCCCGAGCATGGTGCATCACAGGCTGAAGTTGATGCTGGATTGGAGAGGTTTCAACTTTGCTGCAACATCGCGCCGCTAGTATTGTCAGCTGAATGTTATCACTAGGTTTGGGACAAAGAAGCTATGCGATGATATTGATTTCCTGATGGGAAATGTGTGGAAGATTGATTCAGCCATCTTTATGGGACATGGTAAGGTGCATTGACGCATTATTCAACCTTGGACTATCACTGATTCCATACTTTGGTTAGACTGGGGTGCGTTCTTAACATGGAGATTCTGTGGCTTCTACCCAAAGCGAATTCGCGCTTTCATCGCTGTTTCAGGTTGGTTGCTCATTACTACAAACATTAAAATCCTCCATTTTAACATAAACCCGTTTCGAATGTAGTGCCATATGCAGCACCATGGTCTCCACAAACTGAATCCACCTACCAAACTTTGGAGCAACGAGTGACCAAGTACTCAAACTTGGCATACCAATTCCTGTTTCGTCATCGCGATTGGGAAGCCGCTTGTGATGCGAATCCAGAAGCCTTGTTCAAAACACTCTTCAGGACGATCCCCAATACGGAAGAACCAGCAAACTATGTTGGGCTTGGTGATATCATTGTCAACACCATTAAGGGTGAAAAGATCAAATCGCTGGCCGAATACGGTTGGGGAGCATGGAAAAACATTGGGTTCTTGAAGCCCGAGGTTTATGATGCTTATGTTTCTGCCTTCAAAGTGAGCGGATTCAATGGAGCTTTCTCGTGGTATCGTAAAGAGGAGGTAAATTATAATCAGGAACGGCCTATTGCAGGCAAAGTGTTGGATTTACCCGTGCTTATGATTACAGGGTGAGTGATAAGCAAGATCAAGACGTGTTGTAGCAACTGACTGACGCATTTCTCGATTGGTAGAGAGTACGATATCTGTTTCGTACCTGGCGTCATCGAGATCATGAAGGAGAAGGTTACAGACATGGAACACTTACATGTAGCCGGTGCTGGGCACTGGTCACACTGTGAAAAGCCTGAAGTTGTCAACCCTGTAATTACAAAGTTTCTCTCGAAGTTTTAGATAAATTTGATTGTATTCCCGTAATTACAAAGTTACAAAGTTCCTCTCGAAATTCTCCATGATTTGATTTTATTGTCACATTGTCACGTTTTGTAGTCTTTTACAATACGATCAGAAGCGTTAGTGAGCCGATTGAGTAAGTTATCATAGACAATCACAGGTGAACACGTCGGGACGCGTCGATTAGCTCTCCCTTTTCCATGTTTGCGTATGCGCCGATTCGATTTTCTGGCTTTTGAAAGAAACTGGACAAGCTCAAAGATTCGCTGAAGTAGCCATGATGGCACGGTCAGCTTTAACTATATGCTGTAGGAGATTGGCTAGCAGCCGTATCGCCACCTGTACAAGACCTATAGCCTTCAGGAATGGGCAAACGAATCGATATTCTTCTAGTAGTAGTGGCAGCTTGCCATCTCCAATACCCACCATAGAGACATCCACACCGACACGGGCATCATATTCTAGACGGCCTCCCATCATCAGATCACCACCACGCTCCGAAATAATAATACCTGACCCTGCCAACATCGACATCAAGCATCAACACGAAAACGATGCACTAACACCCGTAAACCACATGAAGCTTCTTACGACAGAGGACACGCCAAACCAAAAAACCGATAATATGATATATTTCGCAGTCTTCGCATCCTCCATGGTGTTTTACATCTACATGATCGTCACTCATGTACCCGAGATTCAGTCGCTGATACCAGACGACTTTAGACCCATGATGGTACAAGAAGTCATACCATTAACCCATGACTCGATGCTCATGAGGTTTTGTACCGATATGCCGATAGCAAGGAGAGCACCATGGGATGAAAAGGGAATACCGATTCCATCCCATGTGGTGATTAAAGATCATACTTGCGAGATTGGACGCAAGTATACTCCTGTAACTTATGCAACCAATCACTTTGATGTGGTGGTTAAGGTGTATCCGGAAGGGTCTGTTAGTCGGTTCTTAGGAAAGCAGTTGGCGGGTGATAAGGTGTACATAAGAGGCCCGTTAGTCAGTATGCCGTATGAGTCTAATATGGCTGATGAAATTGGAATGGTATGAAGATTGCTTTTGTGAGGAAGAATACGAATCTGAGCACTCATTAGTTTTTGCTTTAATAGATTGCTGGTGGAACTGGTATCACTCGTAAGTATCAGCAGTGATCGTTTCAAGTACTACCGACCTTCATCAAGAACATACTTACTTACCTGTATACGCCCTCACAAATAGCCATGTATCAACTCATCAAACGGATACTACGAAATCCAGATGAGAGAACTCGAATCACACTACTATATGGATCCAAGTCAGAAAAGGACATCCTGCTACACAATGAGCTGGAAATCCTACAATCCGCTCATCCTGATCGCTTTAAAGTACACTATATAGTAGATGAGCCATTAGAAGCTACAGAATGGAAGGGTGAACGAGGCTTTGTGTCTCAAGCCATGATTCAAAAGTACATGCCTCCGCCGACACTACAGAAGTCTCTAGTGCTTGTTTGTGGACCTGAAGGGTAATAGTCGAGCTTCGTTATGTAGGATTTGAGTGGTGGTGAGCTGATTCAATTGCGTCAACATAGGATGGTGAGGCATGTTGCTGGGACAAAGAGAAGCGAGGAATCTCAAGGCCCGATTAGCGGGATACTCGGACAACTGGGATATGGGCAGAATCAGGTCTTCAAGTTCTGATAATAGCCATTACCTCGCTTTGGCAAATATATCTTTGTCTGGTTTTTTTTGCACTCTGACACTCATGTCGACATATAGAAATACATATTTGGTGGCCTTGTAAATCGTATGTAGTTTTCTCGTTGCGTGAACCAAAGGACCGGGTTCTGATGTTCCAAACAGTTCGTTGAAACTACTGCAAACACAAACCAAGGAATATGCGGCTGATCAATATATTGAGCTACAAGAACTACAAGAAGGATTGAAACGTTCTAAGTGTACCTTTTTACATTGTATAAGTTAGATTTCATAACGTCGAAACCCTCCCGTTGCAAAGCTTGTGAACCACGACGCAAAGGAGGACGAAGACCTACCTGATTTTAAGGTAATACATCTCCAAACAGTCGGCTTGACAGTGTCTCCTGTAAATGAGGGTGTTAGTCAATATCATAGTCTTCTTTGTTCTCTTTCCATCCGTATTTTTGTTGAAGGTGAAGCTGGGACTGCAAATAGGCCCGTCACAGTATCTAAATTGCTCTGAAATGATTACTTGCCACGTTCCTAGACCACTCAACAAATGATTCGACTATCTTGAGGTAAGGCGAGAGCCGCCTGCACAAAACATTCCGTTGCTTTTGACATTTTGACGCAAGGCACCCTTGCAAGACCGCGTTAGACCATCTCCAGACATCATTCTTCAAATTAAATAAGGATTTAGACTGAGGAGGATTGCCCCGCAGACCTTCCATATTGCGACAGACTCTCAAAATGATATTCGTGACACGCCCGTCTGAGCCTCCAACGATTTGCAACATTTATAAAAGAGACTGACTTCTTTACGCATCTTAGTTGTACGCTGCGTAGGCCACATGGAAATCAATCAGCCTGCTTAACTGGACCCTCTTGTATCTAGTCTACGACATAAAAGCATAAGAAACTCAGTATACATAATATTGTTCATTGATTGAGATATTGAACTTTCAACGAAGTTAGTCAAGTTTTCCACCATTTCATTTCAGATCGCTGATGTCTTGAATGATTTGGCATCAACTCAGTCCAGAGACATTGCAACGACTCGACGCCCGTATCAAAGATGGATATAAGACGACGTTTTCGTGCAGAATCCTGTTCGTCCTATGTTTATTCGGTCGAATTGTCAGTGAGAATTGTAAATGACACACTTGCTGCTTTGTTTCGTTTCTTTCCCGTTACTCATTGTCTGCGATATCTTGGGAGGACGAGTCTCGTACACTGCCAGTTCCGCCAATGTAAGTTGGTACTTCTGGATCGTACTTTTCCTTGTATTGTTTGAGCAATTGTTTTATGAAATGATTCAGTGTTATCGTAACACTGCCACTGACAAATACAAAGGATGGCTTGACACAACACATACCATGTTGGTCAAGTCCCAATAGTCCTTATTCTTTTCAACATGCTTGCAATGGACGAGCTCAAAGAGAAGGTCCTTGGTTATACGCTCGAAATCTCGAAATCCAGACTGAACATCTCGTGATTGACGCAGGACGATATAGATGATTGCGCCCTTGTTTCGGTTGTCTATAAGAGGTTTGAAGCCGATGAGTTCATTATAGTAACAGCCTCCTCATGTGTAATGAATGGCTCTTCATGAAATGCTTGTGTCGTACATGAGCGCACTGGCTCCTGTTTACCACCAACTTTGATCTTTTGCGGGAGGACCTCCTGGATTTCCAAGCAGTACAGTTTTCGACAGCGTACGGCTTCAACTAATACTAAATGTAGAAGTTGTCGTTGAGTGACTGCTCCACCAATAATGTATGGTTGAGGAGTGTGACGTGATGAGTTATCTTACTCGAGTATAAGACCTGATGAGCAATTCCTTCGCGCCATATGAATTTGATAGGGTGGTGAACTTGATTCTTTCATCAGAGCTTGTGTTTGTGGAGCTCCTGTCAAGCACGTCAATGTCATCCAATATGAAGATGTCTTCTTCGATGGTCATTGTCGTTCGGTATGAATAAATAGCTGGAATCTAGCAAATATATAGATATTAGATTGATCCAACTCTCAAAAATCAAATCTAACAGCACCTGCCAAAGCAGTCACCTTCAAAAAACAAAAAACTCAGCTAGTCCAAGATTGTTTGCGATGGCGACAATCGACCAATCGCTCAGTAAAGATTGCGAGTTCGTTGATGCGGAGCCTGACCTAGAGCTAGTGCCTGATTTGGAAGACGAAGAGCGTTTCTCTGACGAGGAAGCTGATGTGAAGCTTGCAAAGTCGAAGCTTGTGAAAAACGAGGTTGACGAGGAGGATGAGGAAGAAGGCATACCAGATTTTAGTGCATTACTACTCTCAAGAGAGTACGTTTGATCGTCGTGATCGGTGATCTTTTACGCGTCTTGTAGTAAGAATTTGAGCTTGACATCAACTTTTTTATAGACACACGATGGCCATTCGAGGATTAAAGCTCGGTGAACCAAACGGTTCTGATGAACATCGGACTAAATTACAAGAATCCATGGACGCTTATATGCTCGTACTGTCTGAAGAACGTCGTGCAGCCAAGTAATGGTTATATTGAGCAACAGAATATCAAAGTCCTCCTTTTCTCACAATTTCGCACACTCCTCGTCATAGGAGGACGATCGTGGAAGCTACGTGGCTACCTAAAGAACGCATGGCCGAGATCATTCAACCAACAGGAGTACACTTTATGACGACAGGACGACTAACAGTCAAGGGAAAGCTTCGACTGTTTCCCGAAGAGACTTTGTACTTGATGGAACGTAGTGTCGTTGTATTAAGAGTCGGTGCTGGACTCGTGTCGCTACAGCAAGCATATCTCTTATTGCTGGATTCGTGGTGCACGTTAGAAAAGTGCCAAGTGAGTTGTTACACTTTTATGGCACTTTCTCTGAGTCGAATTTGCTAATATTTGAATCTTTTCAAATCAGGCGTACATGTACCTGAGACGGCTTGGGTACTGCGTGTATCGGCATAGTCTGCTGAAAGAATCAGACTTGATAATACCACAAGCAGACAAGGCCCTGAACGATTTAGAACCCACAAAATCGACTGTGATAGTGTGGAAGCCACGTAAGGCTTTGTTTCGTCGTCAAGTTGAATACTTCGCTCAGTAGCTTGCTCATTTTGTAGTAAATCAAGTCTTGTCCTTCTTGCTATCTCGATTCACGAGCTGGTGGAAACCACCACGAAAGTCAAATGTATATGATGCACTAGTGAATACGTCCGAATGCATATCATTTGGTGAGTACGACTGTTGAACCAGTTGCAAAGTCTCTCGCTCCAACACTTGTCTTCGTTGAATTTGTAGATGATATTTATAAACAGCTTCGAGTGATACCGCTACCCATTCTGGAATCACCTCTAAGTGCTACATGGGCTTTAGACTTTGACGCGTACAAGCCTCGAAGCCATTTCAAAAAGTCAAATCCAGGGCCTCCATCGTTTAGTTTCACTGTCATCAAGTAAGTCCACAAGAGTCGAGTTTGGAAACATTGTGCTCGATGCTGATCCCTTCTTTTCGTCACAGGTCGACCGATTCAATTCCTATATCTAGTGAATTCGAGCATCTACAGTCTCAAGTACCTGATATACCAGTCAAACTAGTGGTACTAGATGGTGCTAATTTGTCCTTCTTGTCCATATCGACAAGGCCTACCTTTCTATGATGAACAGTGTTTTGCTGTAATTGCACTTTAGTGGACTGTACAGACGGTTTTCATATATATAGACATGCAATTTTGTGGTTTAACTGGATCACAAGTAGCTTCAGGCGATCTGTTGACTGTAAATAGCAGCTTGACACGTAATCCCGTGACTTTGAGGATACGTTCAGTTTTAGGTGATTTCAACCGACATCGCCACAAACGTGCAACCTATTGCCTTCTAACATTAATCAGAGATCGAGATCAAACTCTCGTCGTATGGAGGAATACATTTTAGATGAAAGGTCTCTAACGTTCCCGTCCCCTCGTACACCTCTTGGTCTTGGAGCTCAAGGTGCGTATTTGAAAGCTCAGAAAATAAGATTGTGCATTCCTTGTGAGGAGATGCCAATCGGTATCGGTGGAAGAAGTATGCTACTTTATGCTTTGATGGAAGGCCATTTGCTGCAGAAAGTTCGAATTTGGATGGTTGGATTGGTCGAAATCGTCGGGACATTTGTTCAGGGCGCTTGGATTTTGACATCAAGCAGAAGAATAGACCATTTGAAGTTAATTACGTGAAAACTTACTCTTTGAATGGCTTCATATCTTGATGTAATTGTCAAATCGCCGTAACCGTAACAATCCAATGCCATATATAGCTAACGTAACTCATCGCTGTAGGTGCTGTGGAAAAGGCTTACTACAATGGGGCAGAAGTAGCCGTAAAATCAATCGACGTCAACGGACAACGGCAGAATGTGCTCAATCTTCGCAAAGAAGCCGGAGTCTTGATCTCTTTACGACACCCAAACATTGTGTATTTCTATGGTATCACGGAAACTACAAACCTGCATCGACGCCGATATCTTGTTATGGAGTACATGGAGGGAGGGTCTCTAGATGGTCGTATAACTAGCATGACGGATTGGAAGGAACGATTTAAAATTGCTATGGATGTCGTTCGTGGACTTTTGCACATACACTTCCGTAAAATATTACATAGGGATCTTAAGTCAGCGAATATTTTGCTGGACGGGACTGGACGAGCCAAACTAGCTGATTTTGGGCTCGCATCGCAGAGTGCTGCTGATTTGGCTTCTGCTGGAAAGATTGGTACAATGGCCTACATGGCTCCTGAATTAAACGCCGGTACATCACAGGCTACGGAAGCTACAGATGTATATTCTCTCGGTGTCTTGCTATGTGAGATCGGATCATGTATTGGGCCATACGGAGTGCCGCTTGAGAAGATTACGAGTGGCAATATCAAGTGGTTTTGGCTGGTAAGCAGTTCAACCAAACGTTGTAACGACGTCAAAATCAACTCAATTTTGAATTAGGGAAATACTCCTAAAATGGATCGGTGGCCATGCCCTATTCCATTCAAAGAGTTGATTGTTCGGTGCCTGTCTATTCAGCCGGAATCGCGACCTACTGCGAATCAAGTCATGGAATATATGCAACTTTATCAGGATGAAATGCTCCAGTATGGATTAGTCAAGACTGGATCATCTGCAAGCTTACTCGGTAAGGGCTCCACCTTCGATGCAGCAGTATCATTTGGAGCCTTGAACTTACTAAGTCTATGTCCATTAGCGCCAAATCCACCGCAATCGGCGCTGGATAACTTTGCTCAGCGCTTTGGTCCTACTTCGTGGCAATGCAATCTCAAGTTCAAGGCTCATTCTTTTTTTATCAGGTGAGCAGGAAGTCTATTGTGCAAAAACAAGAAACGAAAGTTTCGTGGTATTCAATCTGACCATCTCTCAAACCTCTTTCAGTTACCGTGTCTCATCTGATTCCCTATCCGCAAAGTTACTGTGGTACGAGCTCCGAAATAACGAGCTCCACGGGTATTTGGATGAAGAATGCCTCCAACCATCTATGTCCTTTGAAGCATCATTCTTGGCTGGTCTGCTTCGATCAAGGATTATAGTGTTGATAGTGTCCAAACACGCAATATTGCCTTTTAGAGAGGCTGATAAGAAGCCAGATAATATGCTTCTTGAGGTATTGAAGAGGCTGTTTCCGATGTAGAAGGTATCTAACCATACATATGATGGTCTAAGTCCTTGTTTCGTGTAGTGGGAAAATGCTCTGGAAGCCAAGAACTCGAAGCAATCACGAGTATACCCAGTCTTTGTAGCTAGTCAAGACAAGCAAGGGAAATGGGTCGAATTTACTGACTTTGATATCTCTGTCTTTCCAAATGTCAAACATGCTCACCCTATGAGCAAGACTCAGCTGACGATTCGAGAGACAGTTCAACGAATGTTTGCTATAGAAGGAACCAAAGTTTTCAAAGTTGATAGGTACGATTGATTGCAGCGCAATGCAAAAAGAGAAAACAGAAACTCGAGACGTAACCAACTACTTTGATTCTAGAAACATGATTCCAGGCCTGAAGATCGTCCTGCAATCACAAATTGCAGTTGATTCCGATCGAGCCGCAGAACTAGCCCAACTACAATATCAAAAGGGAGAGTTCGAAAAGGCAGTATACTGGGCCAAGATGTGTATTGACCTAACGTCTCATGCTACCGGACATTACATATACGGATTGTGCTTGGAGGATGGGTCTGGTGGTGAAAGCAAGAATACAGCGCTGGCCTCTGAACAGTTTCAGAAGGCTTCGGAGCGTGGCAGTATGGACGCTAGGATATACTTGCAGAGTCGGTGAGTTTGAATTGATGAATCGAAGAATGTTTTGCTCGCGTCGTCTCACTCTGCTTTCCACCACCTTTTGTAGGTCATCGCTCCAAACGACTAGCAATCCGTCCAGCGCTGGATCTTCTGCTACATCCTCGATGGGTGTTTTGTCGAGTGGTAAGATGCGGTTCAAATCACTGGCATGATTCTGTGTTGGGCTTTAACTTTTTTGAGCTATGCAGATGACGCCAATAGTAAAACTACCAAGGCAATCCAAAAGCTCTCGGGCTTCCCCAAAGCACAATCATTCTGGACGGAAAACTTTGGACTCGTGGAAGAAGTGGAATTCCAGAAATTCGTAAACGCTGTTCGGCTGGAATCGGACGATATCATGCTCAGACGTCTGAAAACCGATTCAGTCGAAACGAAAGCGTTTCGAGCAATGATATGTCAGAGTGCTGTGGACAGAGTATGGATTCACGACCTGTTGTTATTTTTACGAGAGCACAAGGCTACTCCTGCTAGTTCTGTCGCGGATGTATTGGCTGTTGCTATTGATTCTCCAGAGGACGCATCGTCGAGTCCAAATCAAGGAGTGGCTGTTGCTGTTACGTCTTCTGCCGTTGGTCCACCTATATCACCGGTGACGCCAATATCACCAGTATTGCCAGTGACAAGCGGGCCTCTTGAGACTCGAAGGGAGATTATCACGTTGACCGGTCATGCTAAGAGTGTTTACTGTAAGAGCATATTTAGTACTCAGCTTGTCCTTTTTGTTTGCTGTCTCAGCGTGACCGATAACTTTCCATTTTTAGCACTTTTCGCTTTACCATCTCCTGACAATTGTGTTTTCAGTGGTTCTGGTGACAACACAATTAAGAAGTGGTCATTTATGACCAATCAATGTAAGCACCGTCTGTCATTGTTTATCGACGCTACTCTGATCTGTAATAACGCCGTTTTTTTGTTGAACAGGCGAAATGACTTTCTCAGGCCACACCGGCTTCTTAAACTCTGTAGATTCAGTCTTTGTGTTTCAGGGAGTCCTGTACTCAGCATCCCGTGACAAGACTGCGAAACAGTGGGATCTCAAGACTGGTAAAGTGATTAGAACGTATAAAGGGCACACCGGGCCCGTATGGGGTTTGCATGTGATACCTCAGAGGCTGTTTACGGCTTCAGCAGATAAGACGATTCGTGAATACGATACGAATTCTGGGCAGCTGGTTAAAGTTTATACGGGGCATACGAATGAGGTTTTCACGGTTTGGGTGGATGGGACTGTGAATAGGATGTTTAGTGCTAGTCAAGATAAACGGTATGAATTAGAGAGAAAAAAAAGTTTCTAATATTCGACTCCTACTGACTTTTTCCTTGTCCATCAGTATCATCGAATGGAACATACAAAGTGGCAAGCAAGTGAAAACCTATCTTGGACATACAAATTCTGTTTATTCAGTCAAGGCTCTTTCAGAGCTGAATCGGATGTGGTCTGGATCATGGGACGAGACCATTCGTGAATGGAATACTGTTACGGGAGATTGTGTACGAGTATACTCCGGCCATACAGGTTCCGTATCCACGTTGTGTGTACTGGGAGCACCAAATTTTAGATTATACAGTGGATCTCACGATAGGTGAGAAGATTACAAAACAACTGACGAACTTGTGGTTCTCAGGTTCAATGACTAACGTTGATAATTTACTCTCTTTAGGTCTATACGTGAATGGGATATCAATACAGGACAGGTGGTTCGACAATACATAGGTAAGAAACGAGTGTTTGGATTGTGATTTGTGGCAGATTCAAGCGATCGTCAGAATTCATTTTTCGCTCACAAACTTATACTTGAAAACTAGGACACACAAATTACCTCACCTCTATCTTCTGCCTGCTGCCGAGTAATTTAATGTTTTCTGCTTCATTAGGAACGACAATGAGAGTTTGGGATATAACTCCTTAAACATAACATTATTTTATCAACATAACATTATATTTAGATTTATAGATTGAAAGATAATATACACTGAAACTAGAAATGCTGCAGTGCCTGATGTCTAGATCAAGTTTTATGTGTTCTCAAAGCTCACATCAAAAAGACGCCACAAACTTTTGCTGGCAATCAGATACGCGATAATCACGTAAATGAGATATTTCCTGACCTTCATATACGCGTTGAGCTTCTTCCGTGTCTCTCCTATCAACGCCCACAACTTGTACGCCCTCAGATTCTTGACATTCGTCACATCCAACCTCGTATCGATATTCTCAAGCCTCGGTATATCAGGCAAGGTAAAAAAAGTCTGAGCATCGCATAGCAAGGCACACAGAACTAAAGTAATCTTACATCTCCCTCCCTCTTTAGGAACAGCAAACACCAGACATCAAATTGCCCAACTTCAAGGATGTTCAACCAACCTTCCATAAACACCAGAAGGACTGGCCATATCAACAACGAAAACAACAATACCAATAACAATGGACCTGAGTTGATGAGTGTGGAACCAGCCTCTTCTCGTCATGTATCTCGTTCAAGGTCAACTCCTCCTCCTGTTTCAAGGTCTCAGTATCAGCAGTATGCCACTGAACAAGAAGCTTGTGAATACATTTCTGGACTGCTCAAGGTCGCTGAGAATTTGGACTCTGGCGAAGTACGCATCCAACTGGGTGGTGTTACAGCTGGGTCACAAGGAACTCCGATGGATATTGAAGCTGTTTTGGAACACATGCCACAAGACAAGAAGAAGCAAGATTCTACTATGTGAGTGATTTGTTGCTTGTTTCGTTGATTGATAGTTGCTTTTTTGGTGTGATGGTCTAACATTGACACTGGACTGATCGTTTCGATTGGCTACTTTTTCCCCCGCTCTTTGACAGATATGGTACGTACGCTCATATGAAGCATTGATTATGTTGATCTTTACATCATTTATCATCGTGACAAACTTGCATCTTACCATTTTCATGGCCGTTTCATCCTAGTCGGCAATATGGCATTCGCAAGCAGAGAAGAATTGCGAGGTGCATTTTCTCGCTACGGCAGGATCGAAAAATATTGGATACCGCAATCACCTCATACTACTTTTGGTTTTGTGACATATGAAAAGGTATGATATTTCATATTCAGCCAATTTTAGAGGATGCATGTCAGTGAGGCTTAAATGTTTAAAACCTTTACATAGGTGGATGAAGCCAAAATAGCAACGAGGGAGATGGACGGACGAATGTATGCTGGACGCCGATTGCGAGTCGCAAAGGCAAGGAGCAAGTACTGGCCACGACTAGCTCCCAAAGTATCCATAGCGATACGACCTTCAGCCATGAATGCTTCTCTCTCGCACCATCCTTCACCTTCTCCACGCATTCTGGATGATGACGATGAAGACTACCGTACTCATAGTAACAGCAATGCAGTTAGTCGTACGCGTCGTTCTGGAGGACCATCTCATCTATACCCATATCGCTACAACGACATCATCAGCAACAATCGTCGCAACCATAATCGAAACAATCGTACAGGTAGCATCATCTCTCCAATTATAGTGCTAGATGATGATGACGATAAGATAGTGGAGATTGACGACTTGACGCCAACCAAACGTGATATAGAAGATGTTGAAATGACTGATGCCATCCGTCAACCAAAGCCACGTGCTCCTACACAACGACTACAACGCAATAGTAGTGAGGCTCCCGGTGTTGGTGCTGTTACTGCTGCCAACAACGATAATGGTGGTGGTGGTAATAATATCCATAATCATCCACACCCACGAACAGCAGACGAAGTACGAAACGTATTCAACGACCATCAAGTTGAGTTCGCTACTCTTGACGCACTAGCAACTGAAATCGAAGCCTTTATTACACCGCACGGTCACCTGAAAATATCGATACATCCGAGCTATAGTGATGATCCCGATGACGAGCGAGTTCTCATCTTGAATCGATCGTACGATGGTGCCATAGATGTATCAGTATTAGTGCCGGAACGCAAGCAGCTTGTACCAGCCAAGTCACTCTTATGCTATTTGAGAGACTTGGAGCCAGAGCTCGATGAAATGAAACTCGTCACCATGGTATTGCGAACCTTTCGAGATGTCAAGGAGGGAGAAGTAGGATCAGGAGGGATGTGTATATATTCTGATATCGATGATGGAGAAGGAGAAGGAGGTCATCGTAGCAAAAGCACGACGTCATGTCCATGTGGGAAACGAGGAAAATGCAATCATAATGCCATACTTCAAAATCGAGGATACTTTCTCGTTTTTGATCCCACCTTTACCCTCTTTTATCGAATTATGCCAGAACGACAACACACATATACCGAATCAGCTACCGGTGTCCTTCCATATGAGGAGTTTGTATAGGTGGATTTGTTAAGAGAGGAATGTTGGGGGGTTTGAGGGCTTGATGTGTGGTGCGTATTGTTGAAAGGTGATCAGAGTAAGCTTATTTTGGGTAAGAAAATCACAGTAGGTGGTCATGAGAGCAAATCAAAATCAAAACTAGCGTCTATAATAGTAAGTAGTAGAATAGATATATAAAAAATCCGGAAAAGAAATTTGTATACAGCGCGAATAGATATACCTCAAATTGCAAACCATTTGATTTGTTGGCGTAATAGCAGCTTCCTGGATGGGTTTGATCTCTCATGGTTGTGTTTGTCAGCATGGATCAGTATGCATCATACACATTTTTTGGTCAATTCAAAAGTTCAAGCTCAACACACAATGAAGGCAACCAGAGTGTTTCAGAGAGTGGCAGTAACATGCCAACGATGCAAGCCATCAATACAAAAACGCTCTATATCTACTACAATACCAACCAAGTCTCGAATCGGCATGGACAAGAGCACCACATTTCCAAGATCATCACCATTTCGACTGACATCAGGCAAGTGTGTGATAAAGTAAATATGATGTGAATGAAGATATGTTTGATTGACTAACTACAATAAATCTACTACCAAACCAGCTCGCACAATGTTCATCCAAACAGAACCAACACCAAACGCCCACTCCCTCAAATTCAAGCCCGGAGTTCCCGTCCTCTCAGACTCGTCCTCGACACTCGAATACACTTCCGGACGAGACGCCAAATCGTCATCCCCACTCGCATTCAAGATCTTCCAGATCGATGGTGTTAAAGGTGTAATGCTGGGACGAGACTTTATCACCATATCAAAGGACGAGGATACGCCGTGGCAGCTTATGAAGCCGGATATATATGCATCGATTATGGATTTCTTTACCAGTGGGAGACAGGTGCTGGAGGATGGGTTTGTTGGGGGGCCGAGTGATACTGAGGTAATGGAGAGCACTTTTGGGCGTCGTTTTTTTTGCTGCTTTTCACATTATGGATTCGTTTCAAAAGTATTGATACGCCCCGCTGCTCTATTCACTAGATCCTGCCTGAAGATTCAGAAGTGGTGGCCATGATCAAGGAACTTCTGGATACTCGAATCAGACCCACCATTCAAGATGATGGCGGAGATGTAGAATATAAGGGGTTTGATAATGGGATTGTGAAGTTGAAGCTTAAGGGGTCGTGTCGTACTTGTGATTCGAGTGTCGTGACGCTCAAGAATGGGATTGAGAATATGCTTATGGTGAGCATACTTCCTTTTCATTGAATCTTCTTTTTCTGTTGCTTTCGAAGCACAAGCAAACAGGACAATCGAAATATTAGAAGTCATACTACGTTGTAATCTAACACTTGCTTCATTTGCCACGTAGCATTATGTACCAGAGGTGGAAGGGGTGGAGCAAGTTATGGATGAAGTGGATGCTATAAATGATCGTGAATTCAAGAAGCTTGAAGAGTCGCTTAAGAATGCTACTGCTTGAGTGGTGACGGACACACACCTAGCGTACGACTTGTATTGTAAACCTTAACTGTTCCCTTCCTCAAATAAAGTGACGCGTCATATCATTTATAAAGTGTATAATTCGCGACTCCTTGTATGTTCTGTAACTCAATGAAGTTTCCGACAAAACCCACCACCAGCACAAACTCGTGACAAGCTCTCTCTTCTCACCAACGTTCAAGAAATTTCAAAGCTATCTCATAACAAGGACTGCCGTAAAGTGATATCTATCAGCTTTAAAGGAATTGGACACTCTGGTCGAGCTCTAATCTGTCTTACAATATCTAGAGTTTCTGGCAACTCAGGTTATGGAGGTCGATGAACTACCAGAACTATTCGAATCGATATGGCAGAACGTACTGCTCTATGTAGCTGAGAGTTCTGCCAGAGACTTGCTTCAATTTGCTGCTTGCAGCCGCAAATGCCACAGGTACATGACACACATTGTTGTTTGGTTGTTGATGGAAGGCGCACACATTACAAATGATAACTGAAAGAGGTTAGAGCAAGTGTTCCTAACATGAAAAACTCTCATTTACCGCTAGGCTGGCCTCCTCCAACGACTTATGGTTTACTACATACCAAAAGGTATAGTTTCGCCCAAAACACATGACCATTGAACTCCACGAAGCTGTCTTATTAAAGACCATATATGTCTCGTTATAGGCCTTCCCAATCTTAAACAACAGCCACGCATACCGCAGACACGATGAACCATCTCCTCCCGACTGGAGACGCAAACACATTGAAGCAACACTTACGCGTCACGCATGGGACACGCTAGGCCAGTCATACAACAATAGAACTGCTACTATATCTGTGTCTCCAGATACCCCATGGCCTGCATCGTCGCAATTCTCACATGGTGGATTGACACCTTTGACTAATTTGGTGTCGAGGCCAGACAGGACACATTGGTAATTTAAATAATTTCCTGATAAAATCATCGTTATTCATCGAAATTTAAATGTTAGGTTTGCGCTCAAGACGAGGACTGCTAGGAGTGTGGGCCACGGATCGTTGATTTCGTGTTTGGAGGAGCTGCTGCAGGCGAGGCCGTTGAATATTGCTGTCAGTAGTATGTGTCCGGATGCGAATTTCGAGTTGGCTGATAATCCATCGGTAAGTGTGGGCGAAATTATTGTAGAGGGGAATTGGTGTATGGACTTGCAATTGCATTTGAGTCGCACTCTTGAAGCGAGTCATTTGCCATGGCCTAATCCCTTTTTTGGTGCCCAACACAATATAGAATCTCTTGGGCATATCAGTCCTTCACGCACCCCCAAAACTAATGACGGACGAAATCAAATCGTCAATCCTCTTCATCCGCATCCCATCTCTCGAACTCGTATCATACACCACCTTCCCATCATGGAATGCCGACTCCACAAACGTGCTCCACTACGTAGACGAGAAACGCGGTCTCTTTGCATCCATAGTCGAAGAGTTCCCTGAACGTACATGGAAGACTCTTGAAGCCTTCAGACTACCATCTAGTGACTCGATACGAGACGATTCAAGTTTCGATTTATCTGAATCGGCAATAGGATATCAAGCTGTTGAGTTGCCTGATGGGTTACAAGGGCAACGAGTTATACCGTATCCGCTGCCCGATAGGGTGTTTGAGGAGGAAGGGGTTCGGTATCAGGATTGTTTGGTTATTTTGGGATGGGATGATGCCAGGAGGGGGCTTGGGCTGGTGTGTGATCTGGTTTCGGGGAAGGTTGTGAGGAGGATTGATTATGGGAGCCGTGTCTTGTAAGTGTTGGTTGAGTTGATCATTACTGAAAGTGAGGATGGAAAAAACTCGCATCTAAATCATCTGTTTTACATGTCTCAATAGTTGTTTAAGTGAAACGGCACCATACGATCCTTCGACTCTGATGACCGGACATGATGATGGACGAATTGTCTTTTGGGACTTTGTTTGTGGTATACCATTGTTAGAGTTGAATGGTCATACTCATCCAGGTACATCTGTCGATAGACTCTATCACTTTTTTCGCTGTGATGATTTTGATTTGATATTGCATTCACATGAACTCACACTGTCTCACCACACGATATTAGTATGGGGAATGGCATTCATCGACGAAGCAGACGACCGAGGCCCAAACAACACATGGAATCGTCCTCGAGGCCTAACAATGGTATCACTAGGCGATGATCCAGACCGGCATCAAGATGCCGCAGACGGCGTAGCCGAAATCCTTGTATGGGATATAGACGATATATACCGCCAAACAATCCACGAATTCGAATTTAGACGACTGGAGTTATGGAATCGTGGTCATCAGCCTTCTTGGAAGTCTATTGCTGCTGATTTGATTGGAAATGGAGCTAGTCCTGCCATTGTGAATAATGGTATTCATGGCATGCAGCAACACAACGATTTTAATGGATACCGACCTGTCTCGGCATCACCTGTTATAGCTCGCCATCATATGAGAGTTGGACCACGAGACCTCATTGCTACCTTTTACGTGTTTGGGCCTGTCATGTATTCCTTGTCGTATAATGGCGTGTTTAGTGTGATTGATTTGGAGGCGGGCAGTATCTTGTTCAGTGCTACTTCTGTGGGGAATTTGGATAGTGGGCCTGGGATTGGTGGGAATGGAGAAGCGCCTTTCCAGGTAAGCATCCTGCTGCACACTCAAGGGGTGCTCTTTTTGGAAAGTTTGGACGGACAAAAAAATCGCTTACTAATTATGCTGTATGCCATTTCCCTAGTTCTTTAATCTACATCGCACCATCGATGGTGAGATTATGATTTTGGGAAGAACAGGGATTGCGAGGGTCTTTGATCCCAAAATCAATTCGAGAGCTAGTGCGTCTGAATGGGGTAGTAAGATTGTTATTCGGAAGCAAAAGGACAAGATGAAGAAGGTGGTTGAAGATGAGGTGGAGGAAGTCATGATGATGATTTTGAATGAGGGGACTTGTGCTTCAACTCTGTAGTGAACCATGCAGTGTGGTGGTGTCTTAGCTGGACGATATACCAACATCCCCTATGACTTCGTTTTGTTGGTAATAGTTGAGTTGCCCTCAGGAATCTAGGAGCTTATCGCAATTTGCACTTACTATGTTTTAAAACCGTCGCTCATGTAAATAGCATTCTAGTGATCAATTTAGTTTTAAAATATGCGTTTGTTTTCTGTTGCTGTGTTTTCGTGTTATACAATATCTACATTCTCTTTTACATGATAGCAAAATATCTCTTATAAACTTCAAATGCCGCAATTTCGGCGATCAGGCTCACGGAATGGAACTCCAAGTGCTTCAAAAATCTAAAAAAAACAGGGTTTGAACAACAAGAAGGGCTTGAGCAACAAAAAAGGAACAACGGTCGATGCCAATTGATTGTTTACTGACCCCAATTTCAGTCTTGCCAGCTACACGAGTTCCAACATTGAGCTTCTTTGCACCATCTCTGACCACGTTAGAGTAAAGACCATACTAGATTGGAGGAAGATTGTGTGAGCATATTTGAAAACGAACTGAAAATAGAGCCAACCACTCAAATTACCTGATTTAAACGTAAGCCTTTGACTCTTGCCAATTTCCTCAAAGAACGATTGAAGACATCGTTTCCGGTAAAGTAAAGCACTGTTCAAAAATCAGAGTAACTTCAATGATGCAAAACGAGCAGACGAAACTGGACTCACAGGCAGCACCGAGCTCCTCGTATTCCACAATCAAGATATCAACTCTACGATGCATGCCCCCCTTCAACTGAGCAACACCCCTCCACAATGAATGTTCCTCGCCAGCAGACGTCATGGACGTAACAATCTCATCAGTCACAACACCAGATGCCTTCAATGGTGGTATAATCTTGGTCAAGATCATCTCATCCATATTTCGTCTCGGATGCGTCACAAGTATATCCACGTCTCCATTCTGGGGAAGACCACGGCGATAGGATCCGGTAATGTAGCATTCTAAGTTGGGAATAGCTTCTTTTGCAATCTTGATGATGGTGTCTCCGATAAGCCCACATTCGGAGCGTGGCATTTTTTCTTTGAGTTCTTCATAGTATGTGACGCCGATTTTTTGTTCTGAGGTTAGGTTTATGGTTGGTTTTGGGAGAGTAGAGGATAAGCGACGGACGTCTTCTATTGTGCGGGCGCCGAGGCTATACCATTTTCGAGCAGTTAAAACTCCAGTTCCTAAAAACATTTTCAGAAACATCAAGTCGTAGCAAGGATTTTTTTTAGCAAACCAGGGTGATATCACGGCACGCACCAGTGATTGAAGTGAAGATTGCAATGGAAGCTTCATCTTCTGCAACATAGTTGGCCTTAGCAATCGTTCCTTTCGAAATAAACTCCTTAATCTTCTTGCCGATTCCGTCTCCAATATTCGCTGAGTTGCGAAAAAGTAGTAGTTAGAGTCAGTACCAAAAAAAGTTGATCGTTAACCAGAAAGAGAAGTTAAATCATGCTTACGAATTGCTCGAGCTTCTTCATAAGTCTCTATCTGTTTGGGATGCTTCTTGATAGAATTAATAGCTGAATAGAAGATAGAAGACGGGAATTAGGTTAGAAACGGTGTGTTGTGAACAACCTAAAGAAACGATCAGCAGGTGTCAAAGCATTTACCTTTTTGGTATTGCAAAACCCTGAATTGACTACTCTTATCCCAACTTATTTTCGCTCGAGCCAAGATGCGTTCGAGTTCTTGAACCAGAGCTTCATTGGCACATGCATTCTTGCTTACACCTGCTGGTGAATCCTTCATGCATTGAAACGAGGCCTGGTAACGAATCTAGAAAGAAAGTCACGAGACACCAAAAATGAGAGAGCTATTTTATATAATGTTGAGACATTTTCGAGTATTCAGCTACAAACAATCTACCTTTTTCCCAACTTCCTTGCTTGCAGGTACTTCAACTTCAGATTCTTCATCGGTGTCTTCCGTTTCTTTATCATGAGGATACTAAAATACACCAGAACCAACTGATTAGCTAACTGCAAAAAATATTACGACTTGAATTTACGAACTCACCATTCCAGCATCACTATCTGAAGAATCACTTGCCAATTCAAAACGTAAAGCTTTAGCAGTCTTTTCAGCTTCACGTTCTTCCTTGCTCAACACCACTGATGCTGATTTTGATGATGTGGTTGGTCGTGAAGGAGCACGTTCATCATGATCACTATCCGGTTCTGTATCTAAACTTGATCGACGAGTTGGATCAAAGTTGTCAAAGCCCATTTTGATACTGTCGTAATCTTCATCTTCGTCATCTGTCAATTCTTGTCGTAACCGATCAGCAGCTTGTTTGGCTTTATCCTTCTTTTTTATATACTTTTCCTGTCTCTTCTTGACAAATGCTGGGACTTTTCGTGGTGGATCGTCCTGCCTACTACTATTACTATTACCAGGCCTGGATGATCGAGTAGCAAAGGCATTGGAAATGGGTTTATCGGATTTATCACTTCCGGTTACCACTTTCGAGCGTTTTGGCGAAGACTTTGATTTCCCACGAGATGAATGTTTACTATCGTCCTCATCATCTGCATCATCACTGCCTGGGTCTGTGTCTGTGTCTGAATGTACAGCTTTACCAAGTTTGGGCTTCGGTGGTGGCAAGAGTCGCTTGTTTGGATCCAAATCTTTAAGAAATGGTACGACATCTACTAGTTGGCGGGCAGAGACACACGTTCCAAGCCAGTTTTTGTCGACTACTGCGACATCACGCTAAAGTAATGAGTGGTGTTTGATTTGTTAGCGAGTTTATGGAGTGTTCAGAATCTCTCCAAGCGAATGCTTTCACGTACCGATAGAGATTTAACTCCTATCGCCGCCAGTACCTCTGGGTAAGAAGCTGTAGCCTTGGTCAAAATATAGTTGACTGCTGAATCCCATGCTTCCACAACAGTACCACCTTGAGTTATCACATCAAAAGCAAATCAGTTTGAGAATCACATGCATCTTTATCGCTTTATCGCATATATTCAATTGCTTACTCACCACGAGAGAATATAGTGCTCTTCAGTTCAGGATGATGAACATTGACACCTACAAGCATAAAACGACAAGTCCCAAACAAGTCGTCTTTACCAGTGACAAGGTTTCGAGAGATCAATAGATTCTCATATACCTTGACGATTTCTTCTTCGGGGTCCATATTTTGACCTTTCCTCCATGTTTCCTTTGCGATTTCTCCATTATATCGCTCATTAAAACATTCTGTTCCAATGAGTTCCCATAACGAAGCTGCAAAACCTCTCCAATCTTCCTGTCGCAACAATCGAAATTGTGCCACAACGTCAAACAAGTGACGTACGAGCCTGTTTAGTCGTTCGCAGTTGTATTGCTTTCGTGTCTCCTCGTCTACATCGATGGGAGGAGCTCTCATTTCGTTTATATCGGCGATTCGTGCCTGAAAGAGAGGTTTGATGAAGGTGCCAACAGTAACAGGTAGTGTCATAGTTTCCAAAGACCGTTCCATTCTTGATTTCTTAGGCTTATTATCGGCTTTTCGATCATTAGTACGAGCCTTTTTGGAGGGTGGAGAAGTAGATTGAGCTGCTGCCTTCCTTTTGGCACTGCTACTGGTACTTCTAATACTCCAGGATGGTCTACTGTCTACAACAACCGTAGGAGATGGAGTATCAACAATTATTCTGTATCGAGCGATTACGGTATTGGATTCAAATACGTGAGCTGGTGTGAGGAACGCTAGATTTACATTTCTTGCAAACAGAGCATCGGTCTCTGGGACGGACTTGTCACCAGCTTCCAAGATTTTACCAAATGCGTCACCGACAAAGAATGACACTGTTCGATCAGCATCAACGCCACCATTATAGTCATTGATGAAGATCTAAAGAAATATCATCGGTTCAGTTCGAGACAAGAATGTGCACCAAATTGGTATCTCATCGGGGTTTGTGGAGTAAACCTGTAACATGTGCTTACATTGAACATATTTGGATCAGGTTTACGGTTCAGATCATGCTCAGTAGCAGCAAAAACCAAAATCGGAATATCAACCATCTTGCAGAATGCTTCAACTCTATGTTTGAAGGCCTTCTCGTCCGATAGAGTCTTTCGTAGGTTGACTTGATTTGAGAATATAATGATCCTGTGTCCAGAATTGTGTATTTCCCTCAATCGTTGAGGTACATTTTGATAGGTGAGCTGGCGCAAAAACAAGGGTTGTAGTGAGTGTCCTGTATTGAGTGTTCGCTGCGAGAAAGAGGAGAAAACGACGAGAATCTTGAAAGCATATAAGAATTCAAGAGTAAGAAACGACGACACGATCCGGTTGCCGGAAAATACGGCAGTTACTGTAGTGCCTTTCCAAGCGATTACCAAAACAATACCGTTCACCTCTATCAAAACGATCAATATACCTTGAATTCATGACTTCCACGAAAATGAGTCCTATCATTCTTTGGCCGGAAGAGAGTATGGTCGAGATCAAAGCTGGCGATATGAGCGTTTGGAATGTTTGACGTCTTGTAAGAACCGACTAGCACGGAGGAATTCAATTCCCAGTTCATCATATCAGGCTGAATAGCACGTTCTTGTTGTGGGATACTACTATTGCTGGTAGCAACGGTTTCAACAATTTCAATTTGATCATTGTCGTCTTCGTCGATGGTGAGATCAATCATCTTTGCATCTAAAGGAGAGCAACCTAGTAGGTAGCTAGAGCAAGAGTAAAGGTGACTTTAATCAGTGCTCTGTTCTCTTGATTATTACGGTTTCTTTTTAAGCTTGTTTTGTTCACTTGTTTGCAAAATGTTGTCCAAGAAACGAAAGCTTACTGTTGACACGGTGCACTGATAGTTTATGACTTTAAGCTAATTGTTCTTGTTATTTTAGGAATGATTAGCTCGTTCTAAATACTGGATCTCAATCATGAGCCAACGCTCATCGTCATCACCCCGAGACATTAACAGGACTAGAGGGCCTTTGAAGGCATACTCCCACGATCACAATGACCCTTATAATTCAAACTCTGATATCATGAAACTACGGATTTTACCATTTATACCATCAGAAGGCTTCTATCCTCTCGTGCACGAACCCAGTCGCTTTCCAAACGCCCAACTCGAACTGAATCGTCCTTCACCGTATACCATTTTCGCAGAGGAATCAAAACGAAGAAAGGACGTTAATCTAGATCCAATCAGTACTACCTCCCAGGAATGGTTGAATCTATTACAGCAGTATTCAACTCGACGAACGATAGCTAAAGAGGCAACCAAGACCATCGTCAACCAATCGCAGACAGTTCCCGATCAGAAATGTATCGGCAAAAGAGGTGATGCATCGTCGCCAGTACAAGCAAAAGTAGTAACATCGCCGGCTCCTTCACAACCGGTGGCAGCTAAAGGGCTGGGAGAAACCATTATTAATCAATTGGCAGCTCCAGATCAGACCGATGTGAATACGCAAGACGATGGATCATCAATAGCAGCAGTAAAAGTAGCTGTATCACAGCCTGTGCAACCTAAAGACGAAGGAACCATCATCAACCAATCGCAGACAGTTCCGAATCAGAATCATGTCAACAAAAAGGGTGATCCGTCATCAGCAATACCAATCAAAGTAGTAATGTCACCGCCCGCTCCATCGCAACCTGCAATACCATCTGTAAATAATCGATCAACTACACCAACACCAATTGGAGCAGAAAATGTACATAAGCAAGACACTCGTAGTGATGTTGGAAGCACAAATGCAATTACTGTAGATACTAGGAAGGATACTGAAAGCGCTGAACTATCAATGTCAAGTAATAGCCTACCAACACGATTGTCAACACAATCCACGCAGCCTCCAGTAACACAAGCAGAAACCGTCATGATGGATATTGACGTGAAAGTGAAGAAGGAGAATGCGCTACTTGCGCCTGCTTCAAATCCGGTTTCTGCGTTGTTTTCTAGGTATAAAAACGCCTATAGGTGAAAGACAAATGCAATCACAATGGACGCTTACTGATTCTCGATATTTTTTATAGTCCCACAAGTCATTCAGGACGTATGATTTCCTCAAATCAATCTACAAGTGAGTCAACAACGCCAAAGGTAAGCCTCATGAATTTGTGTTGGGAATAATCATTCACAGTTAATCAATGTTGCGCATGTCAGACTCCTGTTGTTCTGTGTCGGATCAATACAGGATCATCGCCAGCATCATCGCCCGAAGGGGATACTGAAATGCAGGTAACACGTTGGTTCAAGCATTCGTTGAAAAGAAGTAACTTTTTGTTTGTATCGTGTAATAGGATATCACTAGTTTCGTGGAGAAGGATGTGGATTTGATGAACACTCGAACCCCATTGAAGGTGTCTGAGCCCAGTTTTGATATGGAAGATTAAGGCATGCCAGCATTTTTTGTACACTGATAAACTTGCACTACGTAATTCGCAAATATATATACCCTCATCCGGATTCGTGTATAACGTGTTTTTTCACGGTCTCGCAGCTCTCTTCTTGTCAGAAAGACCGATTACTGTATGTTTACCGAGGTTCTTGACGGAGTTGTTTTGGTCAACATTTTTCTTCAGCGACTGGAGGAGATAGGCCCAAATCACTAGTTCTCAGAACCGTACGGAACCAACAGTACTGTTCACGGTAAGTAATAATGGAATAGTCCATAGTCTAGGGAGCTCTTCCTTGGAGGAAAGCGCACAAAAGTCAACAAAAATGCCTCATCAAACAAACCTTGTCGTTTCTTGCATTTCAAGTCGATGAGATCAACTAACGCATCCATTCTGCTCTTTACAGGAAAGCCCTGTCTTCCGCTCAAATATATACCAACCTTTGAAAATGTCTTCTGAAGTACAACGACATCAACAGCCGGAAAACGTTAGAACCCATTCATGGCCCAACGATGAGCACAACCTCTTCAAACTATCACAGCTATCTAGAACCGATACCGCTCTAAGCCAAGTATCCCAAACGTCCCAGTCATCTCAAAAGTCACTGGTTCCATTGTATGAAGATTACGAGCCACAAATACCTTCACATCCAATACGAGAACAGCTGTCTATACCTTTTATTACGCATCAACGCGAAGAGGCCATCCCGTCTCCTGCATCGGCTTTCACGACGACTTCGAACGTCAGTCCGCATAGTGACTGGGCTTCTGAGGAAGGATCTGAACATTCTGTACAAGTTGATGATGAAAGAATGTATGATGAGGTTGACTTTGCACACAGGTAAATATTATGCTGGTGATTGTGCTGTGGTAGTGATTAAGTTCCAGGAATGCATGAATGTCGGATTTGTTGATCAAGCACAATCAAGATGTGAGCTTTTCTAATGAATGCTCTTTTTAGGCCTCCTCCATCATCAGAAAGTGGAAATGAAGGCCCTGCACCATCTCAAAGGCGCTTTATGCGTCAACCACGTCAACGCGTAATGGATGCCAACACACTTCAAACTTTGATTACTGGTCCAGTGAGTTTGCAAGTCAACATTACAATCTCATTTGCTCAAACGCTGCCCCTGACACCTGTATTTTCCTTTCTAGGTACAAGCGGCAAAGGATGCCAACCTGGATATAAACACCGTAATCAGCATTTTGGAAAACACTGTCCGAAGTGTTTATGAGGTGGACAATCAAATGAGGGTTCAGAATACCCGAATGAATGGCAATGATGAAGAAAAGCAACACGGCTATGACGATGACTTGGATGATGAGCCGGCAGAAGAAGCACCGGAACAGACAAACCGTGGAAGGAAGCGTCGGATTTCAAAGTCGTATGTATGTGAGACCTGTCACAAGACGTTTACGAGGAAATTCAACTTGAAGGTATCCATACTGCAGTTTTTTCTCTCTCTTGTTTTCGTTATCATGTGTGAACTCTTTCTAAGTGCCACCCTATTTGTATCCATAGACTCACGAAGCAACACATAATCCAAACCGTGTCAAACCATTCCCTTGCACTCATGAAGGATGTCCAAAGGCTTTCGTTAGATCTGGTGATCTTCAACGACATATGGCATCCCACAATGCTGAAGGTGGCCATGGGACTAGTACCTCCAGAAGACGGGCAAAACCATATGAACGATGGAATTGAAAAGACTGTACTTTTGGAGTTCGTGGTTCCACATTATGTAATATAGAGAATGGACGTGGGATACTCGAGTGAGTGAGATTATGTAGATATAGTTATCAACGATGTTTTGATATGAGGCGAGTTCGGAAAGAACAACCCGTGGAGTAAAAACAGAGAGCCACAATAAAAAAACCGTTTTGTGTATATTAGAAATCATCAGAAAGTAAAGCATTATATTTGTTTTGTCGCGTGAAAAGGCGGTAACAGTTTGGCAACCCTCACGGGCGAAGTGCACGTTCAGAACGCTACTAGGTGACTATAATTATTATCATTAAATACCAAATAGCTGCAGATTGACGCGTCTTAACGCGAAATGAAGTCCTATTTTCCATCTTCTTCCTAAAAGAGACAACATTTTCGCAACTCCAAGAGCTTGCCGTACGGTTCAAGAAGAAACAGGTGAAACCATTGAAACTCTCTATACAAGCTACTTTAGAAACGAGGCCATCAAAAACCGATTCTCCTTTGGTGTTGGCTCCTGTCAAAGATCCCTTCCTGAAGAAACACGAGGATTCCCATCAAGCACATCTTCCTTGGGCGTTGGTCCTGATACCATTACGACGAGAATGTATGTTGTAAACCAGTCAAACGCTAAATCCAACATCTCCTCTCCAATTAGGCACCAAACCATCAATATCAAACAATAACAAGATACGAAATTGAGGACGACAAAACCATCGTCGCATATGGCACAGGTGTACTATGTGGCATCTTATTGTGGCTCAAGGACAAACGCATTCACGACGAATACGGAAGCTCTGGTTACATCGGCGCTGTAGCCAACGAGAAATGGGGCGGTGAGCAATACTTTGCTCTCCAAACCTCACCCAATGGTCTTGGAATCCAAGTCTCGGTTGCCACTATGAAGGTCTTCCTTGAGCGGTATGGAGTCACTGAAGCTCAAATTGTGACTGTGATGCGTGCTCTTGAAGAACTTGACGCCCGTCCGGAGCGTATGCTTATGGATTTGGGTACTGGGGGACTCAGATGGGAAGGCCTGTATTGCGGTAAGCATCTTTGTCAAGTGTGAGACCAAATCTCGACGTGTCTGATAAAGTGTTTTCGAGTAGTGGTGAGACGGAAAGACAAGGCTCCATTTGGTCCATCATTCTTCTGAAAATTTATGAGTTTGAGCTCTTCAATGACCATGAATGTATAACTGTGTTGCTTGTCAGCTTGTAAATCAATCTAAAGCTCCTTTAAAGTTCAACCAATGTGTGGTTCTATGTATCCTTGCTTGAATCTTGTAACGTTGCTCTTCCTTTCAGTCGGCGTATCATGGCAGCGAACAAAGTCTTTCAAAAGAATATCACTGAGACAAATATCAAACAAGTTATATCTATATTGGTGTTGGAAGTATGACTTCCATGAGATTATTCCACATGCCACGGTTATAAATATTACGTATCTGTTTGACACTCGTCAATGCTGTCGTCTTGATTGGAATGGCATCCTTCTCATCCAGTATTTGAGTATCACCACTTTCTGGAGCAATGCCCTTAACACGTTTCTTGGCCGATGCTCCTCTATGATGGATTCCACCATCAGTAGCTTTTGATTTGGGAGGTGGTGATTCTGGTGTAGTGGATGTATGTATTCCTAATCGAGAGGCGGCGACAAGACCAGCTTCAGGATTCGTGACTCGTAGTCCCTTGGCATACTGTTCTCCCACCAGAGCCCCGTAGTTTTGATTATATGATAAGAGTAGTGAATCGACCACTTTTAATTCCTTGGAGTTTATGGCTCCTTTTAGATCGTCCCATTTGAAGCTCTCGTTTGCTAGCAAAAAACCGCCTATCGTAAGATAGCAGAATGTTCGACTTTTCTACATCAACACTTACTCGTCACTCCATTCAGGACCATGCTAATCTGATACATTGAAAAGCCACCAACTACAAGGCATGCCATGGCAGCAAACAGATTCAATCCAAACAAGGCAATCTCTTGTGCCATCATGAGCATCACAATCTCTTGCATAAAGAGCTTCCTTCGTGAGCGGGTTTCAAAGTCATATGTCATGGCTTGGAAGTAGTTGTGCTTTTTTGCAGAGTCTATCATGATGAAGGTCATCAAGTAGACTCCATAGACACAAAGCCAGAATGTGGAGACGAGGAAGAGGAGAAAGTATCGGTAGTTGTTGTGGCCGACGCAGTTGTTTACTAGGGAGTGAAGAATTGAGTCAATAATCTGAAACTCATCTTTGTCTGTTCACTTTTTTGCTCTTACTCCAAGCACAGTGGTGACTAGAAATTTACGAAAGTTAGCAAAAAAGCCTCGAAAAGCCGGGTTCATAATGCCGACCTACTCAAATCGAGCTACACATTTCTTGCATACTGAACAGTGTTTGGATCGTGCCGGCCTAAAATTCAGATGGTGCCTTTAGTGACAATATAGTAGTCCCTTTGCATGAAGAAATCACTAACCGATCCACTTTACACGTCGAGCACTCTTTCGGAGTATACAATATATAGTCGAAATCCCATATACGACCAGCCTTCTCCATATTCTTTTTCGTGATGGTTCCTGCATCCGTGATGGAAGCCTTGATGAAGGAGTAGTATACAGTTGATATGGTAGCAGGAATACCAAATCTGAATTGTTTTAAGAAAGTTTTAGAGTCAGGAAATACGTGGGATCCAAAACAAGTCAGGCCTCACAAGTGAATTCGACCTAGATATTCGTTAGGTATTCGATGCCATGTCTGGTATAAGAAGATACCGATGCCTCCAGTTATGAGAGTCAAGTAGAATATCTAAAGTGCAAAGTTGAGCAACAGGCGAAAAAAGAAAGGCTCGCAGAGGTCGTAGTACCTGTAAACCAGGGTGTCGAGTCTCAACAATTGCACTTCCACAATCAGAGACACGCTGTGTGCACCTCGTTCCAAAGATTGTCGAGAATACCTTCCTGAAAGCAATATTAAGATGGTGAAAGTTCAGCAACGATCCTCTCCCCCAAAACTGACGAATTGTGAAGGTCTCCAACAATGGCAAAGTTCAGCGATGATCCTCATAACCAGCCAAGCTAACCCAAATTGTGCATGTTGGATTCGATGCGTGGTACTTGCCATGAGATGCCAGGTATTGTCTCAGTAATGAATCGAAATGTCCAACCGATTGGAGTATTTCTAAAGTAGGAAGACTCTCCAAACAGCAGAACAGTAATCAACAAGGCCGTTCCAACTCCATAAAAGACGAGCAAATACGCGAGATCCTAGATAGGGAACAGGGTTACTTTTCAAGATCGACTTAATCGAAAACTAGTTCAGCTCGATTCTGGCAGTCACTTATACGGAACAAGGCATAAGCGACAAGTGATTTCGGGGCTTTGCTTACCATAGTAAACTAGGTCTCAATCACTCAGCAGCCTCCAATAAGTCAACTCAATGACAATGATCGAGAACGGATGAGAGCACTGAGCTGTCACTTTGAGGAAAAGCAGAGTGAACAGTGAACAGTAACCGGTTCTCGCAATTGTACGTGTAAATACGCGGCAAATGGATTTAATCCAGGTAAATCACGTCCAACTGATAGAGCTTTTACTGCACGTTTCCTCCAACTCTTCAAAATCTGAATCTATTGAAACCAAGGAAAGTGTAAATGTATGCGGCTGGAGTAAGATCTCATTATATTCAGAGCACTGGTAAGCACTAGTTGACGTCTTATTGAGATTCGAATGTTGCTTTGCCTTGTCACTTCTCACCTTCTAAAACAATCACTCGTTGATAAATCCAGTAATGTTTGGAAGGTGGCCAACGAGAGCTTAGATTATTCAGTACAATTCGCTGAACGCTCTCAAAATCGGCGTCAGCAAGTTGTTATGAACGTTGACAAACATGTCAAAATATCACACATTCCCAAATAATCCTTGGGACGTTGCATATAAGGGTTTAGATGGTGACCTAGTTCTCGAATGATCCACAATACCATTGATAATCTCGGTTAACAGGGGTTGAGAGGGTGCAAGTTAATGGACTGGCTGACGGTGCATTATTTTTGAGCTCCAACAAGACGAGTATTTTTTTTTTGCTCCTCGCTCATTTGCTGGTGGACACCTGTTGCTTATGTGCGGATTTTCATACCCCACATTCCGTCGGAAACAATTGGCTCTCTCGGTTTTCAAGTCACGAATCGATGCTGCTGGCTCCTGAGAGATCGTACTCCCAAAGCCTTGGAGTGTTTGAGAGTCTGCAATCCTGATGCAGTGAATTCTTATGAATGTCTAGGGTCTGAATTCTATCAAAAAAGGTGATTCTGTGTTGAGACACAGCAAAAAATATCCTGGATGCAAAGTTGGCGACAATTTGAAATTATTTTGTTATGAATCATAACGTCCATCGTATTGGAGTATTCTGAACTCTCCAAGCAGTAGAACTGGGAACAAGAAGGCCGTTCCAACTCCAAAAAACACAGGAGATCCTAATATTGCAAATATGTTACTTTCAAGATCATAATAACAATAAAATACGCTTCACTTACGATCGCAAAAGCTGTAAACTCTCACGCAATAGCGTCCATTAAGCAAACTCGATTGCCCAATGACCAGAATTGTTTCGTGGAGCTCATATGAGCTGTCACTTGGACGAGTGAGAGAGCATGCTAAGCTCAATAGTTCTCGGACTACGTACGCGTACACACAATACACGCGGAATAAAGATGTAAACTAGCTGAATCACGTCCAACGTGCTTCCGCTGCCAATTTCCTGAAACCGTTCAAGTCAAATGAAAACAATGAAAGCTCACGAAGAGAGTAAATCCAAGAGGTTGGAGTAGATTCCAATATATTCAGAGCATTGGTAAGCACCAGTTTACGTGTTATTGAGCTTCCAATGTTCTCGTGCAAGGTCAGAACAAAACTAACACTTTCACAACATCCGATCTTTGTGAAGAATAGGCACTTCAAGACATGTCTGAACTATTATACGAGCTTGTTCCAGTCACGGAATGGCTCCCTGATGGTGATCGGCATCCTACTTCCACGAAATACACCACAGCATCACCAGCATCACTCCCTTCTATCATAAGAGATCACGACATTTGGGTATTTTTAGTCTCGCTCTTCCACTACATTGTAGCTTGGTTTACGCGTATATTATTCACAACAAACGATACCATAACTAGTCAGTTTGGTAGTATATCGCCTGGTGTAGTCAGTCTCATAGAATCGCAGAGGGGACCATGGAAGTTGGCTGTTTCTCCTGATGGAGCCAAAGTCGCTGTCTTGCTAGACGATCGTATTGAAATAAGATCGTGCTTAAATCCAGCTTCCAATGTCCATGTCAGAGAATTCGGTGTCAAAGACTCGGCGCTTGCTTGGAGACAGCTGGCATGGTCGTCTGACTCTCAAATAGTAGCCTGCTCAGAGAGTAATGGTACCATACATGTCTTACTGGATGATGCCACAGAAGTTGCCGTTATAAAACATGAAAAGATCTCGGATCCAGTCGCTGGGTTTGCATTCTTTAAATTGCAACAACCAGTATCACATGACGGAGCCACTTATGATCATCAGCTCGTCGTCGTATCGTATATGGCATCGGCCAGAAGCTATCTCATCAACTTGGACGGCCTGATAGAAACCAAGCAGGACGTAGTTCGAATCTCTAAACGAAGTCAAGGTCGACCATCGTCCATAGTATACTGGCGTAAATTATCCTTTAGACACCGTCATGCATGGATTGCTGCAGTTGTATTTGATCCAGATACGTTTATATTATATCTAGGAGGTCAACCTCCTCGAACCCACCTGGACGCAACAACCTCACAAATACAACACCAACATAATGCACCTCATGAATCATCAAAATCTGTATCTGCTTGGAGCTTGATACCCACAGCACCATACTCTCAAGAATCAGATGGCACGAAATCCAGTGAAAGAAGTGACGGACGTAGTTTGTTCTCTAGTCTCAAAAACGCATTTAGGGGCGCTCCGGCCATCAAAGAGGTTATTGCAGATATGGTGCATCATCTCGCCTTGTCACCAGACTGTAGTCGCTTGTTTGCAGTCGATGCTGGTGGCTATGTACGATTATGGGAAGCACGACACTTTAGACTTGTAAAGGAATGGACGACATCAGAATTGTCAAAGATGGCTGATGTCAATGATAACTCCAAAGTATCGTCTATATCATGGATGTCAGAATCTGTAGTAGGTCTGGTATTCGATGACGGGGCCGTTACCTTTAATCATGTACCGTCCTTGTCACTCGTATCTCGAGAACGATTCCTGCCTCACTGCAGTATATCAGGACCAACTTCCAATGGCTTGCTCGTGCTAGAGGTGCAAACAGCGTGTACATTATTGAGGATTCATGGAGCCAAAATGGAAGTCATCCAATCAGATTTGCGACTCAATGATGAAAATCTAGACGGAAAAGAAAAAGATCAGGAGGGAGAATTGATTACCGTCACTCAAAGAAGATTTAATCTGGTCAGGTTGACTACATTGACCCCACTAGATTGCTTGACGAAATGTATAGATAGGAAACAATACGAACTAGCCTCAGAACTAGTCAAACGATTTGGCCTAAGTGAAGAGTCATTACGAAAAGCTCAATGGCTGGATGCTCCAGTTGACGAAACAACTATAAAATCATATTTAGCTCGAATCAAGGATGTCGAGTGGGTGTTGAACACTTGTAAATCACGAGTAGGCACAACACCTGGTGCCACACGAGCTCTGTTAAAACATGGCATCAAAATAACCAGTGCCTTCAACGCAGACGATGTATTGAGACGACTACCAAATAGCATAGAAATGTGTGGACATCGTATCCAATTATGGTATTTCCTCGACCTTCTCGATACGCACGAGTCTATATACGTCGACGCTGGTCTTCCTGACTATGGCGAGCACTATGGCTGGTTTCGTGGTCTCTCTATACTTGATCTTGCTGTGGGATTTGCCCTAGATGGGAATTGTACAGCATTGGAAGCCTTGCTGACTCGGCATGGTCATCAAATATTACCTTATCGCATGTCATTACTGGAATTGTTACCTGGAAGTACCGCACCAACTAGCTATTATCGTCTGCTACCTCAATTCCAGAATACTGTTGAAGTACCGTATATCGTCATGCCTTGGCGTAAATCCGATTGGTCTGAGTCTCCTTCGGTGTTGTCTATAGTCGACTGGAAGCCTCCTTTAACGCTATCAGTCATTCAACGTACTCAAATAACCGTACCGAATGTACGAGATTGGCTTGTCGGTAGAATTCGGTTCGTAGAAGCAGCAGGATTGCCCAATCTAGCTTTGGAATTAGCTAAAATGAGCACCAGTCGATATGATTTGAATGAACTGGTCTGGGATTTGACGAATCTATCCACACTTATATACGAACGATACTCGCCAGGCTCCAGCGACGTAGTCAACCTGAATCTGTCAACAATGGAAACTGCTTCTGAACTTGATATAATCGGAATGTTTATGAGTCTCGGATTTGAATTGCTAGAAGTAGCTCGTCGATTTGTAGCTCCCTTCTTACAACGAGCAAACCTCAAACGACGAAAACGAGGTATTGCAGGAGATAGCGCTCGAGTCTTTGGTGATTGGATTGTCTCCAAAGCTACAGAGGGTAAAGAAGGGATGGATTTAGCTGTACGAATCCTAGAAATTTCAGCAGATGAAGCGCCTATAGACAAACGAGTAATTCAGTCACGAATCATTCAAGCCCAAATTGTCCTTGAAACCGCATATTTAGCTACGGAGACGGTCCCGCTATCTATGCTAGAACGCCTCGCAGCATGTGCACCTGATTTATATGAAATCGGTGCACTGAACGAGATTGGCTCGGTTGACGACTCTCAAGATGAAGCACTTCTAGATGACTTGAATGTCCGGCTAGAAGTCTTGAAATGTCATCTTGCTGCTATTCGTATCCTAGCCCGACACAAGGTCCCCAAAGCTCTATCTTGGCTGTCATCTGTCAGTGATCATGTCGCTCAACAAAAGGCACTTTGTACACAACTTGTACGTCGTTTTGCTAGAGATGATTCTGCATCTGCGTTGGGAAAGACGGATGTTAGTGATACTGTCTGGAAGGCCTTGTTTGACGATATGATGGAGTTGAGAGCTTTGGGTGTATTGGGTCTTGTTGAGTTGGATGAGATTTATCGGCAGTTTATTGCTGTTGCTCTTAGTGCTGGACGTAAGTTATGCGGTGATACGATGATATATAGTTCTCATCTGATTGATGTTTTGTTTGCTCGAAAATTAGGCTTTGGACTAGTACGAGACTTGGTTTCTGGAGTCAAGGACATGCCACCATTATCAGAGGAAGAAATTGAAACTCTGATATTGGATGCTAGTCGTGAATTTTATGATAATGCAGAGTCCGGTGATATGACGCTGGGTTTGATGAAGATGGCTTATGATTGGTGAGTGACGAAACAAAAAAAAATAGCGATCACTAAGTCGCTAAGATGTCTGACGTTTTCATTTTTAGCCTTCGTATCTTGCCAAGTAAATCGCGGATAAGATCAGAAATGGACTTGATTGAAGCCACCCATGCTTTATCCCGTATAGCCGATCTCGAGATTCTACCTATGCAGATTCGCATGTCGACCGATCGTATCGCCTTGATACCAAAAGCTCTCAAGGCTTCTCCCAATACGATTGGAAACGCTGAAAAATGGCTTGACATAGCCCGTAAACTGTCCCCTCCGAAATCAGATTCATTGTTGACGGAAATCCGAGTACGATCATATATAGCTGATACAGCCATAGATTCCGAAAATTGGGAAGTCGCTACAACCCAATGTAACGGGCTAGTACTTATGGTTCCTGAAACGCAAGTCATTGATGCTGTTTGGCAGGTCTGTTATCGACTATCAACGCATCCTAAATATCCTGACGTTAATGACAAGATTAAACTTCTTGGCCATGTAACTGCACTGTGTCCGCCATCTCGAATTGGCGATGCTCTGGATTCTTGGAGTCGGGCAGCTGTTGAATCGGAGTTTGTGAAATATCTAGGGTATGACGCTCCCACCGATTTTACAGATATGGCAGACAAAGTCTTGAATGCGTTACCGTCAGACACTAGTCCTCAGTCTGATGGGCTGATCATAAACGAATTCTATCAAAAACCACTCACAACCTCCAGTGTGGATGTGTATACCTGTGATGCTGATCGAGACGACAAGAGAATTCGACGTCTTAATATGATTAAATTGTTGACGAGAATCGAGTCTCTTGCTCAAAGTGAGGATTCTAAATCGGTGGCCAAATTCATTCAAGCCGGGTCACTGGAGACTGGAGCATCATCACGTATTAGTGCACTTGATTTGGCTCAGGCTGCATGGAAGTCGGATGCTGCTTTGGCGTTGGTGTCTCTTCTGAATATCGAGGTAGGATGCAATTACTTTCATTCCGCTTGTTGCGTGTATATCACCGTTTTTTGTGGCTTAGATATCACAAATGGATTCCTTCTTTGATACAATTCCTCCAACAACCTATAACGAGCAATTCGCTATATACGCTTATGCTTTACGAGCTGTACTGGGCTTGACCTCAGCCGAATCACCATCAGCGATTCAAGATATCGCATTATATACACCTTCTGCAATTGCTTTGGCTGGTCAAGCTTTAAAGCAAGTACTTGCTGGCAAATCTGAGCAGCCGGTTGATGCGTGGAAGATGGCTAAGGAGAGTTTAGATCATGGGTTAATATGTTCTGAACGTGCTAAAGATCGGCGCCAGCAGTCTGTTGTGAAGGTGAATCTCATCTCGTCTCTTCATACAGTGATTCTCACACTATATTCAATGTCTTAGGAAGTCGCAAGTAGGAAGGGTGTAGATGCTGACAAGTTTTCCAATGATCCACAATACCGTCGAGAATCTTTGTTAGCACTGGCTGAGACTGTGGAAGTTAGTGGTCTCGCGGATGCGATTAAGTCTGCAGAGCAGTTTGGTGTTGGGATTTACGATGTGAGTAAATTATTCTTTGCTACGTTTCTTATCATTTACTCACCTCAGTTATCGCACACTCTATAGATATGCATTCACCACATTTGCTGGCTCTTTCGTCAGAAGCAATTGCCGGTATCGGTTCTAAGATCACGAATCAATGCTGTTCGAGAACGGCTTATGAGAGATACTGCTCAGACGTTGCAATGTTTGAGAGTGCTTCATTCTGATATCGCTGTGAATGATCATGAACGTCTAGTGCTGTTATATGGACTAATTAGACGTTGTGTCGACTCAACTGTGAGTGTTGAGACTGGTGATGAGTGCTTTTTTACTTTCTAACATATTGTGTAATGTTTTGATAGGATCCTGACCTCTCTGCACGACTTGCATGGAGAGTTGCTCTTGCTGAAGATCTTGCTGCACGTACAGACTTTGTGCAAAAGGATTTGCGATTGGTTATCAAACTCAATTCGACGGGCGCATCGGGATATTTGGATTTGTGGAAGACGACTCCAACTAGAGAGTTTGCTGATGCGCTTGTAGAGTTGCTTCCAAGGTATACAAGGATTGTGGAACCTTGTAATACATGCTTCTCACAAACCTTGTTTTTTGGCTCTAGGATGTTGGATTTGCAACCCGAATCCGTGTTTCCTGATGAAGCTGAATATGCTCGATCTGATACACAAGTCAAGGATGTAGCGCATCTGCTTTATCGCGCACATGTTGCCAATTTGCAAGCTGCTATAGGGAGTGCCAACGATTCGAATGTGTAAGAGAATTTACCTCGTCATATGGACATTCTTTCAGTCACCATTGACTTTTTTTGTTACAGGATCATCGATGAGATCGACGAAATGCTACCTCAACTATCTCTTCACGACGCCGGTGAAGTAGTACACGACCTTGCTCTCACTCGTGTATTGTCGGTTTCTGCTCGTCTTCAACTCATCGAGCATGCCTTGACCTTGTCTGATGGCGAGACTGCAGATTTGGACTCGCTTCATTCCATATATCAGCAATTGCATTTTATTCATTCCGTGTCCAAACTTTCTGATCCATCGACGGAGGAAAAGCTTTCGGCCATGATGATGGAAAAGATTGAATGGACTGCTACGAATAATCGAGAGAATGTAAGCAACTTAGCGTCTTCGCGTTTTTGTAGCAACCTGTGCTCATTTTTTTCTCATTCAGCTTTCAGAAGTGATCGTGTCCCTGATTCTGGATAAAACGTCACCTCATCTCGTCTACGGTTTGGCCACATTAGCCTCTACTCTGGACGTACCCATAGATGTATGCCAAATATATCAACGAGTACTGCGAGATATTCTTAAATCTAAATCTCTGGAGGATGTGGAAAGAGCCGAGGGGGTCATTCAAGCCGTCACTCAATGCGTTGTGTTTGGAGATGATGATGTCGAAGGAGGAGGATGGAATACAGAGTCTGGTATTGAAGCGTCGTTGACTAAAGTTGAACTCATAATGCGTGATGAGGTTGTCAGGTTGATGGAGGATTCGAATGTGGATCCAGGTGTTAAGCTGGCTTGTGCTGATATTATTGAAAAGGTGATTGCTTTAGAAATGAGCAAGCATTTTTGGGCGCTTTTTAATTATTGGCTTTGATTCGCAGAACTATCCAGGAGATACATCTGTTGTTCAGAAGCTGCAGCAGGCTAAGATGGCCGCACTTGTAAAAGAATCATTTGGAATGGATGTAAGTTTTGATCGCCAGTCCCCAAAAAACATCAAGCTAACCACCAGCAATGATAGATCTCGTCCACTGATGCTGAGACACCCGAGTCACGTCGTGCCTTGTTTGTAAATTTGCTACAGTCAGCACGAAACACGTCGACTTCTCAGTCTCTGTTGACTTTACTGGAAGGGTGGTCACAGACAGAATCAGTCAATGCCGAGTATATTATAAATTGTTGGCGTGATGTATTGCTCAAGTTCGCTGAGGGGTCAGAGTATCAGCTCTTGCTGGAAGCTAGGTTGTCGCTGCCGTCTGATGGTATTTTGTCCGAAGAGGTAAAAAAAGATATCTCAAGTGGAAGTGAAACGGCAACGTCCCTACATAACACTCCTCTTCACTCGATATAGGTTGAAGCGCAACTCTTGAATTTGCTGAATGGTCAAGATCCAATTCAGCATCTCTTACATGGCTTCTTGTCTGATCGACAATCAATAGTATCTACGACGGTCGAAGCCCTTGGAGCATACAAGACCACGTCCACGTCAAAGTCATTGCCACCCAGAAATATGTTCACACGTCTCGTATTCTTGATGGCATGTGGACGTGGTCTAGCATCTCAACTAGTCATATCACCACTATGGTCTCTAGTCACAACCTCGCTATTAGACACCACTCCACAAATGAGTGACACTATTGAATGTCGTCGTGCCATCGTATCAGCAACGATTGCGGATTTGACTGTCGCAGGGCACATTACCGCCGCTGCTGGTCTTGCAACGCAATATATGGTATCAGGTAGTGAGACAATATTGGGATTATCCGCTCATGTTGGTGTTTTGAGACGATTGTTGGGGATGGGTGGTAGCAGTACCAGTAGTATGGCTGCACCGTCGAGACGAACGAATGTGGAAGTGAGTAAGGATGAGAGTATTGAAGCTCGTGTATTGGTGAGGGTTGTTGCTGGTTTGCCGGATATTAAGGAGAAGAGTGGGGAAGCGTTGGGACAGTTGAATTCTCGTGTTGGGTGAAGGGTGTTATTTGTATAGCTTACTACATAATATAGAATTGTTTGCATGTGCTTTAATAGGGTTTGGTTGTGTTTGGTGTTGTTCAATTGGATGTGGGCTGTGGACTGCTTATTGCTGTGGGTTTGATTGATGGAGGTACGTTTAAAAGACTGGTCTTTTCTAACGTCTGATTTTGTGATCTAATAAAGATGGCTCATGATTGATCAGTGTGGGCAAACTACTCTACGACCAGGTCACGGCTAATTGTTTTTACTTCTAGCCTTCGTATCTTGCTGCTGACTAACCGTCGCATAATCTCAGAAAATGGTCTCAAGGCACATCATCTTTATTCAACACCAGTTCAGAAATCATCGAGTGACGGTGTTGAATGTCGTCGTTCGATTAGGGTATCTGTGGACGGTTTTTTTGGTTATTTGAATGCATGAAGGACACCATTACAGCTGCTGATGCTCTGGCAACGCCATGAGAAGGGCCGTCGCCTTTTTGTTGCAAAGAAGTCGTCCTATTTATTAGTATGGTGAGGATGATGTTGCTAGTTTGCCTGGAATCAAAGAGAAGAGTGTGAGCGTTGGTACTATAGAATTGTTCTGTGTGGTCCTGTGTGAAAAGATGGTCTTTTGGATAGCTTGGTAGAAATAGAACATCGTTTGCATGTGAGAACACGAACACACAATTGCAACGAGTCAACCATTGTCTGTTTTTGTCCACGATCCGTTGTTTTATTGAAAGACAAGGCAAATACTACTGTGAGATCCTCACAAATGAGCTTTTCCAGCAGCAATGAGGTCTTTTAACTCTTCAGGGTAGTAACGAAGAGCAGCCTTGGTAGGGTTTCCCTCGACGTGAGGGTACTTGTGAACGATTCGGCCTAGTCAACAGAAGTCGGATATCAGTTGCTTTCTTATAGAAATTTTGGTACAAACAAAAAAACCAGAAGACTCAGAAACAGGAAGAGCCACAAGTGCTCACCAGCTTGAGGATCCGAATACTGAATTGCAGATCCATTCAATGATTTATCTTGTATGGCCATTAGAAAGCAGTCCACGATTTCATTCATGGGACAGAATCCGCCAAAAGTTGCGGCTCCTAAAAAAGTTTAAAAAGAGGTGCTCAGTAAATCATCATTGATGGCTTGAATTATTTACCGTCGTCGCAATATCAAATTCGTACCAGCAGAGAAAGAAGTATTAAGACCTTCCATGACTTCAGCACCATCGCCAACAACTGGCTGTGATTTTGGCTGAGTCATGGGCGTGTCCACAACACCAGGACATACGCAGTTGAACCTCATTCCCTCGGGGTAGTTGGCCAATCCCATCAATTTTTGTTGGTGGACGAAAATTGGGAGTGAGAGAGTGATTCCTATGTGTAAGATGTGAGACTACTGCAAGACTTGGTGTTGTAAATGTGTTGATTCGGAAAGGAACGGTTCGTACCAGTAACAGCCCATTTCGATGCATGGCTGAATAGATAAAGATTGTGAGTATCATTCCATTTAGTGAGCAGTCGATTTGTTCACAATTGGTCAATTTTCGATGTGCTGTTCTTTTGCACTTACTAGATAGCTGCAGGTGAACAATGAGTTCCAGCTACTGACGCAGTTGAGACAATGTTCTGAATGCGATCAATAGAATTAGTTTAGTTTTTTAACCTACCAAAAAAAAGACAGGACTAGGAAGATTTTGAATGCCTTCAACTTACAACAGGCTTGTTGAGTTTCAGCGCAACCTGCATCGCTTCCCATGCAACATGAATTACAGACGTTGAGTTGACGTCAATGATTCTCTTCCATCGACTGAATGGAACATTGTCTAAAGAATCACTTTCAATCAGCAAGAACATACGCAAAAAACAAGTCATTACATCAGGCTCATACCTCCAAAGTTGCCAAACAGGCCTGCGTTATTAATCACTTGGTCCAGACGGTTGTAGCGACGAAGGATTTCACGGAAGACACCCTCGACTTCGTGAATCTGGGTCACGTCTGCTCGAATGAATAGAGCACGACCAGATCCATAGATTTTTTCAAAGTGGGCTTGAGCTTCAAGACCTGCAGCGTCTAAAAGGTCAGTCATTACGACAATGGCACTAGAGTAGAGAATTGGGATGTTTTAGTAATTCGAGAAACAAAACACCTTTAGATCAGAGGCATCTTTGAGACGCTAAAATCCAAACCCAAAAATACAAGCTCACCCAGCCTTCAACAAAGCTTCAGCAACATTATATCCAATTCCATTGGGATCAGAGCATCCAGTAACTAGCGCAACCTGGCCCTTTAAATTCAAACTAGCTCTATCAACCTTGTTGCTGACAAGAGGCTTATTCAAATCCGGCTTCATATCGGGCAAATAGAATTGCTGTACTCGCTCGGACGCAGTTCCATCAATATGTGGGTGTCGCAAGACAATGACTTCCTTTGTCTTTGGGTTTGTGATTTCACTGAAAAAGGGTAGAAATCGGTTGGTAAACGATTATCTAGTTAACTTTTCATTGCACTTTTAAAGGGCCTTGTAAACAAGCGGCACTGTCTTACCATGCAGCACCGTTTAAAGTCTGATCTTCGAGTAGTTTAATGTAGCAGCCGACAATGTTCTCCATGGGCAACCATCCTCCAAATGCCTCGATGCCGTCATAGTAGGCTTTCTGTCTTGCTTTGAATAAAACTGGATCCACGCCGTTTGGAACGGGGGGATTTGTGATCGGCGTGAATATTGAGCCTGGACACACTGATCCAAACCTGATACCGTCAGGGTACGGAATTCCACCGGCTTTTGAGGCATGTACGTAGAGAGGCATGCTACCCATGAATCCAACAACAGCTGTAAGAGAAGGAAATATTGGTCAAGACTGTCAATTATTGAGCAAGTGCCAAAACCAGTCATTGAACAAATCAGCATCAACTGGACGAACGAGAATTCCATACCAAATTTCCCTGCAGTGTATACAGTCAAACCAGTTGGTAGAGTGCTGCGAGTTCAAGAAAAATAATCGTCAAAAAGTTTTCTTGAAAAACAAACAATCCGGAATATACTTACCCAGCCGCACTTGCGGTACTCAAGATAGTTACTTTTCGACCTGATTTACGAGATTCTTCAAGAGCCAACCAAGTTCCGTGAATTCTAAACAAACAACTGCGTCAGTGACAAAGAAACTCACAAAAGGAAAACTTTGACGACAATACAAACATACACAGCCGTGATATTAATGTCCATTGAGCGCTTCCACTGGTAGACTTATTTTCGGTAATTGATATGAGAAAAGTTTCAGTTAGTAAAGTCATAATTTTCGTTTTGTTCCTCTGTAGATGGAGCCGTTTACCTGGAGTCTCTTGGCTCAGGATAGGCGTCACTCCTGCGTTGTTGATCATAATGTCGAGGCGTCCATATCTAGCAATCGTTTCCTTAATTACTCCTATATACAAGAAATCGCTTTGAGCATTCAAGTCATTCAATCCAAAGGCAAACACAAAGTAAAGCATAAGGTCACTGAGTGCATTTGATTTAATGATTTTTGAGGCCTCGCAAAGTACCTTCAAGTTCATGAGGTTGGGTAATATCAGCCCGTAAAAACAGAGCACGTTTGGCACCAAACTCCTTTTCCAGGGCAGCTTGAGATTCCAAACCGACTTTCTACAAAAGAAAACAAGAAAATGCAAAGCGTTGAAGTGTTTGATCTAGTCCAGACGCAGAATGTCTTGTGGCAAAATGTAGTAGCGTACTTGCAACACATCCGTCATTACGACTGATGCCCCGAGGCTAACCAGTTTCTTGGCAACATTGAAACCGATTCCTAAATAAGGCATAGCAGTCAGTTTTGATCATTGATTTATACTGCATCGCCACCACAATTCACGTTCAAAGTCACAAACAACACTGTAACACTGGGAAGCATTTGTCCATCATTTACCTCCAGGAGACGAAGCTCCAGTGATTACAGCTACTTGGCCAGTCAAGTTGAGTCCCATAGCTTCCACCTTGTATTGTATCTTTGTTAAAGCTGTGTTTCAAAAAACAGGAAGAACGACGTTCCGAGAAACTCAGAATGAATGGAACGGTCAAACTGCCAACGTTGTCATCGTTCTCCCTATTTTTCGCGTCAAGGAAGCTCAATCAGGTCGTATATTCAGCGAACGCAAGGGGGAAGTCCTCTGCTAGTCCATACTGCTAAAATCACCAAAAATACTTAAAGCACAGAGCTTGCTTGAGACCTGACACGAACTGGAACCGCGAAGTGAAGGCGAGTTCAGCTTAATTTCAAAACTAAATCTCATTTGCTCATTGGACGCGTCACAGTTTGCCTTACGTCTAAGAAGCGAGCAGGCTTCCCAAACTTGACTTGCAAAACTCCAAAGACACCACCTCGAGAGACATATACAACAAGCAACTAAATCAGCATGTCTGCAAGAACACTAACTAGAATAGGAGCCCTCATATTCGCAGCCGGTACCGTACCTTGCCAAACTGTTATACCTTCACAATTCTCATCAACTCACATTTTCATCTCATTGCCTTTCATTCTCCCAGTCGTTGTGTATTATACCGGCTCATACATCTTCCAAAAAGGTATCGTCTTGCAAGACTCTCATCCTGTAGTGGTGTCTGTCGACCAGCCTCAACAGCACCAACCAGAAATTCAAATCGGAGCATCAAAGATTACCAAACAGCAACCTGTATTGACAAATACTACCTCAACCACGCCGGTAGACACATCGTCCACTCCAACATGCTATTACATATCCGGATTCGATTCGTGCCCACACTTCCAGGGTGCCAAACATCTAGGCGAGAGACTTAAAAAGCTGCCGAATGTCAAGGTTGAGGTTATTGGAGTTAGTAGACCTGCGTGGGATTTTACGAGATCTAACTGGCAGAAGGTGAATATACCATCGCTGTGATTGTGAGATTCTGTCAAAACGGGGTTTGGATCGTCTTGACAGGGAGATATAGAATTGGAAGCTCAAACGCCCTCTGTCTACTTTCGTAGGAGATACCAGGAGCAAGCTCCCATCGAACATCGCCATTCACGTGGCAAGGATGTGACGACGGTGGCAAGTCCTTTATAGGAGGCAATGACAAATTCCAAGCATATATCCGCAGCAAACACCCTCAACTCTTTAAATAAACTGCATTCTTGTATCAAATAAAGTAGTAAATACATCTGTACAAAGTGAATACGATAAGTTACTCTAGTCTGTTGCTGCCCTCCGACTCTAAACGAAGCCCTGACTTCCCTTTCGACAATCTTCTCAATTCGATATACCAGATATCCCCATCTTGACTCGATAATATAACCAATCTTCCATCTCAGCCTCCTCAACCCCACCAGGATACTCATCTTCCAAATCCAGACAACTCAAAACCAAATCCAGCACAACAGTCTGCTTCCTGATCGCGAATCGTTCCATAGTCACCAGTCCTTCTGGGCACGTATCTGGCACACGCGGTGCATGGATTACGATATGGCATTTTGATAGACCTGTATCAACGTCAGAACACATTCACAACTTACCAAACATGATATTTATACATACCAAGATCTTCAAGACTGTCAATCCCACTACACGAATCCACCAACCCCATCATCATCTTCCTCACATCGCCTTCACTTATATCTGCGATTTGCATGTCGCGTTTGAAGCAGTCACGTAATGAGATCCTCCAGATTTCTTTCGGCATTGTGATGCTGGATCCAAAGACCAGTAATACTGTAGGTAGTTGTGATGTTGTAGTGGTGGTGGTATCGTCAGTAGGTTGATGTAAGAATTCGTGTAGAGCATTATGCAATGTCTCAGCTACGGATTGAAAAGAGTTTGAAAACTAGGTTTAAATGAAGTTTTAGAATGATACTCGGCATGAAAATGGTGTATACTAGCTCACTTGTAAAGCTTTGGTGTTTCGACTGTTGTTGGGTTGATTTGTGGTGGTGCGTTTGATGAGTTGATCTACAGTACTAGAGAGAGCGCAATTTGTTAGTTTCAAGCAGACAATATTGTAAAGCATAGCTTGGATATGTCAGTTTCAATGCTTTCGTCGTTGCTTACGATGGCACTTGCGACCTAGTAAATAATACGAATTTCAGCAGTTCATCAATGACAACGCGAATAGATCCAACAGATAACAGCTGTCGTATACGGATTGGTATCTCAATGGTTGCTGTTGCTGCCATGTTTGCGAGCTGTGTTGGCACGTAAGCTCTACGTTGCTGCGAAGCGAAACATGAACGACGTGTCGGCTGGCCTAAGAGTCATTATATTATGCAATAAAAGTGAGAAAAATATATGAATTATGGCTAGAAAAAGATTTACATGATCAGGCATTTGCGTTCCTAATAAAGGACGACGAGAAGTTAGCTCAGGGTCCATGATCGTTCAAACTTTCGTCAACAGTCGCGCCCTGACCCTCACCCTGCTGTCCCTTTGTTTCTTCTTATGTGGCGAAGCTCTTCCATGCACTGAGCGGTTTTCAAGCTCACGTGTATACCTTCGTATCTAACAACAAAACAAGCACCTTCTGTCAGTCTAGGATCACATAGCACTAAACGAGGTATAACGCCAAAGAACTGTACTCACTTCACGAACCAACGCATAAAAAGCCTCATCCACATTCAACCTCTTCTTAGCAGACGTCTCTATAAACTTGCACCCAATATCTCGGGCCAGTTTCCTGCCCTCTTCAACAGACACTTGTCGTTCCGATTCTAAATCAGCCTTGTTGCCAACTAGAACACATGGGAAATAGTCTCGGTCTTTTACTCGTAGGATTTGTTGGTAGAAGGTGGTTATTTCTTCAAAAGAGTTTCGGTTTGTGATTGAGTAGACGCATAGGAATCCTTCTCCTGTCCTCATGTATTGTTCTGTGTGTTGATTTATGAGCGGAAGAGAGATTTGGTATGTTAGTTACGATTGTGTGGTTGTTCATGTTGGTCTGTATCTCTGTTCTATCTGCTACATGTCTCTAGCTAAGTGCAGCACCCCAAACATATATGTACCTCGCATTGCACTGTATTCTTCTTGGCCGGCTGTATCCAGGACATCCAATAAGGCGAGTTCATCGTCTACGGTACATTGTTTTCGGTACGAGTCTTCGATTGTTGGATCCTAAAAGCCAAGAAAATAAAGTCAAACTCAACTTCCTAAATCAATAACACTTGTAAACCGTGTCTCGAGCCTCTCCACATAGTCGCTTTCTCGTTCGACGAGACGGACTGAGATGGTGGATTTCAAACAAGTCTCACACCGACTCCTTGATGGAAAGCAAACTTACATATTCGTCAACGAAATAAGCTTGTATAAACTGGATTGTCAGGGCAGACTATGTAGTAAGCAGGTTGCAAGTAAGTTTATAATCGCTGTCCTATAGCCATTTTCTTTGAAACCAACCAACGTGCACAAGAGCATACTTTTCCGACTCCACCACCGCCAACTACGACTACATAGACTGTAGCGAGCTTCTTTTGTCTGCCGTAGTCCCCGTCCGCCATCGTCAAATCCCTTGTGTCTTGATTGTGATTGCCGTTTTTTGAAGTTGACGGCTTAGTGAGGACTACGCCACCCTATTGCAGGAAGGAGTACGAGTTCGTTTACGCGTTATGGCCTTCCAATAAAGAGTTTAACGCTTCCAGAAGAGGACATTTGCTGTCTTTTCCTGTTGCTCAATATTCAGTTGCGAAAATCACGCCCTGTCAGCAGAAAAAACGTACGAATGAAGACACAATAAGCGTTCTAAAGGAATGCGGTAAATCACTGTAACCACTGTACATGTTTGATACTTTCCTCGAACTCTCTTAAACACAAACGACACCAACACAACAACACCGGAGTCATCTTTTGTACCGAAACACTTTAGTTTATTCGATACAATAACTGACTATTTTGGTAGCAAAGCAGGCAGCAACAAAGACGACGGTATGTCAGTCACCCGTCTACGATTCCTAAAATCAACATGCCCCTTCATATCAATCTTGACCGACCTCTCATACGGAGACAGTGCCGTTCCAGCTGGTGGCGGGCCCTCAATATTGATCTGGGTAGCTCTTACGTCGTATGAGTCTTCGGACGTGATTGCATCTGTTGAGTCGTGTGGTGTTGTGGATGGGGATTGTGTGGGTGTTGCGACTATCTGTCGGGTAGAGATAGCTTCAGAGCTGTTCAGGTTTGGGTTTGTGTGCTGATGTTCTTCTGATTGGCTTTTGTTTTGGTGAGGTGGTTGCGCTGAAGGTATACTTGCGAGTCGTGTTGGCGTTTTGGCGACTTTGATGGTAAAGGCTCGTTTTGGTGGTTCTTGTATTGTCTCTGTTGATGGTATGTGTGGCGAGGCTGCTGATGGTAGGATGGAATCACAGGTTGTAAGATTAAAGACACGAATGACAGATTGTCTTCGATTCGGTGTCATTTCTTTGGATGGTATGGGTGGTAGGAGGGAGGCTGGTGCTGAAGCTGTGTATCGTTTTGGCTATTTGAGATACAAAAAGTCAGGTCAAGCCGCATGCGAGAAAAATCAGGAGAAAACTGCTTTGGATGAAGCACTTACAACATTCGTATCCTTGGTCACCGCGTCACTACGAACATCATTCGTAGATGCCGGTTTCAGTTTCCCGGGCTGCCTCTTCTTCCTCTTTTTCTTCTTTTTCTCAACAACAGTTCGTAACTGCTCATCATCAGAATCTGTATCATCATCATCAGATCCTTCCTTGTCGTTATCAGCATATCCTTGCTCTCCAGATTCGATGCGTGCCGCAAGCACACGCTCTATTTTCTCAATAGATTTCGTCTCTTTATAGTATTGAAAGAGTGTTTTGGCAATTTCAAGTCCGATACGTTCCAAATCTGGTACAGAGTAGTGATATCCACCATGGTTTGATGTATCGACTCCACAAAAAGAAGTCTCGAGAGTGAAGGAGTTTGTCATGCCTTGATTGTAGAGCACTATTCTAGATGTTCCTGCTTTTCCTTTATCCATTCTGAAAGTCGAACGTCGATAAAAGAATGTGTCTGGTGCTGAAGTGTTCATCATATAGGGAAAGACTCGTTCGGGATACCTAGCATAACACAATTCAGGACAGTATTTTGCTTGAACTTCGAAGCATCCTTCCTCACCTCATATCCTGCCCACGACACCCATATATGAACGTAGCCAGCTTCTTCATGTGCCCATGCAAATCCATGTAAAACACCACCCTTCTCTTCTCTTGTGTCTTCAGAATACACTGCTTTGCCAGATATATTTCAGGTGCTCGAACCTCTTGCTTGAGATTCTCTAGCCCCCATGTGCGATTCATATCCCACGCATTCAAATTCGTCCGATGATTTCCAATGATAACTCCATCGGGGTTCAGCATGGGAATTAGTTTGATGACAAAGTGTTCTCGAAGAAAGCGTGCTTCAGGGTGCTCTGAGAGGATGAATTTCATGAAACCGTGCAAGACGAATGAAGAGTTTGTTTCGCCAGGGTGCACTCTTGCTGTTAGGAAGATGCAACAGCGTTTTGCCAGTTCCTGAGGGTCATCGCAGCGTGCTGTTATTGTGAGCATGTCTAGACTATAAATCGTGTTGGTAACTGTCACATTGGGTTAAATACAAGTGCACTTACTTGTTCCCGGCTATAGTCCGTCCAACTACTGTATGCCGGACATGTAGAGACTGTACTGGATGGCTTAATATACCACTGAGTGTTCTAAAAACAGAATGACAAAGTTAAACGCGTTATCATTTTCAGCTTTTCTCTTTGTTTGCCACCTACTGCTGAAGATAAGAATACGTATACGGATAACAATGTGCAAAGTAAAACACATCATCATCATCTGGAAAGACAAAACTAAACTCTAAACACCACAGCCTGCCAGGAAGTGCCCCCAGACTCCTCGCCTCGACATTCTCCACATAACGAACATCACTCCCAATACGACTCCACCTGCGTTTCTTGGAAGAATATCCTAGCGGTCTCATACCCTTTGAATACAGTGTTTTCTTTTTCATGAAATTCACGATGCTGAATCTGTATTTCATGTCTTTCTTCATGTTTCGTATTCGGACCCAAAACCATTGACAGTGCCCAATAGTATCAATGTCTGGCCGAATAGACAGGAAATAATGGGAATAATGGCTGGTGGTAGTATCGAGAGTTACGTATGCGAGGTTCCCAGATTCGAAATGTGAGTCAAAAATTAAGGCTTCCGGTGGTCGAATAGCACCTTCAGGTAGAGGTACTCGTGCTTGGCCCAGGATGCTCGGCGGCACAGTTGAAGACTTTTCTACAGCGAGATTGGGAGATTCATAGATCTCTATACGTGGAATGGGAGGCTGTTGGTTTTGTGCTGCCGCAGAAGCACCAATGTTGACATCACGGCGTTTTCTCTTCGCAACAGTCGGACCACGATTCGAATCCGATTCTGAATCTTGGTCTGGATACTTGAATGGTTCTTGCTCCCATACGGTATTCGATGGATATAAGTCGATTTGCGGTGATGGACTTCCAGGTTTCAGATTTTGAGGCCAACGAACATCAGCAGGGCGGAATGCAAGCACTTGAAGCGCTCTTGGTGGCGGTAGAGGTGCGATGCATCTTCCTTTTTGAGCCATTCATGGTTTCTTCAAAGGAACGATGCAGTATTAAACGTTTATGGGAACTCGGAGCTTTCTAGTGAAGACGAAACGCAAGATCTACGTGATTAAACAGGACGAACACGTGAAATACAGGTATGAAAATACTTTTTTATTGATTTTTGCTTCCAAGTAAAATTCTTCTTCACACGATGTCAAAATGCCCCAACTATCATGCTCCCGCTGAAAGAACCGTGCACTCATACAAGTCATACACACACACACATTAAAACGAAAACAAGGACGGTAACTGCAACTCTGACAAAGAGTACTACGCTACCACCTATAACCAAGACTCAAACTCTCACATCAGTAACAACCACAACAGAAACAAGTACAGTATACATTACATCAACAATGACAAAGAGCCACAAGCACAAAAAGCCCAAGACTCCTAGCCCAACTGAGGCTCCAACTCCTACTGAACCTACTGCACCAACTCCATCTCCAACTGGCATCTTGCCAACAAAGGTACCTGGCATCCCACCTATTCCAAAGCTCCCACCGGGTTTGAACTATTCGGCACCTGCACATGGAGCCTTTGATAGGGCCGAATACAATATGTGGTTGGGGTTGTTTGCATTGTTTGTTGTCATGTATGTTCCCATTCGATCCCTTTGCAATCACTCGGTTTGACATTCGTTGACAAATACACTGCAATGTTAGGTACGTCGCTCAAGTTGCCATGTTAGGCAAGAAGGCTCGCAACCCTCCCATCCAATTGGGTGCTGAAGGTCGAGTGGAAACTACTTGGGTATGTAAAGACGTCATGTCGAGTCAAAACGACATACCATACGCTTCAAGTGAGATACGTTTTTGCAGACTGATAGGTTTGAATATGCCACAAAAGCTGCTCGTGATTCCTTCCTGTTCTTGATTGGCGCTGTCATTTTGGCAACAGCCGGTAAGAACCACATGTCAAACTAAACTATAACTTCTGACAGTTCTGTAAGATCATGCTCTGACCAACGTTGCTGTTTGAAACTAGTTGGAGCAACCTACACCCAGGAAATCGTTACTTGGATCTTTGTATTGCTTGCACTCATCTGGGTACTTTCAGCAATCTTCACTTCCTCTGAAGTGATTCATGGTGCTTTGATGGTAAGAATGACAGTTCTGAGATTCACTCCTCGTCTCGTTATTGAATCACAATTCGGAAACAAAATCGATGACTCTGTCAAGCCCCTTCTTGCATCAACAGATCCTCAGTATTCCATTCGTGTTTGCAATCTACTTGATCAGCTTCTTGAGGTCATGAAATCATGATTCAAGTCTTCAAAACAATAATATCTTTTTGTTTGTTGGTGAGGGAAAAGTTGTTCCATGATTCTTTTTGCACAAAGTAGAGCAAATGATATGGAAAAAATGCAAAACTGTATTACTACTAGAAAGTGGTGTGCATGTTTTGTAACTGTGTTTCTATGCAAACCAATCGTCCTTCCGAAAAGAGGAACCAAGTTACAGCGTATCAACTCCCCCTCAGCTTCTGATTATCAGCAGCGTATAAGGATGTATACATCTTGACGAGAGAGTCATATCCTCTGTCATCGTTACACCGTAGCAGGTTGGCGGCATCACAATTCAGTGGTGAGTTAGGTTCTGGGTGCTATGTTGGAGATTGTGAGACTCTTGCCATCCACATCAGTAATGAAGTACGTACGAGTAAGAGCACCCTTATAGCTAAACAAGCAGCCTGTAACGTCCACGCAGGCGACCACGCGGATTTGAGTAAATCCAGACAGATTTCACCAGTCTACGAGCTTGAGTTAGATCCTTGAAACCAACGAACACTGTATGTATAGTACCTTCAAGTGAATGTTTGGATGACAAACGGTCGTTATGAAATGTATCTTTGGAGGGTGAATGGGGTATTGTTTGGGGACTTCAATCATTAAATGAAAGATTCCACCTGTTGTTGCAAATTGTGTTGGGATTGTGAGCAAATTTTGCAATCAACCAATGGATCTGCTTCACTCAGGCTCTCAGATCCGCAATAGACAGACAAAGCTCTACTAGCTTACCGTCATAAGAAGAACCTTCCTGACCAGAAATCGTTGCTCTCCACATGAGCATATCATGGTCATTCACGGGCGCAAGAGCCAGTATCCCTTCACCGCCCGACTTTTGAAAGTCCTTGAGCTCCTTCATGAGCCTCCTCGTTACTGCGTCCATGTTGCTTTAATCGAGTCGACTCTATGCTCTAAGTGACGTGTGGTTGGATGGAATGACGATGACGAAAGCTTTACGAACAGATAGTTTAATTGGAAAGGAAGTACACTCATCGCTATTGTAGTGGTATGTATCCTCTGGATCTATCTATGGCCACGTCAATACGGTAGCTTGGCTGTAGTTTGAGCTTCTAATGCAGGCTCAAATAATGGATCTATATTGTTTCAAATCACGAATTTCCGACAGCCAGCACGTGTCATCACGTTCAATTGGCGCATTGCGAGATTCCTGAAGCGGCTTTATCCACCTCCCAGTAGTATAGCACCGATTTTCCATTTCCTGAATCCCAAAAAAAATACGACCATCAGTAAGGAATGGCAAACAGGACAAGTAAGTCTGGTTCTCATCTATTACATAGTGCATCGCAATAATCTAACCTCGTTGTCGCTTTATACTAGTCACTGAAGCTCGCCAAATCCACGGAACAAACCCCCAGTACTTATTGGAGAAGATCGTTCGAACTCGGATATACGAATCCATATACTGGAAGGAATCTTGTTTTGGTCTGACTGGTAAAGCATTTCATTTCTTCCTTCGTTTGCGTAGCAATGTCATCCCTTCAAACCACATCAAACTGAACACCTTCTTTTACAAGCTGAAACTCTCATCGACAAGGCAGTCCAACTAAACTGTATAGGAGGTCAATTCGGAAACCAAAAACCAACAGAGTTCTTATGTTTGACTCTCAAGCTACTGCAACTGCAACCAGAAAAGGAGATTATTGTCGAGTATATTTTGAATGAGGACTTCAAGTATCTACGAGCCTTGGGTGCCTTTTATTTGAGGCTTACGGCCTCTGCTTTGGATGTATATCGATATCTGGAACCACTGCTAGATGATTTTCGAAAGATACGTGCTATTACGACAGGTAAAGCCCTGTTGATGGTCTACTGTGAACGGTTTTTTGGATGAGTTAATAGCTTACATTAATCATTTCCCCCGATAGCTGGATCATATACTTTGACATATATGGATGATTTCGTCGACTCGCTACTTAAAGAAGAACGTGTCTGCGATACCATTCTACCACGTCTAACAAAACGACACGTCCTTGAAGACTTGAAGCAATTAGAACCTCGTGTCTCCGCTCTAGAAGATGAACTGGACGCTATGGATGCTGACGATGATAAACCAAAAGAAGAAAATGATGGTAATGGTGACGCTGAACGTACAAGGCATTCTCGTAACGGTGATCATGACGACGATGATGTAGAAGATGGTGAAGAAAAGGAAATACCGTCATCATCTAATGGTCGTCATCGTGACTATAAAGAACGAGAAAGTAGTAGCAGGGATGATAAACATAGTACCCGTATTGAGAGACGGCATCATGATGATGAAGGTGAACGCCGTCGTTCAGTCTCTCCTCGTCATCGCTCTCCTGCTGAACGTCGTCGTGAATCTTCAGACCATAGAAGAGATCGTGATAGGAGAGACTATGATAAACGAGATCACGATAGTAGTAGTAGTAGTAGACGAGACTCATACGACAGCAGACGAGACAGAGACCGTGACCATCGTGATCGTGATTATAATAGACGAGACCGTGATTACGATTCACGACGAGACCGTGATTACGACAGAGATAGACGAGACGGTGATGATGGACACCGTCCAAGTAGTAGCAGAGACTATAACAAACGTGATGATGAACGATCTAGTCGTGAAGAGCGTGGAATGGATGCTGAAGATTCTTCACTGTCGAGAAATCCAAAGAAGGGGTGGAGTAAATCTAAGGTGGATTCTCTATTCAAGAAAAAAGCAACTTCAGGCATAACAGCTTCATCATCACAACAACCACCCGCTGCGAGTAATAGTAAGAGCAGTAATAGTGGAGGCGGAGGAGCAAGTAAAGGTGGTGCAGGTGATGATCAGCTTAGTATCGAAGAAACCAACAAACTTCGAATATCACTTGGACTTGCGCCATTGAAGACTTGATTTTGCTTTTGTAAGTATTATTTAAATGTAAATACAACATAGTTGGCATACCGCACATCGAATCTTCCTTCACCGTTTACGATGTTACGGCCTTTCAGTATCACGCACGCACCAAGCAGGAAGGTTTCATGAGGCGTTGCCACAGCCAATAGGATGCAGAGACCTGAACCACACGCCTATTGCCGCAAAGCTGGCAAAACACCCCTGCCCTTCTTGCCCCTATCGTGATCTTCCACTGTACAACACTGATCTTTTCTCTTTTGATCATGTGGTGGCTCGAAAACACAAGAAATCTAAAATCTCTTTTCAACCAACAAGATACGACCTACCAAACCAATATGATGGGCTACTCTACCTCTATAACTGCCTCCAACCACATGTCTGAATCCCAGGAAGCTCTCATCTCTGCCAAGTTACTCGAAATGGATCTCAACACACAGAAATCACACGACCAAGATGCCGACTCTAGCGACGATGGAGAAAACAATGCACCATCAGAAACATCTAGCTCGCCTGGAACCACTCCACCACAGAATATACATCTAAACCTCCCATCTGTACCAGAAACCACTCACCATCTTCGTCGAACAAATACCGCACCTCCAATTTTGGGTAAAAACACAAACGCTGCTGAGGAACGAAGTGAATCGCACTTTTGTCCAAAGATACGGTTTATTGATGAGGCACCTGGTGTTGTGAGGAGGTGCGCGGAAAGGCCAGCTCAACCTGTAAGTTTTGTGTGGGTCGGCGTTTATCTTTAGCATATATGCTTAACTTTTTTCATGTTATAGATCGCATTGCCACAAGGACCTAATAAATACCGTCGTGCGTCAGTAGCTAGTGTAACTACGCATGATAATAGGCCACGAGAGAAGAGTGAGTTGTAGTACCTTTTTCTTTTGAGGATGTGCCACTATCTAGTTGCAAACCTTGAATCTCAAAGACAAAGACTCATCTCTTCGTGTTTCGCTTAGATGCCAGGCTTCAGTACTTTATGGGTGTACCACAACAACCACCATCAAGGTCCCTGGACCAAACGTCGGTGTTACTGAAGGCAGCGCAATCAGGGATGTTATTCGGCCCATTCTAAATATTGTCAAATGGACAAAACACAGTAAAAACTTGCTCTATCTGTCTCTCGTATATCCATAAATACTTTCCTGGGATCTCTTGGAAAAAGTTTTGTCAAAAAGCTCAACAACAAAAAAACATGTACACTATAACTCGCGCCCCCACCTTAACTAGTTTAACTACTTACTATAAGTCTTATATTGTCTTGATTATAAAAAGCTGTGTCTTTAAAATACATTTTTGCCTTTGATATCTTACATTTATGATGATACAGTTTTGATGAATGCATGTAATTCTTGCTGCGAGTCAGTTTCTTGGCCCCATGTCTCTGTTCGTGTCATGCTTACGCCGTTCGTGAGGCGAGATAGTGTCCGTGTCTTGTTTGGCCAGCCTGAGAGGAGTTCCTATATATTTGCGTGTTTTAGCCAATAAGACCTCGAAAGGGTGGGTTGAGACGATGCACATACCTTGATACGCTCAAACAGCTCCTCAGAACTCGTAAACACAAACCCATTCACATCATGTTTAACTAGTTCATCCAAACTACCGCAAAAAAACCCACATTAGTTAAAGTCCACCAATGCTAACACAGTAACAAATACACATACCACTCATACCCAACAGCACAAACCGGCACCCCCATGCCAAACATATCCACTACCTTCATTGGCAAATCCAACCCGCTCGAACTCGTATGCAAACACACACCCACATCAGCGCATCCAACCAACAATGGGTATTCTTCACGCGTCAACCACTCGAATCTAAATTCCACCTTCTCCCATTCCTGAATTGCGATTTTGGATTCAAAGGATGCACGTAATGGTCCTTTACCTGTTATGATTACTGTTATGTGTGGTAGTGGATCTGGCGATGCTTCGTAGAGGGCGAGCGCGTTGTATAGGAGGGAGAAATCTTCGTCTTCCGTCCATGACGTGGAGGAGATGAGGAGTGGGGATGTGAGGGGGATGAGGTGGGTGGTTTTGAATGTGGTTTTTTGGGAAGTGGTGAGAGGGTGGAAGGTGGGTAGGGGGCGGTCGTAGTATATGTGGATTGGTGAGCTTGAAATATGAGAGTGAGAAAATATAAACGGAAAAAAGGGGAAAAGGTCCAAGTAAGGGTTTACCTAACTCTCCAGTCTTTTACAAGCACGTTCTTCATTGCACGCGTTACGGTTAGATGGCCGTGAGCGAATCTGGCGAATAGCATTTCGTACCTAGATATTATACACTTATCAGTAATGCAAAAGAAATCGACGTCAAAGTGCAAGACCTTGCCATTTCGCAATCCGCACCAACACATGTCCCTTCCTCAACCTCATAGCCATGATCGTAAACCCGAAATTATGCCAGTCGATAATGAATTTACAGGCCGTGTACCATGATATAAGAGTTATGATTCCTAGTGTTGGCAGTGCTGGTGGATTCTATCACCAAAAGAGGAATATATGTAGTGACCACATATACAACGTTGTAAAAACACAAAGCACAATACGATACACACCTGCACCAACACAATCCCAGCACTCCCCACCGGCTCCCTCATCAGCACGCTCCACACATCCCACGCCTGCACCAGCACCCTCTTGACACCAACAAGAACATACATGATGAAACTCATCCCATCCTGCATACGCACAGGAGCCGGGATATACACACACTCGATTTCATCATGGTGTATTATTTCCTGCGATGGGAGCGATCCGGCATATCCAATGAAATAGACGTGGTACCCAAGATTCGCGAACGTGAGTGCGTGGTGCTGCATACGTGGCGAGTGGCCTAGATCGCCTAGGACGAGGAGCACAATAGCATTGTTGGTGCGTGGTGTGCGGCGGGATAAGAGGTATAGGATGAGTATGAGGAGGGCTAGGAGGGTTAGTTCGATAATCATGTTGTTTTGGGAAAGTTGGAACTGGTACTGCCGCAGAAGGTCAATTCGCGTGAGGAAGCGTTTGGAATATGAGATTTTGTATTGGAATTGTGTAAGATCTTGGATTATTTAACTAGTGGACTAGGAGAAGTGGTTCTTCACGGGCCTAAACACCTACTTCGCGTGCCGGTTGCAGCTTGTTTAGCTTGCGAGTCGGGAATGGACGTGTAAGTGTCGTTCGCTCATTTAATGCGTTTGACGCTGCGACAGCTGCTGGATGACGTGGTTCAAGCATTAGTACTTGTTGAACGTCACGTCGGGCTGCCTCTGGATCCTATTGACAAATAAGCACGATAGTAAAGAAGACCAATTCTCTTGGAGAACAATCATCATCGTACCTGTAACCCAAGACTAGCTTTCGCTCTCCCCCAAAACGCATGCACATGTTTCTGATCAATGTCGATGGCAAGAGTATACTCGACTAGAGCATTCGAAAAATCTCCATGAGCGAGCTTGTAGTCTCCAGACTCGGAATAGAATGTCGCGAGTCTTTCGTTGATTGTCTTGTCGGTTTTGTTGCTTAGGATGTGAGCTGCTCGCATGTCTTGGATTGCTCGTTCTAGTTCTTTTCGACCGTGAAATAGTTCTATAGTTTGGAGCTGTTAGTATATGTCGTTTGGGTGATTATAGGACTGAGGAAAACAGTACCGGCTCGTAATCTCAGCGCATCAGGGTAGTGTGAATCGAATTCAACGGCCTTGTTACAAAATTGCATTGCAGTGCCCTTGTCATGGGTCCTATATTCCAGAATCAAGTTAATGGAATTCGTTGTTTGACTTGGGAGTTTTTGCACGTACTGAAGAGACTGTTGAGCACGAAACACACAGATTTTCGACAGCTCCAGTTTAGCTTCGGCATCTCGTGTAGAATCTCGTGTTGGATCAGATAAGAAGCGACCCAAATCATTCACAGCTTGGTTTCCGAGTCCCGTTCTTGCGTACAGTATTCCGCTAAGCGAAAAAACATCAGCACAATGGGCAAAAAAGTACATACGGGAATCGTATACCGTTTCAGCAAAGACATCCGATCCCCTCCGTCCATTTCCAATATCAGCGACAATGCAGCAATAGCACCAGGCAAATCGTCCTGTATTTCACACGCAGAAGCACGATTCTTGAGAGCCACGATAGACTCAGACATGTAGATCTGTAAATCCCTGATATCTGGATGTTGCGGGAAAAGACTGATCAAGCTGCAAATATCATGAAAGGCTGAGACTGGATTGTTCATGGCCTTGTGCATCGTGGCTCGTTGGGCGTATAGTTCTGGGTTTGATGGCCGCATTGCGATTAGGAGGCTGAGAGTTTCGATGCATGGTGCCCGCACGTCTAGTGCAATATACGACTGAGCTCTATGGAACGAATTGAGTCAGTAATTTTATGCTGAATATTGTGTTAACAGCGACTGACCGCATCCACAAAGCATCAAACGACAATGGCGACACTTGAGAAGCCTTCTCAATAGCATCGAGCACTTCTCGAAACTTGTTTGCCTTCAGCCTCTTGCCAGCATGACATAGATATATCTGGGCCAAGATGCGTCCGAGAAAGACACCGCCGTGATTTGGAAATTGCTGTTTCGCCAATTCACGTGCAGCAATGGCAACTGGTAGAGCTAGCAGCACGTCTCCGAGGCGTAGTAAAGCTAATGCTCTGTGGAGCAAGTAGGAAGGTTCGTTTGGTATGAGGAAGGCCGCGCGGGCAAATAACTGTGATGCTAGGAAGGAGTCCTTTGTGGATTCGGTGGCCGAGTATAAGTGTACTAGTCCTAGAAGATTGCTACAATTAAATGAATGGAGTTAGTATATGTTGATCAATTGGGTTGATTCAAACACCACAAAAATACAGACTCTTTCTCGGCTTGGTACAGTTGCAGTCTCACAGCAGGTGGGATATGTATGTTTGCTGGTAGATCTGCAACGCAAACTTCATCATGATCTTGTATTCGTTCCTCGGTGAAATGTTGCGTTCTCGGCATCTTGAGTTGAATGCGAATGTTTAGCAATGGAGCAAGTGTGAATTGACGAAGGAACAGGGGTTGACGCAGGTTTTAAAAGGGTCAATTACTAACTTTTATGTATATAGATTCGAATACAACAATGTTCTACGGCATGACATGTGACAAATTATGTGCAGTGCCACTCAAAGACAAAGTTTTGGGGTTGTTGGCGACAGGACGTGTTGATGAAACAGTAGAGACAGCGACAGGTTGGCTAAGCGGTCATTTAGAACTAGTGCGCGTCACGATATTTTTTGAGAAACAATAGTCATTCGGGCTTCAACGACATCTCATGTGATGTGTGTGCGACGACCAGCAAGGGCTTAAGAAGTCAGAGTAAAAGTTTGGCAGTAGACAATACTAGCGAAGCGGATTTGAGCGTTCACATAAGCTGGTAGCTTGGGTCATAGGCCCAACTATGATGAATCAGTATCTGTCTCCATCAAATAACAATAATGCACAACAACAAGGCCAGAATGCATTCTCAAGCAAACATATAGGTAAGAACTTGAACAGACTTGCAACTTGGGAGGAGAAATGATTCATGGAGCCGTTACACTGCAAGATTGAAGGAAACAATCACCCCTCTTGTTTTCTTGCTGTGATTATACAACCACACCCACATTCCTCGAAAGGGAAAACTTCAAGACTGACACTACAAGGCGGCTGCAATCAGTCGCAACATTCCTAAACACGATCTCTTTCTTTATTGTACTGCCCTCATCAATCTATTTAGAACTGCTACTCAAACGTCCCAACTGACTCCTTTGTCCCTCTCCTCAGAACCATTTGGAAGACAACCACAATCTGTAAACATACCTAACTCTCCTTCCAAACTGTCGCCATCTACTGCATTCCTCGGTGCCGTTACGGACGACCACACCTGGAAGACTATAGGTTCTCCAACTCATAGAACTAGCATAACTTCTCTACCAAGTACACCTATATCACATCAGCCCACAAGTCACATATCAATGACTCTAGATGCTTCGCCGTATTCCCTATCCTCGATACCCATGGGCCCATCCGAAGTAGAAGACATTGCCTTTGGAAACAACAATCCCAATGGCACAACATCACTCGAGCGAAACGCCCGTAACAGAGCTACCAGTAATCCAACGCCTGGCTACTCTAAAGACGGCCTGATGCTGACTCCTGTACCTCCAGGCATGCATATACTACAGCACGATGACAATAACGGAAGTAGGACGGCAACTACAAACTCGTCTGCCTGGCAATCATCCATGTCGGCACATACTCCATGGAAGGGTAACTCACCATCGCCATCGTCAATATGGGATAAAGCTGGTGGTATGGTCACTGCTAGTCCAAACAACCAGAATGGTAGAGACGCGATTACTCCAGACGAAGAGGGCTATTCAAAGCGCGTATCCTTCTCTGGAGGGTATGATGGCTCATCACCATCAGACGATGATCATGATGATCTAAACATGATCACCTTCAAGAACGTAATTACCCATCAACCGCTTCGAGACGACACCTCCAATGATTTACGTAATGCAGGTGGACTCGCATATTCAAAATCATCGTCGCTACCAACAGCAATATCGTCATCATCACGAGTCAGGTCAAAATCATTCAATTCGGCTTCATATGGATACGTAAATGAAGATTTGTTATATGGTGAATCCTTAATAAGGCCGAATGGTAATAATGGGGTTGGACAGTCTGGGTCTGTGTCTTCTGCTGAATTCCCTGAATTATTATGGGGCGACGATCGTGCACCTGGTATGCATCGTCGGGCGTCGACCGTACCTACTGTATATCCAGGCTTGTGGGATACTCCATCAGCTACTTCATCATTGATGGAACGAACGCCTCCTGTTATGGAGGACCCTGTACAGCAATACTATCGTCAAGGACGTCGATTCAGTCATGCTCCTACTCTGTATCAAGACTGGCACAATCCACATGTGGACAGGTAAATTGTTCAAATTTAATGCTAAAAAAATGTTATGGATCTTAATACTGATTAATGAAAGCTCCCCTTTTCGGACTATCTGCAACTACATCATATTGATCACTTTCACTTTCAAAAATCTAGGACTGGAGCATTAGACCAAGAATACGATTTACAACATCTGTCACCAGGAGCTCTAGATTCACGTCGTCGTCATTCTTTGGCTGGACCGCCCATGTATCCACAGCAACAGCAATCATCTGCAGCATCTCGATACCTAAACGACGCACTCGAATCATTACATTTAGAAGATAGCATTCGAGAAATACTACCAAAACCAACTCCAATAGTAACACAACCATTACGAACATCCAACGACTATTCGAATCCAACACCATTACGAACATCGAATGATTATAATATGCCATCCAATTCACTACGAACGTCCAATGACTATAATGGCATCAATGATTTTAACGGCATGCGACAATCTGCAGACGAACTAGTATCTGCAGGATTGGGTATGGGAAACCCTAGTAATACTGGTGGTGTACATACAGTCCCGAGTCTAGCGGATGCACCATTATACGACGAAATCAACGATTATTTCGAAAACACAGAGCACCGTACTCGAGCATGGGTCGAAGCCGGCAAAAACCTACAAATGGCAACGAGCCATCTAGTCCACTGGCCATTGTACATTGTCGAATTCAAGGCCGGCAGAATGGACTACTTTTACGTTGGCGAGCAAACCGGTCTCATCATCCGAAAGGGAGATCTGGTTATTGTCGAAGCTGATCGTGGTAAAGATTTGGGAAAAGTCGTTGTAGAAGGAATCTTGAATCCACAGCAGTTAGCCATGCATCAGAGTGTGCTTGGTGATGGGCTCTTGTCTGGAGTTAATGCATTGTCGGGCAGTGATGGATCAAATGTACCTGCCAATGGTGGACAGCTGGGTCCCAAGGATATACATCCGAAAAGGATTTATCGGGTTGCGCAACAGGGAGAAGTCTCTCAGTTGGTGTCCAAGAATGCTGATGAGGCCCGGGCGCAGTCGTTGTGTCAGGCCAAGATTCGTCAGCGCAAGCTGCCTATGGAGATTGTTGATGCTGAATACCAATGGTAATTGTTTGGACTGATATGTTTGCTCTTCTTTGTGCCGCGAGCTGATGCCCAATTACGCTTTTGATTATAGGGATCGTCGCAAACTCACATTCTATTTTGTGGCTGATCGACGTATTGATTTCCGAGAACTTGTTCGTGAATTGTTCAAGATATACAAGACTCGTATTTGGATGTATGTTGGCGCATGCTCTTGAACGGATTTTTTGCCATTGGACAAATTCTGACTTAATTTTACTTGTAGGTGCGCCGTCAGTCCAATGCAGGATCAACAGCAACAGCAGCAACAACAACAGATTGCTTGAAGATGAAGAACAAATATTATTTAGTTTTAGTCATGTTTAGGGGGGGGGGAGCTAGGAGAAGAGAAGGAGAGAGATATTGATTTTTTTGATACCGGCCTGTAGAAACAACAAAAAGGAGGAGAGGGGGGAGAGAGAGAGACGAGTTTTGTAGACAAGAGAGCGAGAGAGAGAGTTATGAGGGGAGGCTCAACTAGATTATGAAGAGCCTCTTCTCGAACTTGTGTAAAATGATTTAAAAAACCACCACGCACACAACACACACAACAACATCAATATCACACATAAAAGAGTATTTTTGCAAAAAAAGACCCAAAATGTCGTATACTAATTTTTGATGAAAAGAGAAAATAGAGTTAGAAATCCAAGTTTCGTTATAGCCTACTCTGTGTGTGTGTGCTGTGCTGGGTTCTTGGTTAATACTTTTTTTGCCTGAAAGGGTGATTTACGACGCTTTGGTCTTCGTTACGCGTTATCAGAGAACTATGCAATCTGCTACCCAAGATTATCCAACCAGAGTTCAGTGTTCAGACATTTTCTTCTATACATGCAGGGCCAATATGTAAAACAACATCAACTGCCATATACAAAGTTGAATATTCAAATTTCTGCTCAGGTCCACATTTCCTTTCCCATTTTCAACAGTAATTTTGGATGCTTCATTTACATGGATGCATTGGCAAGGAAGGGAGACCTGCCAGTTCACAATCTGACGGTTCTTGTAGCGCAAAGGAGAGCACTAGCTGATTGCATGTTTGCAATAGCATGCTCAATACCTCCGTTGGTGCATTCTCCAATCCTAGCAAATCGACATCATGGAGGTTTACGGTATATACGATATACTGGTTTAGCCAGTAAGCTTTAACCGTAAACGTTGTCCAAGAAGGCATGCCTCCATCGACAAGGAGAAGGAGAAGCGTGGCGAGATGATGTGGCATGCGATACAACATAGTTGATATCCCACTTTTTGCTCTACTGCTACTCTTACTACTACGGATAAGCGGAGCGGAAGTGGAACCAGCCAATTCGACTATACGGCCATAGGGACTGACTTTGTCGAGCAGACGTGGTAGTTCATGATAATTCAAGGGTCCGTTTATGACACGGTTGGCAATAGTACCAGCTAAAGCCTGAAGTGTCAAGGTAGCTTGGCCGAGTTCAATGTCTGTGAGATTGTCACATCGATCAATCACTACAGCCAAGGAGATCAAGTCAAGGGGAACAAATTCGTATATGTGTTTGACTGCTGACGCATATAGTGACAATACTTGATCATTGCTGAGTGCATCGAGTAGGGTATATGACTTGTTTTTTTGTCCCGCCAAGATATGTTCTTGAATAAAGCGTAAGAGAGATATTAGATTTTCTGTACCTTAAGATAACGCCCTGAAAACAAGGCAACAAACCAGTGTTGACGGCATCAACACCACTGAAAATACACAAGACCACATTTATAAGGACCCAGGAGAATACGAATAGGAAGCATACGGTGAAGGCTATGTTTGAAAACAAAAAACGGTCAGAAGTATTCGAGGACGGTGCTCAAAATCAATAACAAGCGATGATACCGACATCGTTGCGACTTGAGATATGAAACGGCAAGCACAAGAACAAATCCAGGGACTGTCCCATGCCATGTTCCCAGACCAGCGTATACGATCCTGTGTTTGGAATGAAGAGAGTATATGAGTGCTTTGGTTTCGGTTTATAGATCAAAGTAGTCGGTTTGTAACAATATGATAGTGTCCACCGTTTAAAGAATTTGCTATGCGGCCCGTGTCAAGCTGCTTACGTGGCAAACACAATACCGAGCATGCAGAGCATGCCGATATCTTGACGATCCATTATATTAGCACTGGGCGAGAGTTCATTGGAAGATCCTTTTTTAAGCTTGCGTACAAAGCGAGGCTCTGTCCTAGTCGGTGTGGTGGGGTCGACGAATGCCATCAGTAGTAATATCGCTGGAATTTGGAAGAATGTGAGAAACGAGATGTCGAAACAAAGCAAGTTTGATCATATGAGTACCGACCTGAGAAGGAAAACAAGATCCACCAGACACGTTCCCATATACTGAGTACCAAACCACCCTATGCAATTACGCATCACGTTCGCATACTTTGATTAACAAAAGGAATGAGATGCAACTGGATAAATGGCATTACATAGAATGAAGGCAGATTCGCCCACAGCAAGTTTATGGCGTGGGTAGAGATCAAGGCCAGACCAGTGGTGCGAGAAGGAAATTCCACATGACGATGAGGTACTCTTGTATAGTAGAGGGCAACGAAGAAGGCAATGTCTGTAAATGTCCAAGTCCATAAGTCTAGCACCCCGAAATTCCACTGGTAGACCTTGATGCACTAGAGCAAGAAACAGGATTGTTAAACTGGCAAGCTTTTCATGGAAAGTGAAAGTAAAGAAAGTACTTGTAGTCCAACAAATATAGCGGTAGGTAGCCCTACTAGGGATTCGTGGTCGAATAGAGGTGGCATCTTGCCTGATTTCGTGTTTGTTGCTGCGAATAAATTTTTGGAAATTCAACGATCGACGAGGAGAGCAGAAGCAGTCAGGTGATATCTTTTTCAGTTACGTGTATTATACCAATGAGCGCGTAAAATAAGGTCTTTAGCATCTGATCAGCTCCAACTGTGCACGCTCAAACACTTCCAACAAAACCACCTCTTCGCGCTTTGACACGATAGTGGCCAAAGAGGACACCATGCTAGCAGCAGACTCATCTATAAGGAGCCAGCAAACGGCTCAACTCATCAATGAAGCAAGCAGGCAAGTTCCGACGCGAAAGATCGTATTTGATTCAATGTTGAATGTTTTACATTTCGTTCTATACCTCAATTTAGTAGTTCCATACTCGAATACTTATTCAATTTACATGATCTAATTATGCGTATCGTATTCTACATAGACTCGCCAACGAAATCTCAAACGCTGCCTTCATCTTCAACCAATCAACATTCTCAACATCAGCATCAACATCGCTACTGCCCGCAGATGTGGCATTCAGGGACTTGATTAAGAGCCATCCGAGAGATGCTGCTCATGAAGTACTACATCAAAAGGTATCCTACATGGGGCTTTGGCATTGGCTTCGCTCCTCGAGGAATGATATCTAACACCTCAATGTAGGACGTGTTCTCAAATCTCAAATCACAGTATCTACATATCGCACACAAGAAGCTCCTCCTGGAACGCATATTGGCTTTTCCTCCGGAGTTGGCCAAGCAGCAGGATGTGTTGGATCTAGGTATGAGCATCATGGCAGATGTTCAGAGCCTAGCTCTTTGGTGGCTGACATCTCCTCCACTTCTTATACAGAGACAAGAGTACAGCAAACTATCGAGACCAAGAAGCTTGCTAAAGTGGCGGTTGAAGATACCAAGAAGGAGGTAGAAGAAATGGCGAGGGAGATCTACACAGGTATTTGCTGGTAACAGCTTAACGATTTTTTTTCCTTCAACTACCCATCTAACATGCTCTCTTGTGGTTCTTAGCATATGAAACGTTGAAGAACGACGTCCAACAGCTTTTGAGGTCGTCTACTGATGTATCAGCATTGGTATGTAATGTGGTGTTGCGAGAGTCGTCTGGTCATACGGACTTCTTCTTATACTTTGTTCTGCTATTAGCAACAGCAATTGAACGAAATCGAAGCAGACGATGAAGGTCTTCAAGTAAGTTGAATCAAAAATCAGAAAACTGTCAATCGACACATTCTCAAACTCCAAACTTTTGCGTTAGTCGAGTCAGATTCAAGAACTTGAATCGTCGATACAAAAAGAGGTAAAGTTGAATCATCAGTGACAACAAAATAGCTTTCTTATGAACTATCATGTCTCATCACTAAACCAATCACTCCATCCTCTTAGAACACAAAGATGAAATCCATTCAAACACAAATGTCTGCAGTCACAGCCGAAATCGAATCTACACAGTCAAAAGTCCAAGACATGCAGGACAAACTATCTGTACTAAATCCACAAAAAGTAACAGCCCAACAACAAGCAGAAGATGCTATACGTGCTACTCAACTTCAGGACAAGTCGGTTGAAGAAGTTTGTAGTTGGTACAAGAGAATGACTCCTCTGCTCATGACGATGTTGGGACTCAAGTCTGTGAAATCCACGAGTACAACGTGTATGCAGATGGTGTTTCAGGTTGCTAGCAGTGAGCCTGAACAGGATGCAACTCTGCAAGTATCGTTGGGTGAAGGTGTTGCCGATGTTGATGCCAAGGTAAACGTTGTGGAAGACACCACATTTTTTGTTTGAGTTTCTTTGAGTCCTTTTTTTTGCATCAATCCCCATTTCGAATCACAATTTTAACATCAACCTCACTCTATTCTCAGTTTCTGGATTTGACGCTACCTCTACAGGAAACAATTCGAGAATGTCGACACTACGCTGGCAAGAGACTCGATGACTTGGTACCCCTCTTGATACGTAAATCTATTGATCTGGCACGTCGACATGTATTGAAGATGCGTGAATTGAGAGGAATGGACGGCAAGGATATTGTATATGATGACTTTGGACTGATTATTGAAGGATTGGGGAAAAAGTCTGGTAAGAAATGGAAGTTGCTTGTATCATCGTCGTATCCTAGAGGTGTAGCTGGTGGAATCACAATAGAGGCTTGTGGTGGTGTGGAGTTGCAACACGTCAAGGTATTTTCGAGTGTTGTATGATAGCGTTTTTTGTTCTTCGAATTTCTCACATTCCAAATCGTTCTAGACCAAGATATCAACAGCACAACTCCACACTTTATCTCAAGTGATTCCGATGCTCAATGAGGAGGACTTGTAGAACCAAAAACCATTTGTACGATCAGTATAATGATATAAATCCCAAGTCTTGTTTGTGTAAATAATACAAACAGCCATAGTTTTTCGATACATGATTTTATAAAGCACCAGCGAACTTCAAGTTGGCATGGACCTATGACAAACATGATATGAGTTCTGATACTGGCAAGATAATCAAAAAACTGTAACGACAAGATCTCAAATTACCTCTGGTTTGACTGTAGCAGTAGCACTCAACAATTTCGCAATAACAGCATCTTTACTTTGCCTAAGAGAATCCTGAATCCCTTTAAGTGCTACCTCGGTTTCAGCATTCACTTTGGATACTGCTTCGTCTGATGATCCTCCATACTATGGTGTGTGGTTGAGAGTGAGATAAGAAGCAAAAAAAGCTGACAGTGAATGATGTGCAATGGCATTATAATAGTACCTGCTTTTCAAAGTTGACAAACTCTGCATTCTTTTCAGCCTTTAATGCTTCAATCTCTTTAACTGCTTCTGATCTCGCGTCTTTTAATCTCTGTGTCCTGTCTATACAGACATGATAAGAGTAAGATAATGGAGTATGATGTAAATAATATGTAAATAAATTGATATCAAGGACGTACATTGTCGTGCTTTTGCCACAATCTTTGCTGCTTCCTTTTCAGCTTCTAGGAGTGTTTGAATGCCGGCTGAGGACTAGGTAAGTATGAATACTGTTAGTATATATGTAGTTTCATATAGAATGCGGTAGTTCGAGACTTGCCATGGTTGGAATTCGACGTTATCGACTTATCACTTTAATGGTGAATTTGTAGCGTTACGCTCCCTCGCGTTGATTAGAGCGACAAGGGATGTTCTGTATAAAGGAAACTATCACAAAGGAAAGGAAATAGTGACTGCAAAGACTATGACTATGCGACGACTCCCTCGACGCGTGGTGAATGGGGTTGATTTGAGAAAATCAAAACACCTTGTTTGGTGCAACCCCTAAAACTTGCAAACATCAAGAACACATATTGCAGAGAAGGCTATACCAGATGGTAAGTTTCATGGAAAGAGGATAGACAGACTTAATTGACGCATTCGCACGCATCATTTGAATCAATTCCTCTCGTTTCCTTGACCCCTTTACATAAAGAAATGGATGGATGGCTACGATGAATCTCAAAAGCTACAAAAAACCAACATTCAATATTTGATGGAACAAGTTCAATTACAACATAGAACTAACTCATTTATCTTTCTAATCATTAGTCTCACTGTAAATTCGAACATCCACGTCACGGATCCCTTGGATTCCTCCCACGAAAGAGAGCACGAAGAGTCAGAGGCAAAGTCAAGTCCTTCCCTAAAGACGATGCATCCAAACCAGTCCACATCACTGCATTCATGGGTTACAAGGCTGGTATGACTCATATCGTCAGAGAAATGGATCGTCCTGGTTCAAGTGAGTTTCAACGAAAACATTGCTTTGTCATATATGTGAACCAACATGGCGTCGGAACATACCTAATTCATATTCTTACTATAGAGATGCACAAGAAGGAAGTCGTTGAAGCCGTAACCATCATTGAATGTCCACCTATGGTGATTGTCGGTGTTGTCGGATACGTTGCAACCCCACGTGGATTACGATCTCTCGTCACTGTATGGGCTGAGCACTTGTCTGATGAAGTCAAGCGTCGCTTCTACAAGAACTGGTACCACTCAAAGAAGAAGGCTTTTACCAACTATGCATTGAAGTATGCCAAGGATAATGGTAAACCTATTGCTGAGCAATTGGAACGTATCAAAAAGTATTGCCAGGTTGTACGTGTTATTGCCCATACACAGATTAGGAAAGTTAAGATTGGTGTAAAGAAGGTATGTCTGTGGTGGTGATGTTGGCAAATGGAACCCATTTTCCAGCTAATGGTTGGCGGTTTTTTCCCTTCACAATCTCACACCCGCTCATCATCCCCACTTGTAGGCACACATCATGGAAGTCCAATTGAACGGTGGCACCGTAGCCCAAAAAGTCGACTGGGCCAAGTCCCACTTTGAAAAGGAAGTAAAAGTATCTTCGATCTTCTCCCAAGACGAAATGATTGACATTATCGGCGTCACCCACGGTAAAGGTTTCGAAGGTGTCACTCATCGTTGGGGCACCAAGAAACTCCCACGTAAAACCCATAAAGGTCTCCGTAAAGTAGCTTGTATTGGTGCATGGCATCCATCTCGTGTCCAACGAGCAGTGCCCCGTGCAGGTCAAGATGGATTCCATCATCGTACTGAAATCAACAAGAAGATTTACCGTGTTGGTGCTACTGGTGATGTAAAGAATGGAGCTACGGAATATGATTTGACTGAAAAGAGTATTACTCCTTTGGGTGGATTCCCTCGATTTGGTATTGTCAATGAGGACTTTATTATGGTTAAGGGGTCGACTGTTGGTGTCAAGAAGCGTGTCTTGACTTTGAGAAAGTCGTTGTTGACTCATACCAAGAGGTCTGCTTTGGAGAAAATTGACTTGAAGGTATGATACATCGTCTTTATCAAAGAAAGAATTGCCAGCAAGTCATTATATAATGGCATGATTCGCAACAAATGACTCACGCTCCTTCCCACTAGTTCATTGACACATCATCCAAGTTTGGTCACGGTCGCTTCCAAACTGCTGCTGAGAAAAAGAGTCATTACGGAACCATGAAGAAGGATTTAGAAAAGTAGAATGAGCATTCCTGTAAAAAACGAAATATAGTAACCGTAGTTTAGCAACAAGATGTGTCGTCCTTTTGCCTTGTTTTTTCGCTTAATATGGGCGCTTTCCACGCCTATTTTCTTTTCGCTTCATGCAGTTCTTGTGATATGTTGCAGCAAGCCTGTGTATTGACATATGTTCAGCGAGAGAAAGTGGTGTACAATGCATCAACTACATATTTACTGTTTTCCACCAGCAGCAGCGGCTTGTTGAACCATCTGCTGCATCTTGACGAGTTCCTGATACGACAAAAAACCGTTACGAGTAAGTATCTATATCTGCAGTAACCAACAGAATGGTTCTCATACCTCTTTCTTCTTATCTTGCTTCTCATTCAAGTCCTTGATTTGATTTTCGAGCCTGGATCTATCAATACAACAATACGTCAGAATGTAATCCAATTCAACACCAAAAAAAACCTTGTACATTTCAACACGAATAAACTCAATCCTCTTGATGACATTATCAGCAGCCTCGACTCGATCATGCTTGACAAGCACAGGACCAATTAGTTTGTATACAACTGTGTCGTCTTTTAAGAGTTCGAATTCCTAGTGTTCATATAGTGCATGTTAGCATTGCGATGAATGCGCAGAATGTTGCCAAATGTTTTAAAACACACAAAATGTGAAGAAGGCAATGGCTACCTTTTTAACAGCCTCATTTTCAGATAATTGAGCTTCTAGTTGTGTTCGTGCTGATACTGCTTTCGAGTAGTCTATGAGAAAAAGGATGGTAAGGATTTGCCTAAGTAACATGGTTCGAATGCCTTGAATATTTGTATGGTATATGATGTACCTTTTTGGAGAGCATTGAATACATCTACTTCAGCCTCGAATTTGGATTGCATTGGGGATGTTGAGGCCATATTGTTGGATTCGATGTTTGGTAAGAGTAAAATGGCACAAATGCGAGACTTTGCAGGAAAGGAAGACGTGTAGAGAAGAAGTCCAGCAAATATATTACGCGTATGGAATTATGGAATATCGATACGCGTTGACTTCTATGTTTTCTATCTTCCCAGTCCCTCTGTCTCCCACCTTAAATTCCCATCTTTCAAAAAATTGAGATGACAGAACAGCAATGCGTTTCTACGTTTCTTCACTCCATTCCACATAGCTAGTATCATGGATTGTATCAGTTTGTCAGGAGGTTCGTTTTGATGCACTAAGTCCAAGGAACAACGCCTTCCATTATGAGAACAAAATGATATCGGTATACCACTTGACAAGAGTGCGCCGCCCATGCATCGAGTTGAGACATTTTATACCGCCCCTAAGACACAATAATACTATAAACAAGCAGCTCCCTACAGCAACGATTGATTTATCACAGTTGGAATCATTGATAAAGGCACGAGAAGCAGCGGTCGCTTCATATTTTGATCAGATTATAAAAGCAAAAGATGATTCTCTCAAAAGGATGGAGGATACTCTGAAGAGGATGGATGAGTTGATTGCACGACTAGATCGTCAAACTGCAACATTGAAGGCCCATTTGGCCCTGAACGATGGCACTCTCTCGCTTCGTTCGATATATGGTATGGATGCTGATATTGGAGCATTCTTGGCAGTTTGACAACTCCATACACTCTGGACATTGTAGAGGATCTAGAAACTGCCTCCTTGTTTCGCTACTCAGGAACTCGCCATCAAAAATGGCAACTCTATGCTGAATCAAACATTGGCAAGGATTTGGTGACCATGCTATCAAGTTGTGGCTCGTCCACCTTGTCACCTCGAGATGTAGCCGATCAGATGACTCGACTCTCTGATGTATTATCTGCTCGAGTACATCAATATACAAAAAGGGATTTCGGGGTAGAGCTCTCTCTGGAACATATCGCCACTCATGATGCGTGTCTACTAAACGCAATATGCAAGAAAGCTGGTTACGCAGTTACTGTAGTACCCAAAACTACTGGAAAATTCATAGTTTGTATATAAGTAGCAAGTTTGTATATAAGTCAATAGAAACCAGCTCCAGACTACGTTTCACCAGAAATATGTCAAGTTTGGAATTCTTCCGTCGTCTTATATATAAGAGATTTTATTTAGAACAAATGATAAGAGAAGAAACAGATAACTTTCGCTGGACGGTGAATCTTATAGCAACGCAACCAATGACCAAGCTCAAAACACGTAAAACTTTCGATATAGACGCGTTCCCAACACCTCCAGGCTCTCTTACAAACTCTTCAACACGCCGACATAACAAAACTTCAAACATGTCGACAATAGCAGCCAAACTAGCGCACCTCGCATCCATCCGGTCTTCCATCCTGTCCATCCCGCTGATAACAACGCCCAAAGCACGCGTCCTAGCCCAACCATCGCAACGAGTCAAATTCCTCACACACTATCCTCCCAATGTCAGTAATCTACGACTAGCAAACCAGGATCCAGACTTGAAGCTATTGGACCTCGTCGATGTGAGGTATCAGGAGTTGAAGGAACGGGAATTGAGGTTTAATGCCAGGGGGAAGCTGGTTAGGGTGTCTGGTATGTATGATGAACATTTGATGCTTGGTTTTTTTGTTGGAGGTTACTGACGACAATCCTTGAATAGTTATGAATGGACCGCAGAAGAGAGTTGAAGGTGGCAAGAAGAAAAAGAGATAGGATTGCTGATTGAGACGGTATCCAAGGATAGCGTCCTCAGTTTTTTTGCTCATGATAGTCGACGCTCACAACCTCATTTTGTATAAATCAAACACTACTATTATAGATATAATAACTCCTTTTCATTAAATCGTATATGAGAAATTGCTCTGTTATGTACAAAAGTGTTCAAGATGCAAGAGGGTGTCAAGCTTAGGCGGTGAATGTCCTTTCCCTTGCAATCACTAGGAAAGGAGGATATGGTCAATTATCAGGCTCGGTTGATAGTGTAAGAAGAGGGAGACCATACCAGTAGGATCAAACTTGATCAAGATGGTAGTTCGTAATGGAAAAGCATCCGTAGCAGTTGAATGTGCCGAGACTCTTGATGGCTAAGTTGGTGTGATTGCAATGTAAGTGGCTATGACTCAGTGATAAACACGTAAGGCCCAAAAACGAATGTCCATGTCGAGTGAAATGCCGTGAGACTTACAAACCCACACCCATCCAGTATCCCCTCCACAATCCCAGCAACAAACGCACTAGCATTCAACTGCGACATTTCCTTTGGTATGGCAATGAATTTCGATATCGGGGGCTCGTTATCTGATATCATGTCTGTTTCAAACCAGAAAAAGTCAGTTACTTGCGAGCAAACCCCAAAAATTGTATACCACATCTTACATTCATCTTCCTGCTCGGTACTCTTCTCGAGCGCATCGGCCTGTTTGCCAAACAGGGTCTTCCATATATTTGAGTGAATGAATGAGAGGACACCCAGTACCCGTGTTTCTCGACGAGCGTTGCGTTCTCGCCAGACTGTTAGTTCGAGGACACGGACGCCGACTCGGTAGCCAAAGTCGCTTAGTCTAGATGTAAGATTGCGTGAGAAATATGGTAATAATGTCTTTGAATGAATGTCCCACTGTCGTGATTTACTTTTTCTCAAAATCTTGAATGCCATTGACACGTTTCTGGGTATACTGCATCATTTCAGAGAAGAGGAATGCGTATGCTGATAGGCTGATCTGCAAAATAATAAGTAATTGGGTTTAATTAGCAATCACATCAAGTATAGAAGCTCGTCAATGTCACGAAATGTTGGGATATCTCACTTCACCAGCTTTTCCTTTGCCCAAGTTACGCTCTAGAATAGGAGGTCTTCGCGATAATGAAGATCCAGTAGATGCCATGGAGAGCCGTCCAGCTGCTTGCGCCATGCTTAGTTCGTGTTTGTACAAGTTTTTGAAATTGTTGGAATTTGGACCATACATTGGAAGCGATATAGGAATCGAAGCGGCTTCAGACTACGTGACAGCGATACGGGTGGCTAAAAAAACGCGTCGCTAACTCTTATACGCCATCCTCCATCCAGTTACAACATACGTTCGAAAAACTCAAACCTCTTGCGAACGGGTAAAAGTAGAAGAACGCTATATATAACCAAGTGCCATGGCCACAAGTAGTTTCCAAATTTCACCACTTCCCAGTGTCGATCCAGATTTGGATAGATTCGGTAAGTCAAAAACTGGTGTTTTCCTAGCCCAAATCATCACTTCTTGACCAACACCTTCACAATAGACCGAACAGCAGTCCTCAAGGCCAAAGAAGACTTTTTCCGTGAACAGTTAGTGCGTACTGAAGAGATTATTGTATTACGGGACAAGATGAGATGGTGTTATCGACGTGAAGGTGTCAATCATTTGCAAAATGTAGGTTGTTGTTGAAAATGTAGTTTTGTGTTCTAAGTGGAGTGGATGCAGAGAGTTATGAACTGTATTTGGCATCTCTGGCTGCTCTTGATGGTTGCGGATGCTCGACGGTTTAGCTTCTGACACAGCACAAATAACACTTAGTGTCGGCACTTGACTACACAATACCTGGATTTGCTGCGGGCTGCAAAGGATGGCTGGATTGTGCCATTCAGATACCCTGAACAGAAGGCTGCTGCTCCTTCTGCTGAAGAAGGACATTAAGAAGAATCTTGTTGTAAGTGCGTTGTGTCCAATGTAGTATGTTTTGATTCAGTATGGCTGACACCCTTTGAACTTTTAGGTATCGCTATCAAAAATATATAAATCACTATTAAAAAAGAAGTCGCATCGTGTTTTCGAAACGTTTCAACAAACTAGCAGACGCACAATTCCAAGACGGCTATATGCAAGTTTTGATTTGTACGAATGTGTGAAAGCTAAAAACAACAACTAATAACGAATAACTACTCCTTCTACCAGCATAGACGATATGTGACATATCTAGGTCGACATGAGGAAATCAGTGAATAGCAACAAAAAAAGAAGCAAGATCGGCTCTTGGATGACCACTTACTTTCCAGCAGTCTCACTAGGCCGAATAATACGCACAACCTGTCCACGTTTCAATCCATAATATTTTGCTATTGGATCTCCAAGTTGGATTCGTGGGAGTTGTTGTTCTTTCAATCGACTAGGATGAAAAAAAGAAGTTAGAGTAGATGGGGAAAGAGGGAAGTAGGCATATTACATACTATCGTTGCAGCAACTGCTTCTTTTCAGCATCACTCATGACCTCATGAGCAGGTACCAAAATGTGTCGTGTAATGTTGACCAATAGTTCGTTTTCCTTGAAAAGTTCGAGGTGGTAGGTTTGTTGCATTTCTTGTACGATCTATGTTATACAAAATGTGCGTGTTAGACTATGTGGAGTAATCAAGAGCTCAATACGTACCTGAGCCGCTTGAGAAGTGAGTGATTTCTGAAAGACAAGGATGCCTCGAGAGTATCTCATTTCTTCCATTCTTTTGAATATCCTGATGAGAAACAAGAGCAAAATTAGGCTATGAATCGAATGCTAAAAAAAGCACAAGAATGGAATACCGCACTCACATTTTAATGATTTCCTTCCCAACTTTCTCATCATGAAACACCACCAGTAACTCATCGCCTCCCCTCTCATCAGGATACTTGACAATAAAAGACATGTTTGGACGACTACATCATAACAACCGTCAGCTTCTTTGCTCACAATCATGTTTTTTGTGATTCCCACAAACAATATAATGTCTTCATTCACACATACTCTGGTTTGCCATTTGGACAATAAATCTGTTTGAATTCTTCTAATGATTGACCTGATTGTGCTTGAGATACTTGATATCCCTATGACAAATGTGTCAATCACAAAAAGCTTGAGGTCAGAAAAGGAAACGAAACTTACTCGGTCAGACACCATTTCAAGGAGCGTCTTGAAGATCCTGTACAGTCTGGAGGCTTCCTCTTCTTCGGGCGTCATTGCTGAACTCATCTTTGGAGAGGGGATGTGCTAGGCAGCTTGCAAAACTGGAATAGATCAAAACCAAGAAGAAGTTTCAGGGAAGGCGTTTTGGAGCTATGTGGAGGTATCACGTCGCAAATAAGAGCAAGTACAGAGTCTCAGGCATCAACGAACGATAATCGACGTTTCAAACGCGTATTGAAACAGGTTACTACATTTTATGTCAAGAAAACAAAAACTACTGTACGTTGTAGCGATCAAACCTTTGAGGGTGATCGACCCAATTTAGCTCTCATAGCATCAAGAGTCATCTTAAAAATACCAATCGAAATAGCCTCTTCCATGGCTTCCTTCATTGACTCGTTCGTGAGGAACTTGGATTCAAAGGTCGCGAACGTTACATTCCCATCAATACCCTCAGTGAATTGCCATCTTCCGAAATAGTCGACTGTTTCACCAGGGAAGCTAATTTGGGGTAAGGGCTGTGTTAGCCTGAAAGATGTAAACAAAAGGTGATACGTTGGAGTCGAGCTCACGGATTCTTGGATTTCTCATCGGGGCCCGCGCCTATTTCCGAGAGGAAGAGTGAAATATTAGTGTTTAGACGTGAATGGAATTCAGTGCTGTTGGACGTACTCAAGAGGGCGTATTTCACAATGTGGTCTTGGTCATCAAGTCCTACCAAGAGTTCGCGGATTGACTTTCCCTCACCTAGTTAGCAGGTCAACCGTCATATCAGGCCAATTGATCTTGGGCATGCAAAAAAAGCAACTACTAAATACGCCCTTACCCAAAGTAACAACACGGATGCTACCACCAACTTCAGTACTCACACCATTCTTATTCTCAAGCGTACTGGGAACTCCCAGGAAGGCTGGTAAACTAACAAGTTAAATGAGAATGCGTATACGACTATGAAGGTTGATGCAGTTTGAATATGTACATTACCCTCCAAAGTCTCGACCGACTTTCCAGACCGTCTCTATATCGGCATCGATTACACCAGAGTATCTTGCGACTACGGGGACTAGTTTTTCGGATACCTATAGGTGAGAATGTTGAGGGTTAGAGCTTGTTTTCGTTTGTTTGGTGGCGGCAACTGGCAGACCATGATTTGTTACGGTTTTTGTCATGGTGCACAGTCGTGTGATGAGAGGACCCAGTTGGACCCACGTTGAGGAAACACGTTTTGCGCGCCATTGAATGCCATTGAAGGGTGTAGCTTACAGCTCGTATGAGAAAGTGAGAAAGGCTTTAGTTGTTGTAGTAGCGTAGCTTGTAATGATATGACGCGTAGTTGTACTCTCTCTCTCTCTCTTTCAAGATTATGATAAAAGATTTGCCTGTATGTGGAATTTGGAATTGAAACCATTGGGAATATTCATTTGGCATTTGGCACGTTCAATTGGCGTTAGCGACCGGTACTAACGTTCAAACTTGGAAAGCTGTTGAAGGCAGGCGTTTTGGTGCGGCGAGTCGGAGGTATCACGTCGCAAAGGAGAGACGGCACAATTTATAAAGCGTTAACAACCGATAATCGACAATTTGAACGCGTTTTCAAAGAGACTACAGCAGCTTTTGTTCAAAAACAAAGTATACCAAACAAATCAGAGCTTTGAAGGTGGTCGACCCAATTTAGCTCTCATAGCATCAAGAGTCATCTTAAAAATACCAATCAAAATAGCCTCTTCCATGGCTTCCTTCATTGACTCGTTCGTGAAGAACTTGGATTCAAAGGTCGCGAACGTTACATTCCGATCAATACCCTCAAACCCTCAGTGAATTGCCACCTTCCGAAATAGTCGACTGTTTCACCAGGGAAGCTAATTTGGGGTAAGAGCTGTGTTAGCCTGAAAGATGTAAACAAAAGGCAATACGTTGGAGTCGGCTCACGGATTCTTGGATTTCTCATCGGGGCCCGCGCCTATTTCCGAGAGGAAGAGTGAAATTTTAGTGTTTAGACGTGAATGGAATTCAGTGCTGTTGAACGTACTCAAGAGGGCGTATTTCACAATGTGATCTTGGTCATCAAGTCCTACCGAAATACGTGAAGAACTCGCAAGAAACAAGAAGACCCAGCAGATTACCAGATGCACCATTTTATAACTCTATTCAATTTGTTATGTGCAGGTGCACTGTGGTGCTCCAATTCGCGTCCAAATTTTTCAGTTTAGTCAATGTTGGTCCAACAACGATACCTACCTTACTTCAATGTGCGTCGATGTTAGATTTCACTTAGGAATCGGTGAATTTGGTCAACTCAATTACATGAAAAGCAGACTCTACTAGGCAACATTGGAAGACTTTGCAAGTAACAGAGTACTTGTGTCCCAACGCTGGCAAAAAAACACCATTTCCATGAGCTGACAAGCTTACCAAATTTTGTAAGTGAGTACTACAGAGATGACTGCTATGGCCTTCGTACAGGATATGGTGTATAGGGTAACGAAACAAGCATTTAGACCACCACCAAACCACTACCACCACTAAAACTCTTGAAGGTGGTCCCAGCAGCAAGACTGAGCGCTTCTCCAAGGGCAAGCATTGTATTGGTATGGAAAGTAGAGCACCCATACTGTGTGTGAAATTTCGGTTGTTGTAGGATGTGCTTGACATAAACAACGGTGGATATAACAGAGGAATCTCCTTCAAAAATTCATTTCTTGTTTTGTCAAGTATGAAGGCCCCCGCCAGGCAAGCTTCACCAGCTTCCTTCCACTCTTGCCAAATGTTGAGAAAACAAGTCCGCCTAACGATAAATCTTTGCATATCCATGACTGTTGTCGCTCGGTGGTAATGAAGTTTAAGCTCTTGAAATAACAGGTCCACATTCCGCCGTTGGACAACTTGTCGGGGAACCTGGGTGAAGACGATGTTTGTGCCTTGTTGTCCGACACCTGTGAGACACGATTGGTGCAAGAGAATAGTCTGGTGAAGCAAGTCTATCTTTAGGAAATTACAAATGATCGACTAGTTCCCATGGTTATTATTGCTGTTTCGAGCTGAGAAGAGGCCAAGAGAAATGGATGCTGCCGCCAAAGCAGCTGCAACGAATCGTGTTTCAGTACTCCAAGAACTGTCAGTGGTCAGTTCGGTTGGAGCGTCTCCAGGATTTGACGACACAGATAGAGACCTTGTCTGTGGGTACAAATGACCATGCAATGCATGTTCTGCATCGCCTAATACATACATGAGTATATCATACAAGACATTTCAAAGACATCAACTATTCTCTTACCGTCAAGCAACGCTATGTCATAGTAGGCCAACTGGCCGTCTGACGTCACCGTACCGGCCTGGACTGCCGCATGCGGATAAAGTCTTTGAACTTGTTTCCGATATTTCTCTGCTTGATCTATGACCTCCTTTCGTTGCTGGCGAGCATTTGCGGTACTCAGATACTTCACCTAAGATAAGAAAACTCATAGGCAAACTCGTGGTCATTGTAGATCGCAACTGCGGCCTTACTTCTAATACCAGATACGTATCATACCCATCTGTCACGACAAGATCACCTTTCCCCAAGTCGGGCCTCCTTGGAAAAGGTTCCCATTCATAGCGCCAGACATAAGGGAATCTGAGTATGCATTCGTCTGGTTGCTCTAAAATGAATTTGACCAATTCGTGTTCCTTAATAGAAGGCCCATGAAGTTTGCAATCGTAGCGGCAAGATATTTTGTTGCGTAGCTCAGCATCTTGACGTAGGATTTGCTCCATTGGGATTTCTATGAAAGCAATTGCATGAGATGCGTTAAATGTATCGAGAACCGTCCATAGTACCAAGTAGATACCAGAAATCTGAGACAAGAAACAAGAGGGAACCACGTCGACGCTTTCAAGGTCCTACAACTCCCAGAAACAGATTATCCAAAGTTGGTGGCACAACAAATAGACAGAGCACTTTTTCTGCAGCTATCCAGTACATACTTCGAACCAGCAACAATTGCTTCCAAGAGCGTCTACAAGGGCCTTCAATAATTTTCTAGTTCCTAGTTCTTATTAAAGTGTCTCCCACAGTTCAACATTTATATCCAATTCAGCCACAGAAACAATCCCAGCATATGTTACATTCAACTGTCCCATCGTGCCTTTAGTGACATATAAGAGTACAAAGAGGCAACTTGGTACTTACAATTACAAATCTGAAACAGATTGAAGGAACACCACTACAATGTATGCTGAGGTAAAAGCATGGATTTTGAATCATATGCTGTAAACGTAGAATGGTTATTGCTGGTTTAAATAGAGTCTGTAGTTGGCAGACATATCTACCACATTTTTCAGAGAACTACATCTCTTTTAAGTATAACTTGGCTCTATTGTGTTCGAACTCTGGATGTGTGAGAACGCACAGTACAATAGTACAATGTTGGATGCCAGACACGTCCAGTTTCAACATTCAGCTAACTGGTAGATATTTTCCGGACCTGCTGTAATTAAGATGTTGAGATATTTAAATATTTGCTTGTGGTCGCTTTCAAACCTATCTTTTGATTGTTCTCTCAAGGTCATCTACCAACTCGAAGTGCTGATCAGATCTAAAAAGTCCCAGATGAACGGGGATTTGCCTTTCTAACAGCGTCTTTCAAACAGCGTTGTCTGCACAGCTAGCTAGATTTTTAGGGCGCCTTGCGCCCAGCCTGTGTATAATATTGTTAAAACACATCTCGAATAATATTAATATACGACTTGTTTCAAAAAAAGAAAAAATCATAACCAGATTCTATTTAAAAACCTAAAACACCAGCCAGGCTATGAAAATTCCAACATAAATGTTGACGCCCTTCTGCATTGATGAATAAACCACTGGAAATCGGGGCATCACGCCATGTGAAAGCAGGACGAAGAGGCCCATTTGACACAAAAGCCATGACATGGCCCGAATTCCTTCCAGATCAAGCAGATAGGCAACGGCGTAAATAACTTTGAGAGATAGAGTCCATAAAGAAAAACTATTTGAAAGTTAAATTTAGCATTTTCGGACGTCGAATTCAGAATTTACACAGCGTCAAATCAAAGCGAGTCAGCAAACACTCTAGTTCCAGCAATCACCAACAAACAAGAGCTTTAATACGTGATTCACTTACTGTGTTTGAACTTGTAGAGGAACCTTTGTAAGATGAGCGACAATAATGGCAGCTATCATCAATGGATATGTTTCCAACAAATTCTGTGTGCCAGCGCTCGCCCTTGCTGCCATTCCAGTTAAATCCTCCCAGTTAGCTATCAAACAATGTGACTGTTAGTGGGAAGTGGCTCTCAATTCGTCTCTATCTGCCTTTCTCTCCTTCCCTATAGCTCTCTCTCTCTCCCTGTTTCTCTCAGTTTCAATACCTTGATGCGTGTAACCTACGACATCCCGAACTTCCAATGACACAGAAAGGTGGTCCATAATAACGTGTTGAAACAGCCCGGCGAGTGCCAAACAAGCGAATGGAACATTCTCCGGACCTGTGTTGTGTTGTGTTGTTGCATTGTTGTGTTGATTTGTGTTGTAAAGTGACATTATGAAAGTTATAAGGTTAGATACTTCAAACATGATGAACGGAACGAATTGACTTATTGAGTTAAACTCATAAATGTTAACGAAACTAACCACTTACCAAGGCCCAAAACACCAAAAATTCTCATAAAACCTGGCAAACCATATTTGTTTATGATATCCAGCTGATGTCCTACCAGAGTCAAATACAAGCTAGTCCCCCATTCGCAAAGGAGCCAAATGAGCAATTCGACTGTTCCTGCCTTTACTTTGTCGTTCATAGCGGAACCGTTGGATATGTCGTGGTCCAAAGAACCAAATCTGCATCCGTTGTTTCTGCAACGTGCTGTTGTATGTCTGTAACTGCCCAATCGCCCGTTTCCACTGACACCATGTCTCGGTTTCCAATCAAAACAAAGCAAGTCTTGCCTTTTCAGTGTCCTTCCTTTTGACAAGGGAGACACATTTAACAGATGCAGTTGTCTTTGACTCTTGATCCTCAATATAGCCAGCAAAAGTCGATGGGGTGAGAATCTCTAAAGGCAAACAGCCTTTTCTTTGCTCTTCTGAGATTTTCAGTCGCTTGATTCGTTCTCTGTTTAGTTATATTGCTATTAGCTCATACAGCGTCTACTCCTCTCCATAGAATTAATATGCAAGACTTCATTCAACGGTTAGTTGAATGGCTATCAAGTACCGAGGAAGTTGTATTTGAATGGCTATCAAGTACAAAGGACTTTGCGTTTGAATGGTTACTCTATGCTGGGATCCTCGCAATGGAACTGTTAAAAAATGGTTGTATGGGAATAGTCATTGGCGCTATAGGATTGCCTCTTATCATTGCGACAATCCCATTTTTATTGGGATTTACTGTTGGAGGAATCGCATCAGGATCGATTGCTGCATTTTGTATGGCATTCCACCGTGGATATGTCCCAATTGGTGGTTTTGTTGCTACGATGCAGAGTATTGGTACAAACGGGTTATATTTAGCTTGTCGAAAAGCAACTGTATGCTTTGGTGCGTTAGTTGGATTGTTTATAGGATGTTATGTAACATTCGTAAGCAATACTAACCACGCGGAAACGATTATTGGATCGGTATGAACTCTTAGTTTGATAGTAGCCTCCACAATTTGTGATAAAAGCATATAAACTAGTATACACATAACAATGACGCATAAAACGTCTGTATAGACATGTAAACAGGTAGACCATCCTCAAACGATAAATGTTGCTCTTCTGGATTATTCGGTCGGTATTTTGTATTGGGTATTTTGTAACAGTTTGTCAAAACAGAATGGCAGCTGCAACCCCATATACCGATGCTGAACTAGCAGTTGTACCTGAGAGCAGCGTAACAGAATTATGGCTACGATCAAACAAAGAGTTCAAACTCCAATGTGAACATTTTGCTAGAGTATGATTGACTATTGCAAAAATGAAAGTGTCCAATACAAGAAGAAAGTTGAGAGAGATCTGATGTCGCAGCTCGTGAATGGGAGGGAATCCCAGAGGTCTCCGAGATTCGAAGCACCAACAAGGATAACTTCACACCTAGAATTAAAGAGATCATTAATGAACTGTCAAGGACATATTCGAGTGCGCGGTATTTTTGCAGCTGCAAATGGTCAACGGAAGGCTTCTCCAGAATATGCTGGCAAGTTGGGAATGAGAGAGCTTTCTTGGCAACCAGAGGAAACGTACCTGGAAAAACAAGTTGCAACTGTAAAGGAGTCGTTAGCGCTGATGGACAGAATTTCAGCAAATCGTTTATCGCTAGATTGAAAACCTGTCTCGTTTGGTCACTGCGTTGGGAGTAGGATGTATCAAGTCCACCTTGATGACTCAATAAAAAAGTCGACCAAGGGAACGCGTGTGTTGCTCCACATCTTAAGCCACGGTTCCCGTCTCGAAGATTGTTACAATATTGTGCTATTGTCAGCATAATGTGAATTTGTATTAACAAGACAACAGCGATAGCCATTGATATTGCTAGTATATGCTCCGTACAGGTTACACATAGCACGTCGTATAATTCCATTTTTGTATACTGATTCTACTACTTTCTGGTTGTTGTTGCTAATTCCATTATTGATTCTGCGCTTGAACGGAATTGTCCCATGTCCTCATCTATTTCGATTCCAAAGGCCCTTCGAATCAATCTAATGGCATGACAATGATTGTTCCATGTCAAATGGAGGGGGGTTGAATAATCGCCACATTACATGCACACTTGCGCTCTCAAGCGTTCATCTCCTTCCTTCAACAGTTCGCGGATTGACTTTCCCTCACCTAGTTAGCAGGTCAACCGGCATATCAGGCCCATTGATCTTGGGCATGCAAAAAAAGCAACTATAAATACGTCCTTACCCAGAGTAACAACACGGATGCTACCACCAACTTCAGTACTCACGCCATTCTTATTCTCAAGCGTACTGGGAACTCCCAGGAAGGCTGGTAAACTAACAACTTAAATGAGAATGCGTATAAGACTATGAAGGTTGATGCAGTTTGGATATGTATATTACCCTCCAAAGTCTCGACCGACTTTCCAGACCGTCTCTATATCGGCATCGATTACACCAGAGTATCTTGCGACTACGGGGACTAGTTTTTCGGATACCTATAGGTGAGAATGTTAAGGGTTAGAGCTTGTTTTCGTTTGTTTGGTGGCGGCAACTGGCAGACCATGATTTGTTACGGTTTTTGTCGTGGTGCACAGTCGTGTGATGAGAGGACCCACGTTTTGCGCGCCATTGAATGCCATTGAAGGGTGTAGCTTACAGCTCGTATGAGAACGGTTGATAGTTGTTGTAGTAGAGCGTAGCTTGTAATGAAATGACGCGTAGCTGTACTCTCTCTCTCTCTCTTTCAAGATTATGATAAAAGATTTGCCTGTATGTGGAATTTGGAATTGAAACCATTGGGAATATTTATTTGGCATTTGGCACGTTTAATTGGCGTAAGCGACCGGTACTAACGTTCAAACTTGGAAACTGTTGAAGGCAGGCGTTTTTGGTGCGGCGAGTCGGAGGTATCACGTCGCAAAGGAGAGACGGCACAATTTATAAAGCATTAACAACCGATAATCGATAATCGACAATTTGACGCGTTTTCAAAGAGACTACAGCAACTTTTGTGCAAAAACAAAGTATACCAAACAAATCAGAGCTTTGAAGGTGATCGACCCAATTTAGCTCTCATAGCATCAAGAGCCATTTTAAAGATACCAATGGAAATAGCCTCTTCCATGGCATCCTTCATTGACTCGTTCGTCAGGAACCTGGATTCAAAGGTCGCGAACGTTACATTCCCATCGATACCCTTGGTGAATTGCCATCTTCCGATATAGTCGACTGTTGCGCCAGGGAAGCTGATTTGGGTAGGGCTTGTGTTAGCCTGGAAGATGTACGTAATAAGATCTAAACATGTAGGCTCACGGATTTTTGGATTTCTCATGGGGAGCCAAGTCTATGTTTGAGAAAACAGATTGCTATTTAGTCACATTTGGCGTGTCATGGAATCCTATGATCGACGTACTCAAAAGGGCGTATTTCACAATGTGGTCTTGATCATCGAGCGCTACCAAGAGTTCCCGGATGGATTTTCCATTACCTAGGAGTTAACCGTACGTCAATTGGCAATGTTCTTTGGCATATACAATATGCAACTATGACGCCTCACCAAAATCAATAACACGGATGCTACCACCAACTTCATTACCCACACCATTCGTATTTTCAAGCGTACAGGCAACCCCAAGGATGGAAGGCACTCTAAATTTCAATAAGAATGAGTATAATGGGAATATGACAAGGTTGATGCGGTTTGGATTCAAGCTAACTTTGCAAAGTCTCGAGCGACAGTCCAGACTTTGGCTACATCAGCGTCGATTACGCCAGAGTATCTTGCGACAACGGGAACTAGTTTTTCGGATACCTATAGATGAAATGTAGTGGTTATAGCTTGTTTCGTTGGTTTGAATCGCGGCAACTGGCATACCATGGTCGGTTATTTTTTGTGGTGTTGCAAAGAGCAACGAACAACCACACGGTTTACTGCCTATATTAAAACATCGGGAATATTAGTTTAGCGCGTATAATTTGCGTATGGAGTATGGAGACCACTATTAACGTGCAAACGTTTGATCGGTTCATGAAAGTCCGTCTCCAACCAATCCCAACAGTTCTTCGGCGATCGCAAACCTGTCTCGGTGTCAGCATCAAGGAGATACCATGGCAGTTTGTATAGTTCTCGCGACTGGAGTCTCGGCTCTCGAAACAGAAGTCAGACAAGTAAGGCTTGCATTGGAATGTTTTGCTGCTTCGCGTCTGTTCTTGTTTTTAACCCAACTCATTTGTATTGATATAGAACATATTCGATGAGAAACTATCTCCATTCTTGGGCATTCCAAAAGGATTATTGCCTATTGGGGGAATACCGTGTCTTACTTGGATGTAATAATGTTGGACGCGACATTTGACTTAAAGTGATGAAATGTGACACCTAGCTTTTCGTTGTAGGTGGGAAGAGCTTGGACGACGTGATATGGGTTCAAATACGTATCTCGTTACCGATGCGAGAAGGTTTGCCCATTGGGTGATGCATGTGTTGCTGAAGTACCATGTACTGAATCCTTTGCAATATATAGCTTCAAGGCTTACGAACGCTGGGCAATGCATACCGGCTTTCCTCTACGAAATATTCTGAACACGGGCACTACCGGTGCAGATCGTCACGCATCCGTGTTTCTAGAAGCCATGGATTTAGTTAGGACGAGACTCGTTTCGTCGAGCTCGACGAATAGTGTGTTGATATTACCGGCTGACTACATTTTCGATGCGGGTGACTTGCCGAATCTATGGGAGTCTGCTGATAGTTGGTGCTGTATGTCGGCATCACATGTCACTGTATCTGTATCAGGTCATTTAGACACGATGCATTCAAACTCGAATATATACGAGCCTGCGATTATAAAACTCGTTGGAGAAACAGCTGTGAAGCGGCTATGGGAGGATGTCGATTCTCGCATGTATGCCGAAATGGACGTGTCGACGCTGTCATCTGGAAATCAACTGATGCGAATGGTATCTGGACTATTAGCATCAGTAAAGATACGATATGTAGATCCGAATTCCCATATTGCAGCATGGGAATACATGAACGATGACTTGCCCTCATCCACGTATCTAAGTAAATGGAGGGATTTCGTACCATCACAACAAACAACCGTCCCGCCATCTATACCACCATCATCAGCACCTAAAATAATCACGAAACGAGCATATGCACGTGTTGGCCTCATGGGCAACCCATCTGATGGGTTTTATGGAAAGACACTGTCATTGCTTATATCGAATTTCTATGCTGAAGTGACGCTACGGCCTAATGCAAACGTGGTTGATGCGTCGGTTACGTTTATTTTGAACCCGACTAATGATGCATTCTCCTTTGGATCACTCGGTGTTATATCTGATGTTGGGGCTAAAGATGGGTGAGTCATTATTCACCATTGGATGTTCCTTTTTTTGATTGTGAGAAATTATTGGCCAGATGTTTGCTTTCACTCGAATGAAGTCTTTGCATATTCAGTTGCTAACTTTTCGTTTCAAATAGGTTTGATGGAGCAGCGAGATTATTCATGGCAATGTCGAAGGTGTTTGTTGACTTTATACGAAAAGAACGTCTGCCATTAAGCAAGACTGGCTTCACTGTTGCCGCAGAGACTAATATCCCAAGGTGAGATAAACACACTGGTCAGATATGTGGATTGTTCTGGTTGTCCAAGCTTTTATTTTGTGGCTGGAGTAAACCTTATTCTTAACGACTTGTAACGCAACAATATAGACAAGTCGGCCTCGCTGGAAGCTCAGCCCTCGCCACAGGCCTCCTTCGCTGTCTCATGTCCCATCACTGCTTGACCACAACCCAAATCCCACTACCAATCCAAGCAAACTTGGTCTTGTCTGCTGAACGCGACGAGCTAGGGATCGCTGCTGGACATCAGGATCGTGTCATTCAAGCGTATGGTGGCTGTGTGTTTATGGATTTCAGGAAGGAGCTGATGGAGGGTAGAGGCTACGGCGAGTATGAAAGTGTTGATGAGGGGATGGTGTGGGGGGATTTGTGGTTGGGTAAGTTGAGAGGACTTTTTGCGTTGTGCTGTTTGCAAAAATTCGCTAATGCTCCTTTTTTTAGCGTATGTGGCTCAGCCGAAAGAATCTGGTGAGTGGATTCTGTAGGACATGCATGACAGTCATTTGAACGGCTTACTGAATGCCTCTGGTTATGCATCTTTAGGAAAGGTCCATAACAATGTGAGAGCAAGATGGCAGGATGGAGATCGAACGGTATGAGAATAAATGGGTGTCCTTTTTTTGCACCAACTCTCATGGCTGTGAAGTTGTTTTCAGATCATTTTGACTATCTCCTTAAATCACAACAGGTCCTTGATGCAATGTCGGCATTCGCATCTTTCGCATCGCAAGCCAAAACAGCATTACTAGCTGGTGATCGACACACATTTGCCACTCTAATGGACTCGAATTTCAATTTAAGAAGATCGCTATATGGAGATGGTGTTATTGGGGTTGCTAATTTGCGGATGATTGAAGGTATTGGTCGATAATACATATCTCCTTTTTTAGTTCGTCAAGGTCTCTGAACTCTTGATTTTTTAGTGGCACGCAGTCAAGGATTCGCAGCTAAATTCAGCGGTTCAGGTAACGCTGTGATTGGATTGTGGAAGGGAGGAGATGATGCGGTTGAAAGAATTCGTCAGACGAGGAGGGTGAAGCAGATTTTGCAACAAGAAGGTATGTAAAGAAGAAACTTTGCCTTTTTTCGCTTTTCCTTATTATTTCTCATGTGCATTCACAGGATTTGTGTTTTGCTTTCTTAAACCTCAACCACCTGAGGAAGCATGACTCTCGTGAGAACATATCTGCTACTTGACAGGCACATCGTGTACATATTCTTATTCAAGCATAACAAGTTCACCATTTGGATGAAGTGATCTGACCATGTTCGTGTTTGTGGATTATGTTGATTCTCGCAAATACATGTGGATACGGATCCTTTCTTTGAAACAATGTCTGACCTGCTTGATAAAATCATGCCAGCTACATCCCACAACCCAACTACCAACATGGATATGAATGAACACGTAGACTTTTCCCTGTACATCACGAGTTACAACCTCTTCCACCATTACTACCACTTCACCACCAGCATGGAAAGTTACTTGCAACTGGAGTCTAAACACGTATGGAAGGCATAATGATTCAACCTTCCTGCCGTCCTTTCTTGGCATAGCGATGTCATTCGCCGTTATCGAATTTCCTATGCGAAGGATTTGATGCGTCTGAGACGTCTGAATTGACTCCTACTCATGCTGTACTCTTACTCCCCGGATCTCGTGGTGGTACGTCTGGTGTTGGATCTAAAGACGGGTATTGTGTCTTTGGTATGTGTCCCGTCACTATTTTGCCATTCAACGAAAGAAGGCCCCCACGATGACCATTCACATCTGTGGTTTGCCCCGTCGTTCCTTTGACAACCTTTTTCAAATAGCTTTGACAGAGCCTCTGGATTGACGCCCATTTCAAACGCGCTTGTACACGGACAACAAAAAACCGGCAATGATGTTTCGTGGATTCACTGTTTCTGCACGGACCAGCCAATGAAGGTACTAGGCTAGAATTTTCTACGCATGCATCAGGATATATTTGGTGTTGCAGCGACAACCCACAAATATGCACAAGTCGGTCTCACAGGCTCTCATGACGGCGCTTGCTGTCTCATGTCTCATCACCGCATAACAAAATCCCAAAAGCAACTACCGATCCAAGAAAAACTTGGTCTTGTTTGCTAATCGAGTGCTGCAGGACATCAAGGTCATGTTATTCAGAGTTATGGTGGCAGTGCAGTCATGATTGAGTATATTCAGAAGGTCCTGGATGGCGGTGAGAGGACACGGAGATCGTAAAAACGTGTTGATGACATTATCGGTCACAGGAGATTTGTGCTTGGGTCGGTTGTGGAGTTGTTCTTTGATCAGATGTCTTGAATCTGTGGAGTGTCGCTGTATTTAGCGTATGTGGCTCATCCCACAGAATCTGGCAAGCACTTTCTGATTGTCCAATGCATAACGGCTGTTTTATTTACTGTCACGTTCTCTGCATGTTTAAGAAAGGTCCGTTACAATATCAGAACAAGATGGGAAGATGGAGATCATACGGCATCTGACGTTTACATCCACCCTCGTTTTGGCAATCCAAGATCTTTCACAAGTTGTCTGAACAATGCTCTGATTATCTCTCAACTCACACACAGGCCATGGACGCAATGTCCCAATTCGCATCATTTGCCTAATAGTTTAAACAAAAAGCAGCCTCACCACCTCGAGATCGTCGCACTTTTGAGACTCGAATGGACACGTATTTCGAGTTGAGTAGCATGCTTTATGACGATGCCGTGATTGATCTAACTCAATCCTCCATTCCTAGGTAGTTTCCTTTTTTGGTTTTAACTCTTGACATTTTGTTGGTGTAGTGGCACACAATCAACAATTCGCGCACAAGTTTAGCGGATATGAGAATGCTATTGTTACATTGTGGAAGAGAGGATAAACGGGAGTTGAGAGGATTCGCCAGACGAGGAGGATTTTGAGAGCAAAGAGAGATTTTATTTTCGTTTATATGCAAGGTCTTTTTATGGTGTTTAATTCCTTCACTAGATGATTCTAATAGCAGGAACAAAGTCCATTTGTGTACACTATATTTTTTCTTGGTCAAGACCAGCTTCCATCCTCGTTGAATCATTTCACTCCCGTTCTAGAATTGGAGATTCCCGTTCTGCGGTAGAGACAGCAGAACAACGAAATTATTCGACATTTCCCGACGAAAGTTGAGTAATTGTTGAGTGAATCGATCACGGTTTTTGGGTAAAAGGTTGAATTCGACCCCTTCCATCAGTTGTTGTAGTGCCTGTCATGTGATACAATTGAAGCAACGGTAGTGTGAGATCAATTCCCCAGACAACAAAAGCTCACCACAAACACCGAATACTTGAGGCATTACCTTGCTCAAGATCTCTTGACGCTCTGGTAGCTGACTTAACACCAATTGAGCAGTATAGTAATTAAAATGCTATCGTCAAGTTATGACTTATGGTGAGTTACCATCATCAGAAGGTGCTACCACCACCGACGAACACCACACACAAGCCTCTTACCTCCTTTTGCAACAATATTAAAGGCAACAAAGGCCTACTCAAACTCCATTGATTCGGCGAATCCTCAAACAATACCACTTCCAACAACTTCATCAACAAGTGTGGGAACATGCTTGGTATTTCTTGTGCTCGTTGCACCAAGAAATGATTCGATGGTTTGCCAGTGACAGTTTGCTTGAATACATACGAGGCAATATGGTCTATAGTTGAGCATGCTTGCGACGATATCATCGTGTCGAGTGAACGTAATCCTTCTGCTGATGCTCGTAATATGTATGTAAATGCAGGTGCTGGCAAGTCGGTTAGACTTTGCAATTGTTCGGATGAGAATATGTCCAGGAATGCAAAGAATGCCTACAAAGATCGTATTTGTGAGTGATTTTTGTAACGGACAAAGAAAAGGAAGGATACAGCCCCCATCTGTGACATCACTCAAAACATACAACAGCAAGTTTAGGATATTGTAACAAATCAGATTGTGGTGTAGACAACATGAGTTGGAAGATGACGTCGAGGGTATCTCTCAATGCAGGATCGTCATACAAGCCAAAGACTCCAAAGTTGACGTATTTGCCTGATAACGACCACCGTATGATGTTGCTAAGTAGAGGGGGAAAATGATCAAAATCCTGGTCGATGCAGTCAAACACGTGTCAATGCACTTACAAACACATCGTGAATCCCTTATACTTTTGAGTCCATTTGGCATTATCATCCATAACAGTTCGTGAAAGTGCCAATCGACCTAGAATAAGAGAGATCAGCGTATCAGTACCATTATCGATGATATACGACTCATGAACCGTCTTTTCTTTACCATAAGTAGAAATCACTCGACTAGTTTCACGAAACAAGAGTATCCCATTTGGCGATGATATATCAAAGTTCAACCGCTGACTCTTGTTTTGCACAAATTCATTAAAGAATTTGAGAATGGCTTGTGCACAAGGGTGGTCATAGTTGGCTTCAAGTCCTCGAATCAGCACGGGAGAGTAGGGATAAAACCAGTCGAAAAATAGCATATATTGGCGTTTTGTGCTGCAGGCACTGACGAAGCCTCGTAAATCTCTGAAGAGACCTTCAAGCATTGTCTATGGTATTTGAGAGTGAGAACGGACGGAGAAAAAAGGGAGCAAATGTGGAGGCATCAGACACATGGCTTACCCTACACTGTGGTTGATTATACACAGATATATCGATAATTGGTAAGAATTCATCGAATCTTCTCGTCCAGGGACTCACAAACTCAAAGAATTGTACGTCCTGATCATCGTCAGATGCAAACAGGAGCCGACACAACGCTGAGTAGTACTAGCGGAGAGAAAAACGATTCCATGCATTAGATGTCGTATCTCCAATGATTCATGAAACGACGTGTACTGAACTTACTAGCACACGCGATGGAAAGTTTGCAGGGACGTTCAAGAATGGGAAATTGTCAGAGTTGTGGTTGGCAAGGATGAGTTGGGTGGTTTCTGCCTTGCGTAGGAGCTTGACACTACTATATCCACTAGCCAAGTCCTGCAACAACTCCAAGGTGCCCTTGATAATGCCCTGGCTATGAGCCCAGAATCTAAGATTGTGTCCTCTAAAAAGACAAAAAAATACTTGAGTACGATGTCATGCAACGATGCAAATGTGCAACCAAATCAAAAGCTTACAGCTTCTGAACAATCACATTCAACACGGAGTTCTGATCTCCCAAATTGAATACTTCTTGAAGCCTTTGGTACACTTTGGACTGTCGCTGTACACTCTCTCCAAGTGCTATTCGTGAGACATCTTGCGTGTGAGATGAAGTTTCCAAAAAAGGGTGTAAGAGAAATGCTCAAGGCTTACATATATAACTCTTTCTGAATTGCTGGAAGAAATAAACAAAGCTCAAATCCAGCTTCTCGTTTCCAAAGGCAGCTCCGCTTTGTCCAACCCATGTTTGATTGACGTTCATGAGTTGAAATATCTTGCTCACCAAATCTAAAAGTGTTATGAATGTGAGCCATAAAGAAAATGCAACATAACCGCAATGAGCTTGCCTCCATCAATGAAATCGTGCTCTTCTGCACTCTAAGTGATTGTAAATAAAATCAGCGTCACAATGATTTCCAGTTAGAGAAAGACAAATGCAGTAGATTGATATTTGATACCTGATACGGCGTCCTAACAAATACGAGTGTATGAGCAAAAGAAACACTATTGCAAGGCACTAATGGTTCTTACCTCGCACATATACATGCTCCCATTATATGTACACACCATGTAAATTTCGCTATACAAAACAATTGTCAGCAACTCATCGAGATATTAACAACCCTCCAAGGTCTGCATACCTTCTACTGTATCTAATCTAGCCTTGACTTCTTTTGAAACTATTCCACTTGAAGCAATCTTTATGGCATCTTGATATTCTCTCGCTAGTGCTTCAAAAACATTGCCAATGAAAGCACTTGAATCTTCGTATCTTAATCTCGCCATATTAGCTAAATGTTCGAGGATTGATGATAGGGAGCCTTCATCACCCGAAAATAAGCCTAATTATATTCAAGTATGGTTTAGTCTTTGAGCAAAACGAGGTCCACGTCGTAAGCTGCAATGGATTGTATACCTCCATCATCTTCGACTCCAGCATCGACAGATTGTATCCTGGACTCAATGAAGCCTTTCGTCACCTGAAGTTTACACGGATTCTTCATCAGCCTCAAAGAGTGAAAACATGGTTTCTTTTGCAAAGTGTACCTCAAGTGTCATATTCTCTAATTTTTCGTATGGCATCTGTTTCTGCCCACTACCAGTGCTTGGAAATGTGGCGACCATGCGAGCCCAGAACTGCATCAAATAGAGAACACTATGTGTCCTCCACTACAAATAACAACATGTCAGAAAATAAAAGGTCGCACGCGAAAAAACGGACTCAAATTCTTCTACACAACCGAACTTACATTAGCTGGTTCAAAACTCTTGATTGTGAATCTTGTCACCATTTCAATCCAATCTGGAAACTGCGGTTTGTCTGCCAGCTCCGCCAGCTGATGCACCATTTTCAAGCGAGCGAGCATTCGACAGAATTCTAAGCAAAATAACAGACATTACCGCGAATCCTTCTGAAGATTGGATTATCACTGCAATGCAGCACCCAAAAGGTTTACCATGATAATTGTTGGCATCCCCCAATCCAACCTGAGTCCTTAAAGTATCACCTGTAGCATCCAACACCCACGACAAGAACTTGGCTCTGTTTTCGTCAGAGAATATGGATCGCCTTGTTGACGAAAGCATGGATAGACATTCCATAGCAATACTCGATTGTGGTGATGGGAATGATTTATATGCATCGTATATCGTTTGGAGAGTATCGCCATCACATATCAGTGGTTGCCATTGTGCTGGGAGCTGTAAACAAAATAGGAGTCAGTAAAGATAAAGCAACGGGTTGAACCTCAAGAGGGAATATTGCACTTGTATGCTTCCAACGTCATCAGACGATTCATCAGGATTCGTTCCTAAAGACATTCACAGCAGTTAGCCCGTTTGCGTGTAGCTACAATCTACGATACATTCAAAACACGCATACCAATGAAATCAAATTGTAAACAATTCCTCATCAAAGTCAATACTGCTTCCTGCATCCTTGATTCATCGGCCACTAATAATCAACTATGTGATTAAATTCTTCTAGCATCAAGCGTACATTTTGGTGCAACATACGTTTTTCTATTCGAATCTGTTTGGTAACCAACTGTTTCAGCACAGTCAGGGATATCTGGAATATGTTCATCAATTGCGTATCACGAAAATTGACGGCTATTGATTAAGAAACGCCGCGTAAGCATCAATAACAATGTATCTTTATCAGATGCGAGTCTATACCTGTTTTTCGATGCCGTGTCATGTTTTTTGTTGATGACGGTTGATTCATCTCTGCCACCAGCAAGCCCAATATCTGGACACCAATGATTTGATGGTGTGATGAAGCCTACAGTAGAGACGCTCTGTAAGAATGATTGAATTTGCACCAAAGATTTTGTCTCCGTTGCAAACTCACTGTACTAAATCTAGAAACATCACTGAGAGCCTCTCGAAAGACTTCATCATTAAACCATCCCAATTTCGTAACAATACAGAATAGCTGTGCTAGACTTGTCTCCACAAATTGAGGAATATTGACATTTCGACCCAGGAAGTTCAATACAAAGTTTCCTTGAGGGCAAAAACGATCATGGTTAATACTACGCATAACTGATCTCACAGCCACCACTTGATGACATACTCAGCTCAATCTTCTGTGACGGAGTAAAGAGAGCAAAGTGACCAGCCACGAGCGTCTTGAGATGACCCGTCACGAAAGTGTGAGCGTATGGCGAGGAGGATTGATCCAAGACCATTTCACAATGTATGACAGTTTCGTATGGGCTTGTAGGTACAGATGGGTTTGCATTCGATACGGTTCCGAAGGTAGATTCAGCAAAAGTAGGGAAGAGAGGCGACAAGACTTGTTCAGCAGCAAGTCGATCATTTGGGCCTCGAGGATTGTACAAGCGGTAGCAAGCTGTTTAGAAGCGAATAAAGTGAGAGAATAATGAGATTGCTATGAATGGTGATTATTTGGGGTTGCTTGTTTCTTCAGAGCTCGAAAGATGACACGCCCAAAAATATCCCAGAAAATGTAACAAATGATGCTGCTGGAATTTGCTTCGGTTTACCTTCATCAATCTGGGCAAGAAGAGTGGCCTCCATGAGTGTAAATATATGCTCTTAACACTATTAATCTAATGTACTGGCTGTAAGAAAATAAGCTTATAACAAGGCGTTTGGATTGTGTGCAAAACAGAAGACTGCCTTGTTCTGACCAATAAGAAGATGGCACCTACCTAGTTCGGCGATGTTATATGTAAGATTATGGACGAGCAATGCAACCTCTATAGTTCCCTTCTGCCATCTGTTGTGGAAGCTTGTTTGACAAGGTCACCACTGGGGTTTGCAGAGCTTCAGCACTCTTTGCTGGCGTATCATTAGCACGAACTGGAAGATCAAAAAGCACATTCACTCGTAATTTCATTCATATTTCATATTCTTGTATTCATCAATTTGCTGGCTCACATGAACTTCAGTGCGTGGCATGGACAAAGGCCAACAAAATTACAAGCCATACATCTAGACAAAACAGCCTTGGCAGTTCCCATTTCTCACGATTCCAATCCTCCCTCTTTACCCATTTCCTTTCTCTTTGCATGCCATTTTTTCGAACGTATCAGGTTCAATGGTGATTATACGGTCATGACAATCCCAAAGACATATACACAAGAGCGAACGTTCCGAACTTCAGAAACCACCTCTGATAGATCTGAGATAACCTGATTCGTTAAGTAGCTAGTGTTCTATTGGTGCTCCGAGCTCAGTTCTGGCAGTTTGGCTCCAATATGTGAAGTTGACCGGCAAGCTTTTGGACCCCTGGAGCCTCCACTACTTCCTGACCTACTAGACTGGTATACTTCCATTGGGGCGTAGAGAAAGCAGCCAAAAAATCCATCTCGTTCCTTGGAGGCGAGAGAAAGCAGGCAAAATCCATAAAATGTGAGAGGATGTTGTGAATTCTTTGGAGGAAAGATTTGAAGCAAGGTCGCTCGAAGAGATGGTACCGTAGAGCAATCGTCTATATATCAGTGATACATCACGTACTAGTATCTGACACCTGATGTTTCCTTAGGTGTTATTCACGAAGCCCTGCTGTTGGTACCCGTCCCCCTCAATGCTGAATGGTATCAGGGTTTATTGGTTTACACACCGTCAGCCACGTCGCAGAAAAGTCCTGTGACGTCGATGCCACAATAGCAAAGGCCCAGATGAAGCCCTGCTGTTGGTACCCGTCTTACTCAATCCTGAATGGTATCAAAGTTTCCGACACAGCATCAACCACCTCATAGTAAAGCTGTGACCGTCGATGCCCTAGCAAAAAGGCCCACCTATTTGTGCTGAGTTTGTGTCACGGGGTAAAAAGAAGTGAGGACTACGAGATTCGAACTCGTGCTTGTTTCCAAATTGCGGCCTGAACGCAACACCTTAACCACTCGGTCAAATCCCCGCAGGTGCAATATAAAAAACCAATGGAACTATCTTTCTATATCCTCATCACCCGAATGTCCAAGCAGCCGCCGGATCTTGATTGGATACTATCAGAATGTGAGCTACTAATCCAGCATGACCACTCTTCTTAGTAGCCGTGAGCGATTTGTATGAAGGTGTGTCCGAGGCCGCTGGGATTGATGACCTGGCAGATGTTTCTCAGGTTTGGTGATTGTCGGAAATCAGATGCAAACATTCCGTAGTTTAGACAGTTTAGAGACAAAGAAGATGACATCTTGATCAAGACAGGGTTCTTTATAACCGTTGCCAACTTGTGACGGACAAGAATCAAGGAGATCTGTGCTTTTCGAGTTGGGTGTTGCGAGTTCGATTTGAAAGGAGCTGACTAGGAGAATGAACATATAAGAAGACATTTCTGATCCAGAAAGGTCTCTTCTGGCTCTGTTCATGCAGAAAGTTTCGAAATTCTTGTCACAGAGCAGATCCGTGGTTTTACAGGCTAGTTTAGGAATATCAATCTTTTCATTCTTCAGAGGCAGGCAGAACTTGACCTACCCTATTCACGCGGTCTTGAACAGCGTGAATTTGACCTCTGTATCACGTAAGTCCTTATTCAATCCCTTGTTTCTTCGCTGCGATGCACAAACAAGCACGATTTCAAGCTTTTCCTGACAATTTGACCAACATCTCACACTCTTGCTATAGAGAATACTGCCTAAAATCCAATGTCTACACGTACGAAACGACAATTGGACGAAGCTTCAACCGCACTGAATGGTAATGTCACAGAAAACGACATCATCAAATTATCGGATGATGGACTAGCTGCTCGCTTATCCACTTTTAAGATATGTCTCCACGTTGATGTATTTGCTACAAATTACTCAAACGAGTAACTTATACGAATTCTTTACGAGTTGACGTGGTTCAACAAACCAACCGATCTATCACCTGTGACCTGTGCTCGACATGGATGGATCAACCACGCTGCTGATACTCTAGCATGTACAGAATGCCAGCATCGTTTGATATGTGCATTCAATACGTTGCTTGATGACGATGGAGGTAAACTCGTTTCCAGTTTGTACGTTACGAGCTTGTTTTGTTGCTTTTGCTCACCACGATGATTTCTGATCATAGTCAAGGCCATGACATCTAAATTCGTGGAACAATTAACGAGTCAGCATGGGCGTGCTTGTATTTGGAGATTGACTGCTATTGATGGTATGCTGCGTTTATTTTTTTTGGCCAACTCACAGTGCTTTCAACCCTAGAGTCTTTGTACCGTTTCCCTTTAAAGTCATCATCTAGCACACGAAGTGCCTTCCAAAACCGATTCAAGAGTTTTGTGGCTCTACCACCCTCCAGCATCCCACAAACTGCTTGTTCACTTGATCAAGACACCATCGCCCAAATACACAATCATACTACAACGACAACCACTTCGACGATATTAGACGTAGAAAAGTCGTGTATAACGCTATCACTATATGGATGGCTAGCCGAGGAGCAAGGAGGTCTACGATTCGCTAAATGCTTGTTGTGTATGAGGAGTGCAGGACTATGGAACTTTGAATCTGTCGTGCCTGGTAGTACTAGTTCTGCACCTAGGACTAAACGAGTCAAGATTGATGATGTTGAGGATGATGCTGAATCGTTTGATGTCTTGTCTCAGCATCGGTACATGTTTGCGAGACATAGTGCATGTATAAAATGAATTTTTTTGGCACGCGACTAACCATGCTGATTTTAGATCATTCTGTCCATGGATATCGAAAGGCTACACGGGCAAAACAGGATGGCAGGTTACGTTGGATTCCTTGCTGAGCTCAGGAAGCAAGAGTTCACCCACAACGTCGAGAATCGCATCAAGTGATGTCTTATCCAAGGTATCGTATGATCTGCTAATTCGCCGACTAGACGGGAATCTTGTGTCTGTAACTTCAGCTTTTTTGTTCTTTGTTAGGTCAAAGAAGCAGATAATCTGTTATCAAATCTCTTGAGACAATCAAGGCCCACCACGTCTCAATCGACGTCAAGTACATGAGAATAAGAGCATATAGCACGTATATAGCATTATTACCTGTAAGCGCATTTGTAATATGAACATATAGATAGCATAAACTTTCACACACTTGTTATACTGAGTGCAGGAGACATTCTATTTTCTTATGCAGCACAAGGCCAAGATGCAAACAACAAAATTGGGGAATATATTATATCTACTTGACTGTGTCTTCTACTCTTTACTGACCCCGACTTGGGCTGGCCTCAGGACTCGGTCTTTAATCATAAACCCTTCCTTCTGCACACTCACAACCGTGCCAGCCTCCTTATCTGGCGCAGGCACCTGGAAGAGCGCCTGATGAATATTTGGATCAAACACATCCCCAACCGCACCAAAGCTTTCCACCCCATGTCTCTTCAATGTCTTTAGCAGCTCAATCCTTGTCATGGATATACCGGAATACAAGTCTTTGAATGGCTTTACACCTGAGAATTCGGTACGTTCTGATGCGGGGACTGCGTTGAGAGCCATGCCGAGGACGTCGACGGTTTCCAGTATATCTTTGGCGAATTTCTGGATGCTGTAGACTGATGCGGACTCTACTTCTTTGCGGGTGCGTTGGCGCAGGTTTTCTTGTTCTGCGAGTGAGCGTCTGAATGCATCCTGGGTGAAAAGACAGATGATGTTAGATATATGTACATTCGTTGCGAGGTCAGAGATTCGAATGATACGAGCCAAACGACATGAAATATCCAGACAATGCATCTTAAACGCGATGCAAACTCCCAACACTTTGATGTCTTTACACACCTGTAATTCAGCAATCTGCTTATCCTTCTTGACCAAATCCGCCTTAAACTTTTCTTCCTCCGTAGCCGGAGCAGCCTCCTTGCTAGCAGCAGTAGTAGTAGTCTCCTCCGTCGATTGTTTTTCAGTTGTCTGCCATTGTTTTTCAGTTGTCTGCCATCGTCGTTGACTGACGCTCAATGAGCTCCATTGCATAGCAGATGTCTGTGATATTATTACAGATTGGCATGGTGCTCGTCGGGATGACACCAGGGCTGCTCGTTGTGCGATTCTTTGCATTATTATTTGGGTATATGTTGATGTCTGTTCGGATGAGTTGATTTTTTTTTGTTTTAGCGTGTCAATACAAATTTTAGGAAGGAGAGAGTCTGGATCGAAAGGGAGGGGAAGGCGTGTATTATGCTTGCTAATTGTACGTGTGTGAGACACGTGTCTGGGTATGGAACGCGTAAGTTTTGGTGTTAAGGTGACTTTTGTATTTGAGAATGAATGTGTGGTGTTCTGTGGTGATGAGGCTGTTTGAGGCTGGAAGGAGCAAAAATTCATCAGCTTTCATTGATGAAAAAACGGTAACTGTGCATCTTAAACCTGTTGTGGGATGAGGTTGGACGTGTTTGAGGCAACATTTGATGCAACTTCAAAGCTTTGTAAAGCTATCGCAGTGAGCTTTATTTTATTCTGGAGATCATTGTCTAGAGCTACTTAGAATATAAAAGAAACTAATATATTCACTATAGGTCAAGCTCTGTATCTTCGAATACAAGCTCGAACAAAAGGTACACAATAGTTACATTAGAGCTCGTTTTGCATCGCCAACCACTCGCCTATATCACTCCAACTCATGTATTTTACATCCACAGCTACGGAAACAATCGAAATCTATGGTCAAAAGTACCAACCAGATGGAGTCACAAACATAACTCCAACCCTGCTATCCAAAATCCCTCGCCAAATACACCGACAACCGCACAATCCACTCAACATCCTAAAGAAACGCATAGAATCCCACTTTAACGACTTCCACGTAATGGACTCCTTCACCCCTGTAACAACCCTTGTGAAAAACTTTGACGACCTGTTGTTTCCGACAGATCATCCATCTAAAGGTCCCACAGACACGTATTACATAAACAAGGACAATATACTGCGGACACATACATCAAACCATCAATTAGAAGTCCTGTCGTCAAAGCAAGCAGACAAGTACTTGTTGAGTGCAGATGTATACAGACGTGACGAGATCAACATATCGCACTACCCGATATTCCATCAGATGGAATCGCTTCGTATATTCTCACGAGATAATCTCGAGTCTGAGATTTCTAAAAGCATGCCAAACCCAACACTCGTAGACTCGAAAGGACGCACCATCGCTACGTTTGTAGACGACACGACTATTGGACCAACAAACCCAATCCAACAAGGTCACCATACAGCTCGAGAATCGGAACTGCTGGCCATGCATTTGAAAAAGAGTCTTGAATCCCTGTTTATTGAATTGTTTAGACATGAATTGGATGGACAGACGTTACAGGTGCGGTGGATTGAAGCGTACTTCCCATTCACGTCTCCGAGCTGGGAGATGGAGGTGCTGTATCAGGGGAAATGGCTGGAGGTATTTGGATGTGGGGTTACGAGGCAGGAGATTGTGAATAGATCAGGTACGAGTACAAGCAATTTGATCATTTGGAAGGAGTGGGTTTGTACCCAAGAGTGGACAACTCAAGTGTGGTGAATGGGGTAATGTCTTGTGTGATGAGATGGAGATGTGTGAGCGGCGCATACTTCTCCTGTTATACTGCAAGCTTTGCTTTTTTTCTTTCGCAATGAGCATGACATTTTCAGATGAAGCACATCAGACAGTCTTTGGCTTAACGAACGAAGAAAGTGCATCGTTCCATCAGCGTTATCTTTCAGGAGTTTTTTTTTTGGGTTAAATCAACCATTTCTCACCCAACACTCTCCCCCAAACAAGGCAACTCTGACAAAGTAGGATGGGCATTTGGCCTAGGTCTCGAGCGAATCGCCATGCCACTCTTCAACATTCCTGACATTCGTCTCTTTTGGAGTCAAGATCCACGCGTCACTGATCAATTCAAACGTGTGATACCTGGAAAACCACTACCTAAATACGTGCCAATATCACGATATCCAGCGTGCTATAAAGATGTTTCGTTTTGGATGGGATCTCAAGAGGTTCCTCAGAACGAGGTGATGGAGATTGTGAGGGATGCTGGTGGTGATTTGGTTGAGGATGTTACGCTGGTATGTGTGTTGTTTGGTAGTGGCGGTGTCGCTAAACACATTCGAATCCGGTCTGAACCAAGTTTTTTGCTGTGACATAGATTGATTCCTTCCAACATCCGAAAACAAAGCGGACAAGTCATTGCTATCGAATCAACTATCGATCACTGGATCGGTAAGAGTTTCAACGTGATGTATACTCAGGATAGTAGCTAATTATGCAGTCTCACATAGGACATTGACAAATGAAGAGTGTGATTCTATTCACGAAATAATAAGACAGAAGCTTGTACAGCAGTACTCTGTAGAGCTTAGATGAGCAACATATGTACTAATACATGTAAATCTAGTATCTAAATCGCGTTGAATGCCCTCCCTTTCGCGTCGAATCACCGCACAATTTCAGCTTTCCTTCAACTTTCGATTTCTCCACAAAAACTTTACAAGCGACTTGCAAGGCTTCACGCAATGGTTTGTCAATAAGCTTCTCGCCACATTATACACAATTTGATTTACATTCCTAACCTATTTCCTCATCATCTGTATCAGAAGATCCTGGCAGCTTCCTCATGGAACAAGATTGGCACCTGCCTGGAGTTTGCTGGTGACTGCTTCATATGGATCCTAGGCCCCATACTAGTAGTGTCAGCAACAGCACTCGTAACGCTCTGTGCTTATGTATTCTATCTCGTGCTGCTGCCATGGGAATACGGCTTCTTGACTAAATTGGACGATGGTGCAAAAGTTATAAATCAGGACAATCAGAGTCTGCCATTCAGCTACTACTTCCAGATCGCGCTCAGTATCTATGTGCTGCTTCTCATAGCACAGAACTATGCCTGTGTCGTGTTTACAGATGCGGGAGGGACGGATGTGCTGAGGAAACAGTTGGAGAGTCGCATTCCTCATGAGCATGACCATGAGGACGAGCATAGGAATACGAGTAATGGGAATTCAGAGCATACGATACTCATGGAGCCGCTTATGAGTACGAATGGATCGGCTGGGGAGGGAGAGAGGAGTATGAGAACTTGTAAAAAGTGTACGTTGCTGTAGATGAGGGCTTTTTTGCTACGTAAAGAAACGGAAGCTGATAGATCTAAAATGTTAGGTAATGGCCCTAAACCAGAGAGGACGCATCACTGTAGTATCTGTAAAAAGTGAGTTCAACGTGGAATGGGCAACGTCTTCCAACACGCTCTAAATCCGCTTTTTTTGGTTGCCCTTAGATGTGTGAAGAGGCTAGATCACCACTGTCCGGTAAGCACACAGCGCCATTGCTGACTGCAGAGTCGAATTGTTTCTAACCTGACTTGGAATTGTTCTTGACTTGGTTGCTGTAGTGGGTTGGAAGGTACGATTTGATTGTATCGCCCCGATTTTGGATGCCCCGCTAACTTGTCCATGTTTTTAGATGTGGTATGAATGTTGAAAGTTAATGCCATCGCTTGCAATCCCACGACGGAAGTTGATTCCTTTTTTTCACCAACAATCAAATAGTCGGCCACTTCAACCATCGGTATTTCTACCTATTTATGTGCTACCTGCTGTTTGCAGCAGTCTACTATTTCATTAGTGGATTTAATCTGTTCTGGGCAGCGTTTGTCAAGCATGAATCAGTAAGTGCATCATGGCAGAATGTATTTGGGTTTTTTTGGTTTGGCTTCCTCACTTCATTCTTCTCTTGTAGATACCGTGGCCGTCAGCGAATTGGGCAGTGATGTTCCTGTTTTCGTTCTTGTTGGCTGGAACCATTAGTATTGCGCTGGCTCTGTTGGTGTCGTTTCACACCTTCCTCATACTTACTGGTGAGGTCGTATGAATTGAGTAATATTAATGCAGCTCTGACATGGATCTTTACCCCTTGTAGCACAAACTACAATCGAGTTTTATGAGAATCAGTACCTGAATAAAGTTGCTAGAGCTCGTGGAGAGGTAAGATCATATTGAACTTTAAGTTATGCATACAGCAGAGTTGAGCCCTTTTATTCGCATAGGTCTTCATCAACGAATACGATCTCGGGAGACGGCGTAACTTTGCCATATTCTTCAACATTGGTAAAAAGTACAAGTGGTGGACTATTTTGCTGCCTATGCGGGTGCCGCCGTTAGGTTAGTCGCAAAACAGTTGTTTCTACATATTTTTTTCATCTCTTTTCGTTTTTGTGTAATCGTTTGACAACTTTCTTTTATTAGGTGATGGAACAACATGGCTTACGTCGCGGACGCTGTCATCACGCAGTTTCTCACTGGACGGATCGCAATTCAAAGACCACATTACACCGATATAGAGTACAGTTTGTATTATTTTGTATCGAGATTGATTTGCATTAATTACACTAACATTGGCATCACTTGAATCGCTGCTTTGATTTGAATTTGATTTTACAGAGTCTTTGTGATGAGATTTATTTTTCAGGATTTTCATCGCATCAGCATTTCCTGCTCTCGGCCAATGTGCCACATGGAATACATCGGAAATTATATGGAATTTTGCTACCGACGAATTTATCTGCATCTTGGACTCAATGCTAGAGCTACCGGCAACAGCCCTGGTAATGCTGTGTGCAATTATGTATTCTGTCTCGTGTATTCTGGACTGCTGGGTGATGGAAGGACAACAGTAACATAAACACCACCATTCGGCTACTCTGTCCAGGAAGCACTCAGCATCTACTTATTGCCATTGATTTCACAGAACTGTTCGTGTCGTGTTTACTGAGAGGACGACGGGACGTGTTGCAAAACCGATTGCAGTCGATCCTTACCTTACGAGCATGAGATGAGGAAGCTCCTAGGGGAGCGCGGAATACAACAGGCGGCGTGGAAGAGCATAGGAATACGAGTAGTGGGAATTCAGAACATGCTCATGATGCCGCTTATGAGTATGCGTGGATTCGCTGGGGGTGCTTAGAGGGAGAAGTGTGACTCGTAAGGCATGCATACAATGACAGGGCTGATGGTTTTTTATTGATATGGAAGCTGAAATAATTGAATTGGTAGATAGTGATTCAAACCAGGCCGGATGCATCCCTTGGAATCACTTTGGCACCGATATAGAAATGAGATTTGTTTTATTTTGTATCAGAATTAAATTTGTATTAATTACACACATCATCAACTGGGCTTTACAGCTATGTTACAGTAGTCTTCGGAGCAGACTTGGCCAATGTCAATACTTCATCTCATCCATATCAATAGCTCTCGGCCCAGTAGCTTCAGGATTTGAAATATACATTTGCGTCTTTGCATCAAACCTAAAGAAATACATCCCGAGCTGTGCTGTAACGTCTTTGAAGATTTCTGGATTTGCTGGTATGACTTTTAGGTTGGATTCGAGTATGGATTCGGCGAGTCCATTCGTCATTACACAGTAGTATTTCTTGTTGATTGGTGTTGCAACATGTGCTATGTAAATTGAGTTAGCGACTCGTTCCCCATGCAAAACAATCTCATATCGTGGAAGACTCACCGGCAACAACACCATATTCCTCACCACTCTCCGCACCACTAACTCTAACAGTACTCCCCAGCGGAATCCCGTATGTCGGATTCGGCAGCACCTTGAACGAATCCTCCAAATCAGCAACCCGTAAAATCTTCTCCATATTCGGACACGCGAAATATTTGGTACAGTAATACGAATCTTCTGGTGCGGCCTTGATTAACGCCAGCTCGAAATCGTCGACGGGTTGACGGTCACCCAGAAACATGCGTCCGAGAGCACCGACCACATACATTGTAGTGTAAAGTGGTCGTGGTGGTGTGCCGATGTAGCGGCGTCCTATTTCATAAAAGTTTGATATCATCTGGTTGGAGCGAATGTGAGCATTATGGTGAAGGTTGAAGATGCTGGAAACACTTACTCGTTGAAGAACCGTGAAATCACTGCATGCATCCATGACTTCTGGGACGATTGGGTATCCTAAGTCTCGTAATGTTTGGATAATAGTTTGGCGCGTCCTCACTTTGCCATCAAACACGTCAATGTAGTGGTTTTTGTGACGGGTAAGGAAATGGCCTGGGAAGGATATCAAGTCGACTTGTAGACCTCTGTTTTTGAACGATAAATGTGTTTGTGAGAACACATGGGCGTAAAAAAGGGAGCTGGATATGTCTACTCACAATCGTTTAGCAATTGATTGGAAAATCAGAGCTAACATTATAGGTATACCACCGTTTTTTCCACTCAATACACGGTCAATGAATGAATTGTTGTATTGATAGTAGTCCTCACTCTAAAAAAACAACAAATAGTTGAGCATTGTTGACCATGACACCACACATAGCGATATAGCTTACACCAACCGGCCTTAACGGCCCATCACTAAACAAATAATGCCTCAACGCCATCAATCTCGCAATACTGGATTCCTTTGGTATATTCTCCACAATGGGTCTCGACAATTCAGCCCAACGATCCAACTCCCTTTTCACATCACCGTAATCAGCACCTCCCGTAAACGCCTTTGAGAACATGCAGACGGCTTCCTCCAATGATACGGACGGATTCTTGGCGTGTGGGTTTGAACTGATCTTGTATAAGGTTGAGAATGCGATGCTTCGTTCGTTGAGTGCCTTGATTCGGGGGACTAGAAACATGCGGCTGAGAGTTTGTGATTCTGGGTATGGAGCGTCTAGGATGTCTCTAGCTGTTGATTAAGTGTTAGCGAACTATCTCTTGCAGCAAGTGTAGTGTCTGTACTCACCTTCCACGGTATAACGAGCGATTTCATGGAATCGTTCATAGCGAGCCCTCGATTTCGTCACGATTAGGTCCAATAATCGACAAATTTGTTTATCAATGTTGTGTCGTCTGGCATATTGTTGCAACCAAACACGTTCGACGTTCTCGTCGTTGATGTTAAACGTCCAGTGCTTCCACCGTTGAAGAGCATAACGTCTCCAGTATCTACGGTTCTAATTTATAAAAAAGCTGAGCTCGGGCTGACTTTTTGGTTAAGACGCATACAACAGCTTACGGCAGATTCAATCAACTCCTTCCAAGATCGACAAACTGTCATCCACTTGCCAAGATCTGTGGGCTGGAGGAAGAGGATGCACGCATCGAGTACTACGTCGGCCATTTCAGACGTTGCCACGTACCGTTTGAAGGCTTGATGTTTGTTTCTTTGCTTTCGCGTCCTGACAAAGAAAACTGTAAAAGCATTCCGTTGCGTACTGCGAAGCTTTATATTATTGTTTGATTAGGTGCTGGATTTACACATTAAACAGGACTATACTAAATTGCTTTACAGATCAATATCAAATTCAATCACCAAAAAGTTGTTCAGGTCTTATGTCGAGAGCAGCCATAAGTTCCTCAGTATCAGAATCCACAGGCCAAGTGAGATGACATCGCTGAGGCTATGCAAATGATTTGTTATCAGTCTTGAGCGACACGAAATCGTATTTGGAACAACGTATACTCACCCAATTCAGCATCGGATACTCTTCACCAAACAGAATTATGGCTACGATACCCTTCAAAACATCAATTTCTAGTAACAATCAATGTGAACAAGCCATACACGTGAAAACAAACAGCTGACCATAACGAATTTCACCAGGTGTTTTAGGCAGTGAATACAAATAACGAGGCCACCAGTTTTGACGATCTTGCCAAAAGTCATCAAAAGTTCCTTCATTTCTATAACGATCACGCAAGTTATTATAACTCAATATCTCAGACTAGCTAAAACAATCCACATACATGCTATGACCCAACTCAGAAGCCAATGCAGCCCACACCCACTTGTCGTCAGCACCGTATTCAATTCGTATGGCCAGTGCTTCTAAATAAGACAACCTGTTCTCCAATTCCGGTACAAGGTTGGAAAGCAGCTGTATAGGTTCATCTGCCATAGGGTCTATTTTGAGCCATTTTTTTACGAGTGGAGCGACTCGTTTAGCATCTGAGCCAATCTGTTGGTGGTGGTTGACAAGGAGCTTGAGAATGCCAATGTTGGATTCGTCTTCTTGCAGGGCTGATCGTAGAAGTGGCAGGATGTCTGGGTGGCTTGGGTTCGATGCCTTCAGCATCTATGGTGAGGAATTAGTTTGTGATTTTTTTCGTCATGAGATGAAAAGCTGTAATATTCATACCTCGATGAAGCAAGACATGTAGTTGACACGCTTTGTGTCAATGGCAAAGGACTTTTCGAAAAACACAATAGCCTCACTATAGTACTGTACTTGTTCGGCTTAAAAAAAACCGAAGTTGTGCGTTGGCGAATACCGTCTAGAGAAAGCCCATCTTTTTAACTTACCTGGAAGAGCAATATCATCGTCGAACCGACGATCCCAGCGTGCCTTCCACAACCGGAAAGTAATGAGCCCCATTAGACCCAATATCCCAGCATCTTCCGAGAACGGATTCAGATCCGTGAATGGCTGCAGACGAAGGTAAGCCTCGTCGAGCATTCCAATTCGTAAATAGTGTGCAATGAGCTCTTTAACAAGAGGTATCATCTATGTTGTTGAAGTCAGCAACGGTGTTGAAATCAACCTGAAGCTTGGAAACATAACCAACCTCTGGAGGAGCAATGTGGTTTCGATTCAATCTAGTCTTCTCATTAGCAGCGACCAAAGCTTCCAGAAAGTTGATGATTTTCCTGCCCTTTGCGACCTTGATCCTTGACTGATCGTCCAAGTCCGCCAGCTCTTCAGATTTAAGTGATCCAAGATCACCACCAGATAGCACATGTACACCAAGTCGTGCCACATCAAGCATGAACATGTCCCTTCCAGAAATGCTCATCAAATGTGCAATTTCATGCTGCAATGTCGTGTCGTATTGTTCAAACTTTGCGATTTGCAAGAGACTGGTAAGATTATTAAGGACTTTGGTACGAGTAGAGACTTCGATTTGCTCGTCTGTTGTTTGTAGTTTCATCGTCTGTGGATGTTATTGACCAATTGTCAACTTTTTGATCTAGTTTGCAAGGTGTAAGCTCGATCAGTTTACGGTCAAACAGGCCGAAGAAAGTTACAAATATAGTGGAATTCAGACGAACCTATGCATCAGCTCCTCGCAAGTAAGTTCCGTTTGATGGGGTCTGCTCTAGTCATTAAACATCAAGAGTTGCAAACTGTGTTTTGATAACCGTGACGCTGATTCACTTTTCTCATAGACGAGACTATCTATACTCTCACGCGTCGGTCCAGAACTGCTTGATTTCTGAAAATCGAACAGTATATCGCTTGCACGTAAGAGACACGAAAGACGCCAAACCCTATGCCGAACATCTTCGAAGACGACGTGTCGAAGTAAAAGAATGCAGTGTGAACGAGCTGAACAAACTCTCTGGTGATCGACCACATCAAGGAGTGGTACTAGAAGTCAGCCAATTCCATACTGCAGCTATAAAAAGCCTCGGTTTTGTGATGCAGGACTCTGAATGGTATATAGAGGGTATCGTTTCTAAGAAGGATGTATTCAGGATACTACTCGCAGATCAGTCAAGAGGGTTATCGCCTGTTTGTCTGTGTTTGGATCAAGTGGTTGATCCGCAGAACATGGGAGCCATTTTACGAAGTGCCTACTTTTTTGGCGTTGATTGTATAGTCTTGACGGAACGAGATACAGCACCGCTCAGTTCTGTAGTGTCGAGAGCCAGTGGAGGAGCTCTCGAAATGATGACAATTCACTCTACTTCTGGTCTCGGTAGCTTTCTCAGACAAAGCAAGGAAAATGGGTGGCATGTATACGGGACTGATCTCTCATCTTCCAAGACACACATCTCTGTTAAGGCTAGTGACACTCGCCTTGTAAACGATCGACCAAAGATCCTTGTCTTGGGATCTGAAGGTGAAGGAATCAGGTATGCTGAACTTTGTGAGCTCCTGTGATGTTGAGCAGTTCTAATTTGAGAATCTAGACCTGGTATTAGTGAATGCTGTGACGAACACTTGATAATTCCTGGTGTTGGCGATCGGGATCGCGTAGATTCCTTGAACGTTAGTGTTTCAGCTGGCATCCTGCTACACGCTCTGACTACTCAGAGCTGACGGTGAATAGCGTTATCTATAGTACTTTGCTTTTGTAAAATACACAGTCCCAATTATAGATAGAAACAATTTAGAAGGGAGCGACATGTTGTAAAGCGACTAATGAGGAGACAGTCAAAAGCACCACGGAAGCCACGGAAAGCCGCAAAACTTCACATATCTCAAATAGGTCATTTGCGTCGTGACAATATGCGTAAATATCAGGGGTTCAGGAAAGTTCAATCCGACCTTCGTTCCCACATATTCGAATTTGTCGCAAACTTGGCAACGGTGAAGGTGGATCACGATGTCTTCAGGCAAGATATCTGTTGTTTAAGATCACAAATGTATAATTTCGATTGATCCGCGTCTTCCATTCTATAGGCGATACGAATAGTACAGCTCAAACGAATAGCGATGTATCAACTTCCGCATTTGTTACTACTTTGGTACGTATAACTGGATCTATCAATTTTATTTTCGATTATTTCGATCAGATACATTATTGCCATGCTCTAGTTCCTGGACATGTTGCTGTATAACACATGCATTCCAAACATAAATACATGAAGTGCCGCTTGCCATTTCTGTTCCATCGCTAACCTGATCATACTCAACACGTGAAACTAGGTTGTATCGCTCGTTACTGCAGCTGTTTTCTATGCTGGATATATCGTTGCATCACGTTTCAAGTCGAATGATGAGTTTTACTATCCCAACAAGAAGTTGGGAATCACACCAATGGATGCACTTGAGGTGTGATTTGGAATCTTTTAATGGTATTTTGATGGGATTTAACGATTCAAGATCTTTAGAATCCTGAGAAAACAAGAAATTGGGATGGTATGTTCCGAGTATTGTTTTCTTCTTCCTCTTCACTAGCATATCCTACATCGCTAACTTGGTTATCATCAACATCAGGGGCGTCAACGATCTATGTTACTCGTGAGTACGAGCTTACCAGACGGTAGAGCATCTTGATCTTTCAACCAAACGTGAGAATCTCACAAATCACTTTCAATTCTCAAAGGAACTCTTGCGTTAGTCTTCACAATAGTTGCATTGCTTGGAGCCATCATTCTCATCCCAATTTACTCCCGTGGAAGCGCTCCGAACGTATCTGGACTCGTTACACTTACGATTGCCAATCTGGATCTCGATTCTAAAGCAATCTGGGCGGCTTGGGTCTTCTCCACAATCTTCTCAGCACTAGTTGTCTTTGCAGCTTTTGTGCTGATGAACATATCCGAAGAGTTGTTCTCCAAGATCATGGCTTCCAAACATCTTGCATACCGAACAGTTCTCTGTGTAAGAATACCCAAGGGATTCAAACAGAGTACTGTAACTGAGATCTTCAAGATTCTCAGTCCACAGTATACAGCCATAGCCATGGTAGTGAATAATCTCGAAACTGTATCCAAAGTCGAGAAGCTTCGTAATGCTATAGAACATACAGCAACAAATATGATTGTAGGAGTCAAGGATAAAAAGTCTGGAGAGTATGAAGAGCTCAAGAAACGGCCAGAGAAACGGCTATGGCTGGATGGATTCAAAAAGGTTGATGCCCTCACTTATGACTCGAGTAAGAAACTGATTTTCTTCAATCCATTGAAAGCAGCTAACAATATAAGCTTATAGAGAAACTGCTCAAGGAGATGCGTCCTGAGAAAGAACCAAGCCCAATAACAGCTGCGACTTTACTATTTGAAACCTCGTTGGCAGCATCTATCGCCGAAGGTGTAGCACTTAGAGCCAATATCTTCAAACGATACAGATTCGTGAATGTCCAGGAAGATATCATCTGGAGTAATTTGAAAATTTCAAATTACACAATAATGATAAGACGTCTTGCCTCTCAAAGTGTCACCGCCGTGCTTATTCTTTTATGGGGAATACTTGCAGTCTTCATTGCTTCGATAGCCAATATACCGACGTTGACGAAATTACTGCCATTCCTATCTCCAATACTGAATGCATCTCCTGTCATAAAGGGTCTACTGACTGGTTTACTGCCTCCACTTGTGGTTTCAATTGTCTTTTCTCTCAGTATGTTGGAAAGATACGGTATCCTTTTATGGAGCGTTACACTGACACGACCTGTTTTGTAGTTCCGACGATATTGGGAGCGTTGCTCACTATTGAAGGCCATTCCCTAAAATCACGAATCCAAATAAGAGTAAACGTCCGCTACTTTGTTTTCATAGTCGTCAACATCCTGTTGGTGACTTCTATTGGAAGCAGTGTCTTTAGCTCCCTCAACACCATCGTAAACAATCCACCATCAGTAATCTCATCACTGTCAACCTCGATTCCGACAGTCTCCACCTTCTTTGTCAACTTTGTACTACTAGGAGCATTCGGAGAACCGTCTGGCTACCTGCTGGATATATTTGGATTGATCATCGGGAAAGTGATGCCTCTCTTCAGCAGCAAGACTGCGAGAGAGGTCGAAGAAGCATCAAAGCCAGAGCCCTTTCAACCAAGTGTCTTCTTTGCAAATCATGGTAAGACGAATCATCGAATCCTCCATGGAGCTATACATAGGCTAACTTTGCTTTCCGTTTTTTATCAGCCCTCGTGGCAGTCATAGGCATTACATACATGTGCATTGCGCCATTGGTTTCCGTCTTTGTCGCTTTATACTTTGGAATCTACACCATTGTTCATTGCTTCAAGTTTGTTTACGTCTTTGCTGGTAAGATTGTGTGTTTTGTAAACGATGTCAAAAATATGGACCAATACATCCATTTTCTTCCACATTATCTCTAGCACCACCTCCAGCAACCGAGATAGGGCACAAACTGATGAACATATTAGCGAATCAGCTTTTTGTTGGCTTGTATATTCACCAGATCGTGATGATTGGCTTGTTTTGTGAGTTTTCCAAAAACCCCTAGAAAATGATACAAACCAAATATTGATAGCAGGAGAACATCCTTAGCCAGTGCTGATCATGTTTTTCCCGCGTAGCTTTGAGAGGACAAGTGGGTGTCGCTCTTCTAGTCCTGGAAGTCATCGTAAGCGAGATCTTAATTTTTCGCAATCTCTTTGACTTTACCGGAGCTGACTATGTATGTTCTATTTAGGTATTGGTCAATACTGCGCTGGCGCACTCGTCATTGAAGAAACTATTCCCCCTCCCTCATGCCAATCCCTTACCACGAATACGTGGCAGCGGCAACAGTGTTACCAGCACTGCAATAGCTAGTGAATCTCCAACCCTTCATTCACCAGAAGCCAGCTCGCCAGAAATAACTAGTAGCCCTGAAAAAAGTCCTGCTATATCCGATGAAGAACTGAAACAAGCAGTTGATGCCGAACGACGAATCCAGAACTGGCTTGCCCAGCCTGATATTGATTCTTGTATATGGATTCCTGTTGGTGGTGGAGAAAGAGGTGAGGCCGTGAAGAATGAACTTGAGAAGGCTGGGTTGGAGGTCAAGACGGAGAATGCGTATATCGAGGATGGGAAGGTGAAGATACGGGAAGAGGAGGAAGAGCGTGTATGATTTGCCAGATTTGTTTTAGTCAGCGAAATATGTGAATTGGGGAGGGATTTTCAAGTCTTTAAGAAACAAAAACTCATTATAGCAAACTTGTATGTAAACAACGAATAGGAGATTATTTAGGTTTGTAATGTTTGTACATCCTTACGTGCGGAAGTTCGTTGAATAGCTCCCAGCATATCAGGTGACGCTCATATGTCCAGTCGTTGTGAAATTCGTTAGAAACCCTACTTGTCATTTTTCGGTGACGCATTCGTGAATTACGACCTGATTGATAAATCGGAAACTGCAAGCGGAGCATCACATTATTCACTTACGAGTCAAACAAGTCTACAAGATGGTCTCATCATCCTCATCCAAACTCGTCGCTCGTGATTTCCAACACTTTTTAAGTGAACAAGTGAAAAAGAGACAAAGATCGACACTTAAAGCCTATTATGCCGATGCAGCAAAACCCAACATGAGATCGCTTGGTGGAGGTAAGCTTGCTGGTTTCGGTAATCGTGGTAGTTTGGTCAACATCAAGTTTGTCAGTCATCGAAATTTGAGTTTGGTTGCATTGTTCGGTTTCTATCAAATCGACGAGACGATGCTTGATGTATTTATCATTTCAACGCTGACAATTCGTGTTTTAGGTCTTCCATCACCAGGATTGTTCCCATTCTTGTCAATCGATAGCAGGAGTATGTATCCTGTTGCAGATCAATGCTGAAGCACAGAATACTGAATATACAATTCGTTTTTCAGTAACGGATCCATCAAAACCGTCATCTCCGCCTATATCAGTTTCTGTGCCAGCGAATCCCATAAGTGAGGCTGTTTCTCTCGTTCCTATGATGCAGGTATGTGGAATACGCTTACCCAAGTGACAAAGTATTCTCTTAAAGCGCTAATTTGATAGTATGCTGACGCGGAAGGAATCGCAAGACTGTTAACTCAAGTGAAGGACATGATCCAAACTTACAACCCACCATTGTATTCGAACTGGGATGCGTATCTATGTAAGAACTATTAAAAAACTCAAATAATTCAGTATTCATGCTAACAGTTGCTTTATATAGCTTGTGGTGAGAAACGTTATGATCGCAAACAGCAACCACGCCGACTGAGAACTTTTGTGTTAGGAAACGTGCACGCTGCGGATACCTGTTGTCGAATGCTGCTAAACCAGGGCGATTACGTACTGATGGAAAAGTATACGTGGACGCCGTTGCTTCGACAAATGGCTCCATTCGATGGGAAACCGGCGATTGTTGAATCTGATGGGGAAGGAATGTGTCCGAAATCTTTACGCAAGTACGTCTAGCCATGATTGGTTTCATCTTGTACATCTTTCGACTGATGTTTTGGCGTAGAGTCTGTTTAGAGCAACGAGCAGCAGGCAATGTGTGCCGACTTGTCTATGTAGTGCCAACAGGAGGCAATCCGACAGGCACATTAATGTCGTTGCAACGGCGAAAGGACATTTATGCGGTTGCTCAGGAATTGGATTTGGTTATTCTTGAAGATGGTATTGAATTCTGTTTTTGGTCAGCTCGTACTTTGGTAAAATTTGGTAAAACATTGGAATTTTTTAGATCCATATGCACCGATGCAATTCCCTCCGTATGATCCAAACAACCTTACGCTGCCGCAAGAGCAGTATCCTGGGATGTCTGGTCTTATACCACCGATTGTCACTTTGGATACTGACGGTAGAGTGATATATGTATGTACTATCTCGGTATTTTTTTGCTCTCTTGAAACAGTGGAGCTCACCAACACGACTTTCTTAGATGTATACCTTCTCAAAGCTAATTGCACCCGGACTGCGACTTGGCTATGTCATTGCAAACCCCTTATTTATCGACAGGATGATTACGGTTATTGAATTGGCCGGTACAGTAAGTCTACCTTGCACCTTCCTTCAACATTACAAATCTGACCATAAAATCCCTCAACTCCAGCCTGCTGGCTTCTCCCAAGCCCTCGTATCCCAACTCCTTCACACATGGACACTCAGTGGCCTCGAAACGCACATCCAAATCCTACAAAAATACTATGCCGAACAACGTAACGTGCTAATGCACGCGGCAATCAAATACCTTACGCCAAACCACCTATCGGACTTCGCAATCCCCACATCTGGGATGTTTGTATGGTTTAAAGTCAACCTGCCACCGGCCTTGCAACGACAACACGGAATCATGAAGCAGATATTTGACAAGATGTTGGAGGCTAATGTGTTGATGATTCCGGGGGACGCTTTTGATGCTGAGAGGCAGCCTGGGTCGTTGGAGACTCCGTATCTTAGGGCATCGTTTAGTATGGCTTCGAAACAGGCGTTGACGGAGGCTATGGAGATATTTGCTATCGTGTTGAGAGAGTTTGGGTGTGGTAAAGCTGCTGTACTTCATAAATTGTAGTGTAATAGTCGTGTTCTGTAGCAAGACAAAACATCATCATCCAACCGATTTTGTTACTTGGTGTAAAAACTCTATTAAGATATATAGTGCGAGATTGTAGTCTATAAGTGCAACATTTCATGGCTCTCTAAAATTAAAATTTATGACTGTCCACAACCAAAATCTTTTAAAACCTTTCCGAGCGTGATCATAGCCTGTTCCAAAGCTTCATCAGTGGCAAAACAAAAAGCTGCACGGAAGTATGGAGCATCCTCATTCCCCTTCTTGCCAAAGGGAGAAAATTCCATGCCAGGTACCTAATGTGGGGGAGAAAATTATCTTCAATATTTGCTTTCAAGCTTGCAACGGAAGATTTAAACATACCAACAAGACGTTCTGCTGAATGAGTGAATCAAAAATACGCTTCATGATTCCAGCCTTGTACGATTCTGGCAGGTTGACCTTTATCCATAAAAACATCCCACTTGTCGGCACAACGAAGCTCGCCAGTTGAGGCTGTGTCACCGATTTGTGAAGGGCCTTCATAGCCGCTTTGACGATAATATTTCTCTTATGGGTATAATGTTTCTGGAGGTTAATGGCGAGATTATAATGATCGTTGGGAGTCCACTTGGATAGCATTTCGGTTACGATGGATTGTGAGAAGCCAGAAGCGCCCTGTGTGGTCACCTCAGTGAGCCAAGTGAAGCGTTCGTAAAAGCCTGCGTTGAGTACAACGTAGCCAAGTCGACAGCCCTACAACGTTGTGCGAGTTTGAAACCCTGACTTCTTTCGTCTGTACCTCAAACGCCAACTTACAGGCGCAAGCACTTTGCTGTACGTGTACATGTAGATAACCCTTCCGTCTGTATCCATTGAGAACAGACTAGGCATCAGTCCTGTTGTTCCAGGATACGAGTATGTTGATTCCAAAGCTTCCAAGTCCTTGTCAGCGTCTTCTTCAGTGAATGGTGGCAGTTGCAGCACCGCTAAAGAGGGATGATAAGAATGAGGTCAGAAATACACCCAAACATTTACGATAAGAATGACTTTAGCAGACAGTTGAAACATGTCAGATACGAATGGTTCAGCCCTCGGGATCACATTTGCAGCGTAAACGATTCTTGTCTACACTCACAATAAGGATCATCCTCTAAAATAATCAAATCCAACTGCTGACAAGCATTATAAAACGCCTGACGTCTCTCAATCGACATGTTGGTACCAAGAGGATTTTGACCAGTAGGCACACAATACACAATATTCAATCTTAATTCCGAGTTTGCCATTCTGTATTCGTTTGTGGCACGGATGAGATCCTCTGGCACCATTCCTTCTGAATCGACCTTGACCGGTACGAGTTGGACGCCCATTGGTCTCATTTGTTCCATGGCGCTCGGATATGACCATTCTTCGACCAGGACAGCGTCACCACGCTCACATAAGAGACGCAACGACTTGTCCATCGCATCCGTGTTGCCAGCTGTTACGATAATATTGAAGTCCGAGTACTTGGGTTTGTGGGTATGCTGGACTGTATCGTGTAGGATATTGATTAACTTCTGTGAGCCTTGACCCTGGCCATATTGCAGAGATTCTGCTAACGTGATGCTGGCTTTTAAATCAGGAAAGAGTGGTATGTGAATGTTTTTCGTGGGTTTTGGTTTTTGAGATGGCCCGGAAGATAACGGTAATGGTAGCTGTTTGCTATTGGATTCAGCAGCTTTACTCAGTTTAGCTCCATTGACTGGTGCAGGGGGAGTATAATCAGTGACTGCCACGTCCACACTGGCTACAATTCAAGGTGGTGTGATTCGAGGTTAGACGTTGCTGCAAAGCTTTGCATGTCATAGTGTGGCAGTTTGAAAATGCAGAAAAATGTAGATTCAATCCTGTTATTATATTGGCTTCAGTTCGTCACTGCACGTTTTGACGAGGTTGCCTCGCTTACCAAATGAGAACAGACTTGGATGAGGTAATCCACCACCCAGTGAGCGCATTCCATCACGTCGAGTGTATTGTATATATGATTTCAGTCCTAGTTAAGATGAGTTGAGTTAATACTGAACCAAATCCGTTTTTTAAACAGATCTTCTAGAGAGAAGCCAGACCCACCAGATCGTTCACGCCCAGAGCTCTCCTTGCTGAGAAAGGAAGTAAAATCTTTGGCCTTTGGCAGCATCCCATTGGAATTCATGGGGTTCATTGTCATCATCGGTTTTCGAAGTTTGTGACAGATCTATTCAACGTTCGAGACAGAAGGTGAGTAATCAAGCAATCAACGGAATGATTCAAAGATGCATTGCATGCACTTGCATCAATCTGTGACGTCTCAGGAAAAAGTTGTCAGTCACTTAGAACGTTCAAAAACGATGACAGTTTTGACATGTTGACTTGAAACGTTTGAAACTCGTAAAGACTCGTGTTGTGGTGGAATGCAATCCAGCAACCAAGGAATTGTAACAATTGATGATTGATATATTTCAAAAATCAACTAATTGGATATACATCTATGACACGTTCACTAACGCGTTACATTGGCAGCAGCTGTTTAGACCGACGCGCTGGACCATTATAACGATTGGCACTAGAAAAGGCCAGGAAAAGTGACTACGGACGTTAAATACCTTTACCTACTCTGATGGGGCCCTCAACCCCATCACAAGATGGCAGAAACTGACTGCGGCTGGACTCAGATGCATCCCCACGTGAAAGTCTCCATCGAGATTTCAATATCCATTTCATTCTTGTTTGGATCGTGGTCCTATTTCAGGGTTGAGCCGCGGCAACGCCAGCAATTTTGCTGTTACGCTACATATGCAAAAATCATGACAATTGGAGCTATTGCCATAGAGATACTGCAGCTACAAAGGTACAGCTTGACAAATCTTTTATCGAAGGAGGTACATTGGACATGGACAATCTCGAACATGGTCTCGTAATGCCCACTACGCGGTGTGATATCCCTGGAGATCAAGAAGCTACCACGATTCAATTTGTACGAAGGGTAAAGCGAAGGCTGAACCCATTGGATGTGATGCATATGACTCAGCCAAATTTCCTTCTGCTGCTAGTACTAATATTGACTATGATTCCGATACATCTCCAAGTAGAAACCTCGCAATTAAACGCAAGAGCAGAGATACTGATTGTACTGTAAACAATAATCCATTAAAACGAGTTACACGTGAACCAACTCGCAAAAACCGTCGTCAAACCTATGGTATATTCTCGACAGAACAAATGAAATTGGAGCATGAATGCAGGTTGGTCCCCTCCAGATATAACGAAGCCTGTGCAGCAAAGGTTCAAGAATTCGAGTGCTCAAGAGAAGCAGGTGAGCTGGTCCGGGCAAAACAAACCGTTCCTTGTCAGGATTACTGTGTCCAAATCTTTGCTCAATAATAGCGCCTGCAAGACGAAGGGATTGTTTCAATAATGGTATAGAAGCTCATGAAGACGAATTGGAATAAAATGTAATAATGCATTGCATACATAATAAATAACTATCACCTTCGCCGGAGAATGAAGATCCATCTGGTGAAGGAGATCGAAAATACTCCCTCTCGCTTGTTTGCAGCGACTCTACAAACTTTTTGAAGGTCTCTGAAGTTGGAGAAGGGACAGAATCAAAGTTATAGTGATACACTCCCAAGTATTAACATCCTAGACGTCTTCTGCTTCTGCTTCGTCAACGGATTTTGGTTTGAAAACCACTAGAACGCCGGCGAACCAAAAGAAACGCGAACGGCGGTGTGAGAAGAATGAAGACGATAAGACGATGATCTGCTCCTCAGCACTTTTTAGGTAGGAGGCGTAATAGCCTTTTGCCTATAATTACACTCGTTGTGGTGAGCTTACGTTTTTTCGGTTCAGCAGAAATAATCCTTCCTTGCTGACAACACAGCGAATTCAGCCCAACAAAAACTTCCTCTTATCAAATAATAGTGACAACTTGGGAGACAGCACACTGTTGTAACTGCAATTTTGACTTTGGAGCCCACCGCTAAACCATATACTATACATAACCTTCAAAATCCAAAATGTCCGCCTCTCGAACCTTTGCTGGTGATTCAGCAACTACTCTTGGCAAAACGTACAGTGTCGACGACTTGGCAGAGAGCTGGAAACTGATATCTTCGGTACGTTAAAGACGATCCAATCGCTGTATGCGTTTTACTACCTCACGTTGCTGAACCTTTGGCTCTGTTTGTAATGCAGATCAATCAAGAAAACTCCACTCCCCGAAGACGCTGGAGTCTACGACGTGTTAGTGCCACTTCTTTGGATCGCATGGATTATTCTGCAAAGACCTTGAGTACTAGCTCATTGGCTAGCTCACTTCCCAACGTTTATAATGCTACACAACAACCACCACAACAACACGCCGTTCCTCACCAGAAAAGTTACTCAGAGTCGACTCTAGTGCAAGATCAATGGTTTGCATCGCAGATCAATCCAGAACTGACCCAAACTGTACCAACCATGTACGATTTCCAAAACCTTGCCAGGTAAGGTTCTGCCTAAATTTCAAATGAGTTTTCAAACCGATGCTTTTTGAAACTCTTTTAACAAGCTGACATTATGTTTTCTAAATCTCGTCGTAGCAGTAGTAGCTCGTACATAGATTTAGAAGATCTGATGTTTGACAACGGCCCGACACTGCAGCAACAAGACTACAACTTTCCACCACAACTGCCGTCTTGGGGTGGTCTGGAGCATCTCTTTACTCCCGAGCAGACGTACTCGCAGATGCCATACGGAAACTCGATACTGGATGCATGGAAGCCAATGGTGACTTTACCAGTCGCCCCTCAACTACCACAGCAACCACAACGACCTCAGATTCCAAGTATTAGTAGACCAAATATAGCAGCAGTACCCGAACCGTCAAAGGCATCAAGTTTGGCACAAGCCTTGATAATGCCCGAATCAGCAACAGCAGCACCAGTAGTCAAACAGGAACCATGCGTCCATGTCCAGGAAGCCAAATCACAAAATGAACCATCATCTCTACCCGTCCCACTCAAGAAGGAACAGCACTCCAGCCCTGCATCGCCTCCTCATACAGTACCTCGTCAAAGAGCCTCACGAAGAGTATCGAGAAAAACTGCGGTTGTCGCATCTCCGGCTTCCAGTGAATCATCGCCATCACCAAGTAGAGCCTCCGTATCTCCGTCTGAAGACGATCGAGAACCACTAGGAGATTCTGTAGTAGCTGAAGAGTACTTTGCACCACCTACAGCTCCATTCTCGGCTACCCCGTCTGCAATTGATACGGTTGATACCCCTAGAAAGATGATTTGCAAGAATTGTCTCATAACAAGTACGCCTTTTTGGCGACGGTCGGTTCATGATGAGCTTCTTTGTAATGCTTGTGGTTTATAGTACGTGACATTGTATGATTTTTCGATACTTTTGGACAGGAAATTGACATTTTTCTTCGTCATTTAGTCTCAAACTACATGGGAGACATAGGCCTCAGACGTTGGTTAAGAGCGCCGTAACAGCCCCTGTGGTAGATGCTCCTGCTACCAAGTGCAGTAACTGTGAGACGCTCAGTACACCACTTTGGAGAAAGAATGACCAAGGGAAACCGTTATGTGTAAGTTGCTCAATCTTGATTATATCAGACGTTCAAGGTATCCCTTAACTGACCTCCCTTAAATACATTTCACAGAACGCATGTGGTCTGTTTTATAAATTGCATCACCGAGCTAGACCTGCCAACGGGTTGGCAGGTGCTTCTCATGTAACCCGAAAGAGAAATCGTGCTGCTCGCTCTTCAAAGAGCGACGAGTCAGAAGACTCGGACGAAGAGTACTCTGTCGGGTCTTCCTCCTCTTCAACCAACAAACGTACCAAAGCGTAAAAACAGTGTAGTCAACAAAGTAGATAGCTGTAAGTCAACAAACATGTTCAAATAGAGGCTGCACTTATATTATCATCAAAAGTCGCGTTACATTTAAGTCGGCGTATGTTTGAAACTGAGGTTTGAAACAAGACTTGTTTTGTAGCTAAGAAAATGTTTCACGCTTCATCACCTTCAAACTTTCAAAACAGTGCATTGTCTGATACAATTCACTACATCTTGATCTAAGATCCAGGACTGCTTTGCGTGTTTGCCCCAAGATATCTTTCAAACTCGAGGTCTGCAAACTGCGCCAGTTTGAAGACACAATATCTATCTTTCCTTTAAAATCGAGACCAGTTGAGAGAGCTGAAACCAGTTTGGACCATTAAAATTAATATTAAGACATATTTTGGACCTCTCCAAACAGAGCGACCGTGCCATTAAATTATCATCAATTTCGATGTCAAAGTCAATTCCTGCCAACAAGGCTACAGCTACTACAAGAGCACCGTAAGACAATACCAAAGAAATCAAAATCCATTTCAAAGTATATTAATTCTTCTCCTCTTATTTATAGTGATTCCTCTGCTTCACCAGCTCGCGTCGACACCACAGCATCTGACGTGTTATGGTCAATACTGAGTGATGGGTCAAGCAACAAATCTGAAGACGATTTTGCAAACAATACTATATCTGCACTGGAAGAAATCGATGCTCGTCGCCGTGTTGAAGCTAATGCTGCTGCAGCAGCTGCTGCAACAACTTCTCGAGACCTTGGACTACGATTAAAAACTCGTTGGAATACTCAACAGGATCACGAGGACGATGACTGGAATGGAGCTGAATTGGATTCTCGTTACTTTAGAAATGTAAGGTTATTGTGGTGTTTTTTGCAGATGTATTGCTTGATTAATGTCAAACATATGATTAGGTTCGTGATGCTGAACCAAAAGTCTTGCCATCATCGCCTCATCGCTATTATGCTAGTCCTACTCGAGATGTGGGTACCTTTGTCATCTAGAACTGGATGTTTTATCATGTTTCAATCGTGTGTTTTGGGATATGTCAAACTTACATTCCCGTTTTTCCAATAGACATTTCCAGATGCGCCACCACCAAGTCCCACTGCTGCACTCCTGTTTCCACCACCAAATCTAATGGCAGATATTGGACTAGTGAACACAATGTTGGCAAGTCGCAACAACAACAATACCAATACTTACCATTACTCTCAAACGCATTACCGCTCCCATACAGTCCCAATATCTCCACTACAATCTATACCCGATGATTCCGCAGTCTATAATATTCGTAATGCTGCTCAAGCATCATTCGACAATACCAACATACCCAGATCGTCTCTCCAGGCAACACGAGTAGTAGCGCCAAACCGAGACGTGAGTCTCTTATCAAACCTCTCTTCGAACACGGTACCGTATAATAATAACCGCGACCAGTCGTACGATTACGAGATGGCATCAGCCGCATCGTCGTCCACTGGCCGTCCATCACCACAATCATGGAACCATTACCGTAATGCACTGGCCGCACTATCAACGACACTGAAAGACCTCATGTTTCCAGGCTGGACGCCGCATCTCGTGTACACTGTCAACGAAGGCAAGAAGGATCTAGACATTTTGCTGGAACTAGCTTCCAGAGACGAGTCTACTGACACCGATACGCTTGTCCGCCGTGCATCGCTCTACACCGAGTATGACGATACACGACGCACAGCAGCAGCAGCACGTACACAATCCATAGACGAAACCAATAGCCAAATAGTATGGAATGATGCCAAAATCGATGAATTGATGCCCATCATCGCATCACTATGGCATTCCATCAATTGTCGTATCGATTTAATCAAAAGTGTCATGAAGACACACTATCTGAAATTTCGCCCGTCTGCTTCGGCTCAAGAGCTGGAGCTGGCGTTGTCGTCTATGAGGCCAGACAGGCATGTATTCAGAGACGTTGTGGTTCCTTCAGCTGTGGGGTACGATGATACGCTTAACCTTATGGAGTCGGGTGTGGAGGAGATGATTTCGCTAGAAAAGTTGTCGCAGTATGTTATGGGTGTTGTTAATTTGATTCCGCATGCTGATGATTTTATGGAGCAGTATGATGAGTATCAGAGACAGTTGCGTGATGAGCAGCGGCAACTGCAGGAGCAACAGCAACAATTACGAGATGATTATGGTGTTGAAAAGAGGGGGTTGAGTCGATGTGGGGTTAGTCGACGTGTCTTGACGTATGTACTCGCTGCTGCATTGCTGCTTGTCGGGTGTGCTTGTCTGGTTATTGGGATCATGCTGCTGGCTCATAGGCCTCACGTGGTATTGTAAAGCCACTCGTAGTGTGGTGTGTAAAGATATTTTTGGGACATTGAAATAATGTTTACAAAACAAGGCCTCATTATAAAACAATATCTAAGGAAATATAATGGTATTCAAACAAAGCAAATCACACTGTGCAACATCATCTTGTGGTTGTTGTCTATCGATTTGCGACAGGTTTATGGAACGACCCAACAGCATCCACAACACATGGTGCCATTTGCAAGCTGGAAACGTTTTGCTGAAATACGCTTTTCTTAGAGTAAGCTGCTTTAACTGACAGCGATCAGTAGACAAAATCTTGAGAAAACGGTAATTGAAATCAGAAGAATAGCCAACCCAAGACACATGCATTTCCAATATCATAAGTAGTTTTCTTTCCTTTCCAACGTGTCATGAAATATGATAATCACGGAAATGGATAATCATGACGTCTATGAAGCCGAATCTAAAATCTTCATATCACTCCTGAGAAGTTTGTATCACGTTTGGTCACGGCAATTCGTGGTTTCAATCGTAAAGATGTACGAGCTAGAAGGTGTCGCAGGTAAGCTTTACTATATTATCGGATTCCAACCTGACATCTAATGTTATTCAGCAACTATTAGGAAAATGTGCAATTGTCACGGGAAGTTCCAGCTTGATTGGCATGGGATTCAATCTGTCGATACATTTGGTGTCGAAAGGGTAGCTACGTGCCAAGATCACTTAATTTGCACCACTTCACTGAATCTGGATTGTCGTAGGTGTAATGTGGTACTCGCTGATTTGAATTCTGGAGGTGAACCATTCGCACTCCAAACACATCTTCTCAAATCCAATTTTGACCGGCGAACTATTTAGATCAAGCATTAGCTGAAATCGAAAAGAAGCACGGTAAAGGGCATGCCATATTCGTCAAGACTGACGTTACGAAAACTGCCGATCTACTGAACTTGTATGATACTGCGTACAAGACGTTTGGTGTTGTTTCCATTGTTGTGAATAATGCTGGTACGCTCCAACGAAGTCCGGCAAACACTACGAACGTGAGGAATGTGCTCAAGTTTTATCTCTGTTATAAGGGATCTGGAGCAACCCGGAGCAAATTGACGATGAGAGCAACGCTTGGAAGAAGATGTTGGATGTCAATCTTACAGGTTTGTGTCTTAGTTGTGTACTCTACTTGCTTGTTCCCTCATCTTTCTCTAGCTTACCATATGATTGTTTCTCATAGCCGTAATCGAATCAACGTTCATCGCCATCCGCCACTTCAAACAACACAACGTCAAGGGCGGCGTCGTTGTATGTACATCAAGCTATGCTGGGCTCTACCATGCCTCAAACCCCGTATACGGGGCGAGCAAATACGGTGTGATTGGATTCATACGATCATTGTTCTACCTCTACAAGCGAGGTGAAGGAATCCGTATCAACGCAGTCTGTCCATGGCTCGTGCAAACGGATATGGCAAATGCTGGACTGTCGCGGCCAGGAGTAAAGGATACACCGAAAAGAGGAGCTTGGAACATGCCGGTTCCTATGGATATAATGGTGGAGGCATTCTGTAGAGCCATTGGCGAGAATCGGACTGCAATCGCATATGAGGGAAGGCCCGATGGCGTGAAGGCGACAGAGCCTCTAAAAGCGGATCTGCCAAAGGACGTTCCCCTACCAGCCAAACATTAAATACTCCATAAGTCGTATAACTTCAATTAGTTGAAAAAACAGTAGGTCATGTTGAAAACGCAGCTCGCATGAGGAAGGGGGACGCGTTTTGAAGGTTGTAGTAGTACTTTAGTTGTGCTTTCTTCTTTTCAGTTTAATAACAATCAAAACAAACGCGTTGAGCCTCGCTCGGTGTCCAATTTTTTCGTACAAACTCACGTTGAATGGAGCTGGTGGTGAGCGATGCGACATTTTCGAGGCGTATTAATGTCTTTTGACTCGAATTTCCGTCCAAATCAATGAATTGCGTTCCAATCACGTAAATTGCATTTCGATTTTTCAAACTCCACTTGTCTGTCAACAAGTCGATACAGAGAAGAGGGAAGCGCCAGGTCATCCAGTAAAGGAAGGTGTACATCATGAAGGGTATCATAGCAGCAGTTAGCCTGTCGTTGTCCTTGTTTTCCATCGTATCAGCACAAACGACAACCACTGCACCAGTTTCGACCTCCTGTGCCTATGCAAGCGGAGCCCTGCCTACAGCAGCAGCTGCATGTGGGGCCTCGAAAGATCTCTTCCTCGATGATTTCAACATTAACGATGCATCCAGGCCGACGACTGGTATGAATGAACCGACTCCTTGTAGTCTATTTCTAGTAAGCCACAATTTCTGACCAGCACTTTCTTGAACAGGGGAATCCGGCGTGACTAGGTTACCACAACCACCAAAGAACATTACAGGAGCTGTATACTACAATTTGAATGGGGGTGACTATGGAGAAGGAGCTGCCCCATTCTATGTCACAAATGGATCCATGACAATCACCGCAAACAGTGACTCGTCTGTCGATGGAGAGTTTGCTTCTCACCCGGGCACTGCTCCTACATACAACTACTGGTAAGGTTTTGGTCGTTGGGTCGAGTGAACCGACCTTCTAACATATTTGTGAAACACAGGTTTAGCAAATACAACCCATGTGCGTGTTTCGATGCTACCAAATACGTATCACTGGTCATGGAATTCAGTGCCGATCCTGGCTTGGACTTTAACATTACGTATACTCAGCATGCTTCGGATTGTCTGACCAGAACCATTGGTATGAATTCAGTAGCACGATTCTCTTTTGCTCGCGTTATTAACTCTGTTCTTGATCACCGCAGACTCGGTATACTACCCGTTCTCAAAGTTCATCAAGCCAACGGGCGCTCGCCAAACCCTCATATTGCCCTTCAGCCTCTTTACCAAGAATCTCGTTGGAGGTGCATACGATCTAAGTCACATCAAGGACTTGACCTTTGTCAACATGAACCCAATGTATGTTGCCTTCTAACAATACAATTGTTTTGACAATGGCACTAACCGTAATATCATACAGGGGAGCTAAACTGACGGTCTACAAGATGTACCTCAGCAGTGCTTGTGGCTCAAACCTCACAGCCGCTTCAGCACCAAATACTACATCGACATCTACTAGCAGCAACAATGCACCACAGAGTTTGCTGGCAAACTCGGTTTCTCTGGCCTTGATTGCCGGCCTTGTCGCAATGTTTGCATGAGGATCTCATCAACACACACACACATATAATAGCGAGTGATAGTAATACGGGTTTTGCACATTTCTTAACTACAATAGTAATACATATTTTACTGGAAAAGAGTCCGTGTTTGCAAACCTTTTTCGCGAATGTCAGAGCAGTGTCACGGTTAGTGCAACGTTGAACTTTAAAAACACAAACGAAACAAAATATGGAACGAATCAACGCTTTAGCGAGACAATTGGCCGGCTCAGGCGACTCATCTGAGTCTGTTGCCACTGTAAATGCCACCAAGCGTCTTACGCAATTGGACCGTTCGGTAGCTGGACGAGTAGCCATCGTAACTGTATGTTTGGTCAACATACCGCACCACGCTTTACTTCACCATGCTAAATATCTCCAAACATCTTGTAGGGAGCTGCCAGTGGTATGGGAAGAGCCACCGCTCAACTCTTTGCTGATGAGGTCGGAAATCAACCACATTTCTTCTACGTCATTAAAACAAGACACTGACGCACAAGAACTTTGCAGGGTGCCAGAGTTGCTGTTGTTGATATTGGCGAAGACAGAGTCAATGCCGTCGTCGCTGAAATCAATACCGAGTATCCTGGACGTGCTGCAGGCTTTGTCGTCGATGTGTCGGACTCTGCTGCTTTGAAGAGACTTCCTGGAGGTTTGGGCATATGGATGTAATCCTTGTGTATCAGCTCAGCCAAATGACTTACATGCTCCAATTTAGACGTTGTCAAGAGGTTTGGCCAGATTGATATCCTTGTGGTAGGTACCTGCAACAAGAGCGGCACATTTGTCTTATGAATCCATCATCATTCTGATTCTTACCACTCTCCATTCCCACCAGAACAATGCCGGAGTATCCCTCGGCGGAGGTGCCCAAACCCCCGATGCCTCATTCGAAGAAACATGGACCAAAACCGTTGCAATCAACTTGACTTCCCATGCGACTTTAATTCGAGCTGCATTGCCCTACATGATGAAGAGCGATTCAGCACGAATCGTCAACATTGCTTCTACCGAGGCTCTATTGGCTTCTGCCGGAAACGCTGCTTACAATGCTACAAAAGCAGGTGTTTTGGGATTGACTAGGTCTTTTGCTGTCGAGTTGGGCAGACTTCAGAATATTACTTGTAATGCTGTTATGCCTGGGTAGGTCGTTGTTGGGCCTAGATGGAGTTTCAATGTTCAATAGCCGATTTTTAATGACTGTTTTTGCTCCCGATATAGACCCATTCGAAGTAAGCATTGGATATGATAGTGCTGAAACTGCTTATAATTCCGAACGCGCTCACTCTCCACATTGAAATATTCACTGGGAATTCCATCTTCTTCTAGCTGGAATGACTGCCCGTGTCCCAGACAACGACAAGGCTCTCTACGCCAAGCGTCGTGTACCATTACGACGATACGGTGAACCTGAAGAAGTCGCTCAGGTGTAGCTCTTGAAACGTTGCCTTTTTGGCGTCAAAGAATTAGATCTCATAAACTGTATTCAAATAGGTTACCGTCAGTATCTGCACTCCTGCTTTCTCATTCTTGAATGGAGCTCATATTCCAGTCGATGGTGGAATGAGGTGAGTTGGATCATCCAAAAGAGAACAGCATGAAATTGCAGCAGTACTGACTGAACATTTTGTCAATTAGCATCCGTCACACGTAAGACACACAAGTTTCAGTATCAATTACAAGTAAAAGAATCGAAATGAATATATGTGGTATATTCAAATTATCGCTCTGTGTTTGTGATTTTGGTTTGTTGCAACGTTGTGTATGTATGCTGCTCCAAGGACGACACAATCGAGACAAGACCTTCCTTAGCATCATAACCCAAGGAGCCATGAAAATTTGGCAAGTCCACAAGCATCTGTGTGCTTTCATTTACAAAGAGTAGAGAGAGTACTACCCAAAAAAAAGAAGGTGTTTGGGATTGACTATGTCTGTTGCTGGTGAGCTCGGCAGACTTTAGAAATATGAAACACAATGTTGCCTGGTATGTGGGTATTGAATGAGATTGTATATCAATGGTTTATACCCGTTTGTCCATCTCCGGTAGGCCCGTTGGAGTGAGGAGAGGATCTGATAGTATCGAAGCTCCTGGTGGTACTGACACATTCACTGTTGGAATCATCTTTTGTGGCCAGAATAATTCAAGAGTCCCAGACGATGACAAGACTGTACACCATATGCTTTGGATTATGACGACGATATGGAGAACGGTAAACAGTGGCACAAGTATAGGACCATGTTTTGTGGTTTTTTTTAGCTGAACGAATTAGTTTGAGATCAACAACAAATATTTCGAAAAGGGGAACGTCAGGATCTGCACTCCCGCCACTTTTGGATTGTAGCCCATATTCAGTTGACGGTGGAATGAGGTGAATTTGGTTCATGCAAAAAACTCCACATCATATATGGCTAACTGTTAATTTTGTCACTAGTATCCGTCTCACGTATGTCAATCAAGGTTTAGGTCCAATTACAAGTGAAATGTTTTCAAACGAATGATCATATTTAGCATATTCAACCGCTCTGCATTTTGTGCGTGTTTCTCGTTTGAGTTGGTGAAACGTTACAAGCAAGTCCAAGAATTGGAACAGCACATGCTTCAACATCAAGAATTTAGACGATATGGGGCACTGATATATCACGACACAGTGACTTCATATGTGTGCATTTATTTTCAAGAGGTTATAGCTAAAGTGAGCCAAAAAGCATCAATGTACACCCTCTCATAGCACAACACCTCCAACCACAATTCCCAACAACCCAACCATCAGTCCCCCAACTCCCAACTTCCTCCCCGCACTCGTCGAAACCTTGATCGTATTCTGCCCCGTAGCAGTCCTATTCGCAACAGCAAACCCTACAGTCCTTTGCTGTATATCCCAAACCGTATAAAATGACCTCAAAAACACATTCCCCATCAACCCGCCAATCGCATTCCCAAGATTCACACCAGCAATACCACTCATACATGTTCCGTCATTGGGCAGCGTGTATGCGTAATCGTTACCGTTTGTAACCATGGTTACTTGGTTGGCGAATGTGAATGATATGGGTGGGAGATTGTTTATTTGGTCGCAGGGGACGCTCCAGAGGGCGTAGCCACCTCCTTGTGTGTTTGATGGGTTGGAGCCTGGGATTTGGGAGTGGATTTGGGTTGCGATGTCTGATGGTAGGATAATGAAGGATGTGCCAGTGTCGAATACTACGGTTATTGGTTGCTGCAGTGAGATGGGCGTGGGCGTGTTTAGTTTATTGCTTTTAGTGGTGGTTTTGGCCTTGGTGGTGTTGGTTTTAGTGGTGCTGTTGCCTACTGATATGCTGGTCAAGAGATTTGACCAAAATTGAGCTGGTGCTGTACTAGAGCCAAAGTTGCATGTCAGCTAATGTGAATGATGCCAAAACGTATTTGTGATAACTCACGTAGTCGATACAGGAAGAGTACTGATATTTCCAATGTATTTAGTTGGATCAACACCACCCACTAATCAAGGAAAAAGTCAGCTGGCAATCCCGGAGAATTGCGTTTGAAACCAGACATCAGCAACTTACGAATAAGCTGTCCATTATTCGAAGTATTATCAATCCAGTAACTAAAGATCGGAGCCGCAACACGTTTCTGAGCTACCAATGAACTAAACCAAGTCGATGTGGAAGCTATAGGTAACGAAAATCCCATGATGCCATCCGTAGGATCTGGAATCAAGAAAGATATTAGTCACACTTGTTGGCGAAAAAGACACTCCAATGGAGAAAATCATCAATACCATCAGGTTGAAAATTCGTCATGTTAGTCGCTTCCACGAACGAGAATTGGTTTACAGATAGCCCCGCAATGGACACAGTGTCCTTTGTGCTGATCCCGTTTACTTGTGTACCATCGGCGTAGCTAATTGGTCCAGTCTTAGTCGATGATGCAAAGCTGGTTAGAGATTGTTGAGCATCGTATCTCTTGCCGGTGCAGAAAGCGCACATTTTCGATCGAATCCATCTATTTAGAATAAGAATTAGGTCTTAATGCATTTCAAGCAAAAAAAACGTCTGGTCGAAATGCACACATACGCTACACTAGAACCTGTATCGAACAACACAGTAAAGGTCTGTGCAGGACTGCCAAAGTTTACGTTTCCAAAGTAAGAGAACAGCACCAGCCTATGTTGAAGCGTCAGTAAATACCAGACCACATATCAAATCAACGACAACCAAGTTGTGGTTCGTACCTCATATCAGATCCCAAGTTAGACACCCCAGTTTGCGCTTGACGTGCTCGTAAGCGTATATAATCCACTTCACGCTTGTACAGCGGTATTCTGAAATCAGCGATCGTATTATTAGTAAAAGCACGAGGTGTACGTTTTTGCGATCAACGTCAACAACATACGTGATAAAGTCGCCAGATTCGCTGCGTTTATGATGATTTATATTCGAGGCATTCGATATAGTACCAATTCTCCCCTTAGGCATTCTAAAAAGAAATGTGTTTTTGGGTTGGCGTCCGTTTGATGTTGGGAAAAAAGTGAGAGACACTTACTTTGCTGAGGACTGACATATCAGCAGAAACGCACATATTAGTAGGTACAGACCTTTGACCATCTCTTCCCTAACCAGTGTCCTTTGCTTTCCGTGCCGTTGTATCAGAGCAAGCTGCACACCTTTTAACAAGGCATCGAATAATCAGACGGGTTTATCTTCACATTCACAAATAATATATTTTTCAAATGAGGCGCTTGCTGATAAATATTAAAGATAAACAAAAAGTCTCAGACTACGAACACGTTCAAATGACAAGATGTCCAACTACTAATTTTCTGCTTTTGGCCAAAAGTGCTTGTACGTATCAGATTCAGGCGCATCAAATATCCTATGAGTGAGAGCGTCGAGCGCTTGCTTGGGATCAGCTGGTAATCTATCAGGGTATTTGGTGTGAGCTGGCAAAAAAAAGTCTACCATTGACTCATTGTATCCAAACACTTACTCGTTATTCAGCTTAAAATTATACTGATCCGCCTCCTTATCATGCACAAAGAACCTCGGCACCCACGGCGCACCACTCTCACAACGCTCCTTTTGCAACCTGCGTTGATTATCCTCAATAGCCGACTTCTCATCCGTAGCAGCATCCAAATCTTTCGTATGAATAGCTTTCGTGACCTGATGCCACAATCGACGTGACTCGTACTCTTCTTGTTGGATCTCAGGATGTACGCTTTTATGAGATACGGGGTGTGACGTGGCGTCAAAGAATAGATTCTTCTTTTCAGAACCGTTGCTGCCACGAGTGGGAGAGGCTGATGATGGGGATGAGTTGGCTGAAGATGATGGAGACAGGAAGATTTCGTCAGTCCATTTTCCGGATATGGTGTAGAGGGTTTCGTTGGTGGATTCGTTGCGGATTTTGCCTGATATGCCGTTGTATGTTCCTGTAAAGAAGCCCTGAATTGTAAACAAAGTATGAGGACAGTTAGCTGATTGAAACACATCATCTTTACGCACTCAATAATGCCCCTGATCAAAAACTTTTGAACCAAGTATGAGCACCAACGAAACTCACCTTAACTTTAAACTCAATCTCACAAACCAAATCATTCTGGGGACACTTTATCGTGATAACATCACCCAATTCCAGAAACAGGGTTCCGAAAAGAATACCACGAGCATACATTGTTGGGAAAGTAGCCTCGTATTCTTCCTCAGGAAAGGCTGAGAACTTGACACGAGCACCTCCATGGAACATTACTGCTGCCGAGTTGCCTAGATACTATGATAAGGAGTATTGGTGAGTTCTCACATTGGTCATGCCCAAAAAATACTATGTAGGTGGTATACAAACCTTTGATTTTGGCCTCAAATCGCCCTGAATCTCCACCCCAACCTCCGGACACGTATAGTAATACGTAGAGATTGGAGGATGATGAGATATCTGCTCAGCGACATATATCGATGTAGCATTGTTGTGAGACGGATGATTCCACTGACACCTGAAAATCTCTCCCAAGACAGGATTATAGGGTTTCTTTACACCCTTGGGCTTTACGTGCCATCCAGACAAGTAGTATCGTACTACTTCGACGAAACGCTCCAAGGGATCTTGTTTCGTTACGGCACTAGAGAAAACGAGCACACAACAAAGTCGTGAGAAGGCGAACAGCGAAAACAAGAGAAAGAAGCTTGGTATAATTGGTGCTGCTTCATAACCATTGATCATTTTATGATATCCATTGAAAATTTTATCCAAAAAAAGCAATCTTTACCAGTCCTCACCTGAACAAAATCTCAGGATGCGATATATTATCAGTGAGCTTCTCCAGCATACTACGTGGCTCCAGCACAAACGTAGGCAGCGTAACACGATGGAAATCAGCGCCTTTTCCCAATTGTCCTGCAATGTTTTAGACATATTAGCGAACGTCTCCAACCAAAATCCAACTAATCACAGACAAATCTACCTATAATACTCAAAATAATAGACCCCTGAGCTTCATCCAGAACCTCAGTATCATCAACACCCTCCACATCGTCCTTGCCCAATGTTGGATTTGTAGGTGATGAAACAGCTGATCCCGCAGCAGATCGACTCACACGTGTCGAGTCGCTTGTTGATGAGCCCGGCATTAGAGTTGCGAGGTTTTTGGAGAATGATGAAGGCATGTTTTTATGTGTGTTGTGTGTTTCGTGTTGGGTTTGAGATTGTTTAGGCTCGTTTTTGATGAGCGGTCGGTGTAGAATAAATAGACAAAATAAATAGATACTCTAATAAAATGATATGAGATGGGCTTTTCTATGGGAAAACACGTTCATTGCTGGTTTTTACTCACGGCGTCTCAAGAAACGGTAGTCAAGGAACTCCGACAGTCCAAGGGTATAGCTCGAGTAGACGACGATGAGGCCGGCTCACGTATACACTCCAGACCTAAAATTTGGTATTGAATTTTGACCTTGTGAGCAACTGCCTGCTTTTTCACCCAATCGCAGCAACAAGGGTCGCCTGTTTTTTGTGCTTGGGAAGTAGAGACACGAAGAAAAGTAGAGACACGAGAAAGCGCTTAAATCAGTTTCACTAAAAATTATAATCAGATATATACATCCAAACACAAGATACAATGCAAGTCTATCTAGCATTTAACACGCTCGCTGGTAAATGTGCTATCATTACGTGCTAAACACGTGCCAAAAAAAGACGTCAGGGCGATCATAGCATTTCGCAAATACACGCACGAAATTCTTACCCCAATGTTCGAAAAGATGGCTGCTAACTTATCCCCCCTCGAATTCCATGCAATGTCGTATATGAGTCCTTGAGCATCGACATTCTTTAACAAGGAACCGTCCTAAACCAACAAATACTGTATTAGATACGAGTACAAAACGCGAAGATGCAAAAAACAGCAATCTTCATAAAGTATGTCGCCACCTCGTACCTTCATAGACCAAACTTTGATCGTCCCATCCTGCGATCCCGTTGCTAAAAACAACCCACCAGGACTAAAACTGAGTCCATAGATATCACCAGTATGCTTCGCAAATGAATACAAACAAGTGCCCTTGTCTACATCCCAAATACGTGCAGTGGTGTCAAAACTGGCAGTAGCCAACAACCTCGGTTTAATTCCATCCCGTTGCATTGTTCCACTTCCAGGGGACCATCTTACAGTATAAACTTCACCAGCGTGATCTCTAAAGTCTCTATACGGCTCTTCTTGATCAATATGCCAGACTTTGGCAGTCTTGTCCTCGGAACCTGAAGCTAGATATGTGTATGTGGGATCCCATTTTATGGAACTCACGTCCATGTCATGCCCTCTAAACTGCTGTAGTGGTTCGAGCATACCCAACTGACATACAAATATGGTATGGTCGGCTGAGCTGGTTGCAAAAGTGGTGTCGTCCTTCCAATCCACATCCAAGACAGAATCTAGTTAAGAATTACGAATAGTGAGATGGATGCTTATTGACTAAAACACATACACCTGTTGTCTCGGTAACTTTGTTTACCTGTATGGAACTCGAACTGCTGTCGACACTCTCCAGTTGCAGAGTCCCACACAATGGCACTTTTATCTCTGCATCCCGTCAACAGGAGGTCGCCCTTCTTGTTCCACTTGATTGACAAGATCGGCTCTGTATGTTTTGTAAAGACATGCAGCAGTCCACCTTGGCGCGACCATATTCTAGCTACTCCATCCATTGACCCAGTTGCCAATTTGTCACCACCAGGCTAATGTAAACAAGCATTAGGAAGTTGATTTGAACTCGCTTAGAAGAATCTGCATCGGCGTGAGATCTTACATTCCAGTCCAATGATATCACATGTTGTGTTTCAGCAATGTTGCCCTCCTTATTTACAAGTGTAGTAGGCGGCTGACTCAATTGACCAGGCCTATCTGGTATACTCCAAATTTTGGTAGTTCCATCGGCGGATCTGCGCAGAAGGAGGCGGATTAGTACAAAAGCCCATTTGGAGTACATAATACGCGGTGATCATCCTGTCATCAAAACACACACCCAGTAGCAAGAGAAGCAGAATAAGTAGAATTCCAACTACATGCAGCCACGACACCTCCATGACCTTCAAGTCTGGTGATTGCGTTTTCTGGAATGGTCAGGTAGTCAGGTTCTTCCGGCAGATCTATGGCCATTCGATCACCATTTGTTTCCATTACATCCACTATGACATCTTCTCGATCAAAGTTTGATGATTGGTTTTGTTTGTTTGGTGCATTTGTGTTTGTTGGTGCTAAAAGAATTGACCTCCAAATCAGTTCATATCGACGAATGTGTCAACGATACAAAACTACTCACAGCCAGTTTCGGCATCCCTCCTTATTCTCTTAGCATTGGTTCGGTCTCCAGTACCTTGATCCGACTTTCTCGTCCTCTCTCTCTCCCTCTTGTTGGTATTGACTTCCTTGTCTGAATCACCTCCACCACTAATGCTCGGGCGATGATTTGATTGATTTGGCGGTATAGCAGGTTGTGGTTTTATGTTGATGGGCGGTGCATTGTTGTTGTTGTTGGATGTTATGTTATTACCATTGTTATTGTTTGTCGTTGATGAGGACGAGGACGATGAAGATGGTTGTTGCTGTTGCGGTATAGCTGAAGCAGGCTGATTTGATGATTGCTGTGGGGAGGGTTGATGCTGGGATGGTGCAGGCTTGACTGGTCTCTTCCTTGTTTCGGGTTCGTCAGGTAATATTGCACATTTATGTGGCAGTACTAGCGAGAATGGGGCATTACATCTCTTTTCACTTCCATCCTATCAGAATGAATAAAATCTGTTTTAGAGGTGTTGCATTTACAGGGTTTGAATGAGTGATTGTGGTCGGCCAACCTCGTTGATGTGAGTTTCGACTTCAGTATATTGCAATCCTTTTTGAAGAAATGCAATTAATGTTCCAGGTCTAACTAGAGCCCCCTTTATCTCTGATTTCTGGATGGCGGCCTCTTGTTGGAAGCTAAATGTAGAGTGAGTGAAGCCTACCAAGTACATATATAGTCAGGTATATGAGGTCTTCCGTTTAACATTTTCAGACGAAAACCGGTGATGCGAAATACAGGAATACGTGTTAACATACCCGACTCTAATAAGTAGCGATAGACCAAATAATTGACCTGGTCGCTGGTTATCGTCAGATGAGCTGCCGACTTGTCATTCTGTGCCATTTCTGAGAATTGACATTTGACTGTTTGTTTTGATGATGGACGAAGGACGGATGGCGGATTGTCGAATACTAGACCCTTTTAGACTGAATAGTATCTATTGAAATCACGCGTATTTACTATTTTGACACTGAAATCTAACAATGAACCCCTCAAAATGCATGTCCATTGAGATACATACAATGTGATAAACGATGAGGTGGTTGTTTCTTTCTTCGGATGTCTCGGACGATTCTCGCTCATTCGATTTGAACGATTCGAAATTAGCGCGTCTGATGCTGCACCTTGTCTCTACATGAAGTAGAGGAGGCCGTCATGGTTGAAGGTCGATGAGCAAAAACCGCGAATTCAGAGAAAATCAAACAGCAGAAGAATGACGATTATTCTTACGGTGATCTAGTTGGGGGTTGTAGTGTTTTTGGCATCATATTTACACCGATGAAAGATATACGCATATCGGACCAACTCAAATAAATGATCGAAGTGTTGCCCAAACTTCCGAGAGAATAGTTGCTTACGTACGTAGACCACTGGCTTGTTTTGTTTGTCGATTCCCTTCAACCTTACCACTACCACTTTCAAAATCCAGACGAAGAGAGCCAAGGCAGCATTGACTTGTAGGTACTTGCAGACACATATCATCCATTCCCAATCTTGACTCTAGCCAATCCCGCCATATATGATGGCCAGCACGGTGGTTTCATCCAATGCCAGTGTCCCTGCACAACAACGATTAGCGTCTATGAATGAAGGCCTCTGGATGCAAATAGGTGAGTTCCCCCCACCTCACAGTCTACATCGTATGGAAACATATGCAATCGAATTCGATCTATCCGGTCAACCTTGCCCTTGATTGTCTGTTTCTTGAAACTCGGCTTCCCCATTAACAAATGATGTGATGTTTGTGGTTTCAACTTATGACTCCTTAAAACTGAAAAATGCCGTTTTTAAGGTACCCTCGCAGAAACCGTGAACGAATTAGACAAGGCAATGAGTGCATATGAAAGTGCGCTTCGTCACAACCCGTACTCAATACCTGCTCTGACTGGAGCGGCCGCTCTGTGCCGAGCTAAAGAACAATACGGAAAGGTAAACAAGTTTTATTTTATTTTTATCTCTTTACACTACACTTGCATGCTGCCTCGATCGATCTCTTCTAAACTCGCATCTTGTTTTTCAACAGGCTGTCGAGTTTTATCAACGTGTCTTAAACATCAATGGTGATAACGGAGAAGTATGGGGCGCGTTAGGATACTGCTACCTGATGATGGAAGATCTGCAAAAAGCATACACCGCCTATCAACAAGCATTGTATCATTTACCGAATCCAAAAGAACCCAAGTTATGGTATGGCATAGGTATACTTTACGACCGATATGGATCCTACGATCATGCGGAGGAAGCATTCTCGGCTGTAATACGCATGGACCAGAAATTCGAAAAGGCCAATGAGATCTACTTTCGACTGGGCATCATATACAAACAACAAGGAAAACACGAACTCTCGCTACAATGCTTCCAGTATATATTGACTTGCCCGCCCAAACCACTAACTGAAATCGACATATGGTTTCAGATCGGCCATGTATATGAACAGCAGAAAGAGTATCAACGAGCTAGAGAAGCATATGAAAAGGTGTTGGCTGAAAACCCAAACCATGCCAAAGTCTTGCAGCAACTGGGATGGCTGTATCATCAACAACCTAGTACATTCTCAAATCAGGAGCTGGCCATCTCCTTTTTGACTAGATCTATCGAAGCAGGTAAATTGATTTTTTACTTTTTTTTTCGCCACGCGAATGACCAAATATGATTTCAACCTAGATCAAACGGATGCCCAGACGTGGTACTTGCTCGGAAGGTGCTATATGGCCCAACAAAAGTACAACAAGGCCTATGACGCCTATCAGCAAGCAGTATATCGAGATGGTCGGAACCCAACCTTCTGGTGCTCAATTGGTGTATTATACTATCAAATCAACCAGTATCGGGATGCTCTCGATGCATATTCTCGAGCTATACGGCTCAATCCATACATATCGGAAGTCTGGTATGACCTGGGAACCCTTTACGAGTCGGTGAGTCTTTCCCCCAGAAATGTGGTTTGATGTTTGATGCGCAGATTCAACCCAGATATGAAGTATCGGAAGTTTCCGAGTCATACGAACCTTACTAACAGGTTATTCTATGCAGTGCAACAACCAAGTTCATGACGCATTGGACGCATACAGCCGAGCCCTAGAACTAGATCCAAACAATCCACACATAAAGCAAAGGTTGCAAATGCTCAGGAATCAAGCGGCTGGTACTACTACTACTACTGGTCATCAATCGCCGCATCCATCGCCACCAGATACAACGTCCAACAATGTCACAGCAGCACCACCAAAAACAAATGGAAACCATGTCGCTGCTGGCCCGACACCATTCTATCAAGGGCCTACACCACCCACTCAAATGGACTATGCAAGACAAGACTCTCGCTCATCTTCCGTTAGTGTAAGTCACTCTCCACCTTTTTTGCTTTATTTAGAGTTTTGTGTCTCGGGGAAATTGTTCCACATCCTTCGTTTTGTCGGACGGTCGATTGTTTGCACTGTCCAAAATGACATCAATCGACGCTTGAGCCATGTGTTTTGCTCATTTATGGTATACGGGCGGAAGTCTGGGGCAAGTGAAAAGCGTCCGAGACCCAAGTGGTGGAAGTTGGGTATTTAGCCTGGATTGTTTGGAGGCTGAGCAGAGCCAATCGAATGTTTGCTAGTGGAGTTTCTCACACACAAGTTTATACGAATCTCCGCGGCTCTTACTAATTCATTTGCTGGTCATTTTAGTCTCACGATCATGAAAGGCGTGAATTGCCAATGATCCAGCAGCAGCAACAACAGCAACCACCACCACAACAACAGGTACCGCCACCACCATCATCCTCATATCCACCTCACTCTGTAAACCCAGTACCATCACTACACTATACCATTGATAGTCAACAACAACAACAGCAACATAACTTACCATCAATCATAAATCGGCAAAACAACGGTTTGAATACACCACCAACAGCATCATCTCTCCCAGGCCTTAAACCCATAGACGCTCGTGACTCTGGCCGAAACACCCACTCGCCAAAACCACGAATAGAATCACCATACCCTCCTCCCCCTCATCACCATCATAATAATGCTTCTCCTCATATACAGCAGCCGCAGCAACAACATCATCCCTCGTCAACTGTCTCGTCATACAGTGACGAAGACATGAGTGGCAATGGAGTACACTTGGCACCTCTGTCGTCGCAGCACATTCATAGTCCAACTGGAAGTTATCCACCCCCAAACAACACTCTTAATGGTAGTAGCATGAATGATGCGAGGTCACGTCCGTCATCTGCTTCAAAGAGTGGGAATGGAACGCCGTTACGCGGGCCACCACCACAACAGGGTGGTGATTATCATAATGGGTATAATAATGGCAATGGGACGACGATACACCAGCAACCACATCAACAGAGTGAGGAAGATCGACGAGCTGCTGAGGCCGCCCATGTAGCTGCGGCCGCTGCACTAGTAGATGTAGCGTCGCAACCCCGCGATCGCAGTACGTGGTGGAATCCAAATGGGAGTGAGAATGTGGAGCGTGAAAGAGTTGGTTTTGATAGCAGGAAGTCTCCGTCGTAAGAAGGAAGGAAGGAAAAAAAGCATGATGTGTCGTATAATTGCAACAACTAAAAACAAACAGCTGTAATGTCTTTTGGTGTCTATTACCCCTTTTATATGTGTAGTCATCTTGGTATTTCCTTCATTCAAAAATAAGCTTTGGTTTATTCCATTGGGGGTAAAAATATGTGAGGTGTTTCAGTTTATATTGTTGTGTTTATTACATTTTGTGTGTGCAGTCTAGGTTTGGTACCCATGCAATCCCATATCAAATCTCACTCTAGTCCAATTCATATTAATCTAATCTATATACCATCAACAAGAGCAGCCTCAGCAACCCTCCCTCTTGCTTCTAGAGCCACCTCGCTCACCCTCCTCCACAACTCCTCCTCCAAATTCCTTACATCCTCAGCAACACCTCCCAGCAACGCACTATTCTCTTGTGCCCGTCTCAACAGATACGGAATTGCATCTATACTCTTGCCCCAGGGAATATACTTGAAACTCGCAAACCCACCCACAGCCAGCCCACTCGACACCCCATCCTGCATCCCCATCAGCTGTGCAAAACAAACTCCCCCACTCCTCCTATCAACTCCATACTCATCCATAAGTGATATCGCATGGCGGATTGAGTCTCGATTGTGCGATGCGACGACAAGGGACACCGATGTTGGGTGACGAGATATATGGGATATGAGGTATGATAATGCGGTATCGTATTGTGTGTGTGTTGCGTCTGCGGATGGGTTTATGGGATCTGGGTAAGAGTTTTCGTGGGCGCGACGACGTTCAGAGTTCATGTATGCGCCGCGCACCATTTTGATGGCAAAGGAGTAGTTGGAGCGCATGGAGCGCTCGACGTCGCGTTTTAGGCGGGGGAGGGCGTCTTTTAGGTATAGTTGGTATGTCTGCGAAACGAAAAGAGGTCGTGGTGAGCCTGAGATAAACAGGAGCGAAACATAAAAAAGTCGAACTGGATGGAGTGGAACTCGATGGATGGAGAGTGCAACTCACATTAAAGACAACTGGTCCACGATTAGCATCAGCAGGTGGATTTATACGTTCAGCAAGTCCATTCGCCACATCATCAATCTAAACAATTAAACACATTAAGACACTAGAAAACATTCGAAGACTACCATATAAAAACCACTTACAGCAGGCTGGAAGTACGTCTGCTCCGCATCAATCAACACTCTCACATTCCGTTCTCGAGCATACAGACATACACCCTTTAAATCCATCAATATATCATCAAACATCTCTAGATCTGATTTAGCTATTCTACTCAACAGTTTCCGTCCTTCTGGATGCCAGACAGAAAAGACTTGCGATAGCGAGACATTGTCGACTGCATGTTGATTGTTGAGTGAATTGTATATCTTGATTGCTTCGTCACGAGTAGCGCCAACTGATTGTACGCCCGTGAGGATATCGTCTCGGGTGATGGTATCTTTGGTAGATTGTATAGCTGCGTGTACGGAATTCAGAGCCGTAGACCAGTCCATGAGTGTTTGAGGAGGTACTAGGGCAGTGACTTTAACGGCGATTAGAGACCCGGGTATAGAAGCAGCTACATCAATACACTCCTTCAGTATCTTTGCACATCTACTAGCATATGCTCGGGCTTCATCAGCAGTTGGTTGTGGCGCATCAGAATCAGCTTCGATCGCATAGTCCAAGATAGATCCAATCCCTAACGAAGCAAACTTGGCCATTGTAGAGTTCACCTCCCCCATTTCTTCACCTCCACAAAAGTGCTTGAAGAATGTATTCCTTATGAATCCATGCACGAGTGGATCTATGTGCAGTGCATGACTCCATTTGAGTAGTGTTGGTGTCCACGAGACCAGCGTGTGCATTTGGCATAGCTTGAATACGAGTAGGGAGTTCAATATTTCTGTGATTGATTTAGTGCTATATGGCCGAGATGATGATAAAATATCACGTTCGATTGTGGGTGATGAAGCTGTTGATGAGAGCGGCAATGGTGATGTGGTCGGTATGGCGAGACTCACGGCAGCTAGTAGACCTCCAGCTAATAGTATTCCGGTTTTTGTTCTAGTGGTGAATAACTGGAAGAAGGGAGATCGTCGTCGTTGGGATTTGTTGGCTATCGTTGTTAAGCTTCTGTGGTATGGTAGTTGATGGAGGCCATGGATTGTAGTAGAAGGACGGCATAGTATCGGTAATAGTGGTATAGCTCGATATCGTCTCATTGATATACAGCCCTCTCAACTGGCCGGCTTAAAAATGTAGAGTCGGAATTAAGACAGACACGTGAATACACCTCATGACGATCAAAGAACTTTGCGAGCAGGGAGAGCAAGTGTTTAATGAGCTCGATCTATACGAGAACTGATGTCTTGTCTTTGGAACTTGGGGTTCCTGTTCAAATCAGCGACATTTTTACGCGTCTCGCTTTCTGAGCAGGCATTTTCGAATTTGGCAAATATTCTACCAATTTTACGGACCGTTTTCGTGGATCTCACACGGGAACGGTTATGTAAACGTATCCAACTCCTCAAAGACCTGTTGATCATACGTTCACAGCAAGTCACCATCGATTTATTAATGTGTCGGCCAAACTTCCGATAAGACTATAAAGCATCAACGATTTACATACAACGAGACGCATAGATTTCTCTTCCAGAGCACTAGAACTCTCTTCCTGGCGTGTTTCCGGATGTTTTATCGTCGGTGTGACTGAAGCACTCGCTATCTTTTCTCACAAAACATCAGCGAATCGATGATAAAGGACGAGCAGCTCGGGGGATCATGAACAACAGCCCCAAAATCGATGACATATTGGCTTCCCTTGCCATGCTGCAGAACGGTGAGCACCGATCGATGGAAACTTGTCGCCTTTTTACCTGATTTTGTTTCTAGTGTTGTTTTGCAAGTTACCCTTGGCGTCCACCAAAGATCTTGAGCTAACCGTACTACAAATAGGTGCTCGCCGGCTAGCAGAAGAAAAAGAAGCAGCTGCAAAAAGACATCTCTCCCAGGATGACTCTGAGATATCGTCACCAAATGCGATGCAATCGACTCTGCATCAGCAGCAAGGCGAATCGTCGTCATCAACAGCAGAACGGGATAGGCATGTTGCTTGGATGCACTTAGATAACAGAACACCATGGGAAACGCGGCAGGAGCCAGGTTTTGATCCAATACGATTCTTCCCTTTACCTATTCACAATCCTGGACAACAGATAACCAGCAACGGACTCCAATCCCAACCAATACAACACGGAGCGCCCATTGGCTCGATTCCATCTACGATGATGAATCCGTATGGATATGTGCCACAGTTACCGTTTGTGGGCATGCCTTACCAACGTTGGAATGGTGCACCTGCACCGATAACGATGAAACCGATACAATCGAGTGGCCCGACCACTGCTACACCTATAAATATACCCAAAGATCATAGAAATACCATGATATCGTCATCGCCTTCACCGTCATCCAGTTCGGCGTCATCTTCAGCTAGAACGCAAACCCTAATGATGGACAATTCGAGAAACAAGGCTGTTGGAATGCATATGGGTACATTAGAAACTGTACTAGAGGCTCCTACAGCTCCTGCTCAGCGGATCCAAGAAGGACATACAACGTATCTGAATAAAGGTTAGTGCTCAGAAATGTTGGCTGAGTCTTGTTGGGTTTAAATCTTGTGAGATGCATGGCTCATCATCCGTTTTTAACATTTCGTAGGACAATGGTATGCTATAACGATGGCAGACAAGGCGCCGAGTGATTTAGAACTTGTATCTTTGCTCAAGCTGGAATTCCATAATGACAATGATAGACGGATGGCAGCCTCGAATTGGAGGTATTGGTTATCAACGCAACCGTCTATTGAAGCACGAGCGCTAGAACTAGGCAAGTGACGAATGGATCATCTTTTCCGGGTTCCCAAATATTATCCATGAAACTTAAAAAAAAAGGTACATGTTGATGGCAAGGACTAATATCAACTTTTAATTTAGCGGACGATCCGGAAACATCGCTCATCGTACCTATAGAATCCCAAACGCCAGCATTCGACCGCATCCAGTTTCGCTGGAGATCCGATACACCCATACGGATATGTGTGAGATTCAATCTCTTATCAACAGATTTCTCACCGACAAAAGGAATACGTGGCCTACCACTTCGAATCGTGATGGAAACATGTCTGACAAACGGTGTCATCGTAGACCGTCAATACTCTAAAATCAAGCTCTTTAGAGATAAAGGAGCAAACCGCAAAAACCGTAACGAGATGAAGAAACGGACACGTAGCGGTGAAGCTCCACGTAACCAGACCGTTAATGCCGTATCACAGCAACCTAATAGCAAACCTGGATCTCCTCCAACGACGCCCGGATCACCTCATAACATGGACGAGGATACAGCGTCAACCTCAATGATACCGGACGGTTTCCTACCAGTGCTACCCACGACTGTATTCACACCAGCACCCGACACATTCACAGAATCAGACCTGATGAATGAAGAATTCATTGTTAAAATCAGTGCTGAGTTAGCAACCGGTAAACTAGCACCAACTCATGACTGGAATCGAATGAATGACAATGGAAACATGAGTAATAATAACAGTAATAATAGTAATCAGTCTCGTGTCTCATCACCTGTGATACAAGAGTCTGGTCAAGTCAGAGGAGGAAGTGTGCCTGTTGGTACACCTAATGGGCTAGTGCCATCACTAATACCGGTCGTCAAGACCTTTGAAATGACTCCTCGTGGATCTAATGAGAGTTTAGAAGTATTGCTGAATTCATGGAGACCAGCTGTCCCAATGCCTGTGAGGTTTCAGGGGCCTCCCAATGATGTAGGTAGTGTGAATGACGCTATGCAGGATGACGATAGTGTCATGTACTTTCCAGTGGTCAAGAGACCTAGAACGTGTAAGTTGAAGTGATTGAATTGTTGACTTGGATATATGGAAGTTGCAGATTTTTATGCGTCATTTTGAATCCAACATAAATCTCATTGTTGCATTTTTTCTAGCTACATGTATATACATAAAACGCCCAGACGATACCAGATACAAGGCCATATACCTAAACGAACGCACAGTCAACGAACTCACATCCAGAATATACGAAAAACTGTCACCATCTGCTGCATCACCGTCAGGATCTTCAGCGTCTACTACCCCAAATACCAATACAATCACCACAACCAATAATACGATACCACGTCACCACATTGAGTGTGTACGAATGACCAAAGAACGGGGTCTAGAAGTCGAAGTGGAGGATGATACGGTGCAGGAAATTGAGGATGGGAGTGATATGCTGGTTGAGTGGGATGGAGAGACGAGACTGACGCTTATATTTTGAGGAGTTTGTGATGTTTTGTATGATACCCTTTTGTTGTAATTTGTAGATATTTGGTTGGGTAGCATAATGAAGATCGAATCAGATGTTGGTATTTAAAAGTGGATTTACTTGTTTGGCGCGTGAGAATCAAGCTTTGCAACTGCAACTCACCTTGCGACAGATTTTGAAGTTTTGGTACTCTAAGAATCGCGTTACAAGGAAACCAGAAGCTAATTGTTCGGTACCAGACGTACATTCGTTGATCAATTCCATCTAATTCCAGTTTAACAACTCTTCTTTCCATAGGCTCCTCCCTCACAGAGCTTCCCCCAAAGCATGAACATCAAAGCACTCGACCACATAGTCCTCTACTGCAAACACGTCCCCTCCGTAGTCGAATTCTACACCCGAGTCCTGAATTTTAAGCATATTGAAGCGCCAGCATCAGATGGCCGTATTGCCCACGGTTTAAGTTTCGCAAATTACAAGATCAATCTGCATCAAACTGGTGCTGAGTTTAAACCTCATTCACGAGTTCCTGCTGTTGGTATGCAGTTTAAAGCTATGAAGTGTATGTGAATGAATAGTTTCTGATACTGTTTGTGGCTTTTTGTCTGACAGGTAGTGCTGATTTTTGCTTGATCACTGACGATCTGAAGAGGTGTATAACTGTGTTGAGACGTGAGAATGTAAGTATAGAGGTGGGACCTGTGAAGAGGAATGGTGCTCGAGGAGCCATGTCGAGTGTCTATTTTCGGTATGTTCATGACACTGTGACGGACGCATACCTCATTTAATGCTAACTTCATGTAGTGATCCAGACGGCAACCTGGTCGAAATAGCCTCATACACACCAGAAGACGCCAAACTCATACCGACATAAACGAAATACACATTCAATATCAACTAGAAGAAGAGTTTATATTTTTTTGAATTCTTACTTGAACAAGCAAGCAAACACACTAGGGATTCTATGAGCAAGACACGAAAAAAGAAGAGACAAATGACAAATGTAAAATTCATTTTAAAGTCTGTCCTTTCTTCTTTACAAGGAAGCTTGTTCTCCTCTCATGACAAATTGTTTACGAGGAGCAATGGCACCAGTCTTTGAGACGACCTTGGCAACGTCTTCCTTGGAGATGGTGCGGCATTCAGTGGCAGGGTTGTATCCGACACGGGCTCGAGGGTCAACGTAGCTGGCGCTGGGTTTGGCGTTGGGGAAGGCCTTGGAGTATACCTATCCACAGAAAAGAAGGTAAGAAAAGAGTTTCATTAAAAGACTGGCATCTGGTACTTACAGTTACGACGACGGCACCACCGAGACCAACGTTGTGTTGTAAAGCGTACTTCACGTTTTGGATTTGACGTTCACCGGCCCATCCACGTAATTGCCAGTTGAGTTCACAGCATTGGGCTAATCCAGTAGCTCCGAGAGGGTGTCCCTAATTAACAGGAGGAGAGTTAACAAACTGTGTGAATCCAAAGTGTGTGATGCTTTTTGGCGAATAGATTTGCCTTATAGCTTATAAATACATGTTTTGCATCATTCAAACAAAAGAAATAAAACAAGAAAGGAAAGGATGGCAATCGTTAAAATACCTTGGAGATCAAACCACCAGAAACGTTGACTGGTACTCGCTTGTTGGCACCGAGCTTGGAGCCAGCTGGAGAGAACCTGTTGAGTAAAAGTGTCGTTAGATACCAGCGTTCCCACTGGAAACATTTCTCCAAAGTTCAATTACATACTTGGGGTGGTATGGAGCACCAGAAGCGACCCATGGACCAGCACCTCCAGGTGGGCAGATTCCAAGAGCATCGTAAGTGATGAGCTCGTTAGCAGAGAAACAGTCTATTATCATGGGGCGATGCATTGATTAATAACTATCTTGTTTTTCTTTCCACAAAAATAAACATACCATGTAATTCAACAATATCAATATCCTTGGCCTGGATCTTTGCAATCTTGAATGCATCCTTGGCAGCCCTTCTGGTCATGTCAGCACCAGCGATTTCTTGAGCGCTGATTGGTTTGCCAGAGACAGCGAAAGCACGGCCAGAGTCGGTAGCCATTACTTGAGCCGAGATTTCAACAGCTTGGGGTTCCAAACCGTGCTTCTTGACGAAAGCTTCGGAACATACGATGGCACAAGCTGAACCATCGGATGTTGGGGAGCAGTGGAGGAGAGTGAGAGGTGGGTGGATGGTACGGGCGTTGTGGACTTGTTCCAAGGTCCAGAAGTCCTTGAATTGAGAGTATCTGGGTGGAATGTTTGGGTAAGTTTGCAAGGCAAAAAGAAATGTCTGCGACGTTTGCCAATGAAACTTACGGGTTCAAGGTTCTACAATGGAATAAATGAAAATGGTGAGATTTGATTCCAAATAAACAAAAGGGCGAGCGTATGGCCTCTGAATGTAACACTTACGAGTGAGCATGGTTCTTTTGGGCAATCATGTCCATGTGTTCGTTTTTGGTGGTTGGGTGCTCGTTACAGTATTCAATACCGGCGTTACCAAAGATTTGGGGAGCACCAGGGGCCTTGGGGTTCATGGTGAAGATTTCTGTAATGGGAGGGAGACTTTTAGCTTGGGCAAGAGAAAAAATTACAAATACACGAAACAAGGATGACTTACCAGCCATCAAACGACCACCGACTGCACCGGGGTTTTCACGGTCCTATAAACATGAAAACGAAAGGTATCAGGAAACTTGTTCTTTGACCGCACCAAACTCAAAAGTTTTGACTCACAGGGAATCGAGAAGCTGGGAGACTTCCAGGTGCCATCTTTTCAAAACCGAGAGCCATGGCACATTCAGCCATACCACCAGCAACGGCTTGACGAGCCAAGAACAAGGCAGTAGATCCAGTAGAACAGTTGTTGTTAACGTTCATGATTGGGATTTGAGTCAAACCCAATTGGTAGAGGGCACGCTGTTAGGAGAGCAAGATTAGTTTGCTGTAATGCGACGTATGATTAGGGATGAAGTCGTACTTGTCCACAGGTTGAGTCACCTATTGACCGATGACACGTCAGCATTGAGGTCTTTTTGGAACATTCAAATTCAGAGAGGATGAGGTATACATACCGTAAACGTATCCGACAGCTGCGAATTCGACTGAGTCGTAAGTCAAACCACTATATAAATCATCCTAGTGTGAGAACAACAAACTTCCAAAACTGAAGGAGCAGTTACGCCAATAGAACTCACGCATCCAAGAGAGCCTTGGTACCAGATTCCAAAGCGTAGTCAACGTAATCTATTCAATACAAACCGAACCAGTTAGACCAATAAACCAGAAAACTTTTTCGGCCAAAGTCAAGTCGCACTATTTGAAAAACTTCACAAAGACATACCTTTGCTGTTTTTGCCAGGTTTATCGAACGAGGTCATGCCTAATCATCATTGCAGTTCATAACGTGAGCTTGCCATATCTCTCGAACGGTTTCTCAAAAACGTTCGCAAAGCTTCCAAAAAAGAAATCGTCATCACAAGTTTCAAACACATACCAAGTCCGACGACGTAGGCCTAGAATTGTGGTCGGTCAATTAGTTATCATGATTGTATAGAGCAAGGACAAGTTATGTAGAGTCTTCTTTGTCCAGTGCTGGGCTTCGAACGCTTCCTTTCAAGGCAATGTGACACTTCTCGTTGCTCCCACGGCCAATTAGACGACAAACCACCAACAAAGAGAGAACTGGCAGGAAGCAAGCTCTTACCTTTCTGAAGTCTTTGGCAGAACTCATGATTTACTTATTGGATTTAGTTTGGTTTCTAGTTCTTCTGTGTGTGGTTGAGTTGTAGAGTGAGAAAGTCAGCAAACAAGGCAAAAGTGAAGGCCGTTTAACAGGGTGACATCACCAGTACCAATCGCTTATATGATGAAGAAAAAACATTGGGGAGAGTTCTACATCTGATCTAAAAGGGAGATTCTCGTTCCTCGTCGCGTTAGACACGAGCAACACAACGACAGAGCGGGTCGTTGGGGTTTTGAAATCTTTAAATCTAGTGAATGTATATGATAAAAATGGGTGATAAAAATATGATGTATGAAATTAACTCAAAAGTAGATGTTCACAGCGTGATCAACACCCTCTTCCTCTCCTGCTCTCTCTCTCTATCTCTCTCATGTTGTCACTGTTCACGACCAACGGAAGCCAAATGCCCATGGAACGATGCTCTAACCTCGTCACAGGTGAATACAAAGACACCAGGTCCTTGTAGATCTTCGAGATGTACTTCCATCTGCTGTTGTTCTTGTATAGGTGCAGCAGAGGTTCTATCACCAGCCTGAGAAGAAACTACTGTTGAAGACGCCCAATCAACCTCTGCTATCTTCTTCCATGTTGGAGGTAATGGTCGTGGACCCACAATCTGTTGGAGGACATCCTTGAAAGACAAAATTGAATGTCAATACAGAAGGATGACGGCTCGACCTTTTTGTGTCCTCAACCAAATTGCAAAGACGTACCTCAGACACAAAATCTCCTTGATACAAGAATGCAGTAGATACTTTAGCTTCTGTTTTGCCCAATGGAGGGAAGAATCGAATAGATCCTCTTTTCAATACTTGACGTTCTGTAAGGTGGACTACCGCGACCTGAGCCGGTGGAGCGTATGTAAACGAGATTTTAGAGACACTACGCTTCCATAGTTCTGCTACTTTATCTACACGCTTTGGTGCAAAAGTAGGGAGGTATCTAGGTGGCAAGTCACCATTCTGGAAGGTGACGACTTCATTGGCAAAGTGTACAGTCATGGAGTACAATCGACCTTGAAAAGTGAAAAAGTGTTAAAACATCACAGATGGGGCGCAGTCGATAAGAGATACCTCAATAGACAAGCAATTCCTAAAAGCATTTTTGCAAGACATACCTGGCATGACGAGTTGGGGTATATCAAAAGCATTCCTCAAACTGACATGTCCATCACCAGACAACACATCATCCAACGTACCACCCACCGATAGAGGAAACACCAAATCATACGTAATCCTCCTTAATCGACCACGATCTCGACCAGGCCCTTCTCGGAACTCAAGCTTCACATTCTCAACACTCCCAATATAATTATCTCCATCACCATGAGCACGAGAAAAGATAAGTTGGTCTTGTTCTAAAAAGATGTTAAAGTAGCGATGCAACAACATTCTAGCATGTGGATCAGGATGTGTTTCAACCGTCCATGTTGCTGCTGCTGTGGATGGTGTTATCGTGCCACTTCCATCAGGAGATTGGGCATCATCGTTGACGGTATTACGATGTATGAAACGACGATGTTGTTGATGGAGTGTTTGTATCAAGTCGACTTCTATTTCTTGGATTTCGAGTAGGCGACGGAATGTGGGACCAACCAAGAGGTCAGTTTTAGCTTGGGCATGACGGATGAGGTTTTCGGCTCGAAGCATTATAGTACTGACATAGTCATTCACTTCGTGATCGATTTCACTTTGACGGTTTTGAGACATCATAATAATAGGAGCCTATTGTTAATCTTTAATTGATTAAACTGATGTTAATTACTTAAGGATAAGACCTCAAGATAAGAAGGATGTCGTCTTCGTCATTTTCGACTTCACTTTCCGACTTTTCTTTTGTTGGGAGCATTGAACCTTACTTGAATAGAAGCAATCATAGAAAGGAAGAAATTGAGGAGAATGAAGGGATATGGATCCCATCTAAAGGGTTGGGAGGGACGAGGTGAGCAAAAACAGGTCATGCCAAGTATATGAATGGACCACCAATTGATCCATCACTCAACACATGGACTTACGTGCTACCAACATAGTTCTCCAAGATTTCATTGAGGAAGGCCCATACAGCGATAAATGAAATACAAACAATGACAAATCCCCAACTTCCACCAAATCTCGCTACGGCATCAGCAGCTTTCTGTCCTAATGTTCTCGTCTTTTGAAATGGTTCCTAAATATGATAGTACGTGTTACGAAATAATATGCTCACTATGCGACACTTTGACGCTCAGACGAAACAAATTCTCAAAAATTGGTGGAAAGGCTTGCCTGCCAGTTTGGTTCAACAAGTTCAAACTCTCCAAGATTCTTCATAACAGAAGCCTGCAATTCAGCAGTTTCGTCTTCATCTTCATTCATCATTTCATCTATACGTGCTTGCATGGCTCGTTGAAGGTCATACATGCAGACTCGGGCATGTGATGGAAAGTCCAAGATGTTGTTCATGCGTTTCATATGCCTCACAATAGGTGGCTGATGAGTTGATGAAGAGGTGAGAGATAAATCCGGTTGGATCAATGTCTAATGGACATCCCAGCGAAAAAAAGAAACTGCGAACACCTGCAAGTCTCACCTTGACGTGTTTGACGAATACCGAATGAACCTCGACAGGCTCTCTCAATGGCCTGCCACATATAATACAATGTATAACTTCAGCATCATTCTTAGCAAGAGCCTTCCTCCTTCTTCGAGTTCTCCTTTGTCCTTTTGTAGCTTTCGTAGTGGTGGCAGGCGATGGCGAGATGTCGAAATCTGGCATAAAGATGTCGATATCTTCATCCTCATATTCGGCTTGCTTTTCGTTAGGCAAAGTATTATTAAGATACGTCTGTCCGTCCAGCTGCGGCGACTCGATGTCGATGTTTTCAGCGTTTGCATCGAGGACAGCATCGGTTGATGCAAAGTGCATCAAGCTGTAGTTGTCACTGTCATATTCGCCCGTTGCAGAGTCCCTGTCTGAAGATGCGTTATTAATGCCGTTGCCATTCTCTGATGACAGCAATACAGTTTGTCTCGTTGATGGAGGCAGCAAATATTGAGGTGGCTTCCATGCCATGACTTGATCAAGTGTGCTCCCATCGCTAGCTTTGCTGTCATGGCCTACATCCTGGCTGTCCATCTTGTTCTTGAAGATCTTTCGAAGTTTTGAATTTTTGAACAAAAAGTGTGTATCTTTCTGAAGCAGACTGAAGCGAAGGGACGCGAGGGACTGGAGCAACGCGAGGAACTCGCGCGATCCTGTACAAATCAACCTTGTCAAGAAATATATGGAAGAATATAAGCAAAATTATACAGATATCGCCACATCATCCAGTCAAAGCTCTCCCAAACATTCAGATCAAATGACTCCCTAAATCAAAACATGTCAGTCCGTCTGTATATGATCTACAATCAGGTTCAACATTACTTGCCTTCAAAAACGTCTTGGACAAGAAGGACCTGATAGGTTCCATAAGACTACGAATATTGCCACTGATATGAGTGTTGACATCTCTTTGCAGAGTCTTATATAACAGTGGAAACTGTGGCATTGCATGTGAGAGCAATATCAAAAGTCCCATTTGACAGAGTCCCCATGAGAGCGACCGGATTGGATCAAGATCCACCAAGTATGCAACAAAGTATATAACTTTGAGAGATACAGCAGCTAGAGCGAAGCTGTCGAAGGAAAACGAGCTTAGCGATCAAATAACATGAGTTTGAAGAACAAGCACTTACTGGGTTTGAACTTGAAGAGGAACGTTTGTGAGATGAGCTACAACGATGGCAGCAACCATTAAAGGATAGGTCTCAATCAAGTTCTGTGTCCCTGCCCTAGCCCTTGCTGCCATTCCAGTGAGAGCCTCACGGTTTGCGCGAGGAAGCTATGGAAGAATGAGACTGTTGGTGACAAGTGGTTCCCTCAGATTGCCAGTCTCTGGTTGAATACCTTGTTGTTGAGCCTGACATTAGGATCAAAAGCTTGCAATGTTGCAGTAGGAATGGCCACGATACAGTATGTAAAGACACCGGCGAGTGCCAAACATGCAAATGGAACGTCCTTTGGTCCTGGAAGGGATTCGACGGGATAGAGGTAAGTTACACGTACAGACAATTAAAAATGAAGAACGAGTACGCCCTCAAAAGAGTGAAGGAACGATTAAAGTGAATTAATACCACATACCAATCCCCAAGCCAGCAAAGACTCTCATGAAGTCAGGGAGGACGTAGTTCTTGACGATTTCCATTTGATGTCCAACCAGAGTCAAATAAAAGCCGACAGCATATCCAACAATGATCACAACGGGCACTGCTGCTCCACTTAGTTCGCCGTCCATTGTTCTGTTTGCAGATAAACGTTGAGATGTTAGATATTACGGCACTGTTTCGAGCAAACTGATGCAAGGATGAAAGAGAGACTACAACTGAGAACTCGCGCTTACTATACTAGTCGCGTACGATGCACTCGTGGAACTGCTAAACAACCTTGCTTTTCTCGTCCAATACGTCGTCGTTTGTGCTTTGTGAACCGAGTTTGGAAATTTGGTGAAGGAGCGTTTACCAGTTGTAAGGACCTGTAAGGAGATGACGATGAAATGTTGACGTGTAAATATACTCTATCAACCGAAAACACTTCGCAAAACACGTGAATTTGCTCTGTGTTTTCGTCTATAGCCCCTCCATTGCTTTTCGACGGTTTTTTCGATTTTTCTCTGGACGTATTTCTTTACAGCATCGGTCATATTTTTTTCATTTCATAATAGATTTGACCACTCGATCACTTTTACAAGTCACCGCCCACCAGCAGGCCATCCTCTTCTATCATCACATTCTTGAAACGTTAGTAGAATCAAAAAGTTCATTCTTCAAGCTTCAAGTAGCATTTTCACATAATTTTGGTTATGGCCATGGTGACTCCCATCGGTCCTCCGAGCACAGAGCAAGTGCTAGCTGCAATCCAGCAATTGTATCAACCAACAAGTGACAAGACCAAACAACGCGAAGCTAGTGTATGGCTCGAAGACTTCCAAAAGACGGTACGTCTGATTCAGAAAATTATACAGTATTTTTCTCAGCAATCTAGTCGTTGCTCGCACTGTCATTGTGCTCTTCCATACATTTCGTCAAAGAAAAACATTGCTAACCAATTGGATTTAGGCTTCGGCGTGGGCTGTAGCTGATGCCTTGCTGAGATCACCATCTGTAGGACTGGAAGCGCATACTTTCGCTGGACAGACATTTAGGCAAAAGGTAGCTGTTGGAAGCAAGACGCCTGCGCAAAAAAATCGAACAAATATACTCTTGATGAGCTCAATCGCAACTGAAACTTTTCCATTTCTCTAGATTGTGTATGACTTGGAGCAATTACCATCAGATTCACGTGCTTCGTTACGTGATTCCATTGTCTCGCTGCTCCATACCTATCGTCAAGCTCCACGAAGTTTGACAACACAGCTGTGTCTAGCATTGGCTGACTTGGCCATACAGTATCTCGAATGGACGGACCCTGTGGGACAGATGATGAGCACGTACGGATCTGATCCTGAAATGGTTGCTGTCTTGTTGGATTTTTTGAGTGTCTTGCCTGAAGAGCTGTTTGAGAACATCAAAATCCCGATAGAGGTGCGATCGACGCAATTCTGCAATTCTTTTGGCTAAATCTACAAGCTAGTCTTCTTACTCTCACTTCCTTGCTACAGAAGGACGATTTCAAGAATAGACAGGATTCGCTGCTGACTCATAAATCTAAGGATGTCTTGTCGCTGCTTCTGGTATACGCTCAAACTCCGGGTAACTAAACCAGGAACTTTAGTCCGATCCATGCAACTCGTTTGCTCACCATCCTTTAATCATTTAGCAATGACGAATGGAATGAAGCAACGAATGTTTTCATGCTTGTGCTCATGGCTAAGATTTGGAGAAGTCGATGTTGCAACGATAGTAGGAACACCTATAATAGACTATGCCTTTGGCGCTCTGCAAATAGAAGAGCTATTCGACGTGGCCGCAGACGTCATTTGTGAGATTGTAAACCGATCCGTCGCATCCAATATAAAAGATACAGTCACCCCGTCTATAGTGGCAAATAGCATGTATCCGAGACTGTTGGCACTACACCCCATGCTGGACGAATCTATAAAAGAAGAAGATACTGAAAAGATAAAGACCTTGACACGAATCTTTGCAGATGCTGGAGCAGCCTACGTTGAGCAAATGATGCTCAACCCACAGCCATTTGCTGGATTGATAGAGGCCAATATCATATGTACAGCTATAGACGACTTGGAGGTAGTACGTGTGACCTTCCCATTCTGGTATCACTTGTCGGAAATGGTCATCATGGAACAATATGCAGCAGCACGTACGTTCCTCATACCGACATACATAAGGTTGACTGATATTATGATCAAGCATTTAAAGTATCCGTCGGATCTGGGTAGATGGACGGCACTAGAACGAGACGAATTTCGAGATTTTCGCCATGTAATGGGCGATGTCTTGAAGGATTGTGTACGAGTAGTAGGAGAAGGGCCAGCGCTGGCGCGACCTCATGCCATGCTCAAAGGATTTATGTTGACATCAACTCAGGGCGGAGATCAACCACCCACTCTAGATCCATCCATACCGTGGCAATCTATAGAAGCACCATTATTCGCATTACGAACTATGGGTACCTGCATATCTCACACTGAAAACGTATATTTGCCTGAAATCATGTCATGGTTGCCACAACTGCCCTCCCACTCAAAAGTGAAGTATGCTGCCATACTGGTTATTGGTCGCTATGCTGAGTGGACCCGTCTACATCCGAATTACATACCGTATCAGCTGAACTTTATAAGTAAAGGATTCGATGATGCTGAGAGTACAGCTGCTGCCGCTCAAGCCATGAAATTCTTGTGCGAGTCATGTGGAGTTTTGCTAGTAGACTATCTGAATGAATTACATCCCTTTTATAATCAGCTCATGACACGTCTTGATCGATCTGATCGACGAGACGTGGCTGAAGCTATAGGTCATGTTATTGCTGCTGTACCACTAGCTCGACTCTTGGAAGTATTACAGTCATTTTGTCTACCCGTCGCCCAACAATTACACTCAGTCGCCATGATGGGTCGACCAGCAAATGATCCGGATGCTGAAGTAAAGATTATATTAGCAGCTGAAGATCAACTAGACGTCCTCACAGTCTTCTTCCAAGTCGTAAAGCCATCTGCAGAAATACCGCCGAATACACCACATCCACTAGTAATCTTATTATCAGACTTGTGGCCTGTGATTAAAGCCCTGTTTGATAACTACAAGGGCACACGTCTATCCGAAGCTCTATGTAGACTGCTACGACACGCTATTGAATCATGTAAATATCATATAGCTGCTCTGACTCCTCAAATACTGGATGTACTGTATACTGCTTATGATGAGACGGGTCTGGCTTGTTATTTATGGGTGGCTAAAGCTTGTACTGCCAATTTGGGAAATCCGGATACTCCAGAAGGAAGGGCAGTGTTTGCTATGATTGAACGTATGGCTGTGACCACATTACGAGTCTTGAGTGCTGCTTCTCCCAATATTGATTCTCAAGCGGAAGGTATGCCCTCGTTTTGAGGGACGGGGTGCTTTTTCGTAAAGAACAAAAACTTCTGTGATTAGTCCCAATGGTTTTGCGTTGTTTTACTATTTTGCTAACCTCACAGGAATCTTCTCTTTTAGCTGTCGAAGACTTTTTCCGATTACTGCTGGAATGTATCGATGTCTGCCCCATACTAGTCATGTCATCAACAGCACTCCCAACCTTACTCGGTCTAGCACAAGGATGTTTTGGCCTGACACAACCAGATCCCCTTCTCTCAGTCCTCCGGTTTATACGAGACCTGCTCTCAATGGCGTCAGCACGATATCATGCACATCGTCTGCCACTCACATACGCAAAAGGAATAACAGAAATGGCTCGCCAACACGGAAAACAACTTGTAGAACAAGTATGGCGGGGCATCTTATTCGACTGGCCACGTACATCTGTATCAGAAGGTGGCAGTATACTCAAAGTATTGGGTGATGTCGTACCAGATAGTATAGCATGGACTCGTACTGTTATTGAAAGTCTGCCGGATGTAGGGACGGTTGCTGGTCGTGGTGCATTGAATGGGGATGTATTCATGACCAAGTTTCAGGGTGCCGTCAATGATGAGGAATGGTCGCCGTTGAAACGAGTGGTGCAAGATTTCGCTACTGCGTACCGTAGAAGGAATTTGATTGATGCTAGATCGCATCGTCAAAGGTGAAAAGGATGAGTGGGAGGAGTTTGAAGGGAGACGCGGTGAAGGACAGAAGACATAGTGAAGGGGGAAGCGGGAGTAAATATAGTAGAATGGGGAGGAAGGTAATCGAAAATAAAAAGCGTTTGTATAGTTTGGCTTATATATATAACTTGGCATGCGTGATGGCGTTTTTTCGCTACCATTCTTGACTCAGATTTTTGTTGAAAGTCTTATACACGCAGGAACTTTCGCAGACCACTGGTTCAAAATCCAATATCTTTTAACGTAATGCGAAAATAATGCGTGATTTATCTTGGCTCTTATGGTACATAGCTTTGAAACAACACCCAAATTGTAAATCTTTTAAATAACGATTACATGTTTTATTTCACTTCGATATGGATACTACTTGACATGCATGATGAAACATTTCCTTCCGATTTACGATTTACATTGTCAGATGCGATTTCCCACTGCGACTGCCTACTATACAAACACTATATGTACTACCAGCTCTACGATCTGTCCTTTTCTATCGCAGACGTTGATCTGCGAATGTACGGAAGCCTGGCGGCAGATCACCGTCCTTCAACAACTGCTGCCACTTCTCCTTGACTTGGGCATACCTTAGATGGAATGCGTTCTTAATCCCAAGATAAGGCATAACTTCATGCGGCTGGACTATCATTGGTTCATTGGGATCTAACCGTGTTGCAATATGAAGAGCTAGCCAGCGTTCCAATGGTCTCTCTTCTTCGGGTATGAGATTATGTTCCAGCATCCTGTTTGACAATACATACGAGAAGCGACGTGCCGGCATCGATAGGCGCATCAGGAGCTTCAAGTATGGACGGGATGTGATTTTACCAACATGGTGGAAGCCGTCTGGTAGTTCGAGGTCTTCGTCCTTTATGATTGCATCCCAGTTGACGAGAATCATATCGTATACCTTTTCGACAGTCATTGTCGTGGCACCTACTACATTTCCTATTTGAGTTGAGGTGACGAAGGGCCCTACTGAGGGATGTGACATTACTACTGCCAACCATATACAACCACCAGCTACACTTGCGATATGACGGGCTTCCAAGATTCCACTTTGTTTGACACGTTTTACCAATATCGTAGCGAGATCTTTGACGGGTTCAGGCAGGTTTAGTAACGTTGTGTATCTTGGTAGCATTGAGAATATATCCGAGACTGGTGCAAGTTCCTCGGGACATAATTCTTTCAATGTCTTGCTTTGCTTTGCTATTGCTTTTATGACGACACCTGTCATATCCGATATTTCCTTGTATGTGCGTTCACTGCCACACCGTCTGCACACTGCAAACATTACCGCTCCAACAGCAGCATCTATTCAAAAACAGATTATATGTTAGTCCTCCCAACTTCGGGTGAACCTGAACAACTGTATTCATGCTGCTAATATTGTCCTCAACGTACCATCTGAAGTAGTTCTAGTATTGTGCACCAGAGTGTCAAGTAACTCGACTGCCTTGTCAATGGTGGGGCTTTCCAGTGACAGTTTCTGACACCAGTGTATAAGTTTGATGCGCAGTGGCTCGTATTCCTTCTTGAGGACCTTCTTCTTTTCTACCTTCTTCTTATTCGTAGTGGTTGATGACGTTTCAGGTGATTCTGACGTTTCCATTGTTGTTGTGTTTTGACCGTCGGATCCACTATCTGTTCGTGTGTCTGATGGAGGGACCTGCTTTATGACGGGATAGTCTTTGAGTTGAAGTAAAAGGGACGCCACATCTGTGATTTCGGCTGGCTCATCGACCATCGTTGACGGGTGAATGGGAATCACGATAGGCTGATTTATATCATGACCATCATATGACAATCTTTTATTGGTTTCGACCAGATTGGAGCCTTCAGTCTCCATATAATGGGTTGTCATCATGTTTACGTTGAGATTTCCATTTAACTTGAGGGGGTGATCCTCTAGTTCTTCCTGTAGAGATTCAAAGGTAAATAGATACAAATTATTAGGGATTAGTCGACGCAACAAGTGCAATTCGAGTTGGCGGCCCACAAAATTCAAAACACCCATCCAAAGCAAACGCTTTCAGAAAGATGTAACGAAGACGAACCTTGGTAATAGAAACCAGCCAGACTAGAATTTTACGATCGAGTATGTGTGTGCCTGCAACGTATGGGCCTTCCTGGACTTCTAAACCTTGCTAAATTCACTTATTGTTTTTAGTGGTCGATGGAATTTTCAGGAACGAAAACCTCTCCTTTTATAGTGTTGAAGGAGTCACGTGTTTGTGTAATAGCGACAAAGATCCTTCCATCGCTTCAATAAAATTCATAATGTTCATATTCCTCGAGTTCAACGCGTAAGTATGGTGCATTTCGTTGGAATTGAAATCTTCAAAGTTGATAAAGTTCAACGGCGACAAAAGCCCCACCGTCTGCCTCCAAAAATGCAACATTTTGTTTTAGAGAACTATCTAATTCATATTTGCAATTCGTTATAACAAATGCTGAAGCACAAACCCTCTAAACAACTAGTACGGTTAGATCGACGTTACACCTTTAACAAACTCAAGCAGTAGAAGCAGGTCCAGTTGGCTCGGAGCTTGCTGTAGTAGAACTATAGGTTGCAGTGGGTTCATAAGGAGCTGTTGGGGTTGGTTCCAATGACGTTGGGGTTGGTGCCAATGGGGACAATGATGTGAGGGTGGGGTTTGACAAGCCTCGAGTACCATAATCGCCTTCATAGCCAATATCTGAATCTAAAATCATGCAAAAAGTGATGAATATGTTAGATCAATCTCGACGCATATGAAGACATTGCATCGGTTTCAATCCCGAACGAATAATTCCTCTTACAGCCATCAACCATATATTCACGCCAATCAGGCTTTGAGTAGAGAGTATCCTTGGCGGAATCAAAGTCGTAATAGACTTGATTACTATCAGGTCCTCCTGATTTAGCTACATATACAGGGATGCCATTGCGGAACACCCATACTTCGGATCCATCAGGACCTGTTTCAGAAATGTAGACATTGTCGCCTTGTGCAAACCAAGCCTTTGATGGAGCACCTAAATGATTTAGGACAACAGACTTAGTCAGAAGGCTTCGGCGATATTGGACAAACACGTAGCCACAAGTTTGCACACCATAGGCTAGAGCAACAACAGACAAGACGACGACTCCAATAACATAGTGCATGATCTAAAGTTTGTGCTAGATACTTTGGTGGTGTGGTATGAATACGATGAGGAGTATTAGTTGTTGATGCTGTGAGAACATGCGGCGGTTCGATGTTGAAGAGAGCGAGGACACGTCAAGTCTTCTCGAGGACGCTTCAAAGTTCAAAGCTGTAACATGGAGGTTGCGCCTCGTGAATGCCAGGTTTGACGTCTTGGCAACCAACCATATCCTCAATGCATTATCACAGCAACGCGGTCCTCGTCTTTCCTTTAGAAATGCCATCAATGGACCTTAATCTCTACGTCGTCAACTCAGAAACGACTAATCGAATCTTCATTTTTGATGCGTAATGTTATCAAAGCTGTATTGATGCTTTCTAAAACTTGGACGAAGCACTAGACAATAAGCTTTGCCCTCCCGATGTATCAACAATAGCACCGGTAAGATGAGCGGAAGCCTTTGAGCTCAAATAGAGCGCCAAGCCAGCCATATCATCCACAGAACCTGCACAAATGAACCGTTTCAGTATTCTACGGCAGCAACGACAATTGGGAAAGCACACAATTTGCAAAAACATACCTATTCTGCCCATTGGTTGTCCTGATTGGAACTTCTCTTTATGAACAGAGTACCCATAAGACGTCATATTCGTCAAGTAAACACCTGGCGCGATGGCATTCACTGTGATATTCCGCTTGGCAAGCGTCACCGCCATAATACGTGTTAGGTGATTAGCAGCAGCCTTGGTTGGATTGTCTGGTAGTAAGAAAATGTTAGATGGGTAAAATCGCAAGGCAACACAGGCTGCTGCGGACTCACAACTCCATGATCCTTCACCAATTCCAGTGGTAACATTCTCTATAGTTGAACATCAGAGTATTGCAGTTTGAAGCGGTTCTGCACCTGTCTCATACCTGAATGGTTTGTGTATCCTGCGATAGACGTTACATTGATGACTCGACTGGGATCAATGTTTCCGTTAGCTCCCTTCTCCAGCATTGGTAGACAGCTAGAAAACGAAAGAGCGTCAGCTAAACACGTACTTGCATTATCGCCATTAGATCAAAGACTTACGCGACGGTCATGTAAAACAGATTCTTCACATTCAGTGCAACGAGCTTGTCCCATCCTTGTTCAGGGAAATCCTCCAGCTTACCACCCCAAGCACCGCCAGAACTATATTGCAAATGTTGTCAGTCAGCGACATGTCGGCAAAAATTGTACTGCAACAGCAACAGCTTACTTGTTGACCAGTATGTGTAGAATCGGCTCTCGTGCCTGTAGCTCAGCAGCAAGCTTCAGACACCCAGCCTTCGAGCTCAAATCTGCCACCAGAGCGATACATTTACCGCCATTGACACTAAGCTCAGCAGCAGTCTTCTCCACAACGTCCCGTTTGCGTGATGCAATGTACACTTTGGCACCATTTTGAGTCAGACCTGCTGCAATCATACGCCCAATTCCAGTTCCTCCGCCGGTAACCTATCAAGAATCATTGATACAACTAGCATCTTAAGCGAGTGCTTGTCGTGAATGCACGTAATTCTGTCCACGAAAAAGATCAAGTTTCTTGTGCAAGTTTCAAAGCAAAGGAACGTACCAGGGCGACTTTTCCTTTCACGCTAAACAAGTTCTCTATCGCTAGTGTAGCCATCTCTGTCTATCTCGCTCTCTCCGCAAAGCTTTGAACGTTCAACTCCTCAAAACCACGAAAAGCACAAAACTGCGAATTGCAAGCTATAAATATCTATTAACAAGATGGCAGCTACACCAGAGGAGCCTACATCAGCACCCCCAGAGACCGACGCGGCATTCACACGCTGGAGAAACGCCCTCTCGTCACTGCTAACACCATCACCATCACCACTCCTAAAAGACGAAACCACAGACGACCCATCCAAAACAGCCAAAGATCATGAGAGATGCGAGAAATGGAAGGAATATCTCTTAAAAAACAGTACGTGATCCCTCGTATCAAACAACCTTTGACTTTGTCAACGTGTCATTAACCACACACACTTTTTTGCAAACAGGCCCAGTAATAACATTCCTCCACACATCCCTCCCAGCCCCACTCACGCCATCCCATTTCGTATGCATGCCATGCCCACCAACAATATCGGGCGGCTTCGCACCATCAATAGGGATAGTCCTCTGCCAAAACCGGCTCGTCTCGCAACGGCATCTAGAAGACACGCTCGCACACGAGCTGGTGCATGTATACGATCACGAGACGACGAGTGTGAAATGGGACTCGTGTGAGCAGTACGCGTGCAGTGAGATCCGGGCGGCCAGTCTGAGTGGTGAGTGTCGGTTTATGAGGGAAGTGAGGCGAGGGTTTGTTGGATTTAATAAGGGCCATCAGAGCTGTGTTAAGAGACGGGCTACGTTGGCGCTGTCGCATGTGCCGCAGTGTCAGGGCGTGTTGGCGGAAGATGCTGTGAGGAATGTTTGGAGCAGGTGTTTTGCAGATACGGCGCCGTTTGATGAGATATACTAGACGGAGATGGGAAACGTATTATATTCTAGAGGCACATAATCCTTCTCTTTGTACTATAACACTTCAAGCATAAACACACGTATATCTCATAATAAAATTTCCTTTATATTTCTGAAGCAAGACACTGTTTTTTCCATTCTTTTTATGTTACAGGGGATTGAGGGACAACGTTTATGATTATATACTAATTCCACATACGCCAGCCCAACAAAAATCATACACAATAAAACCAAACCATCCAGCCCTAAAAACAACCATTCCTCCCAACAAAGCAAAATAATAAAAGAAGCCAACTCCTACTGATTTGACTATCTTTCCTCAAAACTATATTTTCCTCCTTCCTTCCCGTTTTAAAATTTGTGTAGGCCATCCCAAACGTTTTCTTTTCCCTCACTTCTTATACTAGTAGACTTTTCCCTTCCCCTTCGCACCATTACGTACGGGGCTATTGGTCGCACTAGGTGGCGGACTCAACGGGATCATACTAGTCGAGCCTGTAGTACCACTAAAAGTGGTAGTAGTAGACATGGATTCAGGCAACGACAATGGTGGTGGTTCGAACACCAGCATACAATTATCCTCATCATGACTCAATGCTCGATTATCCAATGGTGCAAACAGTGGTGATGCATTCAGCAATCCACCTAATGCTACAGACGGTGCTGCATCATATCCCATCATACTAACACCACCAGTTCCAGTATGATTGATGTTATTGTTGTTTGCGTTTTTATAATAAATCATCGTGTTTCGAAGTGGGGCGAGGCCTGGTGATCCTCCAAGATCTGCTAGTGTCGAGTTTACTCCGAGACTGCTTCCCATGGTTGGTGATTCGACAGTGGGACGTACTGCGGTGGCTAATGCAGCTGCTGATGTTCGTCCATGGACTGATGTGCGACGTGATCGTCGGAATGATCCTATTGGCACAGTCTTCCATCGCGCTATAGCTACTGCTACTGGTGATAATGGTGTGTCTCGAACCACAGATTCAGAATTATCGGATTCGAGTCTATCAGTGTCTAGCACTTCATCGAGCTTCAAGGGTGCAGACATGAAGGGTGATTCAGCCGTAATTATAGTAGCGGGAGTATGTGGAGTGCTGTCTGTTGTTGTTGTACTTTCAGTACTGGTTTCTATAGAGAGTCCTAGATTATCAGCAGACGATACAGATGATGATACAGAGTCTTCCTTCGTAATGGCAGCAGGAGTTTCATCTGATGTGTTCATGTTGTTGGAGGTATCATCACCACTGACATCATTCTCGATACCATCCTCCATTCGATTAACATCACCTCCATTATCTACACTAGTTCCATTGGCCATCAATAGCTCTGCTACAGTCGTCAAGGCAGCAATCAGTCCTGGGTTACCAGTTGCGTTGGCAATGGCAGCAAATGTGGCTAGCACACTTGACATTGGCGACGCTTGTAGTGCAGCCTGCACACCAGCGACAATACCATCCAGAGAAGTTGTATCGTTCGAAGAAGTACCATTTGGAAGAGTGCCATTTAATATACCAGTAGCATTACTATTATTCCCATGCCCATTTTCTTCTTCAGACTTGATACGTATAGCATCAGGCATTGGTAGTGGTGCACTCCCTGTAGATTCTAGCAAGGCAGCCAAGAATGCAGAAACAGCGAGTGGTGGAGGTTGCGGTAGTGCTGGAGTATTATTGGCAGTATTACTAGCACTGTTGTTTGTTGATGATGAGGAAGCAGCATTTTGATCCGTCTTTTTACTCTTATTCTTTTTACTTTTACTGACACTACTAGGAGTCTTCCTTGGTGTAGCTGGTTTCTTTTTCTGATTACTAGCTACAGAAACAGTCAAGCTCTTTGTTGTGGTGGTAATGTCTCCATTCGGTGCAACATGAGTTTGTTTAAAGTCGACTTGTTTGGTCGAAGGCGTCTTATTGCCACCATCTGCAGCTTTACTAGCCGTCCCATTCATATTGGGTGACTTTGGTGGTGGCGATGCAACTGAAGGCGAGGTCGACGATGCAGATGATACCAATTCTTCTTCCTTGACTAGAGATGATAACAATGCCATATCCTTCCCACTATTACTGCTACCAGCAGCTGAAGCAGCACCTTTGCTACCTTTAGGTGTCTTCTTTTGTTTCCCAACTGCAACAACAGTCTTGCGTAATGACGATAATATTTTCCCACCAGCTTGCTGTGGCCTCGATTCAACTTCAGACTCTGACGACCAATCATATGCTTCATCCTTTAATTCAAATTTGATTTGGATCTTCTTATTGCTGCCGAATGCATCACCATTCATAGCATCAGCAAAGTCCGATGACATTGTATCGTCCAGATCCATTTGTCCCATTTGATGATGAGTATTACTACTACTTTTACCACCAGTTGGATGATCCAATGCATCTTCGTAATAATCCATGGCATCATCATCTGTCGACGACGCACCATCACTATTCATAATCAAGATTTGCAGCATGGATTGATCTAGATTTGATACACCTTCATTTGGAGTACCATTATGATTGTCTGCCATTACAATATCATCGTCTTCTTCCTCGGATAAACCAACCATGGCGGACACAATATCGGCAGCAAAAGATTGTTCTGTACCATCTTCAGACGAATCGTATCCTTCTACTATGACAATACTGGACGAGTTTCTTGCTGGTGTTCTACTAGTCGATTTACGATCTCGACGAGTGCTACTAGTGCTAGTACTGGCAGTTGCTTTTGGCTTTCGAGCAGTCGTTGATCTGCCTCGCGTCGATCGAGTACCACGTGGTGTTTTGGGCGAACCACGACGAGCTGGAGATATGGTTTGCGGTGATCCAATAGCAGTCATTTGCATGGTAGCAGTTTCGACTTCAATAATGGGAGTGACTATGAAGCTCTGCTTAGTGTTGCATGTACATTCACCATCACATACAGGACACAGGTCATCGTCGTCATCAACCTCTTCAGCAATCTTTCGAGTAGGTGTTCGCGAAGGTGTTGGCGGTATATTCAGTATGGGTGTAGCTGGCTTTGATACTATTTAGAAACGAGTATGAGTAAACTCAATTCTTTTTTGTTTCGAGATGTCCTTACCAGCAGGAGGTGATGGTTTCTTTCGTTTCTGACCGGATGCTTCAACAGGCACAGTACTAGGGGGGGGGGGGCAGAAAACAAGGCGTCAACAAAAAAACGATGAAGGTGCGGGTTACAATGACGCAGACAGTCTATCACACATACCTCGCATTGGCCGGCCTACAATGAGGACAAATCCATTCAAAAGGTGCTGTCGTACTACTTATTCCAACACATCGTCCATGAAACCAATCTATAAAATATGATTTTCGAGTTTAGCCCCGAAACATTTCCAAACTCTCCAAACAACAGTATATACCATGACAAGTATGACACGTAATAACAAACTCAACACCGTCAAATCCCAATCCACATAAACAACTCGCATCTCGTGTTTTAGGATGTGGAGCTCTGGCTTCATTTGCATATCGACCACCACGAGTTCGGACTCTATTACCACGTGGCGAAGCTTCGACGGGTTGATGTGGATACAGCAGGAGATCTTTCGGGTTGAATGCTGGCGCGTCGAGTTGCGGGAGTTGGGACGCGAGTCCAGCCGTTGATGTTGTTGATGATGTCGGTGTGTTTGGATGAGAATGGTTTGCGGGGAAGGGCATTATCGGTTGAGTGGTTGATGGTGTTGGTTCCTGTGTTTTGCGCTTCTTTCTACTAATAAATGAGGCGAGGTTAGATGATGTTTTTGGGATTGACATGTGAAGTTTGCGAGCGTGTCACTTTGACTTGAAAACCATAAGCCAACACAAACAAAACGTGAGTGGCCATGCTTGAAAAATAAGGAATGTACCTTGAATTTGCAGCAGCCATGACGATAGAGAGGTCTATACTATTTTTGGCTTTTTATGTAGTAGTGGGTTTGTGTGTGTTTTAGGTGCAAAGTGACTTTAGCCCCAAAAATATATCAAGGATGTGTCGAGGTTGTAATGAGGCAGGTAAAAGGTAGAGGGGGGCTTTTAATAAGGTTGATATGCGAATAAATCAGAGCCGGGAGGTCACAGTCGTATCCGATACACGTGTTTTCTGACCAAAGTGTTTCCAAACAAGGCTGAATGTTCTGTTCGTTGATTCGGAATTTCTTGATTCCAATTGAGATGTTTTATATGTAAGCGCTGCGGGTCTTGATGCTGTATATGCATATGACTCTTAAAAGGCTGGGTTGGTAAGCTTGGAGCTCTTCCTACAAGACAAAAATGCATGAAAAATTCGTTCAGTCAACGTAATGTTTTGTGCATCAAGCTCCCAAAAGAGAGGGGAAAATGCATATTGTATCTTGTATGCTTGATACTGGCTCTTACCTTATTGTAGCCAAACAGTTGTTTTATTCAATTCCTTCAAGAAATATTGCCGTCTGTGTGAGTGATGTTTTGTTGGAAAAAAAATCGAAAGCGAGCAAGACGAGGACCCTAAATACAGAGCGGAGACATAAACAACTAAACGATCAGAATCTAGATGACTGCTGTTCGATGCAAAATTATTAGGAACTCTCTAGTCGCGCCCTACTGCATTCTTCTTAAATTCCTGTTCTTTGTCGCTCAAGTTTCGGATTGACGCCTTCTTTACCCGCTTTTTGGGGAATGATCGATTGCTTCCAATTGAACTTCGACGTATCAGCTCGCTGCAACGCGCATCGTTCCGTTTTGATTGCTCGAAAATTGTGAAAACCGGTGTCGGGCAACAGTTTGCTACAAACTCTTCTCCTAAACTCCGGCTCAGTGTTAATCACCAGCGGCCGACACCATTCAAACTGAATAAAGAATTTAATGATCCTTCTACTGGGCGATCACATAGCAACCTTTCGAGTTTTGGGATACGTGATTGTTTTTTGGGATCATCCGACGTTACATAAAATATGACGAATGCTCGATGTTGGGGCTTGTTGAGATATTGAATGTCGTCGTCAAGTGTCCTGATCACTGCTTAAAGAATGGCCAAGGCATTTGGTGGTGAAGCAATGCCGTGTTCCTAAAATGACGAGTCGTCAGTCAAGTTCTCATTTAAGAACCCAATGACGTACCTTATTCAGAGGAGCACTGGTGATAAACATTTCATAGACACCTAATTGACACGAGTCATTAGTCCCAAGTTCTCACCCAAGGGATCATCATCTCATAGATACCAGTTTCCGCGCAGTAAGCAGCGAGTTCATCCAAATACCACATTTCTCCTATAGGGCAGCCCCATCCGGAGAGAATCGTCAAATGAATCAACCATGGAGATGAATCTACGATTGAAAGGAATTGTAACTGAGTTGGAAGCTTCGAAGAAAACAAAGTAATAAACAGTGAACGACAGTTTACCTGAGGGGACGTCCGGGCCCACAGCTTCAAACGCGACAGTGTCACCAGCGACTGCTGAGAAGTGGTTGTTCCATAAGAATTCTGCCAGGCAAGAAAACGTTTGTTAGGTTATTATCAACATTAATACGTGATTATCAACACTAATCAACCCCACAGTTTTGAACACGTACCAAGAGTATCGTTATTGTTTTTGACTCCGCATATCTCATGTCCGGTAGGATCACTAGCAAGTTTTACTCTCTCATCGGTAGTGAGAGATTCATACCATTCAGTCCACCCAGATCTCAGAAGGAGGATATCACCGGTCTTGAATTCAACCTTTTGGTCTTTTGCTACGGCTTTAATGTTCTCGACGGTGATTTCGTGTCTTGATCCTGTTATTTAGGCAACAACGGAAAGGTCAGTAAAGTTGTCGACTCCATCCGCTCAACCTGTCCGATAGTTTTACCAGGAGAGTATGTAATTCCGTTCTTCAATGCCCATCTTCGGTAGCTAAATAGTAAAAGTGAAAGAGCCTTAGAATTACTAAGAAACGCCTATAAATTTAAACAATCTCAACCCACTCGATCAAGACAGCACGCCCAGAAATTCCTTTACGGGCCATTCGCGCAACACCCAAGTCACTAAACGAGAAATACCGTTAATGAGTGCCTTGCCAAACACTGATTGATGCCGAATACATAACATACGTTGGTACGTCTGCGGGTTTCAGTCCTTCGAAATGGCAGCCATGCATACCACCAAAATGTCCGGGTGAATCCCACTAAGGACATGACGACACGATCAGCGAAAGAATCCCAAATCGAGTAGAATATTGCAAACGTGCCTGACTGGAAGCTTGTGTGTTCCAGTTATGGTACAGATCATCAAACACCGAGGGTGTTTCCACAGTGTGGACAATCTCGTGTCTCATTTCAGCACGATGGAACAGTGGCTAATGTTGAAAATGGAACTATTGAGCAAACGATAGTATCCAGAAACCGATAAATTTCATTCTCACTGGGAATGGAAGTTCAAGCTTCCAGTTTAATGGGAATTGACGACCAGTTTTAACCAGCTTGGCAGCTTGTGCAGTGAGTTCCGGAGTCTGCAAGTTGAGAGTTCCAAGACCATTTTTAGCTAATACGTTGAATGGCGTTAGTTCGTGAATGTTTCAAACCCCAATGTACGAATCGTGGGGGTTGCAATGTTGAAACAACACAAGACACGATCCATGTCGGCGGAGCACCATGAATCGTTAAGAATCATCACACTCCACCAATACGGTTCCACCAATACACCAAATCCACCGTCAATCAACCATCCACTTTAATGTGTTGACTTACGAAACAGAGTCCAGGCAGTGTTTGGAGGATCCTGCTTGCTCAAAGCGGCAAACTCGACTTTGGTAGCTTCCATAGCTTTCAAATTTAGTGTTGGATGATGAGAACTACTTCGTTGGTTACGTGGTGAAGAGTTAGGTGGAGCAAGCTTGGAAACGTGAGGTGGGACAAAAGCGAAGGAGAAAGTTTACCCATAGAGGCTGTATGAGGAACAGCAGTAGAGCGGTCAAAGCAAACGAATTCTTCCTTTAAAATCATTGAAATCATAGGTCCATGTTGATTTCTTGATCGACACCTGGCTTCGGTCGTGATTGCTCCGTCACAATCGCAGTAGATCTTGCTTGATCCAGTAAGCGACATGGCTGCGCCCATATAGCAAATGATGTAAATCATTGCCATTTACACTTGATATGGTCCACATCAAGCTTCGTTTAACAAGACTCCTCCAAGTGCATTCCATCCAATGACAAGAAACTTGATCTCACGACCAGCTACTATCAACAATGTTAACAGCAACCGACGACGACCTAAGGGACTGGCTCCACCCCACTCCGAAACGTCGCATCTCTCTCACAGGCCTCATAAACGAACCGACCAGCTCTCCCATCCACGAAACCCTCAAATCCAAACTCGGTGTCGACTACGAAACCGTTCCATACAACGAACGTCTAGATCTCCTAGCCCGAATAACCCAGGAACAGGATGCCCAATTAATCCAACTAAAGAACCAGATCGCAAACATGTCGTATGATGCCGCTAATCGAAACATCAAAAGAACGTCGATACTACTACAAACACCAGCAGTAACAACAAGGAATACAAAAGTATTAGACGAAACACCACCATCCGTACGTGCATTATTCCCTCATTTAAAGGGCGATCGTGGTCTTGCACCAGCACCATCATCGATATTACGGGATACGGAGGAAGTCGCTGCACTGAAGGCCAAGGTACGAGCTCTGGAAGGTCAGGTCGCTCGCTTGAAGGCTGAGAGGAAGGGACGTGAGCTGGATTATAAAAGTCAGCTGGGAGTCTTGTCTGATACGCTGGATGCGCGGACGCAGAGGCTTAAGGCTTTGGAGTCTGTTGTTGGAGATAGTGGTAGTGGTAAACAGGTTGAACAGAGGAATGTATCAGTTCAAACTGATCGTGTTGATGTTGGGGTGTTGTCCGTGAAGGGTCGTGGTGTAGGTGTTGTCAATGCAACGAACGAGGATGATGATGTGGTTGAGAATAAGACAACACAGCAACAATACCAACAGTCAAATACTAGTATATCGTCACAGTCGTCTTCAGAAGATACGACATTATCATCTCAGTGGTCTGATCTGCTCAAGAAGGTAGAACATACGCGCCACAGAAAACCAACACCATCATCATCAGCACATAAAATAATAGGGACGAACCAACAGCAGCAAAATCAAGCAGAGAGGTCACTGCAATTCCAAAAGTTTATGATGGACTCGACGAGAAGATGAAGAATGGGAAGCACATACCACGAAACTGTAAAGTAGAATACTAGCACGTTATTGTATCCTTGTAAAAACTATATTTACTTGTTCTTGCTTTGAAATATATGAAAATATCTCTCCTTGTTATATGTCATATGCCTTTTCTTTTAAACAATCAACTTTTTACGCTTCTTCAACTGCTTCTTCAAAGTAGTTTTCCGTTCCTTCTCCTCAAAACGTTTTAGGGCCTCAGGACCAGCCTTCTCAGCAGCCTCCTTCCTCTTTTTCAACTCTTCAAACTTTTTCTTGTCAAGCTCCTCCTTGACCTCTTTAGATTTTTTCTTTTCTAACTCGGCAGTAGCTGCTTCCCTGATTCTCTCCAATCGAGCATTAACGTCGTTAGAGAGTTTACCAAACTGGCCAACATAGTCGATTATATCGATAAAACATTCAGTCATCATTATTAAGGTGGGCTGGTGTTTGGTGATTTGGTCCTTGATTTCCATGCCTTTTGGGAGCTTGAATGTGAAGGTGATGGTTTTGGATGTGTTTTCAAGGTCGTTGAGCTTTTCTGGTGCTGTTTTGGGCTAAGTTTGGTATAGAGTGTGTGTGAGAAGGTGTTAGTTTTCCAATGAAGATGAATGTCATTAATTCTTAGGTGCTTTTTTTGCCCGTTTACCTGATCGGAAATAATGATGCTCTCAATCAACGATGATTTGGCTGTCCCTTCACCTTCATCGGTCAGACCCATGGCAGCATACAAGACTTTCTGTAGGTGACCATCTTGAGTCAAAATTCCTGCAAACTCGGGACAATCTGAAGCTAGAGTATAGTGTCTAAATGGGAAATTTTTTATGGCTGGTTCTTTGAGTTCCTTTGTGAATGTTTTCTACAGTACAAAAAAACCGTATTAAGTATACCTCACTATGAATACTGAGTTCAGCTAAATTTAGATGGCGCTTACTAGATCGTATCGTGATTTTATAAAAGTGGCAGATGTCTTCTTTGGTAGTATCGCCAGTATAAAGTCATCGGATGCCGTTTCGTCCAGGTATGCTCGCATAACCTATACCCAAAAAAGCCATATAAGCGAATTGGACAGTGTTGTTTGTATGAAGCACCAAAACACACGTACCAGCTTATCCTCGGTCCATTTGATACCAATGGTGTCAAAAGTGTTGTTTGGCAGGTATTGCGCAATGTTTTTCATGACATCGTGTCGTGGACTTGTCTAAACGAGTGAGAACCATCAGATCTCAACGTCGGCCAAAAATAGCACGGGATGGCGTCAAGAATAGACAAGCACGAAGTTTTTACCTCAACAAAAGCATATATCATTTCAACATTAACACGACCAGTAGCATAAAAGATAAAGTCCTTTGCACCGTCACGAATGAGTTTATGACCCTTGTCGTTACCAACTTGGGCAAAGTTCTTTTCCCACACTGGACCAGTAGCTCGATACCTAGACATCAAAGAGAGGATAGTGTCAATATAGATGAACGAGATGGTTATCAACACTTGAGGGGAAAAACAAGAGCTACAGTAACCAGAACACGAGTTGAGCACTCATGCAATCAAACTACCATCAACACTGGCTACTCTGCACGTCAACGATGGTTGCTACTAACCAGTTCTTTGCAATCTCGTTATTGGTAGCTCGGCCAGTACGATACAACCAAAACATTCCAGCGAAAAACACTAGCACAAAAGCTTCACCCACAAAATCCAATGGATTCAAGTTTGACCTGTTGTAATAAATAGGTATGTGCGGTTAGCATCGGCTTCTGCTATATGCTGCATTTCGTGAATAGAATTTGATGTTTCGACCACAGCACATGAGATATATCTTTTCGCGTACCATGTAATGCCCATTCCTGAAGACGAAATTGGGATTGCTTTCGGCACTTTGCCATCTCCTTTGACCTGTAGCTCTTCGTCATCATCTTCGTCGTCTAAATCTTTGGCTGCACCCTTGACCAAAGAGATGGATACAAAGATTATGGCAAGGAAGAGGAGTATCCTAGTCCACTTCATCGTGTATTAACAACACGTGCCTTGATGCGTAATAGTAACTGCTTTTGCTATAAAACACGACACGAACAATTGAACAAGTTTTGTGGTTGCGAGATTCGACGAATCGCGAATTAGTCACTTGTAAGAGTGGAGGAGAGAAGCTAATACTCTAATGAATTCTTCGTGGCTATCGTCACGTATATCTGTACGCGAAATCTTAATCAGGTGTTGGGATCATCAGATCAGAAATATATCCAGACTAGATTTCGTGTTTTCATCGCTGAACCAGTTCAGAAGCATAAAGATATGAGAGCTGACATGGTAAAATCGCATGTTTGATGGTATTTGGACTTTTTCCTTTTTGATTCAAAAACATCTTGGCACCAGCTTCCACCATCACATTTTGGTCATTCAATTCCAACAAACCAACGCTATATCAAAGATGGACTATATATTTGGGACACGCAAGACGCCAGCTGAAATGCTGAGGCAGCACAAACGATCATTAGATAGAGGCATGTCTGTTTACTTGCATTGTTTTCGTTCTAGTCTTCAAACTAACATCACACTTTCCAAAATAGCTGTTCGAGATTTGGACCGAGAGAGGCAGAAACTGGAGAATTCAGAAAAGAAACTCATCAATGATATCAAGGCTACTGCAAAAAAGGGTCAAACTGTAGGTTATATCTGTGGTGCGACTGAGATTCAAACACATTGGCGGATCACCAACAACACATTTTCAACAATGGTAGGGAGCATGTAAAGTCATGGCTAAAGATCTGGTACGAACAAGGAGATACATTCAGAAGTTCTACAATATGAGGACACAGTTGCAAGCTGTTGGGCTTAGAATGCAGGTAACAGCCAAAAAGCATTTTAACACTCTGCAAGCAGGCGTCAATCGTACATGCCGCTCACTACCACACATACCAACTCACCTATAATTAGACACTACAATCAACACAAGCAATGTCAGATGCCATGAAGGGTGTAACAAAAGCAATGAGGACAATGAACAAACAAGTCAACTTGCAAGCCATTACGAAAATCATGATGGAGTTTGAAAAGGAATCGGAAATGATGGATATGAAGGAAGAAATGATGTCGGATGCTATTGATGATGTTATGGATGAGGAGGAGGATGAGACGGAGAGTGATGAGATTGTCAACCAGGCAAGTGACAAGACCAATGTACAGTCTTTTGTTTGGCGTTGCGTCGATTGCTGTATGTTAGAAGGCTAACGTTCTACGTGTACTTCGACTAGGTGCTCGATGAAATTGGTATAAATCTTGAACAAACGGTACGTTATGAGAACTTCTTTAGCAATGTTTTTCTGTTGTTGGTCACACTCACACCTAACCACATCTCCTTTCCCCTTAGATGGCATCAGCACCAAATACCAAACTCAGTGCTGGCAAAGAACCAGCTGGCAAAGAACCAGAACTGGCAGATGATGCTGCACTGCAAGCTAGATTGGATAATCTCAGGAGGGAATGATGGAAGTCTCCCAGTACTTTGCTTTCATCCATTTTGCATTTCAATAAAACTTGCTAGCATTCTCTCTTTGTTTGGTTTGTTTATAAAACATATATATATATACAGAAATTCTGAACATCATACTAGTACAAGATGCTTTGAATATGGTTCAACTTTATGGTTTTATTTTACATAGATGCAGTCAAAGAACTCCCAGTTATAATATACACAATTTCACACTCCCCGATTTGCACTCAATTGAGCCTATACACATCCCCACCAAAGATATACATACTCTACAGATTATTTAGACACATGATGAACCTTGAATTCAACACCTCCACGCATGCTCAACTACAAGCAAAAAGAAACGCAACAGATGAGTCCCATATACCAACCAAGTTTGAAACCCACATACTGACAACATACCGTAACACCAAGCCCATATCTCCCACGCCTCTTGGCTGGATCCTCATTCCAAACACCCCATTTGGATTTATCGTCTTCATTCACCAGTTCGAGGTGGAAGCGTCGATATATGTCTGACATTAGGATTAGTGCTTCGTGCTAAAAAATGAAGGCGAAATTGTATTGAATACATTGGCATGTGGATAAGCTAACGCAGTATATTGCATGCTTACCGTTGCCATGTTCATTCCAAGGCAGATTCTTGGACCACAGCTACATATCAGAGAAGAACGACATTAGTAAGGTGTATGATTGCAATCCAGATACACTGCGACAACCGATGAGTCCTTCATACTTGAAAACAGGCCATTGGTATTGAGAAACTCGAATCAAGTTCCCCTCTTCATTCAACCAGCGCTCTGGTTTGAATTCGTTTGCGTCCTGTTTGAAAAACAATGAGATACCTGAGGCACAAAACACCACAACATGGGACAACACAAGCTTTGATTCAGCAAATCGCTTACCTCTCCCCAAATCTCCTCATTCCTAGCCATACACCACGAACTCCACTGCACAATATCTCCCTTCAGGAGTTTAGTGCCGCTTGGAAGTGTTACGTCGTCTGTAGCTACTCGGATTGCGTTGGGGACGTTTCCTATTTGGTTTAATATTAGGTCAGAGTCGTGCAACAAAAAACGGCGACCAAGGTGATGTCAATTTTACCATGTAAACGTAAAGTCTCATGCCATACAGCAACAGAAAACCTCATATCCTTGAGGTTGGAATAGTCCAGCGGTCCATCACCCAAGATTCGAGTGAATTCTTCTCGAAGTCGTTCCTCGACGTGAGGGTGTTTCGCTACTTCCCATAACAGCCATGAGCAGGTTTCTAAAGTTGAGAGAGAACAAATATTGATCTGAAAATGTGTTTTTTTTTTTTGCTGAAAACTGTTTTAAAGACTGCTTCCAATGGAGGCTCTCAAGAGACGCGCTGCCTGTCTAACTTACGTGCTGTTGTGTCTCGACCAGCTAGATGATTAAAGGAGAAAAGACTGAGATAAAGCGTCTCAAACACGAGAAACTCCCTGAAATATTACAACACAGCACTCCAAAGCTTACCAATAATATAATTAAGCATAACATCCCTCAAATACTCTTCCGAATTAGCATCAACCTCTGCAGCCAAAAAGAAATCCAGCAAGTCCATCGGCCGACTCAACCGATCCTTATCAAGCGGTTTCTCCGTCCTCTCACGAATCATCTTCAACGCAAACTCATCCAGCACGGACTTGTGCTTCAATATCTCGCCATACGTCCCATCAAACATTTCACTGATATGATACAAGGGGTTGATGAATCTTTTTGTGAGGATGGCGAGGAGACCATCGAATGCAATCATGAAATCCACGTCCGGGAGGCGGTATTTCCCATTGACGTTGGAGCCTTGTGTGCGGAGGGCTTGTACGTCTGTGCCGAGAGCGATGCGGGCGAATCCGTCGATGGTGCAGCGGAGGAGGAGGTCTTGCATGTCGATGGGGAGGTTTTGGGATGCGGATTCAGACATGTGTTTGCACATTAGGTCGGATTCTTCGAGGAAGACAGGGCCAAAGTGACTATGAGAGCGAGGTCAGTAATGTGGGCATGTACGGGCTTTGCTCTGCAAGATTCAGCCATGATAAATTAACTCACTCTTTAAAGTTCTTGACTGTAAAGATGTTTGAGCCTGTTTTACGTTGAATCTTCCTACATGGCGAAAAGAAGGTTTACCGAAAGCTGGAACAGCTGGCAAATCAGCCAGCATGCATCTGCTGCTTTTCAATGCATACCATTCTTCGCCATCTACAGCAAAGATTCCATGTCCAAAGAATGGGAATACCATCTTGTGTGATGCTTCACCCTTCACAAAGAGGTATGGATCCTTCATGACTATCGAAAAAACGTTCAAGGAGTTACACCACAGCTTCACATAAACATCACATACGGTTCAAAAGATCAATACTTACTGCATTCAACATCAGCCACGTTGTACGTTATGACCATTTGTCGACCTGGCAAACTCAGCAACCAAACGTTTCCAATCCTATGGAAACATCAGGAATCAGCCGCTGATCAACCCAAAAGAAGCCAGATATGTTATGACAACACTGACATTTTACGTTTCTCATTCAGAGCGTCCAGGTGATCGGTAGTAAACCGCTTCAGCACAGCAGGGGCATTCCCCAACATTGGTGTCGTCAAGTGTTTTGGAAGCTTAGGTATATCGTTTCGTTTACGAGTTCCAATTGCTCGATCCCAGTACTCGTACGTTGTCAGACCTGTTACTGCAGCAACTGTATATAATGTCCGTCATGACGTGGAAGAAGTCAGTTTTTCAAGCATTTTTGTAAAATAGTGAAGGCTACGACGGGTTACCTCCAACAACAGCCCACATCCAGGGAGACGAATTCATAGTTGCTGCCATAGTTTGATCTGGATCGCTATAGATCTCGCTTGATCCTTTAGACAGTCAAAAGTTCCAAGAACGGCAAACTTGGGTTTGAAAAAGACAAAACGCAAGTTCACGAAAAAAGCTCCGTTTTCTATGAATCGAAGAAGAAGAAAGAACAAGAACGTTGGGGTCTACCGCTTACTACTCCGACCTGTGACGTGGGAGGTGTCATGATTAGGCAACGTTAGGCTGTAGATCTCAAGGGGAACTGAGCGGGTATAATCAGCACTTTGAGACAGAAGGAACGTACCGGACCATATATGAAAGTCAAACTTTCTGGCAATACCAAAGAAAATCCGCCTTCTGCTTACCTGATTCTTGCGCTTAAATACATGAAAGGCGACTTTCTTGACAAACACGTTTTTGATACTTGAACGGTACTTGATCTATGGGCATGACCACAATAGTTCTGTATGATTTGAAGCTTTTCAATAGATCCTGAAGCAATCATTAAGTCGTTCCATGCAAATCTATGTTGCTACAATCTTCAACACAAAATCAGGATAAATCCCGCAACGTTTGCACCAATGTTTTCCATCAGTGAGAAGACACCGCGTCCACCACGAGTTCCTGAATTCCAAGCTATTGTTCTATGCGGATATGGCAGCAGGTAAGTCTTCTTCCTCATATAATGATAGAAAGCTACAACAAAGAAAGCTCACCTATATGTCATAGATTATACCCATTAGCAGCCGATGAAGGCGTCACGAAAGCATTACTTCCAGTCGCAAACAAGCCCATGTTATACTATCAGCTGAATTGGCTTGAAAATGCTGGTGTTTATGGTCAGGAAAAAGACATCAACTCTAGTTTTGTGATGACAGTGTGTTAATGACCCTCCTTTTTGCACATAGACATCATCATAGTCACTCATCCAGAAGCAAAGCAACACGTCCGAGATTATATGGAGAAAATGTATGAAGGTGCTCCTGAAACTAAGGCTGAGGTCGTCGCTCTGCAAAACTATGACGGAACTGCTGATGCGTTACGATACATCAAGGACAAGATCAAAGTAATTAGCTTCAATCAATCGGATAATGGATATTAATTCAGTCACGTCTCAAACTTACACGCTGAACTCTTTAATAGAGGGACTTTATAGTCTTGTCATCCGACCTGATCACAGACATACCCGCCCATCGCGTCCTAGACGCATTCAGGCTCACGCATCCAGCCATGTCGGTCCTATTCTACGAATCTTTAAAACCAGATGCCGGATCGTCACTAGAAAAAGTCGTGAAAGAAGATGCTGTTGAATACGTCGGCATATCACCATTGGATGCTCGGCTAGTGCTAGCACCAAGAGCCGAAATAAGAAGTGAACTGCCTATTCAGACATCCCTGATTCGCAAGTTTCCTGTATTTCATCTACATACGGGGTTACGGGATGCGCATTTGTATGTGTGTAAACATTGGGTGTTGGATTTGCTGGTGCTGAATCCAAAGATTGCTAGTTTGAGGGCGGAGATGCTGCCGTTGCTGGTCAAGTGTCAGTATTCGGAGAAGGCTGCGAGGGCCGCTCAAGTCGATAAAGGTACAGCAATGTCCACATATAAAAGACATCAATCTCGTTTTTTGCTTTATGCTTCAGGCGTTCCAGTCGTCCTGAATCAACTTTCTAACATTCGTCCCTTCCTATAGCAATCTTCCCACATCACCGCCTCCCAACCACATCCCAAACACGAGTAACCCCAACACCAACACCCACAATATCCATATCAAACCACGTACGAGTCACAGCGCTCGTAACTCGAGACGGATATACGGCGCGAGCAAACACCATAAGCAGTTATAGTGAAATGAATCGTCAAATGACCAAAGTTGTAGGTGATGCTCGAATAGCTGCCACTGCTGAAATATCACAACGAACTACTGTTGGACCTGATTCTATGGTTGGTGATGGTACCAAAGTTGGTGAAAAGTCAATCTTTAAAAAGAGTATTGTGGGAGCTCATTGTGGCATTGGCAAGAATTGTAAGATTACGAATTCTGTGATTATGGATTATGTTGTTTTGGATGACAAGTGAGTGAAGGTGTTCGAGAGGTGGATTTCATAGCCTTGTTGCAGGTGTCTGATATCTTATTTCCTCTGTCCCATAGTGTTAGTTTGACGAATTGTGTGATTTGCTTGAATGCCAAGATTGGCATGAATACTGTGCTCAAGGACTGTGAAGTTGGAGCTCGGTTTGAGATGGCTGCAAATAGTAAGTCGTTGTGCCTTGACATTGAGGTTTTTTTGCCCTTGGTTTATCTCACGCGTTATTTTAGCTCAAGCCAAGAACGATCAATTTGTAGAAGGACTATATGATTAGATAGACGTTAAAAGTTGTGTAAATAAAACCACGCTCGCATCTTGCACCATTCCGACACTGCTTCAAAATTTTATTAGACACACTTGCATCAACAGGTTGATTTCGAACCAAGGAACAAGATGAATGGTGTTGCAGGTCACTCAGGCACCTCAACAGGCGTGCGGACAGGTCTAGGAGATGTGACTGTCAACAACATCAAGCAGCTCAAAGTGATTTGTGAAAATTCAGAACATTGGAGTTCGTTACAGGAAGAATTGAAAGTGGACGACAAGTTCTGGAAGGATGTTATAGAGTCCGGGGAGCTGGCTAAGCTATGTATGTGGATGTATCTTCTAGCTTGTTTTTAGAGAAATGCTAGGCATTTTACGAAATGGATGCAAGTTGGCTGAAGATGCGTGTAGACTGACTTTTGCATTTCTTGTTAGTGTATTATAATGATATACCCGTTGCCGCTATAATATCACGTCGAGAGGCCGAACTACCTTCTTCAGCACCATCATCACCAAAAACCAAGTTACGGATTCTGCTTTTAAATACTTTGCCAGTGTATAGGAATCTGGATTTAGGTAAACATTTTACATGCCGTTGACATTAGTGTCTTGAGAATGGTGGCTAACGAATATGTCATAATAGAGACCATGCTCGTCGAGCACATACATCAACAAACAACACCCTCTACCAAACAATTCTATATCGAACTGGAAGCATCGGATGAATCAACAATCGCCTTATTCAACAAGCTGGGATATGTTAATGCTACAGGAGAGGGGGTGAAGGCTTCCAAGACGTGTCTTGAGAAAAGAATATGAAAAATAACGACATTTGATACTACATTTGCATGTTATGGGCATCAGGAATTCGAGAGTGGAAGCTAAAATATAGATTTTGGTTTCATTTGCCTCTCAAACTGAATGTTGAATTTGTGGATGTTGGGATTGTGTTGGAGTTATGAGATATGAGAGATTCCCGAGGATGTTTCAGAGTTTCGGTAAATCGATTTGATACGCGTCTTCAATGAGGGGTCACAACGTAGGAGCTCGAACCAGGATGTACCGGTATAGATGGTACTATACTGTGCAAGTGTGTTCCCGCTTCGCCGTCTACTCATAAACCCTTGCACAAGTCATGTATCGTGGGAACAGTCACATGACGAGAAATCCATGAAAGAGACCAAAACGACGCTGGAACCACGAATTTAAGCTCTGAAAATGTGCTTTTATTTGATATTTCAGCTATCATACGATCCTGCTGCTTTGTAGCTTTGATGTTTCTTGCTTTGACTTCCTTCGAGACCCACTTTATCGTTTTTATGCGAAGTAAACGTGGTCAATATATTTGATCGGTTGACCCTTTACAAAACTTTCGATAACAGCCGTGACGGTGTCGGAATTGTCTTCTGGCGAAAAGTGACCTAAAGTATACAGATGGGATGTTAGCATCATTCTGCACACTTTGTTGGGGATTTCCCAGCTTATTTCAAAGACTCTTCCTAAAGTCCTCTCTTCCACATCATTCCTCCTCTCTCACAAGGACAAACAGCAACTCACCAGCGTTCTGAATCATAACAATCTCATCACAACGCTCCATAGAGACTGATGAAAGAAGTTTCTTCCACTTGTCTTTGAAGTATATTGTGATTTGATCCTGAGCACCATAGACAATGAGTACTGGCTGCTTCATGGCCTTCAAACGGTGCTTGATTGTATCGACGCGAGCATGGATATCCTCATCGCTGTGTAGTCCTTCAGCAAGTTCGGAGAAGAGGATGGCAAAGCTAGTTGAGGGGTGGGTGTTTTGGTTAGTCTTATGCAGAGTTGGCTCAACAGCAAACTTTATTGTTTACAAGGGTGTCAAGCGCCCTGGAAACATTGGGTGAATCAAACGTGGAAATCTAGAGAGGTTTAAATTTGAATGTGAGTCTTGTGTCATTCACTGCTGCCGATCAGAAATCGTCTATAACCACGAAACAAAAAAATTTATGAAAAGCCTACGTCTCAAATACCGTAGACAGCACCGATGATGGGTAGGGAGCTGTATACCCATGTACCACACTCGTTGGAGACTTTGGTGTGATAAAGCGGATCAATGGTTCCAGGAAAGTGTGTTTACCGAGAATCGCGGTATACTAAATTGACGTGGAGTATGTTACAGACAGCTTCTACTTTTCCAAACAACGTTTATGCGCACCATTTGTAAGGTCATGAGCATCAACGAAGCAGAAAAGTCAGCTTCGTGACCAAGACTGACTCGACTTGGAAGGAAGGCATCCATAAGGACAATGTGTTTGAGGAAGCTTGGAGATTGGATTCCGTCTAGTGCACTCAGTCCAATCACACCTCCCCTAATGAATGAAAACGATCAGTGACAGTTCAACTGCAAAAAAAGATTATCACAAACGCTACGACGACTGCTACCACGAGCAATCACTCTCATACCAGTCATGCAACACCATAGTCACTCCAGCAAGCTTCGCATGGTTGCAAAAGCTTGCGAGCATATCCACCTGGATCTTGATTGAGTGTGGCTCAAACACCAACTTGTCACTCATTCCAAAGCCAATGAGATCAATGGCAAGGACACGGTGATTCGCTGCAGCAAGTTGGTGCATCACCTTCGAGAAACACAAGTGAGTCAAAGATAGAATGAATTCAAGAAGTCAGTAGGGCAAAACGGTGAGACTGCTACTTTGCCTATAAGGACGAAGACGAGGGTCAGTTCTCCGTTTTACTTGACGTCCAAGATCTTTAGCAATGAACTGAGAGAATCTTCACGAATGTGCAACCAAACTTACGGAACAGAAAGCTCCAAGATGGATTTCCATGGACAAACAAGAATGTCTCTCCAGCCCAGTCTCGGTCTCCATTCCTTGGTCCAGCTTCGACGTAGTGAATACGAATACCTTTAGGTGAAAAAAAACAAGCACATGTCAACAATCACCGATGAAGCTGCAAAAATCCTGGTTTTATCTGACTTATACTTACCATTCCATTCAAACCACTTCTTTGGAAAATCGTATTCTACAAAATGGGAGAAGCATTCTGGAGGTGTCCTCAAGTATGTTCCTTGCGGAAAGTTTCTCTCTGCAGGCTCTTTTCCACGTGGTTCCTAACAACCAACGTCAAGTCAAAATGAGATTCTCTTTTCCAGAATATGAAAGCCTTCATTATGAAAGCGTTTTGAAGTCGTATACTTACAGGCGATCGTTCAGCATTCCATAGCCTCATCACCTTTCGAATCCTTGATGGCACATCACCAACATGTCGGATCGAATATACCACGGCAAAGACCGAAAAGGTGAATAAAAAGACGACCAGTCGAATTAACATGAACTGGTACGTCCATGAAGCGACTCCAAAGATCAATGAGAGAATAATGTCTCTCAGTGTTGAGCCAGCTGGTACCTTGACGTCTTCTGGTGAACGGATTCGTTCCACTGAAGGCTGACCTCCTCTCCTTGGAGACTGTGGAGGCGTCATGAGAGGGCCTCCTCTCTTGGACATTGTGGAGTGTCTGTGTCCTTGAGAGTGTGTTGTGGTTTTGGTAAAAGTTGAGTGCAAGAGACACAAGGTGTTGTCATGCGAACTCCTGTCAAATTTCATTGAACGAAGACGGACGTGTCATTGGAAGATTCCTCATTGTAGGAGCGTTAAACACGTCCGTTTGGACGTATCAGGACATTTCGAACCATTCTGAAGCTTGACGTTTGCTTTTGAAAGTTGACAGACTTGAAGCACGACCATTGAAGTACGTACGAAGAGAACACTTTTCTGTTCTTCAGAGGGAGCGTCACAGCCAACATCGATTCCATCAATTGAAGAGCGTTCGTCCATGGCAATTGAACCAGTGGTAAATTCCGTTTGTAAACCTGGGCTCCGAGGAATATATTAAGTTCCAGAAACTTCAAATGTTCAATGATTTTTACAATGGTTGAGTCGTGATAGAGGGCTCTGCCTCTCTAGCGACTGCTCGTAATCTCTTTGTCTCGACTCCAAGAAGTGGAACATCGAGAGGATACGGCCTGTTATCCCACATATGTAGAAACAGAAGAATGCCAGCATAACTGTCATTGGCAGCATAGTTTCGTTGTTTTTCTGGCAGCTCCTTCTCCCAATTGAAGAGTTGTGCCTTCTTGCTTTTGTCCATTATTTTATAGAGCTAACGGAGAGAAGGCACATGAGTCAAGTCTTGAAACGATTTAGGAGGTCAATTTCACAGCATGCACAGCAAGACAACGAGGAACAAATGAACGGGGGGAAAAACGCTGCATGCTTGATGAAACGACATAGTACATACCAGTTCTTCACACATCTTTGCCAATCCCATTCCTTGTGCTCGCACAAGATCAGGAAACACTTTTCGTCCGAGAGCGTGCAGTTCCAAGTAAGCTTTCATATCAATACCCTCCTCCTTGAACAGCTTCCTAGCATCGCCAGTTATTCCAGAACCGAGTTTGATGATGCTTGGATCCTCAATAAGCTCAATCAGAGATTTGTCCCATCGCCAACCTAGAACCGCGAACGTTGTTAGCAACTTGTGTTGCGTCTGCCAGCTGGTGCAAAAGCTAGCCAGATCCACCAATTCAAATCCGATGCTTACCCATACGAGACACATGGAAGAGTGCGATAATGTTTCGAGTAGAGATTTGTACCAAAGCAGTTGGATTACTACCAGCACCCTTCTGAAACTTTGGTTTATGTTCGAGATCAAACCCCACAACTTTGTAGTCCCTTTTGCCAATGCGATACGACGGCTCATCCTTGAGTGCTGCCCTATTGAATGCGATTACATCAGAACATTGACTATATCAGAACAGCACAATGGGCAAGATGTCGTGAATTCAAAATCATACCGGACAGCTTTCATGACACGGACAGCTTCCTCAACATTGCTAGCATATCTAAGCCTCACATTTGGATCATCCTTATATGAGAGCGGCCTCGGCGCAGTGATGTCCTCGCCTCTGCCACTCATGGCCAGCTGTAAGAAATGAGACTCGAACTAGGAATCAAGCAAAGACGACCAATGGCGAAGGACACGAGTCAAATGCGTTTAGAATATAAGAATAAACCATTTTATCCCGAGATCCAGGCTCCATAGCTCGTTAGCGACTTGATGAGCAGCAAACATTTGTTTTTGGAGAAGGCACGTCTACAGTACACAGTTTCCTTCCTCTGGTCACCAAAGACGATCTGAGCGCAATATAGCGCGTATTCTAAGCATTTTCGCGTAAGATCTTGGGACGACACACCGGTAACTGGCCGCTCGAATTTCAGTGCAACCATGCTACCATTCCTTCAAAGTCACGCACCACACGTTCAAACCAAAACAACAAGACTAAAGATGGCACAAATGATGCTCCCATCCACTATAGCCAGTCGCATTCCACGTGAAGTAACTGCTCGTTACAATGAAATGGTCGCCACAAGACGAGAATTGCATGGTAACACGGTTTTTGACTTTGTGTTGGTTTGATGTCAGTCTGCACGCTCAGATTTAACATCTGGCTGTACTTCGTACATCGTCTTTGCTTTTCCCTCCATATTTGCCGGGTACTTCGACCAATACCAAACATCCACTAACCTATCATGTCCTTTCTAGCCAATCCTGAATTGGGCTATGAGGAAGTCGAGACTGCCAAGCTTATTGTTCAGAAACTTCAAGCCATGAAGGGTCTGGAGATATTCAAGGGAGTCGGCCAAACTGGCGTTGTTGCCCTGATGAGAGGCAAACGTGATCATCCCTGTGCGTAACTCAAACTTGAATATGATGCCAAGTGCCTGAAACGGTCGTCTTACTCGCCCAGTTACCTTCTTTAGGCATCTTATTACGGGCTGACATGGATTGTCTTGGAATTGACGAAGACCCAAGCAAGTACTCGTTTGTTTCTCGAAAGCCAGGTGTGTTTTCTGTCTGAGAGCTGGATTCCTCGCCTAAAGATTCGCATATCCTTGTTTAACTCGTGTCTGACTCATTCGATAACGGCTTGTAGGTCGCATGCGTAAGTCACTTTGATGTCTTGGACAACGCACAATCACTTGGAGTCGATCTCATCATTACGAAATAGACGCCTGTGGTCACGACGGACACGTTGCAATGCTCTTAGCTGCGGCCGAGGTGGGTCTCGGCTCGTCCGTGTCTCGAACTTGCCTCAACTTTACCCTCTATCGATAGATCTTGACAGAAAAGTTTGGTGACAGATCCTTGAACGGAAGCATCAAATTCATGTTTCAGCCTGCAGAAGGTACTCAAAAGAGTTGTCTCAAAACTTGACCCAGCACAGAACGTATTAAGACGTACTTTCTTCCCTACTGATCACTGTTTTATTGCGTCACACTCTCAACCAACCCACAATATTGTAATTTAGAGGGAGGAGCTGGCGCAAAAGCCATGATTGATGACGGTCTCTTTGGTCTTGGTGGAATCGAAGTCGATGAAGTGTATGGCTTACATCTGGGTTCCAACTTTGCATTGGGAGACGTTTTGATTGGAATCGGTCCAGTCATGGCTGGTAAGGCAAAAATGACCCCGTGATTGCCTTACATTCGATATTGTTCAGAACCAACACTCACACATTCTTTCGACAACAGGCTCTGACGCAGTAGATTTGACCGTACAGGGTGTAGGAGGACATGGTGCATACCCTCATCTCACAAAAGACGCTGTTCTCGTCCAAGCTGCCATAGTCCAAAGCCTCCACACCATTGTCAGTCGAAATGTTGCTCCAGATCAATTAGGAGTTTTGACAATAGGTAGTGTATTGTATGACCCCAACCAATTTTAGTAGGATGGGACACTGACCACTCTTGCTGAACTAGGTCATGTCAGTGCAGGATCTGTACGAAATGCTGTCGCATCAAAAGCTACTTTATTGGCTACAGTACGAACAGTTGATGCTAAAGTACAAAGCATTATGAAGAAGAGAATTACGGAAGTTGCGGAAGGTGTCGCTCATGCTCATGGTTGCAAATGCCAGGTGCGAAGTCTTGTCATTCTGTTGTGCTTCCACTTCAGCACAATTGACTTACAACTCAGTGACTAGGTCGACTATACCGTGCAATATCCAGCTACTATAAACGTTGGAGAGGGCCCGTACAAACTGGTGCAAGATGCTGCCGCCAAAATTGTCGGCAAGGAGCATATCCGTCTTGTAAAAACACCTCAAATGGGTAGTGAGGACTTTTCGTTCTTGTTGTTGGAAAAGCCAGGAAACTTCTTCTTTGTTGGTATGTAATTCAAGACCATGATCGGAAACATTTTACTGACTTTTTTAACTTGAATGTGTTAGGAGCTGCACCCACCGCCGATCTCGGATCGCATCCACACCATTCTCCATTGTTTGATTTCAATGAACAAGCCATGCTTATCGGATCCAGTATCTTCGTTGAATTGATTGAACAGCGAATGAACCTACCAATGAAGCTGTAGTCGAAACGAAATAGTATCTCTTTGTTGAATTGATTGAGCAAAGAATGCGTCTACCAATGAAATTGTAGTCAAAAGCAACATAAAATCAATAAAACTCTGGTAATAGTAAAATTGTAGCAGTTTGATGAGATCTTTGCTTGGCGAACCCGTAATATGAGCGACTTCTTATGAGTTGCGTCCAAGTTCGTTGTTGGGCCAAAACAAGCTAAGCTTAGTTTCGTCTGAGTTGTGGCGAGAAAACAGGGTTGGCTGCAACTGGGAGATTGATGCTCGTGATCTGTCTTGCCTTATCTGTCTTGACCTCTACTAAACCTGGTACTGTTTGAAAATGATTGATTTAACAAGGACAGACGATACTCCAACATTCTTCAAGGAGCTGCCAAAGGTAAGAGATATAGAGAGCAACTTATTGCCCAATGTTTGGCTCTTGCTCTAATTGGAATGATGCAGTACAACGTCGAAAGTGGTTACTCATTAAACGCGTCAATCATCTAGATAGAGCTTCACGCCCATTTAAATGGATCCTTGGGCATTGGGACAGCACTGGTGCTCGCTGAAAGTAAAATTCATCAATTGAACATGAAGAATGCTTGTATCTCACCGAATGCTGCTATCGTAGGGAAACAAGATCAAAAACTCTATGCCGATGTCAAACAACAATATGAAATGGACACAACGTCCTTTCAGATTGCTGACTTCTTTCCTTTATTCAAGCTGATATATGCACTGACGGATACTCCATCTGCAGTAACGTTTGCTACGGAGCAAGTCATTTTGGAGTTTGCGGATGACGGGGTTGTTTATTTGGAGCTTCGTTCGACCCCGAGACGCACGACAGGTTAGATTCGAACGCAGAGATTTACTTCAAGGCTTTTGCTTACATGATCTATGATTTAGGAATGTCAAAAGACGAATATATACAAGCCATGTTTGCAGGAATTGAAGCATGCAAGGGGAAGAACCTGGACATTATCGTCCGCGTAATATTGACTATTGATAGAAAGGCTGGGCTAGATGATGCGCTAGACACGATACAGCTGGCTGCCAAGTACATGTCTGAAGGTGTTGTTGGAATTGATTTGGCTGGTGATCCATTTGCAGATCATTATCAGACGTATTCGCAGGCAATCAAGAATGCTAAATCTTATGGTCTTAAAGGTGTGCTTTTGGTGGTGGTTATAAGTACGATTACAAAATGCTAACATATTGATATAACAGTCACCATTCACTTTTGTGAAATCGAGGGAACTGAAGATGAGAGCATCTTGATGTTACAAGATGCTGATAGACTTGGACATGCGACGTTCATGTCTGAGCGGGTTAAGAAGGAAGTGTTTGAAAAGGTTAGCTATCTGAGTATATCTGAGTCTTGCTCATCCCTTTTTGTAGCTTCTCAAATTCTCGTTTTATAGAACATACCCATTGAAGTCTGCATGTCTTCGAACGTCATATGCAAGACCGTCACAGCTTACACCGACCATCACATTCAAACTTGCTTTGAGGCAAATCACGCCTGTTGTATATCAACAGACGACAAGGGTATTTTCAAATGCACATTGTCGAATGAGTACTACATCGCGTCGAAAGTACTTGGACTTGATCGTGATCAGGTTGAAAAGCTGGCTAGGAGTTCAATTGATAGTATTTTTGGAAGTGAGGTGGACAAGGATGCTTTGAGACTCTGTTTTGATGAGTTTCGACGTAAAGAGCAGTTGTAGAAATTAATGGAATATATTTTGATACCAGTTATACGTCCTTAACACGTGTATGTCGCGTCTGAAGTTTTAAGTCTGAATCTTCAAAGCGGAAGGCTGTGCTGTGCATCACAATTTTGATTCTGGAACACAAGCAACACTGCCAACTCATAAGAAGTAAGCGCGATTTAAAGAAGTTGATTTCGTCTCATTTATCGCCATAATCAATATCGTCTGATTTCCTCTCACTTGCTAGGCAACATGAACCCAGCAGATCAAAAACAAATGGCAGCGCCAGCAGGTGCTCAACTCATCCGGGACGAATTTGGACAATTCTATGGAGGAAATTTCGAAATCAGACACCGGTAAATGATTTCGAACTTTATTCGTCATTTGTTGGAAGCATTTCCGATGTTTGGACAAGACAAATGTCTGACACACGTTCACCACGCTGCTCAGCGATACAAACACAATTTTGATCTTGAACTTGCAAGGCGAGGTCCATGCTAAACCGGGCACCATGATCAGTTATACGCAAGGGGTGGTAATCCGAGTACGTGAAACATGCTGATGTACACACATTGCATCGGACTATGACTCATGACTGAAGCAGCACTCATATGCATCGCTACTACTGCGTAGGGCACATTCCATTTCACATTCAAGAATATCTTTACGGGAGATCAGACTGCGTACTTGCACTTACGTGGTCCTGGACAAGCTACGTTATCCAACCATGGACTTGGAGACATTATTGTGCTCTATATGAACAACAGCCAGTGGATTACGAATCGTAATGCATTCCTTTGTATGACTGATGGTGAGCACTATGTGCATTCTCGATTTTGATACCATCTGTATTCCATGGAGTGCTAAGATGACATGGGACTCTGCCCATCCACTCTGACCAAACCACTGTTTTTTTTGCCGCAAAAGGTATTCAACGTGACTCGAAAGCCCAATCAATTGGCAAAACATTCATGTCTGGAGCTGGATTGTGGGTTCATCATTATACAGGAACTGGCACTCTGTTCCTCGAAACATTTGGAGCGATCTTATTTCAGGATGTAAGGCATCGAGAGCCATTATGTAAGGTTTTTTGATGCTATGCACACACGATGTTGACCTTGCCTTTTCTTGTAGCTTCAACCTGGTGAAAACTACTTCATTCACCACCACTTTGTTGTTGCTTGGAACTGCCAGGTAGACGAGTTTCTGGTGCTGTCGTCGCTATTCCAAATCAGGCTGACGCAAACATTACGCTGATTTTGTAGTATGGTGTGGAGACCATCAAGGCTGAAGGTGGATTTTTCTCGAAACTTGCCACCGGAGACTTTTGGTGAGTACCTGTCAAGAGTGGTGAACGTTCTGAAACAAGACATTGGGTTGTTTTTCGCTCTCTTCCTCGCTTCTGCTGACCTGCCATCTCGCTCTATCTTTAGGATGTGTAGATTCACTGGTATGTATAACTCTGTGTTAATGATGTTTGGAGTGACTTTCAAGCAATCAGAAGGGCTCAACATCCTGATTGTTTGTGGTTAGGTCCTGGACGAGTTTACTTTCAATCCAAAAGCGCAGATGTGTTTGGAGAATGGATTTCTCCATACATTCCTCAAAAGGGTAATTGAATACTTAAATCAGTGTAGTAACGACTAAATTGGGGTTTGACAATGATCTTGTCTTGTAAATGAGTGAAGTTGGCCATCGTTTCTCAAGTGCGTCCAAATTCACCGAAACACGCTGAACCATATTTTGTCCAACGATTGCAGTGAGAACGTACTCTACTACCTTTAGATTTTGAAGGCCTGATCTTAGCGAGAACGTACTCTACTACCTTTAGATGTTCAGGGCCTGATGTTACGACCTTGGCAATGCTATGCCTCCTTCGTGTTACCAGGCCCTGATTTTTATTACAAATTGACACTGGGTCAGCTACGTGTCGCATTCACAACGACCCAAAAACAATACCAAAAGCTCAGAACCTTCTATTCCCACGGCTCCCCATAACTTTTGCAACCAAACATCTATCGAATTCAAACTAAATCTTGTACGAACAGAAATGAAGGTTTTTGTAACTGGTGCTTCTGGATTTATTGGATCGCGTGTGGTCCCGGAACTCATCCGCGCTGGCCATCAAGTTATTGGTCTTGCTCGCTCTGATGAAAGCGCCAAGAAGCTAGAACAGGCTGGTGCTACTGTTCAACGTGGATCTCTTGATGATATTGAAAGTAAGCAAACATTGACTGCCAACATTCAGCAAATTATTTGTGGCAATATGTCAACTTTTTCCAATTTGAAATCACCAGGTCTTAAAGCTGGAGCTGCTGCGTCAGACGGTGTAATCCATCTCGCCTTCATTCACGATTTCATTCACGACTTTTCAAAATATGCTACCGCGATGGCTGCTGATCAGAAAGCTATCGAGGCTATTGGTCAGGTACTAGCAGGTAGGGAAATCTTGATATTCATATCGCGTTAAACGTTGCTTTCAACTCTCTCTACACATAGGCACGAACAAGCCCTTCGTTGGAACCTCTGGCACAATTAGTCTCAAACCTGGGCAACTTTTAACTGAGGACGTAGCATGGACTGAAGGACGTGGCGTGTCTGAAGTATTGCTTTTGGGGTTTGCTTCTAAAGGTGTTAGGTCAAGTGTGATTCGACTCTCACCCACTGTAAGTGTTTCACCTTCAAGTCGTTACAACCAACCGGATCTCATACTTTTCATATCTGAATGCAGGTACACGGTGACCACGATCAAGGTTTCGTTCCCGCTCTTATAAACGTTGCCAAGGGCAAAAAGCAAGCCGGCTACATTGGCGATGGTATGGCCAGAACGAGTTTGTTTAGCGTCTTAACCGCAACTAGCTAACGCACTCAAACTATAGGTTCCAGCCGTTGGTCGGCCATTCACGTATTGGACGCCGCAGTCCTGTACCGACTTGCCGTCGAAAAGGCTCCAGCTGGAACCATCTTGCACGGCGTTGGTGAAGAAGGAGTAGCAACAAAGGAGATTGCCACAGTGTTTGGACGTAAGCTGAACGTTCCTGTGGTATCGCTTACTCCTGAAGAGGCAATGAAAGACATGGGCTTCTTGGGTCACTTTTTCGGGATGGATTCACCAGTTTCGAATAAAAAGACACAGGAGATCCTTGGTTGGAAGCCTACGCATAAAGGGCTTCTTGAGGATTTGGAGACTGGCACGTATTTCTAAGTAGTTTTTTATCATTGTGTTAAATATTAGATCGTGTCGAAACCACTCGGAATTTGATCGTGGGGTTTAAGAACTGGCTAAAATACATCATTGGCTGCATTTTGCCATGGGTAGCTACAAAAGAAAACCATTGTTCTGAAGCATTTAGTATGGCAATTAATCAAAGACTGGTCAGAACGAGAAATTTCGAGTCTTCCGTTGATTTCTTATCGAGCGAGCAGTCGAGTGGTATTATAAGGCTGTAGTAACCACTAGAAAAGATACGATCCTCATTGTCCTTGCCCATCGAGCTTTAACCCGACTTTGCAAAGCCTCCCTGCGTCGTTCGGCAAATGTTTGCATAAAAATGACCAACACCACCATCGTCTGAAAGCTATGGCTCTAACGTATCTGGACGTCCATCTATACTACACGCTTCCACCACTAGGCATCCTCCTATTCGGAGCTTATCCCTTCCTCACACCTACAAACGTTGCATCACTTGTATTGCTATGCTGCATCGCATTCGTGTATACCACACCCTGGGACAACTATATAATAGCTAACGGCGCGTGGGATTACGTGCCAGGATCTGTAATTGGCACGGTTGGCTACGTACCATATGAAGAATACGCATTCTTCATCATCCAAACATTGGGAACTGGTGCATTGTGGATTCTCATTGGGAGGTGGAATTTGTTTATACTGGGATTGAGGAATACGTCGCAGGTAAGTTGTAATATTTTAGAGATTGTTGCCTCACTTTTTGGAAATATCCGCTAGTTGAAGTAGGTGAGCTGACTCTGGAAACTATCGATTTTTTCGTAGATACAACGAGCACTACCATGTATACTGTTTGCACTGCAATTTGCTATAGGCTGGAAAAATGCAATACCTGGAACGCCGACATTTTATTTGGGGTGTTTGCTGTGGTGGACGGCTCCTCCACTCTTCGTACAATGGTACGCTGCAGGTCCTTTTATATACAGTCAGCTCCATACCATCGCAACAGTAGTAGGAATCTCTACGGGATATCTTGTATATGTAGACCATGTAGCACTACAACATGGAGCGTGGCATATTAGATCGGAAGCCATAGTAGGACTGATGATTACCAAAACTGTACCATTGGAAGAAGTACTCTTCTTCACACTAAGCAATGTCATGATCGTATTTGGATTTGTCGCTATTGAGCGGACATTGGCTATAATGAGGATGCAGAGACGGATTCATTCGCATTTGACATACTCGTCATATTGGCAAGAGCTGGTCTCTACCACTTTAGCAGCAGAAAGTACGCTAGATCAAGAGTACTTATCAGATCTAAGTAAATCATATAATGCAATTCTATTGGGCTCGAAATCGTTCGCCGTAGCATCAGCTCTCTTCCCACAAGGTGTACGAGAGGACGTTATAGCTCTATACGCAGTATGTCGATTCACAGACGATATAGCCGACAATCCCGATATAAGCACACCGGAAAAGAAACGATTGCTTGTAGCGGTATCGGAATTTCTTGATGATGCATATAAAGGGAAGATTGACTACATCCACCATACACGAATACTGGGATGCGATAAGATATCTGCACTACGATGCTTTGCTAAAATCACAGATCGGGTCCCTAAACGTTGCATGTTGGAGTTGCTAGACGGATATGATATGGATGTGTCTCATACACGGATTGTGTCTCAAGAGGATTTGATCACGTATGCAGCACGAGTTGCAGCATCGGTTGGAGAGGCCTGTGCGTATATAATGTATAAGAACGAGGATTCGAATTGGGATTCAACAACACTAGAAGCCAAACAAGCTCTTCGTCGTGCTCGAGACATGGGTATCGCACTCCAGCTTGTAAATTGTGCTCGGGACGTTGGTGTAGACGCTGAAGAGATACATAGGTGCTACGTCCCCGAAACATGGCTAGGGAAAGATAACGTCAAATCACTAATGCAGCATCCGTATAACGATTTGGACATGTTAAAGACTATGTCTCTAAGACTGTTGGAATTGGGTGATACGTATCGTGCTTCTGCTGAAATCGGAATTGGGATGCTTTCAAAGAGTAATCGGCTACCGATATTAGCTGCCCTTCGTATATATTTTGGGATTGCTGAAGTTATTAGGACTCATCAGTCGTATCCACGACGAGCAACCACCGGACGTGTTTACAAATTAATGACACTGATAAAGACCTTATATATAGAATAATTTCTGTAAAGTACTACTACGTTGTATTTAGGTGGGAATAAGACATACAAACTATATGGGACTGGGACACTATCGACCTTCTGGTTTACGCGTATCCTTTACGAAGACCTTGATTCACTCTGTTTTGAATCCATTCAGCAGCCGTGACACGTTCCCCAGTATACTTGGATTTAATGAGCTTTGATGGTACAGGCTCCAAAATGGTATCATCTTCAGGTCTAGCGAAGTAGACTACCGAGTATCGGGTCAGGTTTCGTTGATGTGGTGGTGGAATTGTCACGCGGTGGATGTTGGATCGCCAATAGCCTTGAGTCTACAATGACGGGTGATGGGTAAAACACCGTGTATGTATATACATATATATAGCAGTGAGATGGTACACACCCAAAACTGTATAGCATCTCCAAGATTGACGATGATAGCCCCCGGTACAGGTTTAACGTATCTCCAAATACCATCATCTGGAGATTGGATTTGAAGGCCTCCGACTTCCTGATTAAAGAGAAGAGTAATGGAACCAAAGTCCGTGTGTGCGCCCATCAAAGGACCATCTAAATCATTGCTTCGTTAGTTAACACTTTTACAAGGAATGGCACGACACGTACCATGATAGTCTGGTCTTGGAGGAGGGTATTTCAGCAGTCGAATTTGATCACCACTTTTAGCATTGTATCTGTGGCCTACATCGATATCAATGAGTACACGTAATCATCCCGGAAAGCAACGCATGTAGCACGTACGTTGCAACAGGTAGCTAGGCGGAATCTCCAAAAGGTCAGCACAGACCTTCAAGATCTTGCAAACTAGCGAATGACACTCCTCGGTAAAGAGTTTCGTGTCCTCATAGGCTTGAGCCAGTGGATGAGGCTGTTGAATCTTGGCTTTATGCTCGTCCTTGAGGAGATCCTTGCTAATATTATACATCTCGTTCCCGTCTGGTCGTCCCTTGTCATCAGCGACTCTTTCACCCATTCCCTTGTATCCAAAATACGTGGCCTTCATGTTGTACTTGTTCTTTTCAGCATAAGGCAAGTTGAATGTGTCCTTGGCCTAGATTTCGTGAAGGTGACCAGAGTTGTTGACATTGTGTCGCTGAGTCTCTCACAGCGGATCAAACATCAAATCAATACATGGAAAAGGCATTAATCATAACCGAGTATGTATAAAAATGAATTGAGCGTGTTTCAACACCAGCATAAACCTGGCAAGGCTCGGAATCACCAAAACGTGGAAAAATCAATGAATGTCGGTTTTTGCAGCGACCACTTACAAGATCAAACATTGCTTGGACCCTTCGAGAGTTGACTGGAGCGTTCAAGAGCACGAAGAATCCCAGCTTTGTAGCTGCTTGGTTGACCTCCCGGTCAAATTGTGGAGTTGCGTAGTTTTTATAATCGATTACAGGAAGCTCTTGAGTGGGAATTGAAGCCCATGGATCCTTTGACATGTTTGGAAATAGCTTAAATGGCAGTACTGCTTAGTCCGATACTAGAGCGATTGCTAGTGAAATGCAACGAATGTAGGCTTTAGTTGGCGACTGGGAGTTTGGAAGATTTGCGGTCGGGTGTGGCCAGTGACGCAAAAACTTGCAAACTCAAGATGATATATTCGAAAATCCGTAAGCTAGACGTGGCAAGTTGCCGGCATCGAGAAGGGAGCACTTGGTTGCTAGGTGGGTTCATCTTGGTGGTCTTTGGTGGCAAATCAGTGCAGTGTCGGGGGGCTACTTGTTGTCAATTAGAGTCTGATAAAGTTTGCAGACGCTCATCACCATGCCATTGGCATGCAGACCCATAAAATTCAATGCACGGAAATTCTTCTGTCGCTGGAGGAGCAAGCATCAGGAACCTATCTCCCAGCCGGATCCATTCGATTATTTGCACGATCTTCCGGTATGGAGGCGTCATCATTTCACGTTTGGAAACACTAGATACTGAAACTTTATATCAATGATCTATCTTAGTTTGTTACAAATGTATTCATTGGGAGCAGAACTAGTCGTAGCGGGCATTCAACTGTTAGCACTCACCAACAGCAAACAACAGCACCCACGTCAGCCCCGGAAGCTGTGCCACAAATCGCTGTAACGTTAGATCCAGATGCAATTGAAGAGATCTCTCCTGAAACGCCCTTTCAACCAGTGCAATCGCTACTCGATGTTCCTGGCTCTGGCTCTCCACGAGGGTTGAGAGTATCTATAGAGAGCACCATATCGATTGGAAGTCGATCGAGTAGTCAGAGAGCCATGGTCGAATATGAAGCTCAACGATCTGCCCTTTCGCCGCCGACGTACAACTCTCTTACATTTCCCGGAAGGTCTCTGGTAGAATATTTGGCGCATGCGTCTTACTTTCCGCAACAGGTGGGTTGTTGCTTTATTTTGCCACGGTTTCAGAAGGACTGACGAAATTTTTTGTGAATTCAGCCTGACGAGTTGGAGATTGTTGAAGGTGATTTCATACTCATTGAAGCTATTTACCCTGATGGTATGTTTAGCTGGTGCTCATGGCTTGCACATTGTTCAAGAGCTTACTGGCTGTATTATTACTTAAAGGTTGGGGCCGAGGCCATAATGTTACTACGGGCCTGTTTGGGATGGTTGCCACGACCATCTTGACGCTTGTCTCGCACGAAAACACACCTCCTTTGGACTGTCTTGGTGAAAAGACGCTGCAACCGGCAGAGGGAAGAGTTTTCGATGTCATGCTGAGTTACAAGTATGTGATCGTCTCGACATTCACTGCAGACTGATTGAAGTCTGACTAATTGACTCATCCTAGTTGGGCGCATATGGAACAAGCCTCAGTCATTGCAGACTACCTAAGATCAAAAGGCTTCGACGTTTGGATGGACACGAGACAGCTAACAGCCGACATCTTCCAGTCAGTCGCTCAATCTATCTTATCCAGTAAAGTAGTCCTGTTATGTCTCACCGCCAAATACCAGACATCAAACATATCCATGCAACAGCTGAGATTCGCACTAGCCAAAGAAAAGAAGATAATAGTAGTACAACTCGATAATGGGCCTTTTAACGACTGTATGGAATTGACAAAGGACTTCCCACACTTGGATTTAGCAAATCAGCCCACGCGAGAGGCTAGAGAGACGATTATGCAGTGTTTAAAGGACAGTATTTTGAATGCTATGAGTGACGCATCTGTTGATCCGTGGCCGTCTAGTTCACGATCTCCACGAAGGCTCACACAATCAACGCAAGGGCCACCAAGTCGGCAAATAACGAGACGATCACCAGAAGCTGATTTAAAGTTTTGGCTGAAGCCGTTAGATTTGAGACAAGTAGTGCATTCTATCTCTCAAAAGAGATTGAGTACTACTAGGTCTTGGCTGATACGAGAAATCATTGCCTGGATAAAGGAACCTAACTCTCAAGTTTACTGGTTATCTGGAGTAGCCGGAGCTGGTAAATCAGTAATAGCAGCCTCATTAGTCGTAGATTGCAAGAAGGACATTGCTGCAAACTTTTTTTGTAAATTTGATGAAGCAGGACGAAACGACCCATTTACCATGTTAAATACCATTGCCTTCCAACTTGCATTATATTTCCCTGGCGCAAAGGACGAGTTGACGAGACTGTTTAAAGAAGATCCCAATTTTTTGAGTGCTCCCACTTCCGTATCCTTCCATTTCGAATCATTAATAGTACGGCCAATGACTTTATATACAGGTCCGCCGTGTGTTATAGTAATTGATGCACTGGAAGAGTGTGGATTAGAAGGGTCTCGACTACGTAGAGAGGTGTTGCATACTTTAGCTAGTAACTGGTCTCGTTTACCACCACAAGTAAAGCTGTTTATGACCAGTCGACCCATGAGAGATATACGGCATCAGTTCTCTCAACCGCCTCGACAGCTTGATCTTGGCAGTGACGACAATTTGGAGGATATTAAACTGTATGCTCTGGATCGGGTGTCGAAGCTGAATCGCTGGTTGACTAGTCCTGATATGGTAGAATCGCTTGCTGAGAAGTTGGCTCAGCTGTCTCAAGGATTGTTTGTATGGCTATACTTAGGTAAGTTATGAAGTTTCAAAGTTGATGAAATAGTACGATTTCCAATGGAAGTTTTTTGCTTTTAGCTTGTGAAGAGCTCGTACGTAGTACCGACCCAGGAGAACTGGTAAACCAATTCTCAATCCACGTACTCGGAGAATCTGAAGAACGAATGATGAGCTCTATATACGCCCGAGCTTTAATCATATCACACGCAGGAGCTTCAGACGACAGCATGAAACTATACCACACAGTCGTCGGTGCCATAGTAACCTTACGACAACCCCTCTCAGTCGAAGGCCTGACTGCTCTACTCGGCGTATCACTAAGCCGGACCAAAACGACTCTAGCACGTATCGAACCACTCATCAATGTCGGAGACACCAAAGTCGAGATGATTCATAAATCACTAGCGGATTTCATCACGTCATCTAATCGGTGTGTTGGTGATGCAGCGCCGTATTGTATTGATACGGAACGCATTGAGAATATGTTGGCTGAACGGTGCTTGGACTTACTATGTAAGAATCTGGCATTAGATCAATCGAAACTGCCTACACAAGTAGATCGGCTGAATGGGATAATTGATGAAAGTGTTGCGCCGTATCTGCGATACGTGTGTCAATATGCTATAGAGCATCTGAATGCAGTCCAGGCTCCGGATAGACATTTAATAGTAGGCATATCACGTCTTGTATCCATGTGGGCTAGCGCTCCTCTACTTGTTGCTGTATCTAAAGGCTGTGGTAATGCCGTCAAACATCTCTTGGTATATGGTGGTGGACATTCGCTACTTGAAAAAGCTGATAATTCAAGATACTTTACATCTCCACTACTATGTGAAGCCACCACACGCAACTCTGCAACTGCAGTAGAGAATTTAATTAGATACGGCGGTGCTTCTGTTGAAGTCAGAGATCCGTCACAGTTTGGTTTTACACCACTACTGATTGCTGCTGGACTCAAGACTGGAGATGTTTTCGAGGTTTTGGCATCTCATGGAGCTGATCTTAATGCAAAGTCGACGACAGGGCAACCGATAGATGTTTTTGCAAAGTCTAGTACGATTATGAGGCTGCTGGTTGCTAAGAGGAGGCAGAGATATGCGGATGGAGACTTGGCTGAAATGGTAAATATCCTCTCTTGTACGTGGTGTTTAGCCATTTTACGGCATTCTTTTGCTTGCCTAGAGAACCTGATACCATCGACTCAACTCATACTCATCAATCATAGGACGAGCTGGATAAGGCTGTCATGAATGGCGAAGTAGATAGACTCAGAGAGGTCGATGACAACACCTTACTGAACCATCGTCATCGCAAACATTGCCAGTCTCTCCTCCACATCGCCTGTGAATACAATCAGATGAACATAGTAGTCTACCTTGTCGAAAAGGCCGCTCTTGTAAACTCACAGGATAAAAATGGGTGTACGCCATTGCACTACGCCGTCGACCACCTCGACATTGTGAAATACCTCGTAAAGCACCACGCAAACCCATTCGCCACATCACGATCAACACTAGCCGGCATCCATCATCAATCTCGATGGAGCACGCCGCTGCATGTGGCATCTGAGAGAGATTGTAGGGTTGATGTAGTAGAGTACTTGTCCAGCTTAGGACCATATCCGACACCCACAACGTTTTTCTCAGCAACACCGCTATCGCATGCAGCTGCATTCGATTGCCAGGAGATGGCGAAGTACTTGATTGCGCATGGCGCAGATGTGAATGCATCGTGGGAGGGTGTGACGACTCCATTAGGACATGCGTGTATGTATGGGCATTATGATATGGCTAAAATGCTGTTGGATGCAGGTGCAAATCCACATATTGGGACAATTCATCCGCCGTTAAAGGAACCGTTACCCGCCGAATACGATTCACCGGGGTACTCGGCACTAGGCCAAGCGTGTTATCACAACAATGTCGAGTTGTGTAAACTTCTACTTGCAAGAGGTGCTGATGTAAATTCTCGGAATGTCATGGTGCTCGAAAACGATCAGGATGTACATAGTTGGACGAACCTCGGATTAGCTGCATACGGAGGCAATATAAGTGTTATGAAAGTCTTGCTAGACGCAGGCGCCAGACTCGAAGACATGAATGTAGAATCCTCAAACCGGCAAACCGCACTCCATTTCGCTTGTAGTGCTGTATCCATCAACGCCGTCAAAGTGTTGCTAGATGCTGGTGCGTCCGTCGATGCACGCTCAGGAAAGGGAGATACGGCGCTACACAAGGCTGTGATATACCGTTGTGTCGATATCGCTAGACTGCTTATCCTACGCGGCAGTGATATGCATGCTGCCCTGCCAACTACAAAGGACGATTGTCTCCATATAGCTTCTAAATTAGGTGATACGGCTATGGTTAAAGTGCTGGTTGATTTAGGATGCTGTGTTGATGGAGTCAACTGCGATGGGGATACTGCATTGCATGTGGCTGTACGTGAAAGTCATTTGCAGGTAGTGAGGGTGCTGATTGGACGTGGAGCTAAGTTTGATGTTGAGAATGGGATGCATCTCACTGCAAAGGATATTGCGATAGAGAAGGGGAATAAGGATGTTATTAGACTGTTACAGTGAAGGAAGATAGATCGGACTGTAAGATAAAATAATAGTATATAGTAAGTTGTAAAACATAATCATGATAAAACAGAGATCTCACAATAGAAAATTGAATTCGTAATAAATAACATCATTTCGGAACCTCAGTCAGTTAGCATCACATCTGAGCGGTACTAGACACGGAATGACAGTCCAAAGTTGATGTAAACAGACTCTGAGGGTTGACGTCCCTCGCTTCCTCGTTGAACACGACGCAAATCAATTGACACAGACGAGCTAGCATTTTGAGACATATTGGAATACCAACTAGTCTCAAAAAATTGTCTTCAAAAATGGTCTTCTATTCTTCGAATGCCTTGATACGAGTCCTCAATATGAACGAACTCGTCAACAAAGGCATGAGAAGCAAAGAAAGCACCTTCCATCTTTAGACAGAGACCCAACAGTACGTTTCGACGCATTCCAAGTGAAATTCAGCCCTTCGATTTTGCCTGTTTGCGTTCAATCGACACTTTCTCTCATATTAATAGAAACTTCAGGTTGGTGAACAGCACGAATAAGTGCGACAGGACTATTAAAGCATCATTTTATGGATACCTTAACTTACAATCGATTGTTGTGCTGTGCAGATCAGCTTTAGCAAGGTCTAAATCTAGAGAAAGACGACACTGCGTCTTCACATTTGTTGGAGACGCCAACCCCAGAAACCACACACTCTCTGCAAGTAGGGCGTTGACGGCGCAGCGCACGTATATGAATATGATCCAATTATGATCATTCGCTTAAACGAGGCTTAGATCTAGCGAGAAACTAACATTCATTGTCACATTTTATTAGACAGAGCGACCACAAACACCACTGCTCCTCAAACAAACTTAGCAAGACAAAACACAACTGTGGATAAGTCACATCCTACGATGTCAAGAGAGTCCAGCAGTATTCGAATTACCAGCGAGATCACGGTTTGATCCGGGCATTCTCAAAGTGAAATGTTTTACCAATTCTAGCTGTCAGGTACAGTCTTTTGCTGTACTGTGGTCCAGTGTTTGGTAGCCTTGTTGCTCTGATTTTCGGGCAGAAAGTCGAGACTCTGAGGGACCTGGCCATAGTCTGCTAATTCACCACTTGGATTAGAAACAGTCTTGACTCATTGACGTAGAACGGTGAAAATGGTGGCTTTCGGTAAGTTTCAAGCGCGTTTTGTGGGTTGGATTTGAACTGTCGAGATTATCATCTCACTCATATGACATATATTAGGTAGCAAGATTAAGGCTCAGCAAAGGATGACGAGAGCTCAACACTATTCAAATCACCAGCTAGATCAACTTTTTATACGGGAACTTTCAATGTGAAAAGCCTGGACATTTCTAGCTGCGAAGGGTGGTCTTTGGTTTGACTGTGGCAAGTTCCACAGAGTCTCGTTGGCCAGTGTCCCGTTGCCTTCGACTGTTCAGAGGCGATGTGAGTAGACTCTGATTACGGAACTTGCCACAGGATGCCAAATATTCACTTCGATTAACACATGGTATTGACTCATTGATGCAGGAAAGTGTAGTGCTGCCAATGCCAGTCCAAAGCCCGGATTATGAAAACGCAGATGGCACTCCTTGTTAAAGGCTCTACTTAGTGCATCCTGTAAACATAGGCATGATACACACATAGACCTCATACTTGATAATTGACATTTGTATTCATGTGGGGGTTTCGGTACACAGCTTTAAAATTTGGCAGTCTTGCGTTCACACACTGCTTTCAGATCTTTGACTTCCACCTAAAAAAGCATAAGTTCGTCATGAATTATTGAAGTTGCATCAACATCTTAACGCCTCGTACCATGGAATGAAGGACGGGATATCCTTAACAGTACCCTTAAACACAGCATCCCTCTTCTCCAAAAACGACACTGTCCCTTCATTCACATCAATGGGATTACCAACCACAAGAGCATGTAGTGCCTACACCAAAAAAACCTCAATGATAGTCTACCAAAGGCCTACAACCACAACTCACCCTAGAATCCAAAACATGTTGCTCCTCCGAACTATCAGCCCCGTTCCTCACAAGCGCTTTAATAGCTGCATTAGCAGGGACACTGCAGTTCTTGGCAATATCTGTCGCTAAGGCGACTGTTTTGGGGAGCACTTGGTCGGGCTTGTCGACCAGTTCGTGGAAGAGTGGTTGCAGTGTTGGGTGGCTGCATGGGAGGATTGCGCCGGTGAGGAAGAGTGCGAGGGCTCGTGACATGCCTGTGCATGTAGTAGTTGGAGGTTTTTTTGTTGTTAGATTGCAAGAACTTACAAAGTACGTCAAATATCCTCACCAATAAGCTTTGGCACAAAGTACGTCGACATGGATTCAGGCACGATTCCACGACGATTAAACACGAATCCGATTCGGTTTTCCTTGTATGAGACTCGGATGTCCATGGCGCAGATCATGGTGGCGCCGATCCCGACAGCGACTCCTTGTACAGCAGCAATAGTCACTTTCTATATCCAACATGTTAATACGAACGTCGTCAACAGTAAAACGTCAAGGTTTTAAGTTCTCACCTTGGAGTTTTCAAGAGCAAAAGCCAATGGTCCACCAGGATCACGGTGCTCCAATTCTGAAACTGGAGGATTGATTCGGACTCCATATCTATGTGAGATTTGTCGGTTTCAACTTGCTGAATAAGCTTTTTTTCGTGGACGTCTTTACCTCGAGTTTGGATCCGTCAATGTAGCACCTATTGAAGCCCATTAAAAAGCTGGTATAAAATCCTTTATAAACTGGAATTTTACCTGCACTAAAAGCACGCCCACTTCCCGTCACTACCAAAGAAAAATGTGATCAGTAATCCTCTCAAACAAATGACGCAAAACAACCACCTATGCACAACCACACGGCAAACTCACATATAATGACTTTACAAGAATCATCAGTTTGTAAGCGTTCGATTGCATTTCGTACTTCGTTCAAATCGATTGAGCCTACGGCGTTCAGTTCTTTGGGGCGATCAAACATAATGATTGCGACTCCGTTCGAGTCGATGCCGACTTTTATGGTCTTGTAGGACGAGTATGCTGGTGTGACGGTTACGTCGGCCATTTTGTATAGCTTTATAAGAGGAATAGGATGTTGTGAATGGTCGTGAGTTTTGTGGAGCTATAAGGAAGTGTCACACAAAGCATCACACCGTTGATCCAGTGTTCTTCGAAGATAGTTCGAATAACGAAATTCGTAGGTATGGCTCTTCTGTTTCGAATTGTGGTATGGATTTAATTAAACTAGATTCATCTGAACTAGAGGGTTTGATGGTATTGAATGCTGGGTATATCTCTTATGAAGCCCGACTATACAATATACATATGCTACTTTTAAGTGCCTATTTCTATGTGACTGACTGCAGCTACTTCAAAGTCCCCGATGATACCACTCATGACTGTTTTTCATACCCAATAATAAACCCTTTTCAACTCATACACCCCACACTCCAACACGCCCACCAGGCACATAATCCCACAAACTAAAACACGTCTTTCCCAAAGCCTCATTCAAAAACGCCGCCAACCTAACACCACCTTTAGCCAGCTGCAGTTCCAAGATTTGTGCCATCAAATCATATGGTGCTCCCCGCCCAATATCGCCTGACGTGGAATAAGCGCCCCATACGGGACACGAGATATGGTTTGTATCTGTAGCCCATTCCAAGATACATGTCATGCCATCCGGCGAGGCAGCATCCGGAATACATGATTCCCATTCGGTACGATTGTGCGATAAGGGGCCGGATTCAAGCGACTCGATGAGATAGGATGTGAATTTATCTTCGGATGATGCGAAATCTGTTTTTACGTGTTTTTCGAGGAGCATATAGTCCCATACAGCGTGGAATTGGGTTGAGTGGCCGTCGAATGTGCAGTGTGCTTCATTACCGCCGCGGGCGCGACCTGATACGTGGAGGGGTTGGGCAATGTCTCCGATATAATGAGCTAATAGAAGTGCGTATTATGTTAGATCGAGTGTGATCGGATGACAAGATAATTACACATACTTAGAAACTTCAAAGCTTCATTCTTTGACGCCATAGTAACACGACAGTCCTGCAGTATCTTTGTATAGTTTGCAATAGCCGAAGTGACGCATACACCGTCTTCACAGTCACTAGCTTTGAAGAGACATGTTGTTGGGGGGTTGTCGTGCGAGTCGACATAGTGGTATGGTCGTGACCATGCATATGCGGGATTTCGTTTGATTTCGTCGGCCCATGATGCGATAGGACCCAGCTAAGATAATAAATAATTTCGATAAGCATGAAATGTCAGACGATATGAAGTTATGTGTCGCAACATGTTTGATGATAATGTTTGACGCGTCCTGAATGGCATAGAGGATAACATACTTGGCCCCTATATCGAGGATCCAGGATAGAGTATACAGCATCCTTCGCAGCTTGGGACAGAAAGTGTTGAGCAATCGTAGCAGTTACTCGATGACCTTCAAGACCCCAGCCGTACGATGTTGCGACTAGATTTGCTAGAAGCACGATTACAGCTACCTTCAGTGCCATAATTTCTTATCAATTTCAACCAAAAATATCACGACCTGTCTCTGTTTGATTGTGTCGTGTGATTATGTTATGACTTGTGAGGGTCCCTCATACAAGAAGGCGTTGCGCATTAAAGTGCGCTTTCACCCAACGCAAAAACTCAATTCGACAAGAAACAAGTCATGGCCGTTGGAAAGAACAAGTAAGCGACACATATTCACTCGCATTTCTCATGCTATATTGCTACATCCTCGTTTCAGCTACTACATTCCAAGCTTATTCTACACAATTTTGCTAACTTTTTTCTCTAAACTTGCCAACTAGGCGATTGTCCAAGGGAAAGAAGGGTATCAAGAAAAAGATGTAAGCTTTCGTATTCTGATATTCTTGTTATCGTGCAGCCCAGTCGGCCTTCCTCCTACTCGCTCGTGTTGGACATCCAACATTTGGCCCCACAACCAATTCGAAAACATCCCGACGTGCAACCCCATATGTGTTGTATTGGACTACAAGAGAATGAATATTATAAGACTAGGATACCATATTGAATGATTCCACGTCTTATTCCCGTCAATCGATTGAGGGAAATGATGGATGGATGGGATGCTCCACTTTCACCTCAATATACACAAACCCCAAAAACGACTACCCAACACAAAAGCTCATCAATAATATCATTACAATTAGTGTCGACCCCTTCTCAAGAAAGGACTGGTACGATCTTAAAGCCCCATCATACTTCCCTACTCGAGACATTGGAAAGACTTTGGTCAACAGAACCCAAGGAACCAGTACGTCAAACACATGTATTTTCATCGTTTTATATATTCCAAACTAATCTTTCGTTACACAGAAAACGCCAATGACTATTTGAAGGATCGTGTGGTAGAAATGTCCTTGGCCGACTTGAACAAGAACCAAGCCGATGCGTTCAGAAAAATGCGTTTCGTAGTACAGGAAGTACAAGGAAGGAGTTGTTTGACAAACTTCCATGGTATGGACTTCACTTCAGACAAGTTGAGGTCTTTGGTCAAGAAGTGGCAGGTACGTTTTATCTTGACACAACATCTAAAGCAGTCCACATTTTTTTGTCTCGTACTCATATCCTCACACCAACCTCTAATATATACTAGACTCTGATTGAAGGACACGTCGATGTAAAGACAACTGATGGATACCTATTACGTATCTTTGCCATTGCCTTCACAAAGAGAAGGCCAAACCAGCTTAAAAAGACAACTTATGCCCAATCATCGCAAATCAAGATGATTCGCAAAAAGATGTTTGAAATCATGACAAAGGAAGCGCAGTCTTGTGATTTGAAGGAGTTGGTACAGAAATTGTGAGTCTTGTGAAAACAAATTTCCTCATTACCTCTGCATTTTTTTGCTGATATGTGATGATACTAACCTCCCGATCTCCCTTTAATAGCATCCCAGAATCCATTGGCAAGGAAATAGAAAAGGCATGCCGAGGCATCTACCCTCTGCAAAACGTATATATTCGCAAAGTCAAAATCCTCAAGGCTCCCAAATTTGATCTGGGTAAATTGATGGAATTACATGGCGGTGAATCGGGAGAAGATGTTGGATCAAAGATTCCTGGTGCAAAGGGGGATTACAAGGAACCAGCAATCCTTGAATCCGTTTAGGGGAATAGTATATCGCTCTTTTTCTTGTACTTGTAATAAAAAATCAACAAATTCGCAAAGTATAAGTAGGGCTTGTTTTGTATCGTTCGTATCTTTCTGCTTCTTGGCGTCCCAGAACTTGACTTATCGACTCCAGCAGAGTGTGAATGGACTGGAAACTGATCGCATTCCATCGCTACCCAGAATTTCCTTTAGTTCTGACTGGGTTATTTTATTTTGTTTACTCCTTGTTACAATGCGAGTTTCCTTTTTGTTCTACTCCGAACCATTACTACAACTACCTTTTGAACAGCAAAAAGCGTCCTACTACTCTCCACACACACACACTCTCTCTCTCTAACACAAACGTAATACTCCCTCAACACTGCGTCAAATCCTCACAATCCATTATATTGCACCATCCTACTACTTTTTCGTGGTTTTTACGACTTCATCTCAAGCTTGATTCGAAACGCTGCAGGAACAATCACCATGGGTACTAGCCTGGCATGCAATTCTTCAGGCAAGTGATACGTAAGCCTCCCAACTTGGGTCTTCTTTTCAAGGCCTTCGACCATAGTCCAAAAGACAGGGTACTCTACGCTTCCACCTTTAATCCAGAAGGAGAGTGAATCTAGACATGGGAATACTCGTGCTATACCTATAAGAGGTGTTTGAAGGTTGGCAATGTTGGATTTTTTGCGTCTTTGCGTCAACCAAAAAAAAATGTCAAATGCTAATCATAATTCACTTACTGTGAACGACTACAATCAAATCTGCTTCCGTAGGATTACTCAGCCGAATGAACAATGACTTGAGCTGGAGAGCGTCTGAAGATACCCTCCTTTCCTCCTGTATCAAACTATCCTCTGCAAAGTATGATGGCAACTAACAAAAGCAGGATGTAAGGCTTTTATGAGATGGCTTTCTCCTATGAGTGATAATTTCTTCAGAAAAGACTACTACGTTCACAACTTACAGAGTTCCAGAACTCTGGAGTCAACACAGACGGCAACCGAGCATGAACCAAGTTCTTCATCTTTTTCAATAAGTCAAACATGGTCTTTTGAGAGGCTACGTTGGTGTCATGTGGTTGGCCAAACACTATAATGGTTGAGACGATGACAGTTCGTGTTAGTTGGCATGTTGAACCTTTTGTTCGAATTGACAACACCACCAACCCAAAAACGACATAATATGATGGATTATCATGCTCACCAGAAACATCAAAATGCTCCAATGATGAAATATTAGCAATGGTCTTCCATAATCCATCTACACTGCCAGCAACTTGAGATCCACTGTTGACCGTCAAAGTCTTGATTTTGGTTCTTTGTAATGGAATCAATGCGGTATCCTGAATGCCATTTCGTAACTGTGCCATCAGAACAAAAGAAAAGAAGAGCAAAGAGTTAGAGGTATGATTGACAATCAAGCCAAAAAAAGGAATAACCGTCATGGAAGCTATAACATACCTGTTTGAACTTCGTGTTTGTCAAATGCAACTTGGTCAAGTTGGTGAATCTCGTCAAAACTTCAACATCAGCCTCCTTTAATATGAAATTGGCACTAGTTTCATCGATTTCTAGACTGTATGTCATGGTGGCAGGTAGTGCCCGTAGCGTATCCACGTCCCACCTGGGGAGGATGACCTTGTTTGGTTTAATGTTTTCGGCTATTCGTGCAATAACGTCTGCAGCTAATGGAGTCTGCAATGCTAGCGATGCAAATTCGAATAGCAATGGTCTGCCAGCTTGTGTTTCGAGGATTGGGCGTAAAAAGTCTTGAAGGGTTTCGAGATACTATGAGTAGGAGATGAGTCTTCGATCATGGACGTCGCTAACAAAGGAGAGAGACAAAACATATATGCCAACCATCACATACCGCCTTCACGATTAGATCCGACACTGTCACTTCAACAGCAACAGCAGCGGGTCTCAGAGGACCTAAACTTGCTCTCGCACAGAACGACTTTCTGAATTGGAAGCGAGGCATCTTGCCAAAGCTTCTGTCTGTAGCGAAATCAACAACCTTGAGTTCAATCAAAGCAGTAGGTTTCCTGGCATTTACAAGGACGTGCAGTTCTTTGCATACTAGAGGTAGTTTCTGATATACAGTGGTGGGTGCTTAATACAGAGAGATAATGGAGACGATAGTGTTGGTTAGTTTACAGTGCCATGAGAGGGTTTCTGCTTAACAATGTTGCAAATGATGAAAATGGTATGATGATTCAGATACATACTTGTCTGGATGAAGCAATTCCAGAGTAGCTCATCCGGCAAGTCCAGTAGGTTTGGCATTTTATGACTCCAGTCTCGATTGAAGCGAGTCTGAAATTGCCTTTCAAAGTCAAGGTTTGCAAAATGAGCTGCGAGAATAGTATAAAAGACGGTTCAATGAGTGGTAAAGAATCAGAATGTTGTTAGCATGATGACTGTCGATACCTTGGATACGATGGAATAGTTTAAATGGGGCTACTCTTGCTTCCTCCTTGTTCACGGTTATTAGGCGAACTCCAGAGTTTCTGAACGATCGAGAAGCAAATGGACGATGAAGAAGTATCAAGTACAAGGTGAAGGTGTATCTAGTTAGAGGATACGTCTTTTGAAGTGATATTTCTCAGAGCTGGTTGCGTTAAACGTACGCTCAAAGAGTTATGGCTATTGCTTTAATTTTTCGAGATCTATACCATCAGCTACCTTAGCTTCAGCAAGATATAGATTTAAACTTGAAATTTGTTCAATTTGTATTCCTCTTCAGTCGAGTTAATACAACATGCACACCCCAGAGCGCTTACAAAAGTTGAGTCAACGAATGAGCTCTTTCGAGTGGTTGACCAACGCGTTTTCTTTGGTAGACGGCTTTATTTAATGCACCAGTTGTCAACAACGGACTTTTTCCAATGTCTCAAGTCCCGATGAATGGGGTGATCGGCTTGCACTTTCGCCAAGTTGTCCTTGAGTACATGACTTCCACTGCTCCAAGAAAATAAAGGCTTTCAAAACGTGTCAAATACCACGAATAAACGATTCCAGCGTGTCTTCCGTGCCCTCTTCTATAAATGTGGCGAGAGTGCTCCACTCGCTACCTTCAAACGTCAAGAAAAACTGACTTTGGGCTGCCAACTACGGCCGTAGCCTAGATTTAGACAGATATAACTATGATCATATAAGGTATGTTTGATTTAAGTGTTTGAAATGCGAGGAATTGGTGGTGTGTGTTTGCGGCGTATGTACTTTTTGGGTCGAGCGTATGTTAAAGTAGTTTGCCATCAAAAATAGCTGGAACCTGTCCGGCTCGACTTCCACGTTCTTACATACACGTTCACTAGTAGATTCTTTGCTCTTGCATCAAACCATCTACTCCTTGGCCGGCAACATCAAACTTGACAGGTGCATCCTTGACACGTTGCAAGTTTTCACTCAACTGGCAATGATGGCAGACCATTTCAAGTCTTTTCGACGTGTTCGTGATCCTGACCAGGATAAAGATGATGAGGAGCGATTGGAACGAATGTCGGGGTTGAACCTCATGTCGAAGCGGCCTCAAAACTTGAAAACGAAGGACTCAAGACATGTTTTACGAAAGGTTTGACATTGTCTCTTGGTATTGATCACGTTCTCGTTGCAATTTGTAGCTGATCGGTACGTCAAATCATTTAGGCATCGACTGTACATACCATATCGCTTGAACGTGCATCGAAACACAACATTGTCAGAAACATATCACAGTACTTTGATGGTCTGGATGAAGTAGATGAGCCAATAGCAGAAGATCCAGTAGTAATGGTGGAGGAACCTGTCGCTAATACCAGTAGTCCACAGGAATTATCATCAGGAGACATTGACATCACCATCAGATCACCATCAGGTACCTCATCCCCATCAACACCAAGCACCACAAGCCTCTCTCGCGGTAGACGAACACTCAAAGAACGAGTCGCAGAACAGCATAACCCGCCCTCAAAACTCGAAACATCGCGACCACTCGAACGAGGATTGACTGCCCGTTTAGGGATGAAGTTCGAGGACATCAAGACTCCCGATGAATTGAAATCCTGGAGGAGGCAACTCCGTGCACTCCAGCCTTCCCTATTCGAACACGACGTACCACCAACACCAGCGAGTACCCCACCAGTTCCTCGCCATGACTCGTCTGCCGCTAGCACGATGATGGATGCCCAGTGTCATAATAACAGGACTATTAGGTGGAAGAAGGGGAAGCTTATAGGTCGTGGAACGTTCGGGAGTGTGTTTTTGGGCTTGGATCTTGATACACTAGAGTTTATGGCAGTCAAACAGATTGGGATTGTCGTGCCTCGCTCTTCTGATACTGAAAAGGCTGAGAATGTCCGTGTCAAGATGCAAGAGACTTTGGAAAAGGAGGTGGCGCTGCTTCAAGGGCTAGATCATCCGAACATTGTCAGATATCTAGGTATGTTGAATCAATCTCGTGACGTTGTGGTTCCTAATCTCCTCCACATTTTTCGCTTACTTTCGTTACTACGATTTTAGGATTCCAAGTCGATGGAGCATGTAAGAACCAGTGCGATACTATCCCATTCTTTCTTGTGTCTCATACTACTACCCACTACCAGGGCTCAATCTCTTTCTGGAATACGTCGATGGCGGCACGGTAGCTTCACTCATCGAATCACTGGGTGGACCGTTACCTGAAGACTTTATCCGATCTATCGTGTATCAAGTATGTATTAATGCGTCTTCTTGATTTTTTTTCGCTGACATCCTCCATTGTTACAGATACTTCTGGGTCTTGAATACATCCACGCTCATTATATAGTGCATCGTGATATTAAAGGTAGAATTATTTCCGTTCTGTTCCCCAGATCTCTTACTAATTTCCTTTTCCTGACATTCAAGGTGCAAATAGTAAGTTGATGCCTTCGTCAATCTTCAACTTGCCCTTCTTGCTTTTTTTTACTGACTCCGTTGGGTTCTTGCCCTGCCAAAGCGCTTACATAATGCCCTCCATATCGACTAGTACTCATAACGGAGGAAGGCATCGCCAAAATAGCCGATTTCGGCATATCGCGCAGATCAGACATACCATACAAGCACAATGCTCGAATGACTAACATGACTGGCAGTGTCTTTTGGATGGTATGCACCATTTCCCATCCCGACAATCCTTTTTTTTGTTGGTCTCAACAGTTGACCTCTCCTCATTTAGGCACCTGAAGTAGTCGAAGGCAAAGGCTACTCCGCCAAAGTAGACATCTGGAGCCTCGCGTGTACCATGATTGAGATGTACACGGGGCAACTTCCATGGGGAAGTAATCCAGACGAAGCACAAACGATATACAATCTGGGTCACAAGGCCATACCACAGCTACCAAGCAATGCGTGTCCGGAAGCGCTGGATTTGATGAAACAGTGCCTGACTCTGTAAGCATGTATGATGGGATTCATGTGGAGATTCCAAAGCATGGTGGTTGCTCTTCTGACCAGTGTTTTTTTGGGTTCTCTCTTCTAACATCTTTTCATCTTTTATTCCAGTGACGAGGAATCACGACCTACTGCAACAGAGCTGCTCAATCATCCCTTCTTTGGAGTTGTTGATGATGCAGAAGAGAAACATGAAAGTTGAAGGGTGCATTTATTGGGTGTGGAGAGCGAGAGAGAAGACCGGGTAGAGAGAGAGAGGGTAGATAAGTGTCTAATTTAAACAAGTCTTTAGCATTATCATGAACAGCATTCAAATACATTATCATACCGGCACACAAGTATGTCGATGTTAGCAGCTGCCCGATCATTTTTTTCGCCGCAAACCACAACTGGTTGTATATGGAATAAACAAAATTGTTTTAAACAAGTTCTTATATTACAAAATATAGCGTTTTGACTCATCATTTCAAAACCAAACCAGCCAAAAATGTTTACAAAGTAAGACAATCAATGTGCACCGAGAGCCCTACTACTTAAAGAAAATAACAATGACAAGTTCTGCTGCTGCTGGTTATATATATAAAAAAGGAAGAGGTGGATAAAGAAGAGACATATGCTGGTTGCATAATCCCTTCCTCTGGTAGATTTACAATTACACAAGTTTGTGGGGGCGCTGTTAAGAATATTGGGTATACTGGGTTGCTGTTGTTGTTTGGGATAAATAATATGACGGTGTGTCGGTATATAGATAGTAAAGATGAGCCAGATAAGTGGAATCCAATAGCCTAAGCTCCTCTTCTCTTACGTTTTTTGATTGGCGGCGGTGCGTCGCCCGTGCAAGCAATCATATGGTTCGTCCAAGATCGTTTGCTTTGAATACTATATACTTTTGAGCAGCCAGAACAAATCCAACGAGGTATACCGTCTCGAGCATTACCGACAGTAGCCAAGGCCATTGATTCGGGTGACGATCCCGCAGTAACTACAGAACCACTTGATTCGTATCGCGTATGGGGTTCTACAGACCCACTTTGCGCACGAATCAATCCAGATGGCTTGCCTGGTATATACTGGGCATTGGTGTTGATGTTGTGTTGTCTGACTTTGGACGCTGATGATGACTTTTGACTATAAATATGGCTGCTATTATTACTAAAGGTAGATGGTCGTCGTTTCTTGTTACGATGATCATTAGCATATCCTCCTTCCTCGCCAGACTCGTCAGCACTATCCCAGTCTGAGATGTGATGCAAGTCGGCATCCTCTTCGTCATCCGTGGTATCAAAGTGGTCGTCCACGATAGGACTGCCACGTTTGGACCACGAGTCATCGGTATAGCGACGTCGGTTGTTGTCGTAGGCTTGCATCAAGAGCATATTGTGTGGTGCCTGTGGTGGAGCTACAATGGGTCCAGCAAAGGCGGATAGACTCTTTAGCATTCGAGCTGCTTCATAGTCTTCTTCTTGATACTCCATAGATGATTCGGTATATGAATCCGAAGCCAAGCTTTGATCACGGTGGCCGGGTTCGTCCATTAGTGATTTAACTATTGGGTTGTACTTTACGGGTGATTGAGAGCCACTTGCTGAAGGAGCTGAGTGTGGAGCGTCTACTGGGACCACTAAAAATATTAAGGAATAAGAAAGAGTTAGAGGCGAGTAACGAAACTTAAAAACTTTAGCCACATGTGCAGCATCACATCATATTCTTTTACACCACACTAGACACGCTACATACCATCCATTTCAGGAGTGTTCATGACAGATCCAGCACGAGTAGGCACCGCGGTAGCTGATCCACTGTCAACGATTGACGAAGTAGTTGAAGACCAACATGACGAAGGGGCCTTTGATAGTGATCATGTGATGGTTAGTCATCAAAGCCCAAAGTCAACAAACTACCACATGACGCCCTTATTGGCAAAGCGAGAGCGAGAGAAGCAATAGCATGCGTACTTACAGACGGTCGCTTATAAGCATTTGATAATTTAAGAGCATCCAATTCAAGTCTCAAGTTGGCAATAGTTCTCGTGAGAACAGGCAGTTGCAGCAATCCAGCATCGAGCTCTAATCTCGAGTCCCTTAGCTTGTTTCTCAGGGAGCTTACATCCTGCTGCAAGTTCTGGATTGTTTTGCGATAAGTAGCCTCGCGACCCTGAGTCATTTGTTGATATTCATGCGTTTGTTGGAGATGAGCGACTTCGATTTGCTGAGAGTTGAATAGTGATTTCTGGAGTTCGTTGCGAGCAGCCAGTTCTCGATTCTGAGCCTGTTGAAGTGCTTTGTTGGCCTTATCGTTTGCATATTGCAGTGATTCGACTTGTTGTTTTAGGCTCGAAATATAGGTGCTTGTTGACGAATCTGCCTGCTGACCGACAGACAGCTCTCGCGATGGGTGGAGCTTGGTAGATCTGTCTACTATGGGTCCTGGAGACTCGTGAGATAGCATTGTAGCTCCTGTTCTTGTATCGTTCGTGTCGTTCTCTTGCTTGGAGAGAAGCTTGGAATTAATCAAGCTGCAAAAGTGCCCACTACCACTTCTGCTGCTTGCTGATAAAGAACAAAGGGGATTTACAGAGGTAAGAAGCGCGTTTATTATCATTTTATTGGCACATTTATTGGATTTCGCTACGAATAACATCACTTGTTCGAAAAAGACACGTCAGTTGACATAGGATGAAGTTGGACCGAGCTCATGGCTTTAGCGGGCTTCCCATCCATGTAAGCTACTAATTAAAGGTGATCGATCGCTTTTTCATGCTATAATGTAACGACTTGGCTACCTCTAGGTCCCATATGACGATGATCACATCGCTGTGGTCCAAAAACCCGGAGGACTCACACTACGACACTACGAGGAAAACACTCTTGAAGTGCTCTTAAGACAGCTATTACGTCCTCCTAATGGTTCAATTGATGACATCCTACCAAATCCAATCGTGATATCTAACGGATTGGACAAATCTAGCTGGGGTTTGGTGGTCATAGCAAAGACGCGTCAAGCTCTGCTCGGCCTAACCGAAGCTTGGAGTGAGTCTCGCATCATTACTACCTATCATGCACTCATAGAAGGCCGAATCGTTGTTGGTAACACGTTTGCTCACGTCGGCCAACGTTTGACTCGCACCGATGTAGTTGACAACGTATCCTGCACAGCAACCATAACCGTACTGAATATTACACGATGTCGAAAGCTAGAGTATCTATCTACGGTGCTTTTTACACCAAAACTTCCGCTATTCCCACGTCAACCAAACCACCATATCAGACTACACCTGTTGGCTATGGGTAACGCACTAATAGGCAATGCTACAAACACTCATGGACTCGCTGGAAGTACCGTAAAGCACTGCATGATTGCATTGACACGTATAGAGCTCAAGCATCCGTGTACTGGTGATGATATCGTTGTTGATTTGGCAGAGCCTGAACGCATAAAGAGAATGAGGGAACGCCAGCAGCTTGTTTGGGAAAAACAGTATGCTGCACATGGTGGTAATGATGAGGATCAGGCTTTGGAGGTTGTGTCGCTAGCATATACTCGTGGATATCAGGTATGTTCATTCATTCTCACTATGGTACATTTTTTTTGTTGACACGTCATTCGTCACGTCTTCAGACATTTTGTGGTATGTCATTCACAATCAATGAACATGTCATGGTACCTCGTCAGCCAACCGAACTCCTCGTCACAACCGCAATAGAGCTGCTAAAAGACATACCAACACCTAAAATACTAGACGTTGGAACAGGATCCGGATGTATACTTATCTCAATCATGCACGGCCTGCAATATCAATGTTTAGGAGCAGGCATCGACATATCATCACAAGCCCTAGATATAGCCCGTGAAAACGCGAAGAGATTACTCCCACCGTTATCATCTATAACATTTGCTGAATCAGACATGGCCGATGATACACTACCATTCAACATAGCACATATAGCACCCTTTGGTATAATACTATGCAATCCACCTTACCATAACACTTCACGAGCCAACTTCCTAAAACTCGATACCGAGCCTCGGATTGCAACTGTTGCTGGTGAGACGGGTCTTGAGGGTTATGATAAGATACTGAATGGAGTGTTGGATAGTGGTGCTGTGGGAGATTCTACTATAGTTGTGGTTGAGGTGCCACCTAAAAAGGCAATGAATGTGGGTGGGATGTTTGAGGCAAAGGGTTGGCATCTTGTAGATACGAAACGAGACTCGCAGCAGACGCCACGATGTCTAGTGTTCTCCCGTAGAGGCTGACATTCACAAGAGGCTGCATTCCTTTAACTTCAATCCATGGTTTTTAGTCAGTGTATAGATATTTGAAGCACATCATAATAACAACAAAACAGCTAATCATGCAACAATTCTTATTTCTTCCACACAAACCACTTATTGTTTGGCTTTCACAAGACCATCACCACTAATGCTAAGTGCCTCAGCTTCAGCAGCACTAGCAATCTCCTTCGCTTCAATCTTGATAGACTCCAAGAAACTATCAACATACGAGGCCATATCCAACGGATTCTTTCTATGAAGCATCAAGAACCCCTGAATCTGAGCAGTACTGAGTCTATGAGCAGGAATCAAGTCTGCAACATCCGCCGCAACCCTCAATGCAACATCATCACCCAACTCCTTGGCAAAGAATCTCGTATACATTTTCATAATCTGATCCCGATCAGCGAAGTGGAAGGCACATTTACGATCCACTCTGCCGGGTCGTAACATTGCTGGGGGCAGAGTATCGGGACGGTTTGCAGTCATGAAGATGATTCTATTGTCCTGAGCCTCAGCACCGTCCAGAGCATTGAGCACACCCGATAGTGTAAGACCCTGCTGATTATTGCTGTTGGATCCACCGTGGAATGGACTGCTGCTTGTGTTGTTGACACGGTTGATCTGTCCAGAGCCTCCTGATACACTCGTCATGCCTACATCGACATCTTCGAGGACGAGGAAGGCGCCACGTGGAGAGCTGGATAGGAGATGTGCGAGTTCACGGTCAGATCCAGATGGTGCAGAGAGAGACATTATACAGACTGGTCGTCGTAGGTATCCGGCCAGGGCAAGAATGAAGGATGTTTTTCCAGTTCCTGTTTGATTGAGTGAAATGGTGAGCAAACAAGGTCATCACGCAAAAAAGGAGCCTCTCCATGCCCATATTCAAGTAACTTGATCTTACCAGGTGGTCCATGTAGTAAGTAACCCCGTCGATATGGAATTCCAGTCTCGGTGTACCAGCTCTCACTATTCAAGAAAGATTGCACGTCTTCTATGATATCTTCCTTGACACCGTCCCTCAATATAACACTATCTAGAGGTCGTGGTGCTTTAGGTAGTGTTCGCATCCATCTGTCGTACCGTGCAGTGAATCTAGGACGATTGGAAAGAATTTAGTTGCAGCCCTTTCTCGGCAACCAAAAAATGACTGTGGTTATAAAGAAGAACATGTCTTACATCCAAATCTTGCCAGCCCACTTCTTATGACTTTCATCCGCAGCATCTTCAATAAGTGCCCTCAATGCCTGATCATCTCGGCCAAGCACAGACAGTCTCATAGCTCTCTTTGACCGCTGATTCTTGTCATCACTTGACATATTCATTACATTCTTATATCGTAGTCCATGAGTTGTTCCGTCGTCCTTTTGCAAGAGTATTTCGACAGAGACATCCTTGCCATGGTAGTTTCGTAGGACATAGTTCCCACAGTCTGGAATCAGGTTGATTTCTCGGCGTGTCTTGAAAAGGTTGTTGTATTCGTGGAAGTCTGGGTCTTTGGATTTGGCGACACGTCTGCGTACTGAGGACTACAATAGGGGTAGAGAGGTTGGACGGTTGGGAACAACGTTCACCTTAAAGAAAGTGCAAGTTTACAAACCACCGGGCAACACCAGTACATACCATCAAGGTCTTGCTTTCCGCAAGGTACTCACTTAACTGATCATAAATCTCATCTCCCTCCTCACATAATATCTGAGTATGTAACTGGTCTTGAATGGCAGCACTATATACAAAAATAAGGAGAAATGGTCACAAATCGTGTCTGCATTCGAATGGTGATGTTGTTGACAAAAAACCGAATATCTTGAATTGATGCTGACTTACACGACCTTATACAGCCAATCTCTCACTATACTAAGCAAAGCACTACAAATCCATATTCCAACGCCCGCGCTAAACAGCCCCGATCCAAACGAAGGAGGTTGCTGTCCTCCAAAAACTTGTTGCTGCGAAGTTGGAAAGACTCGTTCCTCAAAGCTACTTGATCCGTTCGCTAGCAGTGACGAGCCCGACATGTAAAGTTGTTGAAGCATAGTTGCCATTGGGTATTGTGCTAGTAGTTGGGTTGGATGGTGTTGATCCTGCATGCTCATAAGGCTATGTGATTTGTGTGGCTTGACAGAATTTCAGTATAGCGAAGTCACCTCGCCTCAAGTAGTGAGTGCAGTCACGGTAACAGGACCTGGATCTCAATTCAACATACCAGAGAGCAGTTTAGTGCCGAAAATACTGAGAAACGACAGATAAAAATGTGCATTAAGTTGAGTTTGGACGCAAATGTGTATTAATATCGAATTAGATTTTTACATGAAGGAGATGTAGTGCAAATCAAGCAGTATAGCAACCGCGTCAACACCTCTTTCTTCTTCTCCACCATTAACTTCAATCTCGTCAGCGCTAGCAAGCGATCCAACCTTCCCACAGCTCAAATCATTAGCCAACTGTGACTCCTTGATCTCCACCGCTTCCCGATCAACAGAAAGCAAGAAATCATCCACGTGGTTGATAATCTCCTCTGGTGTATCCCTATGCGCCATAAAAAGCCCTTGCAACTGAGCAGTAGTCAGCCGATCCTCTTTCAGCTTATTGGCAACCGCCCAGCCGTGATCACTGCACGTCTCGTAGCTTTCCATCACGGTGCCAAAGAAGCGTACAAAGAGTCGATGGATTTGCTCACGAGACGCAAATCCGAATTGAAACTTTTTGTCGACACGGCCTGGGCGTAAGAGACTTGAGGGTAATTTATCTGGACGGTTGGCGCCTATGCGAAAGTAGGTCTTAATTGTGCTTATTTATCGTGCATACGTTCGTGAAAAAAAGCACGAATGCGTACTTACTCATGAAGAGAATATGCCCCTCCTGTGCTCTTATCCCATCAATGGCATTCAGTAAACCAGAGAGAGTCACATTGGATGTAGCGGCAGCTCCAGTAGGTCCGTTACTCAGAGCAGGTCCTGTACAGCAGTCCACATCCTCGAACACGATCAAGGCATTTTTTGGTGCAGATGCCATCAAATTAGCTAAGTCGTTATCATCCATACTAGAAAGGAACGAGGTTAAGAACTTGCATTCGTCAGTAAAACCAAACAGCGGGATCTTTGGCGCATACCTCGGCGAATTCAATGACAGCAATGCAACTGGCCGTTTCAGCATTCCAGCCAAAGCTACCAAGAATGATGTCTTTCCTGTTCCAGGCGGGCCGTATCTAAATTTGCAAATTGTGTGAGTAAGAACAAACAAAGACTATGTGGGTTGTGACACATACGTACAGCAAATAACCCCGTCGGTATGGAATCCCGACATTTCGATAGTACTCCTCAGATCCCAAGAACTTTTGAACGTCCATAAGGATCTCATCTTTCAATCCTGCTCTCAGGACCACAGAGTCCAGAGACCTGTGTTGAAGAAGAGATGGTTGCAATTTAGTGGCGCACTTGAATACAAAGAAAGCAAAAGTTGGTTACCGTGGCTCACGAGAACAGTTCCTATACCACGAGTCGTAGCGTGGGGAGAACATAAATGTCTTACCTATAGAAGAGATGAAAAAGTGGATGAGTATTCAGCTATAAAAAAGAGAGTCATCGCAAACTGTCAGTTGATAGGCAATATGGTGTTTCTTCTCACATTACCTTGCTGCTTCATCAGCGACGACTCACACGCCATATCAATAAACTCCTTCAGCACCTTATCATCACGACCAAAAGTGGTCAAGCAAATGACCCGTCGAGTCCTTTTAGAGACTGCAAGGACTTGTCCGTACTTGGTTTCATTCAAACCACCAGACTCGTTCTCCTCCGTTCGCACAGATATAGCAATCTTGCGTCCTCGGATTTCTAATTGGTATTCTCCACAATCGGGGACGAGGCTGTAGCTGTGCTTGGTGGTTGATTGGTCTTGGTACTCGTCGCTTTCCTGAGGTAGGTTTGTTCGAACTAGCCGGCGTCTAACGGTGGACTAAGAAACGGAAAGATCGACTTAAAGGCGATCAAAGGGTTGGAGAATCAAACTGGAATCATACCATGAGAGTTTCTTGTTGGCTCAAATATTGAGCAACGTGGTAGAAGGTCTCGTCTGCTTCGTCAATCACAGCTGACGTGTGAAAGTAGTCCCATACGAATGCTTGGATAGTAGCTAGTCTGTCACGGCAGTAATTGTATACGGCAGCTATGAGTGTGACAAGGTTGTGTGAGAGTTCACGTTCTCGAATCACCGACTGTCATTAAACAAGCAGGAACTGACAAAAAAATCACAAGGTCAACTTACTAACTACCATCAGCCCAACACCTGACAAGAAAATAGACTCATTGGCAAGAACATTTGGTATACTTGGCGCATTCTTGAAATCGAATGCATTGCGTGTTGAATTGTCAAACAAGAATGTGGAAATCAGACCAGCTGTCATTGATTTTCAAAATGAAGCGTTGATTTTGAAGACTATCAGGTCTCGTTTTTGTAAGCGAAGTGAAACTGGTGTCGAAACTGATCACCAAGAAGGCCGTTTGGAAGAAACTGAGCGTTTCCATCGAACTCAGCCATGCACGAGCAACAATCCATTGAGCAAATGCACCGTTCTAGCATCCAAACTACCGGCGACCGTGTAGCAAATCAATCCGCAAAAGACGATGACAAAATGTGTGAGCAAGTTACAACACGGGTTCCCAGGGACAGAGAACTGACATCTTCACACGAGCAGTTCAAGCGCACTCTTGACAGTTGACTAGGTCAATAGTCATATACCACGTTCATACACACCTCCTTTGGTGTTCCAAGCCAGTCCGATACGTGCGAAGTGGGCACATTGCACATTGAGTGTGGTCACTTGATTGCATTAAAAAAAACCACGAAAATAAGCTTTTTAAGAGCTTACAATAGGACATAAGGTAAGTTGACACCGTTAGTCTCGCATTCGTATGTATAACATTGGCGCCTGAATTCTTCGATTCTGCATCTGCATCTTGAAACTTAAAACACTATGCTCACATTTCTCCACTGGTGATCTTGCAGAAACCGAGATGATACAAGAGAAGGGTGTAGTGGCAACGCGAAAGTCGTGCTTTGTATGCTGGGTAAGAGCATTTTGCAAGTCTTCTTAGCTTGAACGGGCATGCATCAGCCCCACATAAAACATGTGACAAAGGTCGTGAAAATGCGTTAGTACTGATCTTGACTTTTACAACCGTAGGAGACACATGGTGAATTTATACAACCTTGTCGTTGTAGAGACCCGGACTTGAAGTTTGCTCATCAACTTGTAAGATCTCCATGCATTTCGGAAGCGGAAGTCAACAGATGTTTAACCCGACACGCTTTTCTTCCTTCCGGAATGTCTCTAGTGTATCGACCGCTGGATGGAATCGCAACTACGTCTGCAGACACGGTTTCCCTTCGCTGTGACTCGTAGTAGTGGGTTTTTTGGAACCGGTCGTGTGGAAGGGGATTTGAGCGGTGCTCCTAGATGCTCTGTCTGCACGGCTATATATCAGCTTACTTATACACGTGTGTCGATACGTGAATTCATTGCGGAGAACACAGTTTTGCTTATACTGCTCTTGGTAAGATGTTGGACAAACCCGTCATCAGTACTCGTTAACCCCAACACACAAAGTACGTAGATCGCTAACTCAATTCCTCTTCTGCTTCAGATCGACTTGCTCATCCCCATACTGATATACTTTGCTCTCTCTGCTACAAAGCACGACGATACGTTGCGGCATCACGGCCTCCAAACACAAACACCAGACTCCGCTATCTTTGACTTTTCCGACCAAACCGAGCAGTCATGGGGATCTAGTATGGTTTTGGTCTTACATGGTGGATTTGTATTTGCTGGCTACTGCGCCTTTTTTATCTATCTGGTGTCGGGAGCCACCTGCTATCGCCGTCGTGTCTCATCGTACAGATAGTAGAATGGGGAGCTTGTTGAGGATTTTTTATTGAGTAAAGGGCCGAAAATGAGGGACGTTTTGGGGAGGGGGTGGAACTGAGTTGGAGGTTTCATACTAATAACATCACCAGTGAGTAAGAAACGGGACTTGTAAAACTGTACGCCGTTAGTAGTCAAGTAGCTGTTGAATACATTGTAAATACAGGACCTCAATTTGGTATTACTTATGTGAGATCTAAGATCTATGCCCTCACCTCCGAAAAGACAGCTTCATAGTCGCAGTAACGCGGCTTTTTCTACTAGCTTGAGATTTTAAATGTAAAGAACTGTATGGTGCCAGATACATTCTTAATCAACTCTTTACCCTTGCTGCGAACAACGCGATTGCTCTGCCTACATTCCAAAGAATACAACTCTCTTGGAAGAATGTCGAATTACAATAACAACAACTACTACGAGGACAACTCGTATGCCTACGATGGATACCCAGCCACCGCATCCTATGCTCCTCCAACCAATAGCAACGCTAACGGCATTTCCTCATCAGCAGCACCCTTTGTATATTCTCAACAATCAAGCACATTTGGACCAGCATTTCCCGACTTTACTCTAGTAGGCAACGACGGATATGACGACTCAAGCCACTACCAATCTGCCGCTGCCTATCCTGCCGGATACAAACCATCATTAGCATCACAAGCTGCTCTTGAATTGGTTTCTGCTACCTCTGGACAACGAGGAGTCGGGCCAATACATGGTACCAGTCATATCCCATCACGGCCTTCTCCATATGGGTATCCAGCTTCTGCTGCAGCATCATCGTCAACAGCAGGAGGTGCTGAACAAGCTGATGATGTGAAGAAGAAGAATAAGAAGAAGACGCTGAGAGTTGCTGGTGGTGAACTTTGGGAGGATGAGACTTTGCAAGAGTGGGATCCAAGTATGTAAAACGCTACTCTGCATGTTTGTGCGTTCTGGAGGTTTGGACTACGTGCTCACACCTCACTTATAGATGATTTCAGAATGTTTGTTGGAGACTTGGGAAACGAATGCAATGATGATATGCTGACCAAAACGTTCAATAAGTATACATCCTTCCAAAAAGCACGTGTGGTACGAGACAAAAAGTCGGGGAAAACAAAAGGCTATGGGTTTGTCTCCTTCAAGGATCCAAATGACTTTACGTTGGCTATGCGTGAAATGAATGGTAATGTACAAGTCTTTGTTTAGTAGCTTCGAATGTAGCGCTAAAGATTTGTAAATCTTAGGCAAGTATATTGGCAATCGGCCCTGCAAGTTGAGGAAGTCAACCTATGCGGATCGAAACGTTACAGTAAAGAACGTGAAAAAGACCAAAGATGGAGTCATTATGAAGCCAGCGTCTATGAGACCTGCCTTCACCAGTAATTAAAGCTACACAAAACATATAAACACATATTGTACAGAAAACTTTGCACCAGACATAGAGCACGTATATTTGAAACCTGCCAGTATCGGATTCTGTTGTGTAGATGGACCGCGCCAACTCATCTGAATAATAGCCTAAACATCGGTTGTCAAGGAGCAAGGCTTTGGATTGCCAACACTCCGACCACTTGATTCCAAACCTTTTGGGGAGGACGCCAAAGAGAACAGAAATCAGCTGCGGATAAGATAAATCTGACGCGCGCGTGCTGTCTGAGGCTCTAAGGCACTGAGTTTATAAGGTATGTCAATATCTTATCTTGAACTGCGTCTTTGGTATTTTGCACAAAGGATTCCTGGTGGGACATTACCATTTAAAGGATCATTGGAAAGATAATGATGAACGGTTTTTAAACGTTGTCCTGTCTATTCGATAATCAGATCGTGCTTGATTACGCCTGTGAAGCCTGTTTCCTTGAGCTGATACGTTTTCTTGTCAATTGATTAGAGCATTGATCAAAACCCAATTGTACAATCAAGATGATGTTGGGCAGGCATAACTCCAAGCTCGTGCACCAGTTACCACAGTCAAACGATACTCTCAAACGGATCAAAGAAGCTCCTAGTGTCAATGCCATCGTCACGTTGCCAAGGAGCTCCAGCACAACAACAACACCCAATCGTCCGCCACCTCTGCCAGATAAGGATATCACCTTGCCTAGAACGACCAGTAGAGGTGTATCAGCTGCTTCGTACGGGAAGCCATTGGTCAAATCTAGCAGTAAATCTGGATCTGCTGCACCAACGTCGATAACCGATCTGTCGATACAGGACTGTATGGATATGATGAGGAAACTTACCGAACTCCAGCTCACTAAAATATTAGGAGAAATCACTGCCAAGTACCCTGAAGCTCGAGGTATCCTACGCACGCGGTATCGCGAGTCGCTACAAAACCCACAATCAATAAGCCAGTTCAGAGCAGCTGTTGTTGAACTAGTGCATGACTTTGATACTGCTAGCAGCAAAGACCAAACCCCCGAAAGGGCACACGATACAGTCGAGAAATGGATTGACTTGCTACTAGCGGCATGTGAACACGCAGCATTACCACAATTCAAGATCCTCGTCACAGTAACGTCCCAGTTATCACGTACTCTCACTCCATCATCACCACTGTATAAGATCAAGGGACAGGTTATCGCAGAGAAGCTATTTGTATGTCTTGAACGGTCGTGGAAGTACGTGAAAAGGAAGGAGGCTGTTGTGGAGTATGTGTTTGCGCTCAAGATGGCTGTAAATACTTTGGGAGAGCATTGTATAGTCGTGCCAGAGTGGTTGAGGAAGCTCGAGTATCTGGATATTGTGGAGGATGAGGCGGAGTCGTTGCGGGAGGATGAGTATGAGGTTTTGCCGAGGATTAGGCATAGAAATGGTGGGTGCTTTGGATATGTTTCAGTGGTAATTTTCATAGTTGGTTAATATTCTATTTCGTTTGATTCAGATGCGGACGATGAGCGTGAGGAGCTCAGTGACGTGGAGCAAGAAGATGACTGGTGAAGTAGCATTACGTGACTTCTCAGTTTGAGATACGACTGTTCAGAGATCTTGTAGATAGCTGCTACAGAGCCTTGTTAAGTCTCAGGATAGACACACACACGCACACTTTTAAATACCTCATCTTATAAAAAATTCAACGACACTGTTTAATAAATTAATATATACAACAACCGGTACTTTTTAGGCTCTCAGCCGTGTTTTGAAAGCTTTGCACCGACTGCTCGAGTCACTTGCGTCAGTTTGACTGAATGTTTCGTCGTTTCAGCTGTATCGTTCTCAAGAGACCTTTGAACGTCAACTGTCGAGGATCACATATTAATCACAGGTAATTCAAGACTCACTTCTCCTTGTCTTCCTCATTACTTTTACCCTCGCACCACAACTGAACATTGTCTAACTTTTCAAAACTCGTGTCATAGGAGACCAATACACAACATGCCAGCATCTAAAAAGCCAAAATCCCCTCCCAATCCCACAGCATATGCTACATCTCGTCCCAAACGTAGCTCCAAACCAACAGAAACAGCGGAAATCGAGACGCCAACCCAAACATCAACCACAGAATCACCAACCAAAGGGACAATCCACACAGACGGCAAGCAACGATGTAGCTGGCTAGCTAAATCAGTCGCAAATCCAGATACACCGTACTCGAAACTGGAGCTCGAGTATCATGATAATGAGTGGTGTCCCGCTGTCCCGTCGAGGGAAGATGACTACCTTTTCGAGTTTTTGGTACTTGAAGGTACTTTATTGTATTATCAAAATGCATTGTAATCAATGTCTAATTTGTTTTGTTTACCAGGCGCCCAAGCTGGTCTCTCATGGTCAACAATCCTACAAAAACGGCAGCACTACAAGAAGGCATTCAAAAACTTTGATGTCGCTCTGGTCGCGAAACTGGATACCGCATATACGAATAGTCTACTATCGCCAGACCACGGACTCGTCAAACATAAAGGCAAAATAGAGGGAGCAGTCGCGAATGCTATCTTGTTTCAAAACGTACAGGCCGAGTTTGGGAGTTTTGCTGCATACTTGGACTCGTTTTTTGAAGCAGATGACGACGGGGCTGTTAGGTTTGAGAGGCCGAGTTGTTTGGGTAAGGGTGATAAAATACAGGCCAAGTCAGAATTGTCGGAGGCTATATCTGCGGATTTGAAGAAGAGGGGATTTAAATTCGTTGGACCAACAATAGTGTATGCATATTTACAGGCTGTTGGGATTGCTAAAGATCACGAATATGATTGTTGGAAACATCCGAGACATTCAACTCCAACATGATTTATCTATATAAAGTAAACACAAAGCTTTCTGCACATACTCGCGGCTCTCATGTATTAACGTACTTGGGGCCGCCACTACCTTCTGGCACTAATAAAATAATAAGAATTAGTATAATGTATGATAAAATGCAAAAATTTGACACTTTACCAGTCCAGTTAATATTTTGGCTTGGATCTTTGATATCGCATGTCTTGCAATGGATGCAGTTTTGCGAGTTGATTTGGAAGCGTTTCTGTCCTGGGTTGGCATCATCGTCTAGGTATTCATATACACCAGCTCAAAACAGTAGGTCAAGAATGAGATTGGTTTCTTTCCATGGATTTCGACTTGACTATTAACATACCTGGACAAAACTTGGCTTCAGGACCACCGTAAACCGGCAGATTCTTCTCCAACTGATCTGCTGGACCCCTCTGTAACTTCAAATGAATAGGTTGGTCATCAGCATGTCCAGTACCCGTCCTACTGACATTCTCCAGCAACTCAAACGTGAGTTTGCCATCTGCTTTAGGATACTCAATAGGTTTACAATCCTTTATGGGTTTCAACATTGCGTAATCTGGGCCCGGATGGTGGAATGTGAATGGTGCTCGGCCCTTCAGTATCAGTGTATCAAGGCCAGTCCACGCTATACCACCCCACATTCCAAGAGGGTTGTGGAAGGACGGACGGACGTTACGGACTTCGTATAGTTCTTTGCCCACCCAGGATTCTTTGACTGCTGCTTCGTATGATGATATGTCGAGAGGTGTGGTTGTGCCTTCTGGTGCGTTGGCTATAGCGTCGTATGCAGCTTCAGCGGCTATCATGCCTATGAAGATGTAACATTAGCATAGCTGTTTTTCGTCGTGGCTGGATGACTCCGTCCAAATTGTTTGGCATACCACTCTTCATAGCAAGATGTGTCCCCTTAATCTTGGGAACATTCAAAAATCCAGCCGTACATCCAATAAGACCACCACCAGGGAATGTCAACTTTGGAATACTTTGCCATCCACCTTCATTCAAGGCTCTCGCACCATAAGCGAGAATCGTGCCACCTTCCAGATAGTTTCGTATATATGGATGTGTTTTATACTTTTGAAAGGTCTTGTAAGGGTTCAAATACGGGTTTGAGTAGTCGAGTGCGACTACATAGCCAATAGCACACAAATTATTCTCCATATGGTACATGAATGAGCCACCATATGTTTGATAGTCTAGAGGCCAGCCCAGGGTATGCATTACCAGGCCTGGATCGTGTTTCGATGGGTCAATCTCCCATACCTAGGTTTCATTTGGTGGTCAGAAATGATTTGCCCTGTAGGTAATGATGACTTTTTTTTGAGCTTGCGTTAGCTTTAAATGACATGCCTCTTTCAGACCAATTCCATAGGTTTGTGGTTCAGAGTTCTTTCGTAGATCGTACTTGCCAATCAGCTTCTTGGTCAAGGATCCGTGGCAGCCTTCAGCAAACAAGGTCACTTTAGCGTGTATTTCCATACCACGTTCAAACGAGTCTTTGGGCAAGCCTGCTTTATTAATACCGACATCATTCGTAGCAATGCCCTTGACCGCCCCGGTATCTGTATACAGGACCTGATATGTTTCGTTACCTCGAGAAATCATCGTGGCAATAAATATGAGGCTTAGAGTACGGTACCTCACTAGCAGCATATCCAGGATATATCTCAACTCCCATTTCTTCAGCTTGCTCGCCCATCCATTTGACAACATTACTGAGACTGACGATATAGTTGCCCTTGTTGCTCATTTGAGGTGGATGAGGGAAGGGTATCGACATCTTTTCAGTCAGGAATCGCATCTTATCCTTGAGTGCAGGCTGATTTAATGGTGCTCCTTTGGCCTTCCAGTCAGGAATTAGTTCGTCTAAAGCTTTGGTCTCAATTACAGCTCCAGATAACGTGTGAGCACCTAAGAGCACATGTTATGCGTCAACTGAAATTGTACATCGACCACAAATACGAATATGAATGCAAAAAGTAGTTCAAATACCAATGTCAGATCCTTTCTCCACCACAAAGACGCGTAGCTCTCTGCCATCCTTGTCTGCCATTTGCTTTAATTTGATGGCAGCTGATATACCAGCAGGACCAGCTCCAACGATGCATACATCCACTTCCTCAGCGACACGTTCACCATTTAGGATAGCTACCTGGTCGGCATCAGGAGCTTCAGTAGCAAATCGTCGAATTCCGTTTGGTGAGAATCTGGTAATGGGCAAGTTTTGTCCAGTAAGACCACCATAGAAACGTACAGTCCTGTTCGTGACGCGGGCACAATGCCTAAGCACACTTGTGCCCGGCAATCGTCCTATTATCATCTGAGCGATTGGTTTGACGTTAGTTGGTAGAAAAAATGGAGTTGAGTCAGACACGAGGAAATGTGTAATGTTTGGTACTAGGATAAGTATGAGAGAAACGCGCATCTTCACGTGTCAGAATATCCATTCGATTCGTACGAGAACGGTTCAAGATGAATCGGTAGTAACTCAGCTAGCTCCCAGATCTTCCGTTTGTCAAGAAAAACACGCGAAAGCAAGAAGCGTTGGTAGACAATTGTATTTCTAAATCTATATACTCTAAAGAGTCTTTTGCGCTTTGTGAAATATGCAAAAATATGGGTTTGGCTTGACGTCCAACTCTATAACTTAGGTTTGCTCACTCCTACTAGCTACCAAAGAATACTAGCTGCTAGACGATCGTTAAAAGGAAGGATCTGGTGGCTTTGGTGGAAGACCTGTAAAAGCTCCTGTATTTAGTGAGGGATCTGTATTGCTGAGTTCTGCAGGGTTTGGGTGTTGTTGTTGTTGCACTGCTGGGCTAGTAGCGGTACTGGCACTGGCAGCATCGACATTGTTATAGGTTAAAATGGAAGAATATAAGCCTCTCTGTGGTTGATATTGGAATGTCGGCGGATATGATGACAACGGTGGTATACTTCCTGGTTCTCTAACAGTTCGTAGCGCGGTGTTTTCAATTACTGGGGGTCCTCCTTGCAGCTGCGAGAGTGTACTTGTATCCGGTGCTAATGGTGGCTGGTATCGTGTCTGTGGATATGTCGGAAGTGGATATATCGGTAGTGGTAGTGGTGGTGGTGGTGGTTGTTGAGAAAACGGTGATGGTAGGAGTACGGGCGACATGTTGTCAAACATGGATAGAGTTGGTGCCGTTGGGTGCCATGCTGTCTCTATAGGACTCCAAGGTGGGAAACTTGGGCCAGCGTTGAAGCTACTTGGATTATTTACCAATCGACCACGAGCCATACCACTAAAATACACGTCAGGGACACTACCACTCCTTCCTCTACCAGGACGTGAAGTTGCGGGTACGTCTGGGCCTGAACCTGGACTGAAACTCCTTCCTCGCCTTCTAGTGGACCTTCTGGTTGGTCCAATGATGCCTTCCGTTCCAAGATAGTCGAAGCTCTCCTCTGACGCCCGGCTACTAGACCTGATTGGAGGATATGGGGGTATAGTTGGGTTGCTGACAGTATTAGATACTAAGGGAGTTGGTATGGGTGGAAGGGAAGGTGTATCACCATCCCTAGCGGCTGTTGATGTTTGGACGACGGGAGTCTCAAGGGTTACTTCCGGATAGAAGGCCATATTGATCTGTAAGTCCTTCATGAGAGGCGACTCTGAAGGCGTCGTCAAATTAGGCAAATCCTGTTGTCGATAGTACCCCACAATGTGAATCTTGCCCATCGTTGTGTTTAGTGACATTGATTTTTTGTGGAGGACATTATCCAAGTCACTATTACTAGCACCACTGATGCTGGAGGGTGAGCTAACTAAAGATCGTGTGGAGGGAGATTCGGTAGCCTGAGTTGGTCCAAGAGTGCCTAGAGCATCGATTAATCTATCACCTCGGCGTATCGGTGGAAGCGGAGGCGGAGTGTCTGGAACATCTTCGATGACTTGTACTGGTTGTACTGGCTGTGCTGCTCGTACTGGATCTCCTATGGGGTGCTCTCTATACGCCAAGAATGGATATACCGTTCTGCTGGCACTCCAAGACCTAGAGTCCGTCCATCTAAGGAAGCAAATTAGGTAAACATGAATGCCAAAGAAGGTGTCGATTTGACTTCTCTAAATTACCTCCTAATCGAGCTCTCTTCCTCACTAAACACAAAAATGTTGCCAGAAACAATGAGCGAGTTTCTCTCATTGTCAGACAATCTCCTAGTCACTTTTTGCAAGAGGCCTAGTCTCACTGCCTCGCTTAATCGAAGACAGTCTTCCATGGATTCACAAATGCCCTTCCAAGTGGCCATTTTTTGTAAATGCAGATCTGCGTATAACCTGAGTCAAAAACCTGATTTGGGATCCACGAAAAACTGTGAGATACGAATAACCTGCTGCATTAGGTCAAATTGATTAACATCTTGCGATGCATAGTATGCCGTACCTGGCGACCTTGTAAGCGTAGAGTTCTCCCTTCTGCATTAATGCCTCCCCAAACACCCAAAACGAAAGGCGTTAAAATACTTAATCCCAGCAGGCTCACGTTGGGATCACTGCTTAATCGCCATGTAGTTGCTTTGTAGATACGTTTCTTTTAAAAGTTTTAGGAGTTGCCCTTTTACTCGCGAAACCAGATAGAGAGCACTAAAATTTCATTGGCAGTTACTTCGGTCCCTTTTTGCCTAAAACATAAAAAGGGGGTGGGAAAACCAACCTACCAGAAATTTTTTGCACCAAATTTTCTTTAAGCTGCTCAGGAGGTCAAGCAGATCAAAAATGCTTCTTGGTTGGGTCTTACTAGCAGTGTCAGCTCTATGGTTTTGCCTTGAAAGACACAAGACCAGATTACACTGGAAATCGTTCAGTCTGTTGTATTGGAATCGTGTTGAATGCGGATACATCCGCACATTCATGCAAGTCCCATTTTTCTTCTACAGATACCAGTTTTCTATGAACCGTACAGGTGCAAAGCACCGGGATTCGCTAAAAGTCTATGCGTCGACATCGAAGCGGGGAAAAGAGCTAGCGGCAATATCCCAAAGAGACATATCCACGATTTCATCCAGTCGATGGGTAAAAAGGCCAGCCAAAGCCAATCTAAACGACAGGACCAGCCTTGATAGGGTTCACATCAGAATTGTACAACCTACAGCTGTGCTTACTCACATGATGACGTCGCGACATGTGTAAACACTCGGAGCGCACCAAAAGCATCGCGCACGATGCATGCACTTGACCTCGGATTTATTTTTACTTACTCCACTTATTCACAGAAGTAATAGCCCCACATCTTGTGGTTTCATGTCCTGTGCGCGATAATTGTACAAGTAATAGTTCAACGACCCATCTCCTTTACCAAACTTGAGTTCATTCAATGCCACTTCGTTTTGCATCAAATCGAGACTAGGGATGTAATTAGTTGCCATGAGATTAATTATGCGTCCCGCAATTCTTCCGTCAATACCAAAAATGTGGCATAAGGAGAAAAGTCATACCAGTTGAATACATCAAAGTCAGCCTTCTTTGCCATAATCAGGGCATCTCGAATCAAGTTCAGACTGTTTCCTTCTTTTGGTACGTAATAGAACAAATAGGCCGCATTGATGTGTGTATGTATGGGATTGCCAATGACTGTTGATGGCAGAGAATAGAATGATATGAATTCGACTATTTTGTGTGATCCAGGATCCTAAATGAACGAAACGAGCGTATATTAAGGTCCGTGTGAGAAAAATAACGTATTCCACCATCTTCATGTCCAGCGATTTCGTCGTCTGCTTCTTCTACTACAAACTAATATTTTACGGATCTGTTTGACTCTTCTTCGGTTTGAGGTACAGCCTTTTATAAATGACACTGATAATCCAGACCCTTTGCATGAAAACACATTGGAAATAAACACCTACCTCGACAACGAAACTGGAAACCACAGATGGCAACGGTAGCAGCCAATGACCAACTTCAGCTTTCGACATGGTGGGTGCAATCTTGTAACGTGTTAAATAGGTATTCAATAAAGTTGTAACGGCTGGGACATCTGCTTTCGTCATGGCCCGTAAACCAGGAGTTTGTGGATCATCAGGTAGCTTATATAAACGAATCGTTCGTGCCATTGTCATGTTTTTGGCCAAATGAGAGAATTGTGTCTCAATGAGCTTTTTAGGATTGAGAGACCGGTGATAGTATCTGTGATGAGACCTATTAGCTTATGTTATTGAATGCAGTTCAAGCAAGTTCATACCGGCAGGTAGCGATAGGTTTTGGTAATACAACGCCTGCTGTATATACAGCCTGAAAGATGCCCTCCGTATGAACTCTCCTTGTCACTTCCTTGATGAGAACTGGTGCTAGACGCTTCGTTCGTAATCTCTTGTGTACACATAGGAAGTTGATTTCGACTAGCTGCTGTGAGCTATATAAAGATTTTGGTTGTCAATCATCCAACTTGAGAGCGTGGTTCAACTTTACTTAAATCGAGACTCACTGCTCTCGAACTCGTAATGTAGCAGGAATTCCACTGATGAAGGCTACTAATTTTCTGTTCGATGTAACTCTTACTCCAATCAACCATTGTGGCTTCCAACCTGGTGGTTTTAAAGCCCTATTTAATAAATTCGTTAGCGACTTTTATTGGTATCATGGAATGCATTTGGACTTACCACTTCAAGAAATCGGCAGAATAGTCAAATCGAAACATGTTGTCGTCATCTTCCACATAATTTAGGGATAGCAGCTCGTACAACTCTTTGATCTTTGAGAGAGTGAATGTTGTGAGTGCTTAAGCACAGTCCTATCGTAGTAAAACTCACCTCGGCGTCATTGTCAACATTCACGGTAGACCATTCAAAGTCTTTGGGCAGAGCATATGGTTCCTTTCGAATCTCATCGGCAGCTTTAGGATCCTCAATCACTCCATCCACTTTTGAGGCATCATCTAAATGAAAGGTATGGAGATGTGAAGCCCGGTTCAACTCTTATAGTTTCAGTCGTTCCATTTCATAATTTGATGTAAAATCCAGACAAGAAGATGAAGTCAAATTACCAAAAGCCGGCACAGGTTGTGTCATCCAGAACTTGTGGTCCTTCATATCCTTGATTATAGGACGACCTCTAGCATCCAACTGCAAGTTTTGCATGATCTCGGTCATATTAAAGCGTTTTAATAACGAGTCCATAGCTGCCAAATCTTTGGTAGAGACGCCAGAGATTCCAGGTGTTGTCTTGTCACTACTGCCACCAGCACTTTTCAGAGCATCAGCACCTGAATTTACTAGTTTTTGTAATGCATTTCCATCTTTAATCATTTCAATGAGCTTGCTGGCTTCCAAAGCATCATCTGCCGCGCTGTCTGTTGTAGCAGCAGCTGTTGCGGCTTTCTTCTTGCCCTTCTTTTTGGATGCAGAGGCCGATGCAGCTGGAGTCTGTATAGTATCCTCCACGTCGTGTTCTTCCTTTCCTGCAGCTGATGCCATTGTCGCTAAAAATGTTTCAAAGATGTTTTGAATTATCAAAAGTGCAAAAGTTGGCGAAGAAGCAAGTTGCGCAAAGGTACGCGATTCTAATGCATGCATTCAGAGTATTTTACGCGTAAAGAACCATATATTGACTCAAATTCACTTCCATCAACTTCATTTAGTTAGGTTTTGGCAGAACGCAACCACATCTTTCGACCCTTCAAGTTGTTTGTAATCGTACATCAGAGATTCCCTTGTTCTCTGGTATATGAGTCGAACATGACACGTAGGCCACCTAAAATCTTTTACGAGGATGCCACCTTTGGACAATTGATTGGTAGTGCGACATTGCGACCACTGGTAAGAATTGCGCCAATTGGTCGCATGAAGTTCGCTTAAAGTGCTTTTGAGCTGATTCGGCTCGTATGAACTTGCCAGTTCTTTGTCTGCATCTCTTCACGGTGGTTTGCCATTGCGTACCGTCATGTCTTAACAACACGCCAACGCTAACAATACCGATGCTCTGTAGGTGACACGTAGGATTCAATTCACGGAAGGCCCTACCTACCTTCCAGTCTCAAATTCTTTGACATTCAGCGATATTCCACGGAAGGCAACCATGATCGTTAAAGTCGCAGAGCTTTCCCAACAAGCTGACGCTTCTGTGTTGCAATATGGCAGCGGTGGTGGAAATGGAATGTTTAGATCTCCACGACTTTCAACCAAGGACGTTGATGTGGTGTTTGTTTGTGAGCAAGGTGGCAGATGCTTGTCGCAGCTTACAGTCGACAAGGACGGGAAGCTACTGGATCGCAAGGTGCTTGTGGACTCTTTCAAAGGAAAGCCGTTCAACTCTCCGAATGATGTCGTGGAAAAGAAGGACGGGTAAGTATACAGTTCTCTCTGTTTCACTCGCCACGTCATGCCGTTTCTTGGGATAGTTGGAATGAATGAACAGTCTCCAAACGCATACCTTCGTTTTAGCTCTATTTGGTTTACAGATCCAGACTATGGATGTGAAGAGCCTGTAGCTGGACATCATTACCCAAAAACTCAAGTCTGCTCTGTATACAGATTTGATCCAGTAACAAAGGTACGCACACATTAGAAGTATTACCAACACCAGCGTTTAAAAACGATCCTAATCCTACTGTATAATTCTTTAGGAAATTGTCGCAGTTAATACGTCAATGACCAGACCAAATGGGCTTACATTCAGCCCAGACGAGAGTCTGCTATACATTGCCGATTCTGGTGCATTAACGACGGACCAAAGACGTGATCAATCGCTTCCTCATCACGTAGTAGTGGCTAAGGTGACGCGAGATGGCAAGTCCCTCGAGGATGCCAGGGTGTTTGCTGAGATCAATCCAGGTATGAATAAAGCTCCTTGGTTTACTGGAACTCTCCCTAACACGACTTGACGATTTCCAGGTATCCCAGATGGAATACGAACGGACTTGAAAGGTAATCTTTGGGTGTCATGCGCTGACGGAGTCCAAGTCTTTAGACCAAGCGGACAGGTATGTTTTAAGTTGATCAAACTTGATAATGACAAAGATGACGTGACGCACACGAAATTTTTAGCGACTGGGTCGTATTGATGTCGGAAAGGTATGATATGTGCTTGAAATGAGGCATGAAGCTCAAAGTGCTTACTAACCATGCGATGTATAGGTTGTCCAAAACATTTGTTTCGGCGCAAAGGACATGAACACGCTCTTCATTGCCGCTCGGTCGGAAATCTGGTCGTTGGGACCATTGAGCGTAACAGGCAAGCCTTAAATCCTAAGTACCTTTGTCTTGAGGGTGGAAACAAATAAACTAAATTGCGATTCAGTGTTGAAACCCACGTGCTTCTCGTAGCAACTACGTGTCTGTCATTTGTAAAAATCTTCAAACTAAGCTCTGATAATATGTAGTCTGTCCTCCCGCTGTGTTGCTTCGCAAACTATGAGCTGCATTATTGCTGCATTCTTCCCACACACATTCTCTCTTCACGAGGATCACGATGGCGGACGAAAAATCAAGTAAAGTAGGCTCCTTCATATCAATCTCAGAACAAAAGAAAACTACCCACATGGACACTACACATGCGCAAATAGTCAATGTCGAAAACTTGATAAAAGCTACCTCTCGAAACTTAGTTGGAGTTTGGTCAGTCGAGAGAGTTTAGAACTATCACGCTTGAGGGCTATTTGCGTTTATTTGATGATTAATCTACTGCTTGTACTTCGGAAACTATTGTTTTGATACCAGCCTGCACTTATACATCATCGTTTTCTGTCATGCATTCACTGACTGAACTGTGTCTTTTTAGGAATAGGCTTGCTTCATCAGCTACCAGGACTTGGGTGTTTACTGCTGAATATCCCGCCTTGAGAGCCTACATTCTCATCTGGCTATTACTCTCGTAAGCTCTATGTTATATATGATTGTGATGAAACCATGCACTCATCGCCAAAAACGAAAAAGCTTGATTCCAGTTTCAATTTTCGCTGTCGCTCTGCTGGTGCCTGCAGGTACGTTTGCTGTCCGCCTTGAAATGATGAGCTTGACTAATTGGGCCAATTTTCACGAGCTCACAAAAAGCTCATGATACTCTGCTTGGCCAATCTCATGATACGTTGCTTGAACGATCTCATAACATGTTTTTGTCGTCATAGCAATCGCATTCATCACTACACAATTCATTTGGTACGTGTTGATGCATGTTTATAATGGTAACGATTGCCATCAATTCTGACCGAGACTTTGTTGGTCGTAGGGGAGGCATTGCATTGGCTGTTCTCGTACCTGTTGAAATTACAATCTCATTCGTCTCAGGAGGCATTGTTGCCAGCTACTATGTCCTTCGAGCAATGTACGTTTGCAAGATAAACACAGTGCAAAGGTTCATTCTATTGATTATTCATTGCTCTTTCTCGTCATAGCAAAACCGCATATAACAAAAGGAAAGAATCTCAGCAACAAGCAACACAAAATGCGGAGATGTTGCCGATAGTTGTCTTGCAGGAGAAGGTTACAAATGAAAAAGAAGAGTAAAATGAGCAACGGGCTTGTATGAAAGCAATGAAAATTCGTATATGTATAGCAATGAAGTATGTTGAAAGGACGGAACGGGTTGAAAACTTTGACAAGGGTTGCAAGTTACATCAAGTGTTTTTTTCTTCGAGGATCTGATCTTCAAACGTGGGCACGTGGAAGAACAAGATACATGAATACGTCATCATGATACATATCATACTGACATGTGCGTTGTTGCGAAGTCAAGACGCGAAACTGGACGTCTCGCAAACTCGTTCGAACAGCCAAGCCAGCACACCACTCCAAATCAACCATTCGACCTCTTCTTTTGTTCTCAAGTTATTAAATAGGACCAACTCGAAGCTTCGCCGGTAAGCTGCTAAGATTACTCTCTGCGTCCTCTCTTCTTTGGAAGTCTCTCCTTCCGTCGAAAGCTTGTTTTGGAAACTTGTCGAAATCAGGAGGACTTTTGAAATCGGAGGTAGAGGATACAAACATCTTGAGCTTCAATCGTTATCATATACAAGGCCGCATGCTTTCGATTGAGCCCGCTATCTTATTCATTCGAGCGACTTGACTCATATGAACTTTCTGGCTGGCTGATTTTAGATTGTCGGGCACTGATGACTGCTTCCATCGCACACTCTTTGTGAATGTGCCAAGCATTGGAGATCACCTTTCTCGTCATATGGTATGTATCCTGACAGTGGCTCTTGGCTTTCATCAGCTTCATTTGATGATTGCACTTGATCACCAAACACCAAACTGGTTCTTGGATATTTCTTAACTGGAACTGCAAAGGAACTACCTCCTAACTTGTTTTTCGATCAATAGGTACATAAATCAGCATGAATCTAGCCAATTTCATCAACAATGAAAGAGTGCCGAGTGAAAACAGCATCTGGTCCGAACCTGGAGCTTGTAAGATTTGTCAGTTTGCGTCAGTGCTAGACATCATTGCTGATCATCTCGCTCGTTAGTTGGGGCCCTGTTGCCGAGAAGTTCCAGCTTGGTCGTTAAGCCTGGAACCGTACGCCAACGCCACGAGCTAAATAAAACTGATATGTTGATACAGCAGCAACAGCAACAACATCAGCAGCTCATCCAAAATCATCAGCAGCAGCAACATGATTATGCAACAGCTTTATCCATATTTGGGGAAGCTGTGGTGCAGCAACAGCAACAACCTCTTGCGCTTCAGCAGTCTCAGACGTCGCTAAATCCTATCCTACTTCAGCAGCAAACGTCACACATGGCACCTCAGCAATCTACTCTACAGCACTTCTTCCAGCCTGTAACTACGCAGACACCTGCACCATTATTGCCTGGCTCGTCGCTATTCAACGGAACTCCGTACTATGGATCGTTTACAGCTCATATGCCTCAGCCCCCTCTGCAGTTTTATGCACCGATCATGTATCATAATCTAAATAATCTGAATGGCGCTTTTGCTGGAGTGCAACCTGGTGGAATGGTCGGTCAACCATCTGAACTATTACCGCCGTCAACTGCTCCAGCTCGCAAGGACTGGTTTGGTGAGTTCGCGTTGTTGGTTTGAGCCACCTGTTTGTGCTGCACTTTCGAGTCACTTCTGTGTGCTGCTCAAAGCAAATCATTCATACTTGTGTGCTCAAATCAAATCGCCAATCATTCATTTTAGATTATCTTTTGCAAATGGCACATCAAAAATATAATGCTCAGGACTATTCGGGTGCCTTGTCTATACTACAGGAACTACATAACTTGCAACCAGAACACCTGCCAACCTTGCTGTTGCTTGGTTGCACGTGTTATTCATTAGGACTTCACCAGCTATCAGTATACTACAACAATATGATACTGGCTCTAGATTCGCAATTTGCTGAAGCATATTCGAATCTTGGAACGACGTATAGAGCGATGGCTATGGAAGCTGCAGCAGCTGGAACTACAACATCTCCAACTTCATCACAGCCAGGATATAATCTAGAAATGGCCGAAAGATATTATAGAATGGCAGTCGCTATAAGGCCAAAGTACTGGGACGCCAATATTAACCTTGCGGGGCTCCTTAGTTCCCAAGGACGATGGAGAGATGGGCTCGAAGTCTACTCTTCAATCGAACGGGCAATGGAAGAAGAGTTCCCACCAGAGGAACGTATAGAAACTCTCTTGTCTACACTTGTAGTCACTGAGAATGAATCTGTGCTGGTTGCTGCCATCGCGGAATGTGAAAAGAGAAAGAAGAAACGTATAGCATATCAAAAAGCTGCTGGAACTGTACCATCTGGTGAAGCAAGTGGCTATTCGTCTGAAAGACGACGAGATCTGTATTATGCCAAGGGTAACTTGTCATTTGTTACAGGCGATGTACTAGGTGCAAAACGTGAATATTATAAGGCACTCGCAGCGGTCGGTATCGATATGCTCAAAGTAATATTACGAACACCACCAGGATCTATACCGCAACCGCCATTGTCACCACAACAAGTTTTAATGATGGTCCAACAACCTAAACCACCAGGTGAAACAACCTTCTCTCCTACAACCGCATCCGTACTACAGACTTTGGCTAAAATATATCAGGATACGGGAAATACTTCGATGGCTATTTCATTGTATTATGTATCGTTGGGAGTACATGCTACTGCCAATGTGTGCAACAATTTAGGAATATTGTTGTCGAGCCATCGTCTTAATGAAAGCATAGGATGGTATGAAGTAGGGCTTGCTCTAGATAACAATCACGCACACTTGTATACGAATTTGGGATCTGCGCTCAAGGATCGTGGTCAGGCAAGTACCTTACAGGAATACAATCTTGGGCTGCTATTGGTTTTTTCTTGCTGCCTAATTTCTCATCACATACTTCCCCAATCATTAGTTTGCTCAAGGCATTGAGTGCTATCAGAGAGCAATCGCATTACATCCAGACTTTTACATTGCCTTGGCCAACTTGGCAAATGTATATAAAGACCAAGGTCGTGTCGACGAAGCTATCGAACTATATCGCCGTGCTCTCAGAGTCAAACCAGACTTTATCGAAGCCTTTTGTAATTATGTAAATTCTCTCTTCTTTGTCTGTAAATGGGACGGTAGAGACGCCAAGCTGCTAAAGATACGAGAGATTGTAGAACGACAGCTTCAGGAGGGCGTGAAAACCATACCCAAGGGAGTGCCAACAGTACTTCCCTTCCATACCTTTACATACTCGTCTCTCGAAGCTTGGATGGTCCGCGATATATCGAGAAGGACTGCCGATCGGGTGGTCTGGAATGTACTGACGAGTGATTGGTTTGCTGGTTTCCCTGCGAGACCAGGAAACTTTCTCACTCTGTCACCAAAAATGTTGGCATCCATGTCAGCAGCCATTCATCGATCAGCTCACTATCCATACCCATACACATTACCACCATTACCCACAGCAGCTTCTCCTATTATTCGCATAGGATATGTCTCCTCCGACTTTAATAATCATCCATTAGCTCATCTCATGCAATCTGTATTTGGACTACACGACAGGGACCGATTCAGAGTGTACTGTTATTCCTTGTCGCCATCAGATAATTCACCGTATCGCAGTAAGATTGAAGCAGGTGCCGATGTATTCATAGATGTGTCCAACTGGTCATTGAGAGATATCGTCGAGAGAATCGCCCTTGTCGACAAGATTCACATCCTTTGTAACCTGAATGGGTATACCAAGGGTGGACGGAATGAGATCTTTGCTGCCAGGCCAGCGCCGCTACAAATGGCATTCATGGGGTTTGCGGGCACCATGGGCGGTGGCAAAGTCTATGATCCTACTGTTGATGCTGATGCGGCGGCAGCAGCAGATTCGTCCACATCTGCCTTCTCGGCTCGTAATATAGGAAGAGCTAATACAGAACACTCGCTGCGACGATCTGCATCAGAGTCGTCGCTAGCTCGGTCTAGACCTTCAACGCTGACGTTTGACGATACGGAATTCTTTGATACGCTGTCAGACCGATTTATAGACTATCTCGTAGCAGATGAAATAGCATGCCCTCGTAACCTTGTATGTGGTGAACCTATAACTGAAGCAGAACCCGATGTAGTTGCACCATCGTCACCTGCTTACTCGTCAAGACAAGTACGAGGTCCAGTAGTACCACAGGATGATCGAAATCGAATGTATACTGAAGGTCTGATATACATGCCGCACAGCTATTTCGTCAATGATCATCGACAAGGATTTAAAGAAGAGGATGATGCTGAAGTCGATGCTATGCTCTTACATGCCATGCATGCTCCCATTGAAGATATGGGTATGATGGCTATATCTGGTAGTGATGACGATGACCTTCCAGAACCTGAGTTGTTGAAATGGAGGAGAGAGCAGATAAAGCGGTTGAAGATGAGACAGGACCTGTTTCCTGGTTTACCAGAAGATACTGTTATATATGCTAATTTCAATCAGCTTTACAAGGCATGTGTGTTTGGGTTTGAGTTGACTTACGACAAATCCGTAATTGCGTGTTTTGTATTGACGTATTTTGCTTGATGATTTTTAGATGGACCCTGATATCTTTAAAGTGTGGCTTAATATTTTGAAACGGGTCCCGAACTCTGTGTTATGGTTGCTCAAGTTCCCAGCTGCAGGAGAAGCACATATTATGAAGTTTGCCAAAGAGCATGCAGGTGAAGAAGTTGCACAACGTATTCTCTTCACTGGTAAGTTGTATATCAAAACTGTACCGGATTTGAATTCTTTGAAGAGTATGCAACTGAAAATCTTTTCTGTTTTTCGCAGATGTGGCTCTGAAACATGTACATATTCATCGTGGTCGTATTGCTGATGTCTTTTTGGATACTCCTGAGTGTAATGCTCATACCACGGCTGCTGATATATTATGGAGTGGAACACCGATAATATCGTATCCGAAATATGACTTTAAGATGTGCTCACGAGTCGCAGCTTCAGTAGCATATGCCACTGGTAGTTGGGATCCACAACGTGGTAATCCATTTGCCGATAAAGGAGAACGTGGGTTAGCGAACGGTCCACAACGTCTAATGGATCCCATGTTGTTGGGCCATCAAATGGTAGTCAACTCGTATGAAGAATATGAAGAACGAGCAGTAGAGTTCGGAAGGAGTTTATGGTGGGACTGGCAACAGATACGACCAAATCCGCTACCTCATGAAAACGATGCTAGTGCTGGTCTGTTTAGTGGTAGTAATAATGTACAGTATCAACAACAGTCTCGTCAGTCTGAAGTCAAGGCTAATGCACTTCCGGTACCCACTCGCTCTGACTCGAAGATAAATCTCGCCTTGTTACCTGAACAGGCTAGGGCAAAGCAGGAAGCCTCTTCAACAGCAGCAGCAACAGGAATGTCTGGAACAATAGCATCAGCATCAGCAGGCGAACAAACACCACCACAACAACGTAATATCCGATTCATCAATGTAAATCCCTTTTACCCATCCCGGGCACATCCAACCCATATACTAGTAGCTCGTGGTACCGCAATGCAATTACGACGCCGTCTCTTCTTGACTCGAACGACTATGCCACTATTCGAAGCTGATCGATGGGTACGGAATCTGGAAACTGGTATGAGGCTAGCATGGAAACGATGGGAAGCGGGTATGCAAGTGATTGCTGAAAGGAATCAACAGGAATATCAGTCTGTTGGTATGTATGCTAGTACAGGTGCAACGACTGCAAGCCCACCGGATAACTGTATTTCACGACGAAGAACCACGTCGAGGTGTTTGTGGATTGCAGATACGGATGTTGCCGTGCGAAGAGAATTTTGAATGTATAGTAAAAGAGCTTGTGGGCGCATAAAAAACCGATCCTCATATTATTTTTCTTTGGAGAAGCATTGTGTATAGAAAAATGGCGCCAAAATATATTAATAGTCTAGCGTATTTCTTTAATGTTTTGCTGTGTCGACCTTGGTCTTCTCTTTGCGACGCGATAAACACTGTCACAAATCACATTTTTGCGTCGATCGCTCCTGTTCGCCGTTTTCTTGTTATGCAGCTGGACTGCACCTACAGATCTCATTCATATTCATATGTTATATCTAATCTGTTGAAGAAGCCGTCGTCGCAACGAACCTGTGTGCTTGTGTCGAGCTAAAAGCCAACTGATTTTGAAAACATGGCGGCTATAGACAAGAACCAACAGAGTGTAAGTCTTTGAAATTTGGAGATATGAATTTGAGTCCTTAGGAAGCTCTGATTTCGGAATCGCATTCTCTTAAAAAAATCATCACATAAATCGTCACACTTTCGAAAAACTAACATTCACGCCTTTTTTAAAACTCTTAGAGTATTGCCTTTTATGATGACTTGGTCGAAGAATGTATGATGGAAGTACTGTTTGAAGCTCATCGAGAAGCGAAATTGGCCAATGCTGTATGCCAGATCTGTTTGCAAAAGTAATCAAGCTTGCTTTCCTTGCTCACAACCCTGTATCTCTAAGATTCTTTATCTATTTTTAGATGTCGCTGCTATGGTATGATCGTTGATCTCCCCTTTCTGCATTGCCTTCTCACTCGTTTTTGGTAGTTCAAGCACCAGGCCGAGACGTGTTTGGCCAGGAACTCCAATCCAAAGTCTCTGATGAAAAGATCCCATGTCCTAAATGCACCAAGATTGTTACTGCTATGAAGTTTATGGCGCATCTGGAAGGGTGTCTTGGATTGGCTGGTTTTGGGAGGCAGAGTGCACGGGCGGCTAGTCGAAGGTACTCATTCATTGCTATGCAATATTTTTTTCGTCCGCTAGATATTGCACAATCTGCTGATTCGATCACTTTCTACATAGGATTTATGATGCAGCTAATGGTGGCTCGCAATCATCAGCTGGACGAGGAACGTCGTCATCACCATTCGGAGATTCGGATTCTGACAAGGAGGGGTCGACTACTAATGATAGGAAGCGTACGTATGAATTGGAATGATGTGAGTAAGTTTGCTTGATATGTAACAATGTTTTGAATTATTAGGAAAGAAGAAGGTATGTTTTGTGATGCATGAGATTCATTCATTGTGACGCTTAAACCTCGTTTTTACCAACAAGACAAAGAAGAGCAAAAATGGTATGTTCTCGTGTTTCCATGATTTAGTTCGAATTTGTATTGATTAGATGTGAATCGAAGATGATGAATGGGAACCAATGCCTACTGGGGATATGAGAAATTCAAAGAGTCCATCACCTGCCAAAGTGGTATGCATACTTTTGCTACAAAGCTTTGTTGTTGGTGATAACTTAGCGATTCTAATCGTTCCTTCTATTCTATAGTCTATGAAACGTACGTCATAAGCTCTTCAACCTTCCACTTGTTGACAAAACCTCTGATGCGTGCACACTTAGTGAAACTACCAAACAGCAAACCTCCACGAACACAAGGAATGGCACCTATGCCAGCACGAACAGGAACACCATCATACGGGATCTTACCCCCTTTAGAACCACTCGCATCCAGATCTGCAAGCCAACCAATGAACCCTGTAACCCACCACCACCACAACTCATCTCTCAACATGCAGCGATCATCTTCAGTCTCATCGGGTATAAGTGCTATATCTTTGTCATCAGCATCAAATGGATCTCCTGCAAACCCGATTGTTTTGGATGGGCTGGATGGGCAGCTTTTCAAGCAACCACATGCTGAAGTTATAGGTAACATTGTGATTTGGATTCGGGAGTGTCAAGTATAGTGATACAATTGATTTTTAGATGTTACTGGAGATGATGAGCTTTTTTCGGATGTGATATTGTAAAGGACTTTGTTGTTTGATTTTTTCATAAAATATAATGATTTTTTTTAACAGTTTTATTATAACCGCTGGATAACTCCATCAGGAGAAACCGTGGGACAGATTTAAAGTATACGAATTACAGATATGATGATAGTAGTGTACAGCGTTATTTCTCTTTGCTACGCGATATTGTTCTAGTGTTTTGAAGGCGTGTATAGACCTGAATTCCTCGTGGAAACTGCTGGTTGGTTACGCGTCAATTCAATGTTGTTCACCCATTGACTCCATTCACCCCCATTTTGCCGTGCCTCTTGCTGCGGAGCAGTTTCCCAACGAAACTTTAACCGTCCATTCACCCTTGCAGCACACTATTTAAAGCAACGTAAGCTCTCTCCAATGGCTCCTCACTCTTCAACGTGCTCTTGTACCTGTGGCAACTGCTGTCTATCAACAACCTCAAACAAAAATCAAACATCGCCAAGTAATCTTTATAACAACGGAATGCAACCTCACGAAGCTGAAACTGGACCTGGAACAGGTTTATATCATTTGCACACGCACGAGAACTACTTCAGGCCAACTCATCTTCTACTAGGAACTACTCCAAGCGCTTACGACTCTGGCTACGGATACGACGAAACATCACCAATGTTTCCCAACTATACGGCAGCTGGTGCCTCCTACTATAACAACTTTCGAATGCCTCCTCCCTATTGGGCCGACCGATTCGCCGCTCGCTATGGAGCCTGTCCATGCCCTCGCTGCTCAACAACAAATGAAGTCGTTGCCGCAGCATCTGATGCACAAGTAAACGATGTGGCTGGGAACTTGGCTGGACTGTCTATGAATGGTGCTACTACTGCTGCTGCTTCTGCTTCTACTGCTGGTGGTGCTGGCAAGGATAAGGCCAGAGACTCTGAACGCTGCTCTGACGATGAATGGGACGACTATACCTTCGGACCACCATGTCATGGACGTGGTGGGCCTTGGGGTCGTGGAGGTCCTCATCACCATCATCCTGGCCGTGGTGGTAGAGGCTTCGGTCATCGAGGCTTTGGCTTCCCAGGACATCATCATGGTCATCATATGCCACCTTATGGACCACCACCACCACATCACTTCCCTCATCATCCAGCACCTGAATTCCCTCCATATCTAGTTGAAGCCCTCCACCGATATATGGCCGAACACATGCAGTCACAGCAGCCACCTCACGGTCGTCATCATCACCATCATGGTCGAGGAGGGCCATTCCATTTTGGACATCGAGGTGGGCATCGTCATAGCCAATCGGCTTCTCCATCTGCTGCTGCTGATGTATCTGGTCAATCAGAAGCCAAGTAAATTCCGATAAATCATCATAGATAGATTCCGACGTCACCCAGTGCTATCAACAAAGTCATCTTATAAAGCTGCTGTCTCTCGTGTTTTCTATATCTTGTATCTGTAAAAAAATCATAAAAACATAAAACCCAATATAAAGCATACTTGTGTACTGTTCTTGATTGCGTCAGTGCTGCGTCCTCTAACAGTTCCAACCAACTTTCAAAAGCATTTCAGATACTAAATGACTTTAATTTTTCAAACTCTTCCATCCTTTTACAAGTTTGCTAGCTTTCTACTATCAGCAGCCCCCTTCAAAAATATACTTTGAGCCATCAAACTCGTACACTCGGGCGCCATAATAGCAAACACTTGCGCGCGAATCCCATTCACTACCGCATCTTTCGGTGCAGCATCATACGCCAACTGTACCAGCGAGGCACCCAATGCCGGATTACTCTCAGCATGCTTTAAAGCTACTCGCGCGAGAGCTTGTGGACTTCCAGCCAGATCCGAGATAGCTTTACCGAGATCAGCATCCTTAGGTGGTTTCAAATGGGCAGGATTTTGATCATACCAGCCAGCATATAGCCGCCATATGTTGTGGACGATGAACGTGGGCTCATCGTAAGTGGGTCTGAGATATGGGCGTTGAATTAGATGGTCGGGCACTTTTAGGGAGTGGACGATTTCGTTGAGTCGCTTTCCGGCGTTTAGACCTGTGCATGGTTTAATGTAAGTGAGGTTACCTTGGAAGAACAAATTGAGATATACCGGCCAATGAATGCTGGATCACGATATCAAGTGCCTCGGCTGTTTCACTTAAGAGTTGGTGAACGTGAGCTGTAGATATTACGGGTGCTCCATGGCCAGGAAATCTAGTTTGAAGAGCGTCAGGAACGACTAAAGCACGCTCCCGTTGCAAAGCTCAGCTTACAGTATTTCAGGTGCTCGGGCGTCCATAGCTCGTAATGCATCTCGCCATCCTTCCGGCCACCTTTGTACTTTTTGGGGGTTGCCACAATTTGGAAACGCCCATATGATTAAATCACCACTTAATACGGCTTTTGCTAGCAGACGTTACAAAAGGAGGTTAGATATCTGTAAGCATTGAAATTTATCAACCATAATGAAATCACGATAAAGCACACAAAAGTATGCGTTAGATTTCTGTAAACGATGAGCCATGGCAGCTGCACAACCATAATCACAAGTACCTTGAGGCAAATAAATCCACGTCCCATCATCCGTCTCCCCCTTTGCATGATGCAATTCAAGCACAACACCTCCAACACTCAACTCCAAATATTGGGTATACGTCACATCAGGACGCCTAAAGTTTCTCTCAAACACGAAATCAGCAGTGCCTTGAAACTGCACGGCATTGATTTTCGAATTGTATCCGTTCGTCAGTAGGTATCTGTCGAATCGACCGTTAACGTTTTCGTGAGCTACGACACGAATGGGGTGTCCTGGTTGTTGTGCTTCAAAGTGCTTGATGCCGCCGACGTGGTCGAGATGAGCGTGAGTGTAGATGACGGTGTGGACTGGTTTTTGGGTTGTTTTGCGGAGTTCTGCGAGGATTGCTTTTGCACCATTGTCAGAGGATGTGTCGACAACCACCAGGCCTGGAAAGAGGATTTTGAGAATACCGAGAATCAACTTGCATCATGTAAACTTTGTTTTTGTATTAATGTACCTTCAGTAGTGTCGATCACAGTCACATTTCCAAATCCCATCAAAAAAGTTATTTGAACACCATTGCAACTGAACGTTTCTGATGCTGTGCCGACAGCTAATTTCATAGAATGATCGATGAGTTCCAAAGATCTGCAAACTAGTAGTACTCTTAACAAATTCTCACCTGCAGAAGGAGAAGCACGCAATGTTCTTGGATTTGCTGCCGCGTTTGGCACTGCAGCACCATTCCAATTACGCGCTGCAAGCTTTGTGATGACACCTGCCATATTTCAATACTAGGAGCTTCTAACGGCGGTCCTGAATGCTGTGCTTGGTAGCCTGATGAGTCGCTCAATGGTTGAATGTGTAACCGATTGCACAAACAGCACGCCATACAAGACGTGGTTGAATTAGGAACAACAACGCCAAACAGCTGTCGCTTGCAGTCAACTCGAGAGGATGTGATACATGCTTGCTTTGATCAGACTAGTACATGTATTCAACAAAAAAAATCCACACAATGAAAGAACTATTGAATACATGCATCCAGCACCCCTCATAGCTCACACATCCAACACGCATTCTCCTTTTCATTTACTCGTCAGAAGTGAACCAATCACCCTTACAATTCAAAGAGACGAGATCAACTCGCCATCATTCAAAAAGTACGCAATCATCAAAAAACAACACATCTATACCACGGTATAAATGTGCGTTCAACACTTCATGCTGGGGTGATGGCTCTACTTCTCATCCTCCGAGGTGAAAAGTGCGTCTGATGTGGAAACAAAAGACTGGAAACAAACTCTACATTTGACCCTATTTGATAGTTGTGGATGCATGTTAGAAGGGATTGTATGGATGAGTTGATTGTAGATATTGAATAGAATAGATGGATTGTTGATTGCTTCAACGTTCGAATTTTTTTTTTTCGTCAAACCCATGAAAAAAAAACTTGAAAACATTTAACAGCTTGAAAGACATCCAGACAGCCACCAAACGAAACAAAACAAGACGGAATCCTCATAATATGATGGCTGCCATCTATATAGGATGTGTCCTTGCCGTCCTTTCACTCTACTTTTTCACCTGCCACCCACCTGTAAAGCATGTTCGCAACTAAACAAAAAACGGAGCACAGTTCGCTTATATAGTCTCCTCAAGCTTAGTAACAGCTTACTAAGAAGCCAGATGTGAATATTGTGCTCAAGACGTGTATTTACGCGTCATTTGATGCTTCTTCGTGGTCGCAGCACTTCCTACAAGGGAAATTTTCATTGCAAAGTCGATAATTATCAAAAATCACGATCAAGATCAATATGGACAAGATGGACTTGATGTCGGTTCCAGCGGATATCATTCTAGACATCATTTCACACCTGGATCAACAATCGCAATACTCCCTCTGTCTGGTTAGCCATGCATTGGCTGATATCACGATCCCGTTTCTGTATCGAAAGCCGCTACTCTTGTTGGATTCAAGTATCATCAAGTTTACAAACACTATATTCTCAAGTAATTACCATTGTGGATTTGTTAAAAGCATTGATCTGTCTCGTGTATGGTGAGGAAACCGCTCTGTCAGTCATAAAATGTGGAATTGTGCTGGTACCATGCTATTGACACAAACTAAATGGACTTTTGCATTCACTTTAGCATCACCGTATCTTCATGTTTCGGAAGTGGAACTTCCTTTTCACATGCTCTCGAACTCTTGACTACAAGATTCAAACCCCTTCGACACATAACACTTGAACCTGATGGTATTGCCCTTTCATCTGAATCGATCCGGCAAATCCTGATACATGCGAGCAAGGAACACCGTCTGGACCATCTAGTTTCGCTTAAAACGACATGGTGGAGCATTCCAACACACGAACCAATGTCGAATCCATTTCCAGCCACACTCAGATTCCATTCCTTACGTGATTTTGAATTTGGTGGTAACGGAACCGATTGGATGTATCTAATACAGTCATGCCAGAAGCAAATCCGTCGATTTTCATTTGGGAAGCCGTCTGCTCCTTGTGGACTTGATCAAGTAAAGAGGAATATCACGTTAGCTGAGTGGGAGTTTATTAGTGGGATGGAAAGCTTAACGGAATTGGATGTCTCTGGCTGCTTAATACGTGTTTCTTCTAACGCCCTTCCCAACAATGTCAAGACCGTGGTGGTCGATGAGGTGGCGTTTGATAACCTAGAATTGCGAGACAGTTGGAGTAGATTTGGTACGCCGAGAGTAGTGTCCTTGAACTCCACAATTCCACAACCAATCACGAGGAAGAGATTGTGGTTGTTGTGTGTTGACGCCATGTTGTAGTCTTGTAGTAAAGGTTGGCAAGGTGCAAACAAATACAAATATAGACATCTTACATGTCAAAAGTCAACATGTCGCGTATCATCAAATCGAGATTTGACGGAACATTCGGGCAGTTCCATTTTGGACACAAGCCCTTCTAGAGTACAAACGCCACTGGCAACCGTTCCAACATACCCAAAGCCGAGAACACCACATGCACACTTGGCAACGAGCGAACATTGTCTTGTAGAGTCCAAAACAAGGCCAGCGAGCTATAAGCAAGTCGAAATCAACTGCTCCGAAATTTTGACCTCAAACAGCAAAACACATACAAAACAGCAGCCTTGACCGTGTTTCTTTCGAAGGGTCGAAGCAAGTAGAGTGGACATTATCGAACAATTGGTATCTGGAACAGTAATAGCAGCCGAAAACACGGTAGCAACGCACTGGTTGACCTTGTGATTCATCGGACTCCTTCAAGCAAACGACACAACAAAGGTCATTTCACTGAGGAGGAACTAAAGGTCTGTAGGACGTATCTGAATGGCAGCTATAAGAAACAACGGCCAATTCATATTAACTTTAATACTTGCTTCTTATTTTCTTTCCTTCTAACCAGCTGCTTCATCAAATTTCAGGCGGTTGATCAAAGGACGGAGGCAATTTCTAGTTTCGGAGGAAGAGGTTATAGGAGATAGTTAGTGCCCAAACATGTCATCTAAACGCAGGAACGTCGTCAACCCGTCTATGGAAAGCAACATACCGTCAAAAGATTCACCTTCATCAAACAGTACAAATGTGATTAATGGGATAAAGTTGTCGAGTAAGTACTATTACCCGAATATGCACCGAACGAACTAGTAGAATACCACACGAGACGACATATTACACTCTCTCCCGCACACAGTCACTATGTGAATCATCTCGCTACACCCATTAAGTTATTTAGGACGAGTTGTGCGCGGGAGGATTTACCACTGGGAGAGAGCGTTTTTGTGTTGGAGACCCCAACGGACTAGAGGGCACATGCTATTCGCATACCCATTATTTAAATGATCTAATCTCTTTTCTCCTCTGTCTTCTCACTTTTAGACGAACCCGATTCCAACAAGGTGGTTGTGGTTCAAGCAAACGATGGCAAGTCAGGAGAAAATATAGAACTATCATACACAAACTACAAAGTCATTGGAAACGGATCGTTTGGTGTGGTCTTCCAAGCCAAGATTGTCGAAACAGGAGACCTCACAGCCATAAAAAAGGTCTTGCAGGACAAGCGATTCAAGGTAAATATTAATTAAAAAACTTGTTTGGATTCACGTAACGTCTTGACAGCGTATGATTGACACTGATATTATGTATTAGAATCGTGAACTGCAAATCATGCGACTGGTCTCCCATCCAAACATAGTTAGTTTGAAAGCCTTCTTTTACTCGAATGGCTCGGGCGAGAAGAAGGATGAAGTGTTTCTGAATCTTATGCTGGAATTTGTTCCAGAAACAATTTATCGTGCGTCAAGGCATTATGCTAAGATGAAGCAGGCTATGCCAATGATCTGTATCAAGGTATGTTGTTCTGTTGGTGACGTGGTTGAAAAAAAGTCGATAGCTGTTGAAGAAGGGGTATTAAGGATGAGTTTCGGACTTGATTCAGATGTAGCTTGGAGGGTTTTGTGGGGAGATGTGGTTGAGATGTTGTCAAATCTATCATCTCGGCTTTTTTTGCGACCATACTTATTCTCACATATCATACTGAACGCATAGCTCTATATGTATCAAATGTTCCGGTCCCTTGCCTACATTCATTCTCTGGGGATCTGCCACAGAGATATCAAGCCACAAAATCTGGTATGAGTCGCGCTTTTTGTACATTGCACAAACAGCAGTTGCAAAAGCAGACACAAACCATTTCTGAACTGTATTAATCATCTAGCTACTGGATCCTAACTCTGGTATCCTGAAGCTATGTGATTTTGGATCAGCTAAAGTGTTGGTTGCTGGAGAACCAAACGTCAGTTATATCTGCTCACGGTACTACAGAGCTCCAGAGTTGATCTTTGGAAGCACAAGTTATAACGTCAGCATCGGTATGTGACGTATACATGCATTTGTCGAAATCGTTTTATTACTTCTCATCACTTACACCTTTTTTTGGCTTTTGAATAGATGTGTGGTCAACAGGATGCGTGATGGCTGAATTGATGTTGGGACAACCACTGTTTCCTGGTGAAACTGGTGTTGATCAACTAGTGGAAATCATTAAAGTTCTCGGTACACCCACACGAGAACAAATCAAGTCCATGAATCCAAATTATACGGAATACAAGTTCCCACAAATCAAGCCCTGTCCTTGGAGCAAGGTAAAGCATCGAGCAGATTCAAGAACAGTTGTTTGTTGAGGTTGAGTCAAGGCGCCATTTGACAGTCTACGCATGCTGATCTTGTTTTTGCACACATAATAACAGGTCTTCAGGTCAAGAGCAACCACACCCGAATCACTGGATCTGATTGGGAAGTTGTTGGAGTACACGCCAACTCTACGACTGACTGCCGTAGAGGCCATGGCTCACAACTTCTTCGATGAGCTGAGAAACCCGGCGACAAGAATGCCCAATGGAAAAGAGTTACCGCCACTCTTTGACTTTACTGCCATGGGTAATTATACTGTTTATCTTTGTCATTGACTTTTGTCTGCCAAAGATTGCGGTCCTCTAATCGCCCTTTTTGGGATATTAGAACTCTCGATTCGGCCAGATCTAATTAGGCAGCTGGTGCCACCACATGCTGAAGCAGCTCTTCTGGCACGTGATATTGATGTCAACAAGTTTACGCCTGTTGCAATCCAGCCACCTGTGTCGATTCAGGACTAAGTATTTTTAGAAGAAAAAGGTCTCGCTCTCTCTATCTCCCTATATTACTCCAATCCATTTCAGCCCAACCACCCCCGTACCGCGACCATATTGGACATTCACAGTATTTACAAACTCGACCTCCCATATTTAAACCACCGTCTTCGAGTCTTTCCACTTTATATATTTTTAATCCACCACTCCTCTCTCGACCTTTACATACACCCCAACGAACGAGACTTTAGAAAAGCCCAACCTTAATCTCGGAACATCTTATTATTTTACATATTTGAAAATAGCCAACAACAAGGGGAAGTCAACAATTATTTACAAAAAGTGGTGTGTCAAGCTGTTTTGGGGAGGAGAGTCATAGACAGGAGCTAGTAGAAGGGAGACCACAAGGAAATATCTTCATCAACACTATGGTCGTCGTCGTTGTCTTTTTTTTCTCTCTTCATAGATGTACAAAAATCATAAAATTGTGATTCGCGTTATTTGTTCTTCGTTTATATTTATCCATGCTGCTGAAGGAAGGTGTATTGGTGGTGGAAGGTGGGGGGCTTGTAAAAAGAAGGGATACTCGGGGAAGTGTGTTGAACTGGAACTCGTCTGTTTGCAAAACTGTGAACTGTAAACACTTAATATTTTCCCTTTGGTCTTTTGTTCTTATACAACACGTGTAAATTATAAATTCAACATATTCAAAAACGAAATCTCAGTGTGTCTTTTCGTGCGTGGTTGGTTCGATCGTATTGCATATGTTTTGAAAGCTTCAACTCTAGCTTCAGCAAAGACAAGCAACAATGTATCGTGGCAGAGAAGCACCTATGGACTGGGAACGACCTCGAGACTCTCATGGAAATATTCAATGGCTCTCAGCTCAACCATCAACTACACAATCGCCGACATCAGGTCCGTCTTCACCATCAGCAACAGATGCACGCAGTAACAGCAACAGACAAGGAGGAGGAGTGAATGTAGCCTCACTTTCGTTGTTTGATCGGCCAGTGGCGAGTACTAATAGTGCTGGAACTCGTATGTACATTTGACATTAAAAGTTGGGCAAACATGTTTCATCAACAAGTGTGTTGTTTCATGCTAAATGTTGCAAACTGATAATCAATTTGGTTTTATTTAGCACCCGTCTATGCATTCGGAGCTAGTAATAGTAATAGACCGTTGGCTGCTGATACCGTCGCAACAACGCCAGAAATACCAACTGCGGTTGTGAACGAATCACGACGAAAAAAGGCTCTCACTACTCGTAGACGAAATGCAAATAATATGAGGAGTAGCTATGGATCTGACGATGAGGGGGAAGGTTGGGAGGAGGGCGATGACGACAATGTATGTTATGAATGTTGTGGAGTGAATGAGCATAGATTGTTTCTGACGTCTGGTTTTTTGGGCCTAGTTGTCGTTGCCAAGAGGACGAAAGCGCCTAAGGTCTTCAGATCATCCTAAAATCGAATCGACGGGATACGATACATCGCAGCACCAAGGAAATGGGATGGCAGGTTGGTGGAGTCGAGCGTATGGGCATGTGCTGTTGCCGCATATTCTTACTGGGTATGGAAAGTCTATGGTGATATTGCTTTTTGCTGGAGGAAGACTTATGAGATGCTTTTTGTGTCAGATGGGCCTATCTATTCTTCTGCTGTTGCATAATGGGAATCATGTTATGGCTAGTTGCCAAAGTTATATTCATGGTAAAACACGACTTGCAGTTGAAAAGTGTGGAGCATGCTACAGGCAAGTTTGTGTTGTGTATCCGAAACCTGAACCAAAACAATGGGAATAATTTCAGGGTACAAACACTAACACTTTATATTTACATCAGCTGTATCGCATCAAGTACTTGAATGCGCAAAACAGTATCAGACTAATAATTGTGGATCCGGTCCAGTACCATACATGGCTCAAGTATGTACAGAGTGGGAGGTTTGCATGAGGAGAGATCCCAATGACGTTCGTCAGTAAGTACATCAACTTGATTTTTATTTGGAGGATTTGGTGTCTTTGTGTGTTGAGTTTGGGACTCATTTGGGTGCCGTCGTGTACCATTTTATAGGTTACACGTGGGAGCAGAAACCATGGCTCACTTCCTAAACCACTTTATGGAGCCTCTATCATACAAGACCATGGTAAAAACTCTTGAAGCCCCACAATCCTCAATCATTCGAGAACAATGATACATACACTGACACCTCACGCTTTCTAAACAGATTTTTGGAACTGGTTCCTTACTAGCAATAGTAATAACCTTGTTCATACTCAGCATGATACGAACACGATTTGCAGACTCATCGCACAACAGTGCGCATCAACCGATACCACCGCAACCAGTATACTCACCAATGTATAACGCATCTCGTATACCACAACCTGTGTTTGCTCCTACATATCAGTTCCAACCACATCTGCATCCTTCGTCACCTGACTTCCATCCTGGTCCGTATATGACGTATCCGTCTCATCGAGCAAGCAGCATGATATCTCCTGGTGGACGAGAATCACCAATGGCTTTAGAGTATAGTAATAATAGGGTGGGTGGGATGGTTGGAGCTGCTGATTCTCCGAGAGTAGCGTTTAGACGGCGTGGTGGAAGGCATGAAGATGGGGATAGTGACTGATTTATTTGATGTGAGGAATGGTGTAAATGAAAAGCAGCGGGGCAGCTTGATATATATTTTGTAAATAGTTCTTGGTAAATAAGAGACCCATTATGACGCTTGCTTCTCTCCTTCTTTCTTTTGAGGGTGCTTTGCGTATTATTGTGTATCCAGGCAACAAGAAATGTTAAACGCTTGTGTTTTGGCAAGCAGTTCTTTTCATAAACATACACGATCACGCTAGATCTATACTTCCAAACGATATCCGCATATAATGGCAGGACGTGCTCTCCTCCTCGCCTTGCTAACTACCTCCCTGGTCTCGCAATCTGTAGCATCATCATGTAGTCACGATCAACATTTGCAGCTATTTAATCCAGCATCTCAATCGACCGTCAGGACTGAAACGCGTCTACCACGTATGTCCAAACGAGATGTGGTCAAGAGCCCTATTCGCATCTTCTTGGACTACCGGTATCTCTGGACTGACCTGAATGTCACGACATTTAATACCACTAGTATGGTTGCTGGAACGAACGTGACTACCGTCGTGGATCCAAGAGTAAATATTACAAACAAGCTGAATATTGTTTCAGACTGGTTTGGGAATGTGCTTAATGTTACTGCTCCTGTGAGTACTAAAGAGCTTTTACTGTCTGCTTTTTGGTTGGTCTTGCAAACAACACCTGAGCTTTGATCTGACCATATTTCTTTTATTTTCAATATAGGTATCAGGAAATTTAACCATCGACAGATCATGGTGTATATCAGCACTCCCAGACTCGACACTCTGTAATGCCACATCACCGTCATACGTCGAACAATGTGGTGTCGTGACAATTCCCGATGACCATTTTGGAGACTTCACGCTTTGCGCTGGTGATGCTACCAATGTAAAAACGCAAACGTTGTGGTGGTGTCCACCTTCAAGGCTCCTCTTACTTTTTTGGTCATTTAGTGCACAGTGATTCCAGGCGGTCTTGGAGTTGCAGCAGACACCATCTTGTATCTGTCATCGAAAAACACGTCTATATGTGCTGCTGGAGCAACACTGTCTCATGGGTCGTATTGTCGGATGAATCAGTTTGATAGGCCTATTGTGGGAAGCTTGAATCTGTGTCCGTTGTTTTGGGGACTATTTGCGGTGGATAATGATACGTGGATTACGTCTGAAGCTGTAAGTTATGATTAACTACTCAGGGACTGCCACGGTTGTTTTTTTGCTCAGAGTTTTTTTAGGTATCGAACGTCATACACGAAACATCCCACATCCTGGCATTCTCGTCTTCCCTGTTTCCATTCTACCGTACCCAAGGCCTCATTCCTCGAACTCCAAGAGACGCTCTTGGAATGCCTCCTGTTGATGTCAATGGGAAATTTATTGCATCGAATACAACATTGCAAGTCTTTCAAGAACGCAATGCGAATGTCACGAAACTGGTATTGCCTAATATGCTAGCTAAAGCAAGAAGCCATTTTGGATGTGGGACGTTGAATGGTGTTGAATTAGGTATGGTTTGGTGTGATGTTGTCTGCACTCTACATAAACGCCGATGTATCATCAAACAGACAAAATTTCTTTTTTCCTAACCTCAAAACACCTGTAGAAAACCAAGGAGACTCGCTAATCGCTGGCTCACATCTCGAAAAACGTATCTACGGACCAGACTACATGACCGGCTCCACCGTCCCCGGCATCGAACCTGATTTCAACGATATCTCGCTCGCAGCCTTCCAAGACTCTGGATGGTATGCCGTAAATTACGATTATGCCATTAATTCGGCATGGGGTCTCAATAAGGGCTGTTCGTTTGCCACTGATTCGTGTTTGTCAACACCGTCAAACACGTCGGCTGTCGCGGAGGTTATACCTGTTGATGCAGCATCGTTTTGCAATTCGACGCAGGCTGCTATGACTTGTGTTGCTGGACGTTTCGCTAAAGGGATTTGTGGGATGAGTAATACTTTGGGTCTTGGAAGTGTGCCAAAGAATATGCAGTGGTTTGATGGGATTGTAGCGCCTGATTCGGTTAATGCGACTGGTGGGGTTGTTGAATTGATGGTGAGTTTCGCATGCTATGTATATCCAAGTGTATCTCGTCGTTTTTTGCATGTCAAGCAGACAGAGATGATTCTTCTTTGGCTTGTTTGTATCAAGTGTGTAGTACCATCTCACTTAATTTCGTTTCTTCACTCTCTTTTAGGACTATTGCCCAACCTACATCCCAACCGGCGACTTCCAATCTGGACGAAGCAACAGTGATTGCCGAAACCTCTTCAACCTGCCAAACTCTGATGCTCTGGAGTCATTCGATCCTTCAGCACGTTGCATGGCTTCATCCCTGACTCTAAACCCGAACGTCACTCAAGACTACCAGCCGATATGCTACCCTGTAATATGCAGCAATGACGCTCAATCCGGCTTGACCACGTACTTGATCACCGTAAACGGATCTTCGATACAATGTGGTGTCGGAAACATTACCGTCACTGTACCAGGAACCAGTGGGAATATTTCTTGTCCACCAGTAACCGACTTGTGTTTCGTAGTGCCTCAACAATGTGTTGATGGATGTAGTGGTCATGGCCGTTGCTTGGGAGCTCAGGCTCCACAAACCTGTGTGTGTAAGCCTGGCTGGACTGGTTTTAGCTGCAATACTCCTTCATGGGGTTTCACACCAATCCAGTATCCTCCTCAAATACCGTCTGGAGCACTTGTACCGGGCGTTACGGATATAAATTTTGCTTCTCCAGCTGTTGCAACTGCTACTGGAACGTATGCTGCTACGATGACTGGTACTGCTGCTGCTGCTACAGCAACTGGAACCGGTGGAATTCCTGCCACTTTGCCAATAAACTGGGTTGGTGCTACTTCAACTGCACACGTGTACGAAAGTTCTAGTGTGGCTGTACACGCTACTCCAGCTTCACTTACTGGAGCACAAGAAACATTGAGTGCTACAGCTATAGTAGCAGTACCAGCCAACATCGTCTTCGCATCACCAAACGGTCAACCACAACTAAACAATAATACGGTTCCAAGCAGTCCCGTAATTCAAGTGACTCCAAGTGCTCTTCCAAGTGCTACGACTGTAAAGGCTATGACATTCACTACAACAGTAGCTGCAACTGCTGCTGTAACGACTACATATGGAATGACTCCTCTAACTGCAGCTACCGCTGCGGGCACATTAACACTATTGACTGGATACAATGGAGTTCCTGCTTCCCTGACTACTGGACTTTCAGCTTCAGCAACATCAACAGCAATACAGACAACAGCTCCAGCTGTAATTATAAATTTTGGAGTTGGAGGTGGTATAGTTTTCGCATCGCCTAACGGACAAGTTGGGCTCCAGAATGCTACTACGGTTGTTAGTGGTGTGCAGCCTACTGGTGTTGTGAAGGCTAGGAGGGTTAGACGGTTTAAGAGAAATTGAACGTGACTTGGTGACTGGATTCTTTTGCTTCTTCTTTTTTCAGCCTCATATATGTATCATGAAATGAACAAAACATCGCTTGTTTAAACAAACATGATAGTGTCTTGGAGATGTTTGGTAGTTTTATTTCTTGTCTTTGCATACAAATCGTCTAAAACCATATTATGAGTATCAAAAATCACCTTGCGAGTATACCGCGCAACCCCCCAAGAAAGGCAGGAGAACAGGGAGTCCAATTGCGCCTAACCACACACACACACACACACACACACACACACACACACACACACACATATATATATAGTGACTAACAACCGTAAGTCTACATCATCCTAACCATCTCCAATTCGTCATCTCATCAGATCCCTGTACTGCACACCGCACACAGCACTTGCATTGCATCTTCAAAGCTCATCGTTTGACCAATCAAGTTTTTAGTCGTAGTGGTGGATAAGCTTACTTCGACCGATCGCTGGATTTTAGTCCTCATAACAGCTCCACGCTCACTGTTGGGATCAACCCGCAGCCAGAGCCACCAAAGCACAAATCTGATGAGCACAATTCTTTGACCTTTTTTTAATACGTACGAGGAAAATGACTCCTAGACAGTCTAATACCAGCAGCTGCTGAATGTTCAATAGCTTCATCGCGGTGTTCTCAATACGGTGTGTGGTGAATGACGGTTGTGACGGAGAACTTTTGAGACAGCAAGGACTTGATGATAAAGCAGGATTGGAGGAATGTTGTATAAAATCATGTGGGTTCTGTCTCCAAGCCTTTTTTCTTCAATTGTATGACTGCCGATTTGATAATGTCGGTATTCATCGTTGAAGCAGCCAGTATTTGCGTTTTCGCAGGCTCTCTCTTCAACTGTAGGAAAATAGATGTCGTGTTAGTACGATCAGTCCAATGTGTTTTAATAGTTGATGTCCCACATACCTTCATGAAATGGTGGCACTTTCAAAGAAATGAAGAAAAATTGTGTGAAATTGAATGAATTTGAATGCAAAAAGAAGAAGATTTATGCATGCCAATCTATGTTACATTGTGAGACAACCATCCTTACTGGTACTCCCACCACCACTGTGCTCATCTAAACTCTCACCCCCATCCACAACAGAAGCCCGATAGTGAATATTAATCAAACTATCCTTCTTCCCAGCACTTCCAACCCTTCTACTACCTCCATTACTAGCACTACCACCATGCACCACCTCCTTCACCCTCTCCGCAACATCAAACCAATAATCAACCTGCCCTCTCAGCTTCTCCTTCTCACTCCCATTACCAGTCTGCTGAAGCGCGCGTATCATAAACCCAAGGCCTTCATCAAAGAGGGGGAGCGCTGATGCAGGCAGTCCCGAATCAACAAGTTCTTGCGCTTGGGCTAGAACGATGCGTCCTTGTGATGATAGAGCTGATGGTGTCGTTGTGGATGATAGTGGTGTTGACGGTGGTATGCTATTACTACTCCGTTGCGAAGGCCGATTCCACTGTGTCCAGTTTCTCTTATTATCCACTTCGCTACGTACAGCACCACCACCACTATTCCTCATCAACTGCGCCTCCTCTTTCAGAGCCTCAGCTCTCTGTATGTACTCTACAATCCGTTTCTTGACTCCTTCGCCACCTTTACTACTATTCCCAACCCACTGCACATGTGCCAGCAAATGCGCAACAGCTTCAGCATACAGCCACACCACTCTATCAATCTGTTCTACATCCTTAACCTGCGCTTTCGACGCAGCGTCCGAAGCAAACACTTGGTTATCAAGCGCCAAAGCCTCAGCCGCCATCTCAACACCCACACCGAGAGATTCAGGCGATGGCAGATGCTCCAAGTCCAAATACGTAGACTCAAACAGTTCGCGGAAGGTGATTCGAGATGCTGGATTACGTGTGAGCAGTCTGCGAATCATTTCAGATGCTTGGGGTGACGTATTTGATTCAATGGATGGTGGTAGCGCGATGCATTCAGGTGTTGGTGATTTGAGGTGAGATATTATAGCATCCTTGGAAGTGGCGTGGCCGAATGGTGGTGTTCCAGATAGCATTTCGTAATATATGCACCCGATACTCCATAAGTCGCAGCGCGAGTCATAGATGCCTGTGAAGACTTCTGGGGCCATGTACCTGAGTTTGTGAAAATTAGTTGTGTGAGGAGTACAAAAATCGACCGAAGAAACGACATGATACTTGCAACAAAGTTCCAATTTTATCAGTCATAACACCATTACTCGCATCCTCAAACTGTGATATCCCAAAATCAGCTATTTTCAGGGTTGGCGATGCTGGTGATCCAGAAAGTAGTAAGTTTGCAGCTAGGGTAATAAAGAGCAGTCAAAGTTTAGTCAAGCAAAAAAAGCCAATTCTACCCAGAGAAACAGCTCTCCACAAAGCTTCAACATACGTTTTAAATCCCGATGCACCAGCCCATTAGTCCACAAGAAATGCAGCCCAGCAACTAATTGCCTAAACAGCACTTTAGCATCCGATTCAGGCAGCCTCTTGTTTCGTTTCCTGTTTAGATATTCCTGGAGGTTTCCGAGATCACAGTATTCTGTGAGGATGAGGATGTGCTGTGTGTCCCACTAGAATAAGAAAGCAAATAGGGTGAGCGTCAGAGATGATTAAGGAGACAAAAAAAAATCGGAGCTGTTGTCCAACTTCCAACCCAGCAACATTACCTCAACATCAACGAACTTGACGATATGAGGATGCGACAATCTCTTGAGTATCGAAACCTATTTCAAATTAAAAGGAACTTAGAATCCCACACGTCTCATCTGCATCAGCAGCATCACTAAAAAAATACTCAATGATCTCAATTGTCTTTTCCAAACACCACACCGATTTACCTCCTGCAAGATCCTCTCTCCAGCTTCAGCCCCCTTAACCTTCAAACCAGATCTCAATACAACTTTAACAGCTACTTGTTCCGGCCTTCTTGCAGGCTTGAATGCCTTGTTTTTAGTCGGATTGAGTTTGGCGAGATACACGTTTCCTGACGATCCAGAGCCGAGTTTGGAGACTAGAGTGTAGAGATCTGATGGCAGGGTTGGGAATGGGACAAATGTTGTCATGTGGATGTGTGCGTGCGATAGGATACATTTGAATGGTTGTGCTGTCGGTGTGATTTTTCGACGAGCGACGCAAAGAGGGTGATTTTGAAGAGGAAGGAGAGGACAGCGATCGAGATTGAACGTGTTAAAACGCGTCATTTACAAGTCTAGCGTCATAGAACGTTCTTGTGTCAACAATTTATATTGTAGGCATTAAAAAAACCTCCTAAACATATCGTAAACGTTCAACTTAACTTCCCTCTGTATCACTTAAAAAAACCTTTTTAGTAGTACTTAACTCCCACCACCATCCACCGACTTCACCTCTTCCTCAACTCCACTCGACCACTCACTTCCCACCAACCTTCCTCTTACTCTCCACCGTCCTGGGATGGGCCTCACCCAGGCACACCTTCCTAACATCATAAGCCTTCTTAAACGCCTCTTTAGCCTCCTTTCCAAACCGTTTCGCCAATACCTCTTCTCCCCTGCCCTTACCACCACTCCCAGTATTCCGATTACGTGTAGATGCGGTGGCAGAACTCGACTCTTCCTTTTCAGTAGCGATGCGTAATAACATATCTCCCATATGGTGGTATAAATCTCCCATTTCGTGCCAGCTGGGTGCCAGTAGTCCTACATTTACATTATTGGTACTATTGGTATTATGCAAGATGGTATATAGTGCCAGTTGGTCTCGTGCGACTTGCACGGCAAGAGATACGTCATCGATATTAACGAGGATTTGTAGCAGATTCAATCTCGTATCCCGCAACACTGCATTCAGCGGATGCAGTGCGCCCCTCATACTCTCTTTACTCGTATGCCCTGCCACAGCAGCAACAGGCATGTCAATCATCCCACGCGCTCCAAACCTCCCCAAGAATTCCTTAAGCGCAGGCACGAGCTGTGCAGGATTAAACTGCGGGATTTGTAAAATCTGCATTACTTGATCCAGTTCGTTTTTAGCTGCGAATAGTTTCCTACGAATGTATAATTCGTGTGTCGTGTGGCCACACGATTCACAATAATACTTGTGGGACCGCTGTTTGGCTTTTCCTTCCCGTTCAACTACCCGGAGGGCCTTTATTTTGGCGCGTTGGTCGGGTTCCATGTCTTCATAATCGGCATCGTGCTCTTCGTCATCGTCATCGGACGCATCGTCGTCGTGGGTGTGGCCGTTATGGTGGTGGGATGGGTCTGAGCATGAGGATCCATCTGCGTGGGTGTGTGTGTTTGCGGTATGGTGCTCGTGATCGTGGTTACAGTTTTCGCCATGGACGTGAGCGTGTCCACCCGATGCTGAAGCGCCTCCTGCTAAAACACCTGCTGCTATAGCCTCATCCTTCTTAATCCCATCAGTCTTCAGTTCAATCTCTACATCCTTCTCACCCTCATCGGCCTCTAAAACCTTGACCTCATCCTTCACAACCCCATCAGGAGTCAGCAAGTGCGTCTCAACGTGCGAATTAAACGCAACATGTTTGTTACTCTTCTTCTTCTTCCCATCCCCATTACCAACTACCCCACTCTCAGCTTCAATCTGCTTCTTCACCAACGCTTCCGCCTTCTCTTTAACATCCTTTGTAACCTCCTCTTCAGCCAAATACACTCCATTATTACACTCGACACATACAACACCGTCCAAATACCGATCCAGCGATTTACGTAAGGGCACACGACATCTTATACAGTCGCATTTGCCGAGATGTTTTTCCATTAATTGGCGTTGGCGGTCTGGACGGGAGAGGTATGGGTCGATTACACAGACGGTGAGTTCTTCGTTTGCGGCGATGGGTGTAAGGGCACGGACGACACAGTGGCCGTTTGGGAAGGTTACGAGGGAGCATGTTGGTGTGCATGAGTGTTTGAATAGTTGGATTGTTAGGGGGTAGTAGACGTATGCGGCATCTAATGAGAGTGTGAAGAAGTTGCCATCAGTCGCAAGTTTTAGACGCCTTCTTTGGTGCAGATCCAGAGTAAACAGGGATTAGAGAACCACCAAATTTGGAATTCGATTTGCTCCTACCAGTCATTCGTTGATCAGGATCAGGACGGGTGGTGACGTGATTTGAAATTCTAAATTAAAATTCAGAGGTTCAGTCCTTCTGTTTTTTTGCATCGATAAAACACATGAAATCAACTTTTACTTACCGGCACGCAATATCAACAATCTCATTCTCCGTCGTAATAGCACCCAAATAAGCAGGTAAGACCTCCTTCATAGCTTTAGCTGTAACAAAAGGTCATTTTTTTAGCCAACCAATGATAAAAAACATATAGCTAACCAGCCAACATACCACAAGCAGTTATACTCTTAACAAACTTCTTATCAAACGCCTCACGATGCGTCGTAATATCGTTCAGCAGCGAAATAGGACTCATATATGCTCCAGTCCCATCTACCACACCGTCCGTCGTACCAGCAGCTGCATCATCCACACGTCGTCCAAGCACCTGCACAATAAATCGGAGGAGATCTACAGTTGTGTCGTTTGTAGAAGCGATTTCGTGGAGTTTGGTGAGGATGGAGCATTCGTGGGTGTGTATTTTGGAGTGCTGTTCGCGGCATTTGGGAGTGCAGTATGTTATGCGGGAGCAGTTTGGGCATGATTCCTGTGGATTGTGAAAGAGGGTGGTGAGCAAAAACGGTCAAGGTCGGGTAATCTTCATTGTGATGCTATTGCGTCCATTGACTGATGGTACATACGAAAGCGACCACCTATTGAGATAACCACGATGCCAACCAAGCGAAAAAAAACTCGCGATTGATCATATATCGTATGATTCAACCTGAAACATCACCACAACATACTCACCACAGTATCCAGCTTCCTCGCCGTCTCCATCGCCACAACCCCATAACAATTCGCACAAACATTCCCACTAGCCGCCATACTCAGCCCGGCGACTTCCTCAGCAACCAGCTCTCCAGCATCCAAATCCCTACTCGCAACAGCATGACGGCCCTTTGATGTTGATATTTTGGGCGTGACTGGGAACCCGGCTTTGGTGGTATTGGATTCGAGAGATGTTGTAGATTGGGATGATTTGGGTTTGGGCTTGCTGTGTTTCTTTTTCTTGGAGCTTGTTAATGTTGATGATGGTGTTGATGTTGGTGTGGTTTGTTGTTGGATGGTGGTGATGGTGGTGGATGGAAGTGATTCGGATGTTGCTGTTGGTGTCATGGTTGGGTAATTATTATAGGATGGGTTGTCGTTGAATAATACAGCAAGTGTTGTTTTTCGGGATTTGAATTGTTGTGGGGTTTGACTATAGACGGCAGGCGAGTGTTAAAGTTACTATACAGATAGACACAAGTCAAGTCGCTTAAAAATGGATGGATGCACTACCTCGATTCCTTCCTATACTATACAGCAACTGTACTTTAAAAGACGATGGATGTTCGAAACGTCACTTTTAGAGTTCCACAGGACGCGAGCACTTCAAACCACGTCTGTTCAGGTCAAAGCCGCGAAACGTAAACCAACAATACTAATCTCATATTCATTCTCGATCTATTCCTCACATGGACGTTAGGAACTTCCTCCTAACCGTCTCAAACCTCGCTGCTCTATCCCCCATTCTGGCACGACGTGATTCACTGCTCATCGTATCTGTATTTGCTATTTCCATGCTATTTTCATCATATTATCACCTTATCGAGAAGGTCTGCTTAATGCTATCACGCAATGTCGTGTTTCATTCAAAACATCTAACAAACAACCAACATTCGTCTCAATAGAACTATCGCGGCCACAACCTCTCCGGGCCCCACATCATATCCACCCTGCTCCCACACCACGAAGAACAATACGCGCTCCTGCTCGACAGGATTTTCAGCACGTCAGCTGGAATCAGTGCAGTCTACATCACCGGTTTAAGCAAGACTTGGCAGTATTTGAGATCTCATTTGGTGGTTGTGATGGTAACGTTTACGTTACTGGCTGCATCAGAGTTGGTTGGTCATGAACGTGGGCTGGATAGCAGTGTTGGGTATGCGGTGCTGCATTCAGGGTGGCATTTGATGGCGTATGGTGTTGCGGGGCAGCTGTTGAGGTTCAAGGCTGCGTCGTATAAGGATGAGTGAGGCTGCACGGTGGCTGAGAGTATAGATGTGATGGAGTAGGAAGTTTGAAGTCAAAAGCCAAGCACACTGTAAGATAATAAAACATCGTGAAAATAGACATTTCAATATATGTAAATCATGCATCAAGACAACTACTAAACAAACTCCAGCTTTGCAGCTCCATTCGACGTATATAGCGCCAAATGCGAGCCATCACTAACCCCATCCCCCTTCTTGATACCAGCAACCATCTTCTTGCTCTGCTGACCAACTATCCACCCGCGTGTACCTCCTTCTATGGATGCTGGACCGCCAGCGATGAAGAAGGGGCCGCCCCAGGAGTCTGATACTCGGAGTGTTGCGGGTGCGTTGGAAGTTCTGTGAATGGGCGAGTGTGTTAGCTACCAAATCACCTTTCACAAATACAGCTTTCTATGCCTTTACATACCTGACATTAATCATGGTGGCATCCGTCAGCCCCGTGACGACGCCGACGCTACACATTGCATTCGTAGTTTCGATATCAATCCCATCAAGTATTTCAACTGCTCCCACAAACACCTTAGCATTACTGGTCTTCAATTCCAACGTCTGACACTCGACCTTCCCATCCACAATAATCGTGCTATTATGCGTACACATCTTGATAAATCTCGCACTTACACCCCCAGTCGTGATTTTCCCATTGTTGGATTCAAGTTTACATCGTGTAGCGTTCACGATACTGCCGACCTTGATTTGTGCGTTAGAGGTTTGCAGGTCGATGGGACCTGCTGATTCGATTTCTACAAATGTGAGGGCACCATTTGTTGATGTTGTTTGGAGGGCGCCGCAGGATACAGAGGTTGCTTCGATACGGCCTTGAGTTGTGGTGAGGAGGATTGCGCCGGAGGCAAGGCTGGAGAGGGTTATGTTGCCGTTTGTGGTGTTGAGGTTTAGGGTGCCGGTTGTTATTATGTTTGTTGGGACAGACTAAGAGTTGGAGTTTGTGGAATGTGAGGTTATTGAAGGTTATAGTTGTTCATATGTTCATCTATGTGTTTCCAAGTGAATGCAAGATATTGCAAATTACTTACTGTAATGTGCCCGTTACTGATGTTAACCAGCAATTGAGCCAATGGAGACTGCGGCAACGACAGCGTCAGCGTGACCTTTGATAATGAACCAATAGAAAAGAGTCCTACAACGTGTCAAGAATCAGCATCATAATTAGAATGCGTCTTCCCTCAGTGGGCGCGTACCTCCGAAGCCTTGTACCGAAAGCGTAAACGTCTCCCCTTGCACCAGCGTGTCAATCTTTGGCTGCGAAGCACCCGGTATCAGAGACGCACATTGCGCATGCACAAACCCAATCTTTTCTGTTATACAAGAGACGAAAAAGGTGGTGATGAGGGGGCACGTTCAGATTGTTGCAGCACAATCACTCACCTAGACCACTCGGGATGATGTTTAGCACCGTAGACTATCATAAAAAGAGATTTAAAAGTCAGTTATGTGTAGAAGCTTCGAAAGAAACAAGTGCCAAACGTTCAAAACGTACAACACCAAGGGAGTTGATGTTGACAGTGTTTACGAGCCGACAATCGAATTCGAAACCATCAGCGCCGACCCGTACGGCCTTTGACGAGCCCTTGAGATCGTCAGTGGAAGAGGAAGGGAATGTATATGAGGGTGGTGACGCTGGTTGGTCGATCTTGATTGTTCGAGCTTTGCTGTCAGCGCCACTATCAGTATGGAGCCTCATGGTACGATCTTGTATGCGAAAAGAGGAGTTAGAAGATGTCCTTGGCCTTGTAACCTTTTGTTTGAAAGTGCAAGAAATGCTTATACCAAACGTTGGACCAATAGATTTCGAGTTGGTTTTTGAAGGGTGGATTCTGGCAGAAAGCCAGCCGAGGAAAGTGTGGCAATTTACACGAAGAGTCTTCAACTGCTGCTTTGGAAGCGGCTTGAGCTGCACTACAAAGGAGAACGCGTCTTGAATGCACCCTGCATTATGATAACAGCAGGACAATATTCATAAGCACTGAATACGAAACCAATGATGAAGACGCGTAAAAAAAGACGTGCAGATCAGCATTCTCCTTCTATTTTAGCTCTTTACACGATGACTTTCAGTGTGCCAATCCGGTCTTTGCTTCCACACCTCCTGACACCTACATTAGGCGGACAAACCTTGTGTCTTAAACCATCTCTGCTCTATCGACTTGAACGTAAGCTTGCTATACAATCTCCCACGCTCTCCCTCTTATCTCATTTACTAACTTCGTCGTTTTCAAACACAGCTTCCTTCACTCGGGGTTTGTTTTCAGGTTTTTATCCCATTATAGACGGTAGTGTAATATTATAGACCTGCCATACTTACAGCCATGAACGATATACATAAGGTACGCAATCTAGCTTCCTATGTCCTCCTTTTGCCTCTATTTTGAAGCACATCGCCATCACATTTTAACATCCCAAAATATCTTACAATTCAAACCCAATAGAACTCTAACGCAAGCACCGAATTCACAACGTCATCACCACAATCCGAGCCGGACACAACAGCCGAAATCGGAACTCCCAAAATTGGCACTCCATCACTATCACGTCCTGCCTCATCAAACAATGTTGGTGGAGCATCATTATCACAGCAGGGCAAAGTAAAGCTCCAAATAGGTCCTGATCTCACAAACCAGTCCGTATATGCTGTCAACTCGGAAATCCCACTACGAATAGAAAACGAACATGTGGAAATGTTTATAACTTGTCGTGCTAAAAACTTTGATGGTATAACCCCTGATGGGGCGCCGCCGATCGAATCGTTGCCGTATTTCGATGGACATGCTAGGTTGTTTAGTTTGCAGTTTCAGATTCGGTTTAAGAGCGATCGGTTTACGGCTGATGATTTGCTGTAAGTGCTGAAGTGCTGGTTGTGGCTACGGAGTGTGATGAGCTCTTTTTTTGTGGTGGATGGTTTGAAAAGCGATACTATCGTCAACAAATGTCTTACACTTGATGTCTTCATAGGTTTGGAATATCGTTTAGAAACTCTGTCAAACCTCCATTTGGGTAATATTGTAGTTTGGGATATCATTGCAGATAGCTATCAGTCGCTCACACAACAGCATCATTCATAGATTCAACGCCATAGTCAAGGTTCGAACTAGGCTTGAAGCCCATTGCGATTGTTGAAAAATTGGATCTCATGTTTTTTGTCCACCTCTAGTTCTTCAAATTAATCGATCCCACTATTGATGCTGATGGTCTGTAATTCGCCTTCACTCCTTTCATACATGCATATACTAAATCTATCTCTCCTCACACAGTGTATTGTGACAGACCATACTGGCGATCCTACCTGATCACCGCATTTAACGCCATCTCATGCTGGCCATCCGTAGACGGCCTCGGAGAATGGAAGTCGCACCTGGACGAAGACACACGACTTCTCCAACCAGGATCCCGAGAACTTCTCGGCCCAGGAAACGCACCATTATCAGTAAAGGCACGACGTAAACATTTCTCCAAAGACACCAACCGCAAAGCAGTACGATTCGATCCGAATTTCGTATATGCTTTTGAATTATATAATTATCATTTGGATGTAGTGAGGAATACGGTGAAAATACCTGGATTGTCTGCTGTTGATATTGCGAGGTATACGGATAATCAGCCCATGAATTGGGTGCTGGCTGCCAAAGACGGGAGCATTATTTTTGCTGCTACGAACTCGTATGACAATTACCCTGAAGCCAAGTAGAAGAGTTGTTGGTTGTAGTGGGTAGTAAAAGAAAACGTAGTTAGGAACATACAAGTAGAAGTAGTAGAAGACACAAGAAATAATATTCTCCCTCGTTTTTGGATTAAAAAGAATATATTACATTGCAGGTACCCCAGATTGTTCGTTTCATGGCGGAGTTGTTGACAGGTGTCAGCTCGTGATTGAAACGTGGCTGTCTTTCAAATCTCATTTCAAAAACCGTTCATCGAATTGCACACCCTGCAGAGAGAGGTAAGCGCCAAACAGCCACAGATCGTCTTTATCATACACTAATCTATACACTGACGCTCAAGAACTAATAACTTTCCACACACCATAGCCTTAAACCACTAGCCAAGAAAAACCTTGGGAGTACGCCAAGGCAATGCCAAACGTTCCAAGCTTATGCTAAAGGCCTTGATATAAAAACGAATCCCAGCCATGAATCAAATCATTGCATCAATCGACCAATCTCCCTCTGCCTTCGAACCTATCCGTACACGCTCATCAACGAAAACAATGTTTCGTAAAAACACTGCCACTGCAGCAACAACACTATTATCAACATCTCCACCATCAACGTCGCCGAGTTTGTCACGCCCACGATCTGCTAGTAATACGTCGTCGGAGGGGTATGTGACGGATGACAGTAGTGACGCGACACGTGGAGCGAGTGGTAGTGTGAAGTCTGGATCTGGATCTGGCAAGAAGAATAATAAGAGTGAGGCTGGTGGTAAGAGGAGGTGTAGTAAGGTGAATGCTGGTGCTGTTGAACAAGCTGGTGGTAGTAATAGGAGGACGGTTGAGCTACATGGAACGTTTAAGGGATTAAGTGCTGGGGAGGTCGTTGTTGATGGTGAGTTAGTGTGCTGAGAGGTTTTACAGTAATGTTCATCGGAATTCACCGCTGTTTTAGCTGCTTTGGTGTATTTGAACTGAGTTTTTTCCTGTACGTAGACTATCCGTGTGCTTTACGGAGGGACATATTGCTGCAGGGAAGGCTGTATTTGACGCAGCAGTCCATATGCTTTGTAAGTACATTGCTCGATGAGTTCGAGATGCTCATACAATTCAATCCAACTCATGTCGCAACCACTCTAACACCACCCTCTTTCCGTATTAGTACTCCAACATATTCACATTCGAAACCAAACTCGTAATCCCACTCTCCGCAATCCTGAAAATCGAAAAGAAAAAAATCGTCATGTTTGTCAATAATGCTATTGAAATCACCACGTACGAACCACCACTATCCCTACAACACCACCACCAAATGAATCCAGCTGATATACGAGACGAGTACATCAAGACTTATTTCTTTGCATCGTTTCTGAGCCGTGATGGGGCGTATGAGACCATGTGTACGTTATGGAGGTTGCAGAAGGGTGGTGATGGTGGTGGGAACCGGAGTGTTGGTAGTAGTTTGGAGAGTTTGGATGGTGGCGATGTGGGTGCTGTGGGTGGTATACTGTCTGTGGGCAGTCAAGGGAGTGTGAATGGGTACGATGCAACCGCAGCAGCTGCAAATGTAGTATCTATCGGTGATGAGTGTATACCACCGCCATTGCCAACACCTATATTAGCACGTAAACCGACGCCTACCACCACTACGAACAACAAGAATAGTAGCGCCATCGTGAAACAACAAGCACCACCATCGGCAAAACACCTCACCACCAAACCACGAGACACATCATCATCATCAATCATATTCTTTATACAGCTGCTAGTATGTGCCATATTCTTCATATCGAGTCTCGTTATCTTGATACGTGTCAGGAATGTAGTCACGCATTTGGAGGAAGTCTTGTCATCATGATGAAATTGTAAATTTATATTCTGTTTCATTTTACATATCATATTCTGTTACTATTATACATATTATTTCCTCAGTATGTCTGATTTTGATGTGAGGTTCAGTGTGTGACATCACCCAAGTTTTTAGTGCAACACACTAACTCCTTCCAAGCTTCAACATTTACTACCTTTCAAGCCTACAGTGAAAGAACCAAAATCATGGACCTCCCCAGCGTAATCCCCGACAGCAAAGCAGCCGGCGCATCCATGCTGAAAATGTTTAATCTCTGGGACGCTGAATCTGAGCAGTTCGTCAAGGATTTCGAACTCACAGGAGATGATAAACCGTGGGTGCCAAGTCCACATAAAGTTAATGAGATGATTACTGGTATGATGTATACGTTGTCGTTTTGAGTTTGGTTGTGGGTGGGATGTTGACCGTGGATTTTGTATGTAGGGTTACATATTGCTATTGCGTGTATTGCGAGCAAGTTGGGGAAGGTACAGCTGAAGGGCAGGTATGTGGTTGTCTGGGATAAGATGTAGTGGTCTACATGTTGGGCTTTCTTTGTGTGGGGTGTGCTTTTCGTGTGTGTGGTTCAAAGTGTTTGGAAGGACTTTTTGGGTGTGGTTTTATTGCACGATCGGTGCATAGGGGACCATCAACATCGCCTTTCGTACCTCGTCATTTTGGACGTCTCTTCTGGCATTGGTGTCTGGAACAAGCACAAAAAATAATGGGGGCCTCCTCCTTTTACAAGAGAAACTAACCCCCACAAACTCTTCTCCCCAGAACCCAAAAAGCCTCTATGGACATTGGCCACGCGCTCCAATCCGTAAACTCGCAATTCATCTACACATCCAACAAGAAACCCGCTCTCGAAGTCTTCTTCGATATCGAAAAAGACCCACAGCTGCGTCCTCCAGACTACTACTTCCGGTTCCTGTACAGCCAAGTCTGGATGGCCAAAGACGGGTGGCTACACACGTCGTCCAAGTTTGATAAACCACATACGCTGTTGACGAATCTGGGATTTACGAGTGCACAGGTGAAAGATATGATGGCTGATGTAGAGAGGGGGGATGGGCCGGCGTTTATTAAAAAGATGCAGGCGCATATTGCGACATTGAGTAAGTGGGAGATTTGTAGGGAGATGCAGGCAAAGCATCATGTTGCTGTGGTGCCGCAGACTAGGAAGGTAACCAAGTCAGCTTAATCTCAGTCTTAAGTATGCCGCTAAATGTCTCACTCTTACATGTACACTCTCAAATAGGAGTTTTTGGATTCTGAGCAGGTGTGTTATTCGTCCTTCCCAGTGTCTTCTGTTTTTGCTCTTGTTATATGTCAAGCCAAGTTAGGAAAAGGCGCTAACAACCGTGTATACAAACAGGGCAAAATTCTCTCCAAACTCCCATACATTGAAATCGACCCCATCGCCCTCCCAAACACAAACTGGAAACCGTCCCCCTTAAAAGGCGGTGGAAACGGTGGTCTGCTGGCTGGAATCAAGGTCGTTGAATTGACACGTATCTTGGCGGGTCCTCGTATGGGATGTGTCTTGTCCTGCTATGGTGCTGATGTGGTCAAGGTGTCATCGCCGAGTTTGGAAGACACGCCGTCGTTTTGGTATGATACTAATTTGGGGAAGAGGAGTATTTTCTTGGTATGTAGTGCTGAGTGAGGTGTCTGTGGTGTTGCTCTTGTGTGACATCATGTCTTAACAATGCATTCTTTGTGCTAACTCACTTTCGGTTTTTTTTAACGATAGAACTTGAAAAAGGGCGATGACAAGAAACGCATGCAGGCTTTGATTCGAGAAGCTGATGTTGTAGTTCAAAAGTAAGATTCTTGGACATTGTGCTTTTGAAGACGCAATTCTCGGTCCAGACACTCTCATTTTTTTGTTTCGACACACTCACATATTTCGCTCACTTACAATTCACATCCAATAGTTACGCACACGGCGCACTCGAACGTCTCGGTTTCGGCCCACAGCAATGTGCGGAACTAGTCAAAAACCGTGAGCGTGGTATCATCTACGTGCGCGTAAACTGTTTTGGACATACGGGACCTATGGCTGCCAGTCCTGGATTTGATGGGCTTGCGCAGTTCACGACTGGGTTGGCTTCTGAGCATGTATGTGTTTGTGATGGATTGAGGAGGTGCTCATAGCAGTGTGATGAGCAATTAGCAAGATCTAATATTTTTTTTGTGCCTTGGAAATTTTATTTTGAAATAGGGCGAATACACATCTCAAGCCTACAACCCACCACTTGAAGTCCCCATCCCGGCTCGTCTCCCCATGACGGTCTGTGATTTGCCAACGGGCCATATGGGTGCTCTAGGTAACGTAAACCGCCCAAAAAAGTTCATACAACACTATTACGCCATGTTACTTTTGACTCATTCTCAACATTTTGTATAGGCGCACTCGCAGCCCTCCACAAACGCGCCACCCACGGCGGCTCCTACCTCGTCTCGACCTCCCTCACCCAATCGGCCATGTTCCTCCAATCCCTCGGGCCACACTCACCCTCCATATCCCGTAAAATCGTCTCTGCATTCGCGCAAGAGCCTATCGAGCCACTAACAGCAACTCCAAGCTGGCTGTTCCGCTGGGCGGCATACGAGTTGCCGAAAGTGAAGCCCGAGTTGTTTAGGGATGAGTTCTTTGATTTGCATTATGGGCCAAGCGGTGTCACGAGGGTTTTGAAGCCGCCTGTCAGGTAAGAATTTGTGATTTTTGGCAGACGGTTTGTATGAGAGTGATTTTTCTGATGCGTTTTTTTTGTTTTGGGTAGGTTGGAGTTGACGCCATGCAAGTACGTGCTACCTCCCAGGCCGTTCGGGTATGATAAGCTCACTGGATGGGTCAAGGACGAAACCGCTATCGTGTCTGAAGCCAAGTTGTAAGAAAATATGCAACATGTTTCCAAATACCCCCGTCGTTATTGTAGTAGTTGTCGTGTGATCTGAACTGTCTGAATCTGTACGCGAAAAAATAGTGTGATAGAACAGTGTCTTGTGAAAAAAAAATGTTCCTGCCTCCAATCACATAACTTTCACATTTCGCTACACTTTTCGTGCTAAACGGTTTAGACTGGATAATGGAAGCAGATGTTAGGAACGTGCAGCGCACAGCTGCTCTAATGATTGAGAGAGCATGGGTAGCGTATTCATCGAGGAAGTTATTTGCGTTGATGAAGGAATTAATTACCAAGGCTGTGAGTATATAAACAGAGACTTTAGTACTTAACAAGATGAATTTAATAAAGTATTTTATTGTAGGAACGTAACATGACTTTCAAATTCGCTCGTGGGCTATCACACGAAGAAGCAGCACTCCTCAAAGACCCATTTTGTAAAGCTCGAGTGCGGTTTCGACTTGGTGGTGAGGTGTTTCCTCCTAAAGTGCTATTCAAGGTAAAATATAAAGCCTTTACGTCGTCGCTACAGGTCTTCCTTCTGGTTTCGTTTTTTCCTTGTCTAACAACTTTTCACACCAAACCGCCGCAAACAACCTTCCACCCAAAACCACTGCAACAACAGATATTCACCAAATCCCAAACCCACTACTACCACGCCAAACGCCTCATCCCTGCAGGCTCCATCGGTGCTCGTGACGCACTCAACGTTTCCGGGAGATGGCCTTTTTTAAAACACGTACTCGATTTACACTACCACTCGCCTATCGAATCCGTCGACATTACATCCCAGAACGAGTTCGTGCAATTTATGGCATCGCTGGATGCTCGCCATGCACATTTAGGTGGGAGACAGAATAACTGGAGGGAGCTGAAACTGGAGGATTTGTTGCCGCCAAAGAAACAGAGGGCGAAGTGGAAGGAACGGTGGATTTCTGCACATAGGAGTAAGAAGAGGGTGAATAATGGTGCTGAGATACGGAAGGCTGTGGTGGTAGCGACAAGGGATTTTGATGAGGATGTGCTTGGGGATGGTGATTTTGAGGACTTGTACGAATGGACGGTCGCGTTGGACGAAGTTTGAAAGTAGATATACCTAATACAAGTTATTTTAAAAGTCAGAGCCTTTGGAGGTTCAATCTTTCCATAAAGCTACACCTTTTCTCACGTCCACCAATGTTCGTTGCGTCACAAACAACATATTAAACATAATGGACGATCTAATACCGAAATTAACGGCTCTAGTAACATGTGATCTATGCTACACGTTGGCGACCACACCACAATGTATACTGCTGCCAAACTCTGTCCATCGAACTTGTTGCTCCAATTGTGTGGATATGTTACTACGTGAAGAACATCCCAGGTGTCCATTTACTCGTCGCTCATTTACTCGGAACATGATAGCTTATGACAGGAAGGCTAAAGAGCTTATTGATATCCTGGCTGGAATCAACACATCAAACACATCGTCTCGCAATGACTTTTCACCACACGGACGAGAGGAGGACGTTACATCATCTCATAATCATGTGATAAGAGCTAGTACACGTAATAATAACACTCCTATAGTATCGTCTGGCCGATCGATAATAACACCCGACGAACTGAGTGATCTTCGTCAGTTAATCAAACTGGACACGATACGTGATATTGAAACCGCTATCCGAGATTTGCTGACTTCAAATACCCGTATAAGATGTAAAGATGGATGGAGTTTGGTATCGGTATTGCCCAAAGACTCGCGTGTGAAGTGGTGGATGGTTGGATTGCTGAGTGGTGTTGTTATTGACAAGGACAGGTTTTTAAATGCTTATTGCGCGTAAGCATTGTATGGGATATAGGTATATTTTTATGTTTTTTTGGAGCAGCAATATTATATGTGATTCTCATCATTGACGTTGAGGCGATATTGAGGTCTCGACTTGAACTTATGAGAAACCACGCAAACGTAAACCCCACCGGAAAGTGATTGTAACGGCTAACAGTAGGGGGTATGACATCAACGTATCACACAAAAGAAACTGTTACTGATGTAAAACCTCCCTCTCGATAGAAGAACTGAGGCTAAGAAACTCCCAAAATCTACACCCATCGCAAACTCGGAACCTATAATGGAACTAGCCGCTCACCAAATCCACGGCAAGGGCCACTCCAACCTGGTGTTCTCATCACTTTCTGCTCTCGTACTGAGTCACAGGTACATAATTGGCCTCTCTTTTATCATCGGTCACCATCTCATTTCAACATTAGGTTTTCTAAGTTATGATTTTTTGAACAATGGTAGTGCTAATAGATTCTTCCTCTAGTATCCTGCTGTTATCAGATACGAAATCATTCACTGCTGGCCGATTCCAAGCCCTCGCTGGTTCTGTGTGTGCCTTATCTGTTATTACGGTGCTACTTGCAATCACGAGGATCTATGTACGCAAGACTTCGGCTTTTGATTTGAAGTATATTGCTGTTAGTGAATGGTTAGTGACTACATTTCCTTTGTTTGAACGTATTTGGGTGGGCTGGGTGTTGGCTTTTACCAAACATCTTACACTATCGTTCACCCTGAAGGCTCGCACGAGGATTGCTGATCTTCACGTACATCTCATGGGGCGTCATTGCTGGATTCTCGTATAGCTACTGCTCTGGTACGTACCAAAACAATCGTCTACACTGTGCGCTCGTTGGACGCTGTCCTAACACACACCCATACCATCACATACAGAGTCTCAGTGCTACCAGTCCTTTGACTATATCGTCTTTGGAGCCTTCTTCTCCATCATCCTTGCCGTGCTTGGCCAAGCTCTTGGTACGGTTTCTGGAGAGCATGAGGATGATGATGATGATGATGATGATGATTCGACGCTGCTGATTGCATATGTTGATGCATCTGGCGATAAAGTCGATTTCAAGGCCTTGGAAGAAGGACGTGGACTGTTGGGAAGGTGTGAGTGTTGTGGGGGTGAAAAGGAGGAGGATGCTCTTCCTGCGTATGTATAAGCCCTTAGTGGGTGCTGTGTGGTTGTATATATGTGATTGTCGGGCCTGTGTTTCAAATTTAATTATATAAAATTCAGTAGTTTCGTTGTGGCAATGAATGGCAGTGTTGATAAGCTTGAATGGGAGTGACGCAAGTTCACAAACGAGACTGAATGAAGAATTGTTTGCGTATCCAAGTGGTAGTCAAGTCCGGAAATGAGGAGTTGTCGGGCGGAAGTCGTGATCACACACTGTGAGCCTCACTTTAAGGAGCGTGGTCAACGAAGCGAAGGGGTCGAGAGAATCCATATGGGGTTCAGAAGAATGAGCAGGTAGGCAAATAATGAGAAACAAGGCAAACGCGAGACCAAAGACCAATAAGAAGCGATATCAAAAAGCGTTATCTTGATAGTGGCGAACTCTAACGGTGGATGGTGGCTGTTTTATTTTCTGCACCCTTTTTCTCCTTTTTGTCTTGCAACTCCATAGCCGAACAACCAATTTATTTGTTTTCTTATCAAACAGCTTGCTAAAGGATGCATAGCCTTGGAAACTAGGTAGACTTAGGAATTCCCTGCTACCGGTGCCTTCCATCGCTCTTTATACATTGATAGTCGTAGACAGTGCCCAACTTGTTTCATATTTCACGGCACGATACATAGACCGATTAGATGTCAAGAGAGGCGTCACCAACTCCACCACCATATACCTCAATAGAATCAGGCAAGCAATACGGGCTTCCCTCGCCACTTCCATCGCCGAATGGTCAACAATCTAGACGGAATTCAGATGAGCTGAAACGCAAGAGGCTCGATATAGAGCATGGGACTGTCGACGCTCTACAGGATGGATCTGTTTGGGGTAATGTAACGAGGGCTATGGATACTCCCGCTGGAACTATGATGATTTATTTCGTGTGTAATCTGACGATAACGCTGTGTATGTATTCGTGGCATTGGACATTGTTTGTGTTTTGTTGTTACGTCGATAGAAGTCCTTCTGCATGTGGAGATTGTCATTTATCTCATTCTCTTACTCTTGGACTGTATCCTAACGCCCCACCCAACACAGATTCCAAAATCATCATGAAACTATTCAGATTCAACTTTCCCTGGATCCTCACATCATCACACGCACTTGCATCAGCTATAGGCTCCGCAGTCCTAATCCACGGCTTCAAAGTCCTCTCCCCAACATCCATAACAAACAGACGAGAATACATGACCTTGCTCCTCTTCTCGCTTCTCTACACTGTAAATATCGCCATATCGAACGTATCGCTTAGCATGGTATCCCTGCCCTTCCACCAGATAGTAAGGTCGACAAACCCGGCATTCACAATCATCATGGAGTATGTATTTATGAGAAAGCAACATGTGGCCATTACATATATGAGTCTGATACCGGTTATACTGGGGGTCGCGCTCGCCACATATGGCGAGTACGAGATCAAGACGTGGATGGGCGTCGTGCTTACCTTCCTCGGTGTGCTGCTGTCGGCGTTTAAAGGCCTCGTCACGAATATCCTACTGGTGGGATCTCTCAACGTGCAGCCGATAGAGCTCTTATACAGGATGTCGACGCTCGCATTCATGCAGTCTGTGGCAATGGCGTACGTGTCTGGTGAAGTCGCGGGATATAGGATATATGTGCAGACACTGCTGCAAAAGGCAACGTATGCTGAACAGATGGGAGGCACGTCAAAGGAATTGTCATTGTCGTCGCTCTATCTCGCATTGTTTTTCAATGCGGTGCTGGCATTCGTATTGAATATCGCTAGCTTCTCGGCCAATAAAAAGACATCGGCGCTCAGTATGACAGTTGCTGGGAATGTCAAGCAGGTGCTGAGTGTGTTTTTGTCGGTTTGGATTTTTGGGTATGTGATTACGGTGCCGAATGGTCTAGGTAAGTCTTATATAGCATGAGTGATATATTGAGTTGCGGGTCGAAGGTTGAAAGCAACGTCTGTTGATACTGTCGCGTGAGTGCCCCTGATTTTCTGTTTTGCCACCTTAGGAATCCTCGTAACGCTAGCTGGAGGATTATTATATAGCTCGATAGTGCATCTAAAAAATAAGGGAAAGTCTACCAAGAGTCAGATACTGAAACTCTGATCTTAGCATCGAATGAACGCTTGCAATGGCTGCAAGCAGCACGATATCAAAACAACAAACCATACCACCCCATTCTAAAACTCACATAATACTATCAGTCAAAAGGCTCAACAGTGAAAGTGTATATATATATGGGAATCGATATAAAACCTAATAATTATACTATAGAACTCACAAATAAACGTCCCAGTTGATAACAGTAAAAGCAAAAGAAGGCCTTTAGTGTTCGTTCTATTTGACTCGCGACGCGTCAACATGTATCTCAAACAAGTACTAGGATTCAGCAGAAACAAACCATGATTTTTATTAAACTGTAAAGAGTGGTAGTAGCACAGGAGAGAGCGAGAGATAACCTTGATGTACAACATGATTTAACCAGCAAAAAAGCGACCGATCATACTATCATTGACTCAACCAGTAAAGTTAGGAAAGCAAGCAGCAAACTCCTTTCCAGCATGCTTGTTCAAGTGGGATTCAAGCTGAGTTCGACTCGAAGTCATCATGAATGTTTGTAGGCAGATTTTACATTGGATTGTTAGGGATGCTTGGTTCTATGTGTGAGATGGTATTAGATGTGCAAAAAAAGGAGACAAAGGTAACGCTGGATGTTTGAGGGTGGTACTCAACTGCCTTCAATTGGGATGTAGGACCAGTTTTGGCATCTTTGGCATTCCTTTCTCGTTTTTGTTGGGCTTTTGCACCCTACAGTGAAGACGAGGTGGGTGTTGGCTCATGGATGTAATCGATAAGTCAATGTAGCTCAAAACCAGTCTTTTGAAATAACACAGAGTGTTTTTGCTCAGAATCAACGTCGAACTTTTTTTTCGTCGTCCAATGTTCACAGACTAGTACGTACGTTTCCCATCTTTGATAATCTGCTGGATCCAAGTAAACGAGAGCTGCGTTGACTAGTGTTGCAGAGGATTTACTATTGCAGAGGTATGAGAAACAGCTGGTTAGCATGAGGCAGCATTGTCTAGAAATAACTTTTTTTGGTCTTGTCGAGTCAAGTCTCTGAACAGCAATCCAATATCCATGATATCTGACTAGAGAGCACTTACATTATAAATTTGACGCTTGAAACCCTTCCTTGTCGTTAAGGAGAGTCTGGTTTGTTGGCTGATTGTGTTGGCGACGATTTGTGTGGGAAGGAAGAAGGACGAGCATCATGATGAGAGAGTTGAAAAGACGGGCTACATTCTTTGATGATAGGCAGTTTCATCCTTTCTTCAGGTAACGTCCTGCTATATCTCTTATCATGAATTACACGTGCAAGACACGCTTTTCATCACCAACATTGTTGGAGCAATGGTATGTTTTTTTGCCTCAAGTTTACTTACCGCACCACCACCACACATTTACAGGAATTCACGCTCATCATCCTACGTCGTCACATTCATCAACGCAACCCGTTTCAGCACCTCGATCATACCATCTATTGGCTTTCTATGCTTGTGCTGGACGGCGTGGTCATTTCTCGTGTATCTCATGCACGTCGCGTATCCACAGACGGTATACATGGATGACAAGTATGTGGGTATCGACTTTTTCCATGCATGCAAACAAAACCACTAAACACTACTAAAGTATAGTCTGTTACGGATCTTGACACCAACACTGACGCTCCTAATGACATTCCGAACGAATCGGGCGTTTGAACGATACTGGAGCGGGAGCCAGATGTGGACTAGTTTGTGCATGTGTATACGGAATGCGAGTAGGTTGTTATGGACTGTGGTTAGTTGTGGGACGGATGCGGAGAGGGATGAGCAGCTGGATGCGCAGAGACTCTTGCTGGCTGTTGGTAAGTGTCAAAATCCATTATTAGAGCGTTTTTTGGTTGCCATCTGCTCGAACGTAAGTGAAGAAAGAAACTACTTCTTACCCATATCTCCTGGTGATAGCGGTTTCAATGAAGTGGGCTTTACGAGGCGAAGACGGCTTCGAACACCCGGACGTAATCCAGCTCCTCCCCACAAACCACCATCTGTGGAAACTAGCCTCTCGCCCAGCCCCATCCTCATCAGACCCCACGTCTCCATCCCTCCGCATGAAACGCGGCAACGTCGTTACAGTCCCGCTCGACATTGCATACCGTATCTCCCACTACACCCGTCGTCTGCGTCACCAAAACCTCATACACGACACCGAAGACATCCCACAACTAAATTCTGCAATATCAGCCATGATTGACTCGATAACCAAATTCGAGAGTATTGTCAATATCAGTGTGCCTCCTAGCTACGACATGCATCTAAAACAGTTGTTGTGGCTGTACTTGTTCTTTTTGCCTCTGCAGATTGTAAGGCCAATGAAGGAGATGAGTGTGCTAACGGCGTGCTTGGTTAGTTTTGCGTTTTTGGGGCTGGATGCTATTGCGAATGAGATTGAAGGTAAATGCGTATGTGGGGTTGCATAATGCAAAAAAACCCTGCTTGGTCTCCCGATCCATATTATAGAAGATATCTAACTCACTTTGGTTGACTCAGAACCATTTGGAACGGATACGAATGATTTACCACTGGATTACCTGACGAGAAAGCTGCAGGAGGATATCGAGTCGAATATAGAGCAGTCGTTGACGAGTCATCGGCGGGAGAGTAGTATTACTATGCCGGTGCCGACTATACATCTTGGTGTGCCAAAGAAGGACATATAGGTGGTGGACGAACAGTCGCAACCCATGATGAACGTGTGGTTGACGTTTTTCTAGTGATTTGTATGCTGAAATTTGTATATATATTTTTTGTACGTGTTGTTTTGCATGCAAAAATAGTTGTAGTAAAAATCTATATAGAGTGTCCTTAAACATATATCCTCCCTTCCAAAAAATCCATCGTCATTACTCGCCCTTCTATATACCTCTCAACTCATGATAACATCCACCCCCTCCAGCGCAACAAAACACACCGCCATACCCAAAAACAGCGCAAAACTAGCCCGTTCTTTACCGGCATACGTGACCGCCGTTGGAAACAATTCGTGGATTGATATGCATGCCATGATACCAGCTACAGCAGCGAGTGATTTCGATAGGAGGGATTGAGTAAGATAGTTTTTCAGAAAAAAGCCGCCCAGGAGGACTCCCAGGGGTTCCATTAGGCCGTTTATGAGCGTCATGTAGAGGACGTGGTAGTTGGATTTCGTTGCGGCCCAGAGCGGGATTGCGACTGCCATTCCTGGTTTGAAAAGGTGGTTTGTTAGTGTGTTTAGCAGACTTGTTTGTGTTAGGACAGTGTGATGATACCTTCTGGAATGTTGTGCTAATGTTTGAGCAGTTGTTTGGTTAGCTCTAAGAAAGTGGCTTGAGCAAAAATAATACACCCTCAACATACCAGACAAATGGCAGCAGCTAACTGTAACCCCAACCGTGGATCCGCCAGCGCACCTAAATACACACTCAATCCTTCCGGCAGATTATGTAGTCCCATAGCAACAAATGTCACAAGTGATGTCCGTAACAGTTGCTTTCTCTCTGTTGCTTGACGTTCGTTTGCCACTGGTGCTGCTGGTTTGCGTGCACGGGTAGGTGTTGGCGAAGCAGCAGTAGCATTACTACGTCGCTTACGTGTTGTTTCTGGTGTCTTTATAGTTGTAGTCTCTACATGTTCGACATGGTGCGAATCCCCATTTACAGCATGATTATGGTGATCTCCGCCTTCAGCAGCAGGCAATATAAGCGTCTCCAGTACGCCGAATACGACGACACCACCGAAAAACCAGAGCATGCATTCCCGTCCACCGACAGATTCCTTAGCTTCAGGCAGGAGGTCGATAAATGTCATGTATAGCATTACACCAGCCGAGAATGCTTGCAGGACGCCCAGGAGATTGTTGGTTGATGCACCTGCAGGGACGTATCTGACCATTATTATTGTGAGCAGGCCGCCGAGGAAGGTGCCCATTGATGCGATAAAGGAGAGAATGAAGGGCAGCGTGTGCGGGGACGAGACGAGGAGGTCCCATTGAGGATGCGTGCTGTGGTCGTGGTGGGCATGGCTGCCGCTGCCGTGGTGGTGGCCTACGTGCGCTATCATCTGTTGGTTTGGATTTTTGAGTTTGAAAAAAGTATTGGGAATTTTGGGTTGACGCGAAAGGCATAACCACATGAATGCATATAAGAAGAAAACATTTTATTAACTGAAATCTGTTTCGTATTGTAGATATCAGCCAGTCTGGTCGCTGTCATCTCCCGTCCGGGACATCAGTCACATCACGGGAAGATCTCCTTCTGAATGCAGAGGGCTGCGCTGTATGCTTTAAGGATTATCCCTCAAATCGCCGGCTCAAGTATCCTGGTTTCCTGTTCGAAAATCTCACGAGGCTATCGGGTCTTCAACAAATCCAAATCTCGAATTCTCTCGTTATTTACGGGTTTGACGAATGCCTTAAACACCGTTCCTTTTTGCTCATAGTTGTTCCACCCCTCGGCAAAGGCCTAGTAGTTGGAATTGGTGTCTGCCGTAAACAATAACCAGTTTACCAAGAAGAGTCTTCTTCGCCAAAGTCATCACAAGTCATCGAAAACCTTGCAGTATTTATTCTCTCACCTGTCTCTCATTGAGCTCTGAACTCGGCCGGGATTCAGCCAAAACATATCCACAATGCAGTATCGAGATGCTCTGATGAAGATACCCGCATCCCACAACAATGCGCAGAACGTTCAAGCATGCCATGAGAACGTGGCATGTCACCGATATCAAGAAAGCGGGACATGTTTAGCCAATACTGCCAGCGACTTGAATCGATCTACAGTGTCCTTGCATAGTAATCCAATGTATGTGTTGGAGCATCTACTCTCTGGTGACTGCTCCATGTTTATAGGTATGTCAAACAGCTTATTAAATTCGTATTGTTTGCTCACGTAGTATCTGAAAATCACATTGACTCACCATCCGACCCAATCAAATGTTTAACCAGGACACGCCGTGAATTGTGTCAATGCATGGAACCAACAGTTACAAAGAACATATGGTCGGGCAACGTACTCGGGTTATCCACCGTCACCATCACCGACTACATTACCACTCCCATCACATCTTCAACAACAACAATATCAAGGGGCCGCAGTTCAGCCCTCTTACATCCTCCACGCCGCCTTCCACTCCATAACCCATTCCCAGTCCCGATCAGCAGCCGTCCTCGTCTTCCTCACCACCATGCTATACAGCTCCACACGCATCCCATTCCCCAAGACCGCATCCGAAACATCCGAATTCTACTCTATTGCCGCCGACATGACTGGTCTGGACCTATTCATAACAGGCGCATCAACCGCATCCAAATTCCTTTTCGACGCAGACTCGGTCGCATCCATGTCTAAATTCTGGGAATCAATATCGTCAGGAATGCCAAGACAACCAGGCTGGCTCAACGATCTCGAACGCCGATACATGAACCTCATACAATGGAACCTGAATGTATCGCCGACCGAGCTGTACGATTGGACTGTGTCGATTATTCAGGTCGTGAGATCGGGGACGGTCGTGCCGGTCGTGTTTCCGTCGCTGGGAGCTAATATTGTTGTTGTGCCAAGACATAAGAGTACGGGAAAGAGAAGTCATGAGCAGTTGCTGACGCCTGCTGAATTGTGTGGTGGGGATTGGGAAGGGCAGGTCAAGAAGCCGTCTGTGAAGCAGGGATACAGTGAGCAGCAGCAGCAAGTGTGGAGGCAACAGCCGATTGGGTTGTTACATGTTTATGAACCAATGTTTACGGGATTGAATAAGGGCCCATCTGGATTTGCACAACAGCCGCCGTTAACGACAGTGTTTATATAAGGTTGCACGTCAAATAATAAGTAATATCACCTCGTAAAAGTAACGACCATGTTCCGATTCCAAACATGGTGAATCATTGAAGTATTTGAGCACTCGGTTTTTTGTCCGCATTCCAAGCAATCTCTGATTGCTAATGTGCTCGTACACGTTCGTTTTGTAATGGCGATCTTCTTGACCTTCTTAAATTTCCTCTTCTAAATTTACAAAAATTACAGGAAAACTTCAACCAAGCAATTCAACCCAAAAAGCCCTAGGACATGCCCGGAGAAGTATCAGATCCCGAGGTATGACTCAACAGGTCTAGGTCCTCTTATTTGATCATCGTTTTCTAACCACAACTCTTGTCAATAGCGCAAGCTCTTTGTACGTTGCATCTTCAACTTTGCATCTGACATTACAGCATCGTTTTTCTAACGATCGGTCTATAGACCTCAATTACCGTTGGTGATATGATTCTCAAGCATCGCAGTACGTACTTGCACGTCCCATTTACGCATCGCTCAAGCTCGTAAAAACCGTGGACATTGATTTCAAATCCAATCCTCGACGTTACAATGTATCTGCAGATACCTTGAATAGCCTCCGCTAACGTTTACATTCTGAAATATTTAGTCGTCATGGGCCCAATGACTCGTGGTCGCTCTCCAGGAAACTTGGCGAACGATACAAACCTCACGTTTTACTCACAGCGTGCTACGGATGGTGGGCTGCTTATTACTGAAGGCACCACGCCGTCTGAGTCTGGACAGGGGTTTGAAGATGTGCCGCGGATCTATGATGAAGGTGAGACCGTTTTGTACTTGGTTTTATGATGAAACAATTGGATCTAACACGCCCTTGTTTTTTTTGTGGTTTGAAAAGCTGGATCCAAAGCTTGGAAGAAGGTTAATGATGCTGTGCATGCTAAGGGTGGATTTATTTGTGCTCAGTTGTAAGTTCATGAATGCGTTTTTGTGGAAACGTTGGGTGCTAGTTAGAACGTTGAAATATTATTTTTTGCTTGATTGCTAATCGAAACGCTAACTTCAACTAGGTGGCATACAGGTACAAACGAAATAACGTTTCGCATACATGATCCATCGTACACCCTGACTGATCTTTTCCTGACTGATCTTTTTTTGCTACCTTCCACTCACAAAACCAGGCCGTGCATCAGCTTCCAAATTCCAAAAAGATGGCAAGCCAGCACTATCACCATCTGGAGGATCTGTTGATGCGAATGACAAGACGAAAGAAGTCGCTCGTCCTGCCACATTGGATGATATCAAGCATATTGTGTCAGAGTTCAGAGATACCGCTAGATGGGCAAGAGAGGCTGGATTCGATGCCGTAGAGCTGCACGGAGCGTGCGTATATGTTTGCTGTAGTGTGAATGCAACGTTTGATCTGACAGACTCTAATTTTTTGTGTAGACATGGATACCTCATTGATGAATTCTTGCAGAGTAGTACGAATCAGAGGACTGATGATTATGGTAACCACTGCTTTGGTCGCGCATTTGCTTCTACATTGACTGACGAAAGAGTCTCACTAGGTGGCTCATACGAAAACAGATCTCGTTTCCTATTCGAAGTATTGGACGCCGTCTTACTCGAACTCCCTGAAACCAAAGTAGCTGTCCGATTTAGCCCATGGTTTAACTGGCAGGATTGTACAGATGAAAATCCACTTGAATTGTTCTCATATGTTTTGACCAAGCTCCAAAAGTACAAGCTTGCGTATATTCATTTCACTGGTAACACTGCTCTTTCTAGCTTTGCACATGGTGGATGTACTAACAGCCTTCTATTCTGTAGAACCAACATTCAGACACATGGAAAAAGACAGCTCCCTAGCCGACTCTAAACTCAACCCTCTCCTCGCACTTGTTAAAGCCCCCACACGTAAACTCGCTACAGGCGGATACCTAAACAAGAATGCGGAAGAAGCACTTCGTTCTGGACGAATTGATCTTGTTGGTGTTGCAAGAGCATTTATCGTTAATCCGGACTTTGTGGAGAGGACAAGATTGGGGTTGCCGATTAGAGATTTCTCAAATACTGAGGGATGGTATTCCAAGGGTGAGGCTGGGTATATCGATCATCCTACTTATAGTGAGGAGAAGGGTGCTGAGAAGGTTTGAAGGGTTAGAGTACTGTAGAAGAGTGTGGTGAATTGTATGGCTGGTGAGAAACTGTGATTGATGTAGTCTGTATGCGATCGGTTATAGAACACGTAGACGAATGGTTATACGGAATGCTGGTATCGAATTGTTTAGCTTGCCTATTACGTCTGTTGTCTGCGTATGCTTCAATTCGTTGCTTCGCGTTTCTGTCCAACAGCTGGTATCGAAAGTAGTACACGATGCTATTCACTCCTATCAGAGTAGGCAACTGCCAGCTGTCTCATCGGATCGTACTAGCTCCTCTGACACGATCTAGAGCTCCTACAGTGAGTAACAAAGCGATTGGTAATAGGTGTCGCCGTGTTTGAGCGATTGTGGATGCAACTGAGAAAGTGAGGTCTTTTTGAGAATGTGATATTGAATTTTAAAGTGCTTCTATACGAATATTGTGATTTGGACTCCTTTGAAGGTTGAGATATCACGACATTGCTAAACATTACACGATTTTGTGGAAGATTGACTAGCGAGACAGCAGTCATGGAGATGCACCGATTCGAAAGAGTCGCAAACGATTGCATTTCTAACATTCCCACCATCTTCTTAGGAAGTCGCAAATGAACTCGTTGCAGAAATGTACACCCAGCGATGCAGTCCAGGAGCTCTCCTAATCTCAGAGGGTGTACATTGCAGCAAAACGGCAGCTGGACATCCTGCCGTCCCAGGCCTATTAAATGCTGCTCAAGTGGAGGGCTGGAAGTTAACAACGAGCTCGGTACATGCGAAAGGTGCTTTTATATTTGCCCAGCTGTGGCATACAGGACGTGCTGGTGATTCGAAATATCAGCCAGAGGGTCGAGCGCCTGTTTCGCCTTCTGGTGGAAAAGTATACATTGGATTTGTGTGAAGTTTTTTGTTTTGCTTTTGAGCAAGACCGTAGTGACACTTTTGATTACACGTTTAGGCCGAACCACATAAAGAGGAAGCGAGGATTTTGACGTTGGAGGAAATCAAGTTCATTATTTCAGAATATCAGCTCTCTGCTGTAAGTTTTTGTAATCAAGTTTGTTGTTTCGATGCATTCTACAACTGAACTCCTTCATCCGCTGTAGAAAAACGCACGGCTGGCCAACTTTGATGGAATAGAGATTCACGCGGCTCATGGGGTGAGTTATAGAATTGTGGTTGCAAATCCACGGTCATACCTGATTCGTTTTTTTGGTCATAGTACTTGATCAACCAATTCTTGGAAGCCAATAACCGTACCGACGAATACGGAGGCAGTTTCGAGAACCGTGCACGGTTCTTATTCGAGGTGCTTGATGTCTGCCTGAAGGAATTACCTTCTTCCAAGATTGCTATTCGATTGTCTCCGTATGGAGGAAGACGAGGAATGGCGTACGTGACCAATTTTTTTAGCTGGTTTGAGTGTTGGAGCTTTCGCTCATTGTACAGTATAATAGGTATGAAAATCAGAAGGATCTTTATACGTATGTCATTGAGAGGCTCAACAAGTACAATTTGGCGTACTTGCAGTTGACTGAACCTGTTTGGGGGGTATGTCAACTGTCGATTTCAAAATAATCATATTTAGTAACGAGTTTTGAGCTTAGGGATGGGTAGAAGGACCACCACACGAAACTTCTAAATTGAACGAATACCGGGGAATATTCAGAGGTCCTGTGATGTTGACTGGCGGGTATGCTGAAGGAGACGCTGCAGAGAAGGCACTGCAGGATGGGAGAGCTGATTTGATTGGGATAGGTAATGATCATTCTGATTTTTAAGAGAATTCTTTTTGCTCACCGAAACTTGTAGGACGAGCATTCATAACAAACCCAGACTATGTCTTTCGAGTCAAGAACAAACTACCGCTGAATCCGTATCTCGATTTCAAGCTTTACTATGGTGGTGGAGCTGAAAATTATACAAGTTGGCCGACATGGCAACAAGCACAACCTTCATCGAAACTGTAGTCATGTATGGTTTTTTTGTCACGATCTGGTAAATATAACGGAATGGACGACCCTTAGTACTTCTATGGAATTTTCTATTATCTCCAACTATCCGGCAACTCAAAAAATGCTAAAAGAATTCTCCGATTAATCCAATCAGTCGGTCGGGAAGACTGATTGAGAGCGAGACACAGAGAGAGACATTCCAGCAGTTTATGCTGTTTGCTTTGCTGAGCTCTTACTTTATTGTTGGATTAATTTTTCTGGCCTAAATATGGATGTGTTTGCTATTCAAGAACCAGCGATGGCAACCAACGTGCTACCACCAACAGCACCTGCCACCGATTGCAACAATGCATCGCTCAAATCACAGCAAGCTATACATACTCGGTCCAATGTTTCCGTATCTTCCATAATATCTGGCGTCAGAAAGACACTTGGACTTGAATCGAGGAGCATAAATAGTAGTAAATTGAGCATGAAATCAGCAGGATCTAAAAGCAAACTTGGGTCTGCTGTCATGCTGCCTAGTGATGGATCAGAGAAGGACAAGCAGGCTGCCCTGTTTGATGCTGCTGTCGCGTCAAGGTTTAAAGTAGCTGAAATACCAGCCGCCGTCCCACCACAAGCAACAACCATATTACACCAAACCTACGAATCCCAAGGCGCTGTAACTCAACTTCAAGGATTTTATGCATTCCTGGTTAAAGGACTGGTCGAGATGGACATACCGTGGACGCAACTCACGAGACCAAATAAATCAAACCAGACTATACGCACTATAAAACAAGTCTCGGAATGGTTTAATGATCCTACTACGATGTCGTCCTCAGATCCGTCCCTACGACGGTTTTCATTCACGACAGTTGCAACACCGATTAAATTCGACTTGTCGCTGGAAATACCATTGCCACAGCTTCTTACAGATATGAAGGATGCTGATGCATTACAGCTTGGGATTTATTACCATGAGCAAGAGGACTATGCTGTTGCTCTGAGATACTATTCAAGTGCTGCTGGTGGGCCAGGATGTACCAGTGAATCTTCAAATCCGATTGCAATGTATCTGTTGGGAGTTTGTTTGAGACATGTACGTACCATCATTCTAGCTTTTTCATATCCTGCCACAGTTTGAGTTGGTCGGAAATCCATGTACTCACTATTTTTCTTTTGATGGTTAGGGCTGGGGATGTCAAGAAGACAAAGAAACATCATTCGCATGGCTGGCATTAGCAGCAGCCTACTGCTGCCTATATCCCACATCTATGGTTATCCACTCTACTTCCCTACTGGAGCAACTAAAAGCATCTACGTCGCTCCTCACGTATTCTCGAAACCCACTGAATTCGTCAACACGGCAAACCCTTTCTGAAGTCGTAAGAAATGTCCTCCCATTACCGATATACGAGCTTGGAATCAGTCTGCAGAATGGGTGGGGAATATCGAGGTCTAAGCCGATTGCTACTTATGTGAGTTGAACTTGTCATATTTCAAAGGCAGATAGAAAGTTGCCCAGTCTCTCATTTTTGTCATTGAGCCAAGACCTAAGAGTTTAAACTATTCTACTAGCTCTTTCGTCTGGCAGCTTATCTCGGTGATGCAGACAGCGCAGTACAATATGGGTACTGTCTAATGACTGGCGATGGTATCATCAAGGACAAGATGGAAGCAGCCAAGTGGTTCAGACATGCTGAACGAGCTGGATTGAAACTTGTTGGAGAGACGTGGATGTACAAACAGAAATGGGGGTATATAGAGGGTGGTGTTGAGTCGTCACCGACGTGTTTTTAAAGTATCTCGAAATAAATTCCATCGCTGTTACGAAGTAAGAGACACGCAAGGATATGTTTGATCTGAAAGTTGCAAGTTTTGTATAGATTAATCAAGTTTCTATTTGAGATTAATCAAGATGAAAATATACATCTAAACGTCAGTTTGCATCATTCAGGATCAATGAAACCTAACTGTTGCATACAATAGTAAAGAATCAAAGAGAAAAGTTACATTTTCACGTCTTTATAACTATTACTTGCAAAGCGAAGCTGGACTTGGTCCAGTGTATACAGGCCAGTCGCATTGTTCATGTTCAGTATCCGGTGGCGCTCGGAAGTGCAGGAAGAGTATAAGCATCTCTGAGAATTGAGTGAAGCGATCATATAGCATGATTTGCAGCTTCATTTTGTCGACAACACCAGCCAGATCAAGACCCTTCAACACTTTCCTTTCCTCAGCTAGCTGCGCCTCCAACGATAGTATCTTCGCCGTCAGACTATTATAATTGTCCTCTTGATCTACAGACATTGGTGCTCTCTAGTTGGTTCACACTTGTGTGCTTTTTTTTAACAGTTTTATTATAAGCGCTGGATAACTCCTTTAGGAGAAACCGTGGGACATGTGCTGAATTTTACAACAATGATGTTCTTTAAGAGGCGAGGAGACCAAACTAACCTAGGTCTACGCGTCTAGAAACTTCGTTATGTAATTTATTTCTTTTCGGTCCCTTCCCTCACTCAAACACCAAACAGTTCAGAAACATCACGTAAATCACGTGAAATAAACACGCTAGTAAGCAACATTTTGGTTGCTATTGCAATCATCTATTTCAAAATTCTATAATTTGGTTCTAAGTACACCCAGTTTGATTTGCCTCGACACCATCAACGGCACCCTGTTTGCATCAAACACTCTGATCTCTTCTTCAGCCCGTCCATTAACAATCAATGTAGACGACTGCAGTATGGCAAACGGACTAGCGCTACTCGGCACATTCAGAAAGTGACACGTCAAGGTCACAGTTCCAGAGATTCGGTGCATCTTCCCAGATTTGGATTGCGGCGATGGGTTATTCAAACGTTCCGTGAGAGAGTGTTCATCTGCGAGGAGAGCTAGAAACAGGGAATCCACGGGTCGGTGGTCTTTTGTGCCTATTTGCCGTCGAAACGTTAGATAATGACTTGTGGGAGGTTGTCCTTCACACACACCAATCCAACATGGAGCGTCCAGTCCCGCGAACTCTCCATCAAACTGTAAATCATTCCAATTCTTTGTTCTCTGCGCACTGCTATCCAGATTGAAGCCCTTTGGATGGTAGAACATCAATTCTTGTAGATGACCTGTACCTCGATAGGTTCTGTCCGTATAGCCGCACTCCTCGATCTGAAAAGGACATAATATGAACACCTTGATGATTGCTTAGTGGAATTCTGTATGGCTTGCTTACTGGTGGAAGGCCAGGAGCTTTAAGCAGTTGATGGTTATGGTTCAACTTGGTTGCCACACTCTATGACGTGAGAACGGCGTAAGCTTGACGGTCTGGCCTTCGCATGCAATGTATTCGTACCTTGGAGGAGAAGTTGCCAGCGCACATTGACATGGTCCAAAATATAGCTCCAGAGTTTGGATCTACCAAAATGATGACAGTTGATTCTAACTCCTCAAGAATAGTGCCATCCGCAATCTTTTACCTGTAGCAGTAAGATACGTGTATGCCACATCTATACCACGAAATTTGATTGTGGTTTATTGGTAAAACAACGCCAGCATTGGTACTCCATACGTTTTCAGCTCACTTTGTCCAGTCTTGATGATTTGGGTTGCTAACGTCACGGGCTGATTTTCCTTGCTATTCCCAGTCAGAAATGAGATCTAGAGACAGTTTGTGACAGGTTAGTTCACGCTTTGTTCAGCACCAGTTTTCATGGAACCCACGTAAGTGGTGATAGGATGTATAAACTCAGTATGTCCTCGATCTTGAAGGGTTCGGATGCTTGCATTCACGGCTAACGCGTGAGCAAATCCTCCAAAATAAGAAGCTGTTGCGACGATCAACGCAAAACCGTTAGCCACGATTCAAAGGACTTTACAGCAACGAAAATTCAAGAGTCTTACGTGATCTATGACTCTGCCAATTCCTTGGCAGTTTGCCCTCATATACACCAGCCGAAACTGGGACGAGCTCAAGTGCTTGATCGAGTCCAAACATTCTGCAAAAAGGACAACTCCAAATTAAAGAAATGATGAACAAAACAGAAACAGTTCCATCGATCGCTCCGTCAGAGAGGATACAGATCTAGTTATCTGTATTTATAGAAAGTATTGGTAGCCATTAAACGCGTATCGGATTGCAATACACCATTTTCAATGAATGTGTTTGGATCTCAATAACAAGAAGAAGGCACACATAGCCGCAGACAATTCCTGATATAGTTTTACATTTTACGTGACATGCCAAGACCAAATATGCCGTGTAAGGTTAAGTCCATCGTTGTGTTCGAGCACATGACTATTTCAATCTTGCATCAGCTGGTTAAGGCTCTGCTGTGACAGATCGTGTGGACATACAACCTGTAGAATAATAGCATATATAAATCCAAGATACCCATCATATCCTTATACCCATCCTATATATAGAACGCCATGGAGCAAGTCCGCAAAGTATTCATCTGGAAATCGAAAAAGAATTCACAACCCAAACAAACAACCAAAATGTGGTCACAATGGGCCAAACCAGCGACGCGAGTATCCAATATATCTGCTGCAATGGCCAGTAGCCTTACCGGCAACGTATCTATCGAAAAGGACTCGATATCGATGGATGCAAACCGTGACTTTATGGAGTCATTGATATCGTTACCAGACAAACGTGAGGTGTTGGACTCACTCTTCTCGTGGATACCATTCTATAAATCTAGTAGGTCTATCGAGGACGAGGAGAAGGAACAGGATGTAGAAGTTGTAGACGAAGTCAACTCTCGGATGGTTGTTCAACCAGCTACTGCTACTCAACAACCAACGATACCTGCTAGAACTGTACCCCCTGTCACCAAACGTGTAGATGTAGTAGATCCGGAACCTATAGTCGAATCCTCGTACCCTGATATGGTGGTCGTGATGCCGTGCGATGAATCCCCACGAGCCCCAGCCCGTGACGTATATGCAGGTTTAGGTGCTCAGGACGTCAACCGTAAGGATTCCGCTGTATCTCAGCTCGGTATGGATAAGCCAGTGGAAGAGAATGCTGCTACAACGTCGACTATTGCTATGGTCTAGTGTCGTTATAAAACTATGTGACGATGGGAGGTGATAATGTAGTTGTGAAGGGTTGTATATAGATTCGTGATATCAGGAGGTATGGCATTGTGGTAGCCAGTTGCTTAAGTTTCCATTATTTAGGTCATAAATTTTCAAGTCATTTCGCAAAAAAACCAAAAAGCATAAAGTTTTTCAAATACAATTCGATTGGTATAACGTACATCTTGTGTGGTCAGGGGTTACCTGGGTTCATCTCACAATGAAACGAAAGAGTCTTTATATGGGCATTTATGGAGTACAGAAGAGTTCAAAATTTCTACAGAATACGTGATAGTCCAAAAAAGCGACTATGTTTGCGTGCTTCCAAACACTACTACGGAGACAGCTTCCACAGACACCAATATAAACCCTATGAATATATCCACCATAGACGATCCTTCACAATCACCACGAACGCCAGAGAGTACTATCAGTTTTCGATAGCGGTCCCTGGGTCGTGTCGGAAACCAGAGAGCTCCTCCTTCCGAGGTATACAGCTTCCAAGGTATTCTACTTTGATCTAAGACTATATATTTCGAATACTCAGTGAAGCGATGGATTGGCTTCGATGCTGAGAGATCGAGTAGTGTTGAGTTTGAAGCTCGTAATGGTAAACCAATGGATTTACTGCACGATGGTGAGAATACGACGGTTCCGGATATATTAAGAGTACACGGTTTCCTTGTAGACCTGACTATAGTGGCTGATGCATCCAATAGAATATCACCAGATATAGATTGGTCGTGTGTCAGATCAAGTTTGAGCAGGTATAGATATCTCAAGCGAGTCAGAAAATTGAAAACAACATTATCATCAATATTCAATCGTAGACGAAGGTCTAGATACTGCAGATTTGTACAGTTTTCGAAGAGCAGTTCATACCGGCCAATGATAGTAAATGATTCCTTTCCGATATCCACTATACTCAGTGACTTCAATTGGCTTCCGTAATATGGGAACCACTTTGCCATTCCATGCTGATTTACGACGTCAATGTGGATGTCCCTGTATCTCAAATGACGGAGTTTCGGTACCTGTATACCTTTTGACACCATGACTGCCAAAAGTCGATGATTCTGGAGTCCAGGAAATACGAGATCGAAGGAGAGAAGACTGTTCCGAGACTGCATGATCACTTCCAATAACGCGTCCAGGTGAGAGTTTCCAGGCGTCAACGACAATTCAGTCAGTTGAACGGCAGGTGACAGTTTGAGACTAGCAAGAACTTGTTCATCACCGTCAAACCCATGACGCAGCAGCGATAGTGAGTGACGAAGACTTCAACATGGTAGTGAACAGATGAGTGTGTTCATCCTTTTACACACCGGTGCAAAGACTATAATGCGACGTAGTATCTACCAGTCTAATTACATCGAGAAGCAGCTCATTGGGAAGAATAAGTAGCGATGGCGACGGTTTATCAGATTTCAATCTACTCTGGTGGATGTTGGCGAGGTGGAAGCTTGAAGCAGGATCCTCCCATCAACGAGACAAATTTCACCGGAGTGTATTAATTTAATAAGCCAATTATAGCGAGGGATATGGTGCCTAAAGAGTAATTGGCCACATTAGAAAACATGTTTGGTCAGTGATGTGGGTAGAAAAGCTCCAGAACAGGAAGGCTTACCAGTAACGAGAGTCAATAAAACTGATATTATACCATATGAAAATACGTAGAGACTGTCAGCAAGTCCTTCCAGTACGTCTTTCGAGAGCTTAGGCGACAATCGAAGCGTTGGATCGATGGACGACAGAAACACGTATCTTTCGTTAACGCGTAAATACGCGATCGAACGTATTATAATAGAATAATTGAACAGATTTTGATTTCGCTAGCAGATTCCATGATTCCTCTAACAGATTTCATCTCAATATTTCTAAAAGTCTCAGACCATCTAGAGTAACATCTTCTAAATTACAGACTTGCTCGTTTTTGCTCTTCTGCGTAAGTAGGATAGTCGATATATCCTTTTGGACCTGGGTTGTACATTCCACGAGGGTTCTCGTGAGCAACTTGTGGCAAGTCGTGACGGAGTCTCTCAACGAGATCAGGCTATCAGTCCAAAGCGGTCCGGGTCAGCATGAGTATCATCTGCACAATCCACATTTCAACCACATACCATAACAATGAATGCGCGACCAAATCCAATCAACTGTCCTCGAGAAGTTGCCAAAGCTTCTTCAGCAGACTCTAACTCGTAACCACCAGTTAACATGACCTTGGTGGGTTCCTTCAAGATTCCTATTTCGCAGAAGTAAGGTGGTTTAAAAATTTGCGGCAATCAACTTTTTGAATAAAGGGATCTCGCACCATTGAAGACATTCAACTTGGATTCACGGTGAGGTGGTCCGGTACGAGTAGTCAACGAAGACGCATAAGCGGGTTCAGTGAATTGCACGTATGCGAGCTTGTAGCCGTTCAGACGGTTTAGGATATAGCTGAAAAGAGCGACAGGGTCCTTGTCGGTGACGCTCGAGTTGGCGAATGGTGACAATCGGATGGCTACTTTTGAGGCTGGGAGTTCTAGTAAGACTGCATCCAAGACTTCAAAGAGGAATCTGCATCGGTTTTCGATGGATCCACCTGTGTGTGTGGAAATGATTGAGTGACGGTCCTCGTAGTTTCTGAAAGGGAATCAGTGCGTACCGTAGGAATCAGTCCTCAAGTTTGAGCTGTCTTGAAGGAACTGGTCGATCAGGTAACCGTGGCTATGGAGGGGAAGGGAAAGTTGATAAACAAGCCGACATATTAACCAACACTCTACAAGACGATCATGTACTTACGCCCCGTGTAACTCGATACAGTCCATTCCAGCGATTCTGCTGTTCTTGGCCGAGGTCCTGAACTCGTTGACAATGAACTTGATCTCGTCCACTTCAAGTGCTCGAGCAGGTTCGGCCTTGCGAGAGGATTTGGTTGCTGAGGCAGAGACTGGAGCCTGATTACCAGGCTGGAATTTCCTGGTAGAGACTCGTCCGGTGTGCCATAACTACACGAAAGGGGTCAGACACTCGTTGGCGATGCTGAAAACTATTCAACGTACTTGAGCACAAATGTATCCACCCTTCTTGTGGACAGCATCGCAAACTTGCTTCCAGCCGGCAGCTTGGGATTCAGTCAATATGCCGGGAATATGATCGTAGCCTTGAGCGGTGATTGAAGGCGATGTTCCTTCTGTAATCAACAATCCACCAGGTGTTGCTCTCTGAGCATCTGTTTTTCCAAGGTACCGAGTTAGAGAAGGAACCGAGTCAGCATTATGTCAATATTCAACATACAGTGGAGGGCATTCATGTCGTTGGCGACTTCACCAGGAGATCGTGATCGAGTCTGGCAAAATTGAATTTCAGTCAGCAACGTTGCAATGTTGAAGAACTACATCATCAAGCAGACATAGTTACCATGGGACCCATGCAGATGCGATGTTGGAGATACATGTCTCCAACTTTAATAGGGGAGAACAAGATTGGAGCTTTTGCTTGGCCGGCCATTGTTGCGTCTAGGTGAGTGAGCGCAACGAAGTTTAGTTCAGTAATGGCACTGGTAGTGGTATTCTTGCGACTAGAGCCAAGCAACTTACAAGAGATCGCTTATTATATTACTTGGATTCGTGGATCGGTGAAAGGCTCGTTGCTTCGAAATCGGTGACGAAAACAAAAACAAAAGCTCAGTAACACGAGCAAGGGCAAGTAGGGAAGCGAGGATCTTGGAGAGCAGTTTCGGTATTCTGTACGTGATATATTTTGAATGAGTCAGATACAATTTGCTACTATGAGCGATCGCACTAATACAAATTGCGAGCAAGGAATCCGAATCCGAAGATTACCTCCCTTGCTCAAAACCCCAGCTACCATATTCATTATCAGATACAGGTCTTATATGTCTATATTATAACTCATTGTTCCAATAAATTTATACTTGAATGCAATCAGAGCTCCTATGTGTGTGATTATCGTGTAGCAGATCGTAACAGCTCCAAAGTAGCCTTCTCATACCACCCCTTTGTCTCATCCTTAACGACATCGTAAAGCTCCTTGTCGTATCTGGCCTTGTACGCGACCTTGACCTCAAATAAGATGTCAAAGTTGCGTGCGAAGAGTCGTGTGAGTCTGTCCTCTCGGAACCCAATGCCCGCCATTGCTCCATCAAAGGCTCGAGCTACGTAGTCGTAGCGGTTAATGGCACACCTAACTAAGGCAGGAAGGAAGTTTAGCAATCACGAGTTGCGGATGTTCTACTATAAAGTGCTTAATGCAATGGTGTCTTACGGATAGCAAGTAATATCCTTTCATAGTCTCCCTGTAAGACAGGCCCTAAAGCAGTCTCCAAATCTTCTCCGTACTTTTCTTTGTACAGGATAACGATCTGCACAATGTGATCATTCGAGCGCTGGGTGAGAATGTCCAAGAATTCTAAGTCTTCCTCGTCGCTGTGTAGCGCTGTCTTTGGTAATATCCCCAGACTTTGCTTTTGGTGAATGATTGCGCGATGGATGTGGTCGACGTCGTCTTCAACGGGTGTTGAATCGTCGATTGCTTTTGGCTAGTAATATTGTAATGGTAAGAAGGCTGAAGCAACAATTGACGGAAGGCAGGTTACTTACGTATAGAAGGGCATATATAGCTTCTTTGGAATTACCACCAAATCTAGAGACGATTTGCGCAGCCAAGTCCTTGCCGTACTTCCCCTTGTATAGGTCCTTCATAGCTTCAATGTCTTCTGGTGTCCTTCCCACCAGCGTATCCAGTATTGTGCCTTCTTCCATAAAGACGGCGTGTGCTCCATGCATGGCGTTTTGTAGACCCTCGACATCGAGCTTCGGCGTAGTCTCCGTCAGGGCAACTAGGAGATTGGCTAGCTGCTTTTCGTACCTAAATTGAAATATACACTCAGCTTTGCAATGATTTGTCAACAGCTTAAATTACCAAAACTCACCTTCCCAAGAAGTGATCTATAGCATAGGCCAGTGAAACTCGATGAGCATTCTGGTATTGGTGGACCAGGCGGTGAATGATTTGAGGAGTAGTCAGGTGGCAGAGCAATCTGACCAAAGTCCCGCAATCACGAGTGGTAATAGAGACATGAAGCAGCTGGATTTCGTCAGTGCCGTGTAATAGCATGTCTATAGAGTTGGATCCCTGTTAGTATCTTGTCTTTGGGATCTGTTTGCTTCAACTGATGGCATTTCGAAGAAATGTTGTGAATGTTTTTGACCTCCCGGTGATCGTCCGGTGCAATTGTGCGAAGCAATTGCATTCATTGATGTAGTAAATTCATAAATGACACGATTCCGAGCCCACTTCTTCACTCGTCGTCCATCTTCCTTCACCGTAAACCTCAAAACTCCAACTCAAGCATAAAAGAGACAAAAGCAAGCCATGGACCAGGTACGTCCTCCAGTGTTCAAGACTGCAGTCATGAACTTACTTTGATTCCTCTACTCCTTCTTCCAAACTAATTACCTGTCTGTGTTTGTAATAGGAGGTTCGCTTGTATGGAAATTCGAAAGAGCGAGAAATGTATGAAAACATGGCGGATTTGTATTCAATCATTGTCACCGTAGAACATTTGGAACGTGCTTACGTGAGAGGATCCATTGAAGCTGAACGGTACTCGACGTGCAGGACGGCTCTTTCAACGACATCAAGATGCTGAGAACATTGTATTTGTTACTAGATACACTGAAGCGTGTCTGAAGCTAATAGCTCAATTCAAGACCGCTTTAAATTTGATATCGGATGTCCTGCCTAATGTGAAGGCATTCATGGTAGAGTACAAGGTATATTGAGAGCTTGTCGCTCAAGTTTGATCTTTCGAATTGAGGTCATACAGTCTGACCCTGTCGCTCGATGTTAGTTGTCTTGTCCAGCAGCAGTCAACCGATTGCTAGAGATTGGTGTCCCTGCTACTGTCGAACATGGCAGTGGTAGTAACAGCCAAGGGATGCAATCAGCTAAATATGTGGCTGAAACAACCCAAGTACGTGTTGTCGCATCTACACCGGAATATGGAATGATGCGGAATGATCTTTGGATGGCATTTCTTTAACATGGCTCTTACATCACTCATCGCATCTAGTACTTTATCACACTAATGGACTCGCTCAATCTGAGTATGATTGCAGTGGATCAGATACACCCCCAACTCTCAGATCTGATACAAAGTCTGAATCGAATTCCAAGTCTGCCAGCCGACTTTGAAGGAAAGGGCAAGATCAAGAATTGGTACGTGGTTACAAAAATAACTCTTGTTTCAAAAACAGGCCTATGGCCTGAGAGTTGGAATGCTCACTTCTTTGCTTGATAGGCTTATATTACTGAATAAGAAGAAAGCATCAGACGAAATCAGTGATGAAGATAGGCGGCAACTCTTGTTTGATCTTGAAAGGTGGGGCAAATATACATGTCTTTGTTGTTGGAGCAATACTCAGCTACTGAGCTAACAAAGTTCAACTTTAGAGGATTGGCCGAGTTTAAGGAGTTCTTAGGCAAATAATTCATATACCTCATGGAATCCCTCTTGTATATATACCTTCAGTACATAAACTGCATTTGGAACAATAGTTTGATGCGATGAGTTGATCCTGGTTTGATGAACTACTGTGCCGATCGTGTGAGCCTGTCTGCAAATCTGTCAGTAAAAGCCCATACCATGATGTACAAGGCACGAAATCAAAGGCAACATCGCGAAGACACTGATCGATCGGTTGGTGGTATTTGCAATTCATTTCAAAGATAAACTGCTTTCTATCCACAAATTTACTCGCAATATCCCATATCATGATAAAGTTCTCCTTTTTTTCAGCTGATTTCTCTATATTGCAAGTGTTGGGTGTCGTATTGTCACAAAAATGCCATCAACAATCGCTTCATATTTACCATCAAAGACAGGAGGATCACTTGCAACTACAGCTGGCTTTTCATCCTTTTCAGGAGCAGCTGCAGCAGATGCGATAATCGTGACCTTTTTTTCAGTAATGACCTTTTCTGGTTGAGGAGGTCCAGCTTATCAGCATCGTTCTCAAAAAGGTACTGTACTCTTCCATTTGAAAAATCCACCAATGAATCGCCGTGGAATGAGAGCCAAGTTTGGAATCAGGTTTTGATGATGCTGTGAATTCGAGCCAAGGCCCAGTATGATGATAGTGCGTTCTAGATAAGATCGATAAAGGAATGTTAGATTCAATGATGAGAGCTCATTTTGGTTTGGGATTGGAAGCAGAAAAGGTAATTGCGACAGTTTGCGATGCGGTGAGGTTTTGATGACCAGGACAATTACGTAAAATTAAATATAACAAACTTGACAGATTGATCATCGCCGATCTATGATACAGGGTGCAGGTTAATCTCATCGCAGTTCGTGCTGTGCTTCAAGTTTGACAAAGATCAAGTGCAATGTACTGGAACACTTGAACTTTGACGAAATGACACGGTTTTGACGACCTGAAACACCCAAAATTCCAAACTAATACGAGTTCATTCTAAGGATATTGAGTGCTAACATGCTGTTCGTCTGTTGTTAAATACTACAAAAGCACCATGCTAACGACAACCCCTCAAAACAAACTTATGAACTGCCCAGCTGCATTCTGAGTAGCAGCATTAGAAGAAGTCTGACTCCAAGCATTCAAACCAGCTTCAACATCTGTGAACTTCCATAGAGATTTGACCTTGTTTCGTAGGATGAATATATGTTTGCAAAAAAAGAAACAATCTGTTAGGCATTATCAATGATGAACTTACTTGAGCTTCATCAAACATCTTCCTACTACGCCGACCAATCAGCAACAAGGACGCGAATATCTCCTTCCATTTAGCATCGGTAATGGCCTTTCCTTCTTCGGCCTTGAGGTTTGCGATTAGACATTTGGCCATTATCGTAATCGATTGTTCAACGGGGTCCTTGTATTTGGTTTCCATCTGTAAATCAATAAAATGACATGAGTTTCAATGTCCGACTCAGACCAAACCACTACACATACCACAGAAGACAACATCTGAAACAACCTCCCCATAATCACATAAGCCTGAACCAACTGGAACGATCTCGGCACATTCTCAATCGACGTGTACTTGGCGACATGTGTCGCGAGCCCCCATCCAATCTCTGGGTATCGGTTGATCAAGTCCAGGAACAGGAGCGGTTGCGTGGGACTTCGTTTCATGCTCATATACTTGGTTAGGGATTCGATATAGATTTCGGCGACGGGTGTAGAGTCAAATCTAACTAGTATCTAAATAGGAAATGGGAATAAGTTTTGAGATTGAGACCAAAAAACAGCGTTTGTAATATTGCTGTACAATTGAAGTTTACCTCATTGACAGTGTGTCCAGTCCCACCAGTCCTTCTCTTCTTGTGCTTTTCACCAGTAGGAGTCTCCGCCACAACAGCAGCAGGCACATCCACACTCCCTCCATCCTGATGATTCATAACCTTAATCAACACCATACAGACCCCACTACACAATTCCGCCAAGTCCTTCCTCTTGACCCGTCCCGCAAATCCATGGATCTCACGCATCGTGGCAATACATGATGCAGTAACCCCCTCTTCAATAGGATATTTCTTGAGCTTGAATACACTCTTTCTTAGCAGGGCAACTACCTTGTTGTGCAAGGTCTGGCTGTCGGTGTCCTGGGCAGATGATAGCGCGACTCGGAGAAGGGGGACGAGGGTATCGATTACGAGTGGGTTTGTGGGTTGTTTTTTATAGTAGATTTCGAGGAGTGTGACGACTCGGAGCTTGAAATGGAGGACGTGTTGTTTCGCGTCTAGAGAAAAATGTAAGAAAGTTTTTGCAGCAAAAAAAGAATGATCAACCACAACACATACCTTTCTGTTCAGCCTTGACAGCCCGCCGAGCTTTAAATATCTCAGCCACTTTATCATCGAACACATCCATCTCATCATCTCCCAACAACTCCTCTTCCTCATCATCCTGATCAACATCCATTTCGGCATGTTTAGTACCAGCCAATGCAGACTGAATTGCCAATCGAAGCATGGCGGCTTCTTCATCGGCTTTGGCAGCCAATTCAGGATCTTGCTCCTCTTCGGCATCGTCGTCTTCCTCGTCATTGGCTTCCTGGTCGTCCTCTGACTCTTCAGCTTTAGTCTCTTCATCATCATCGGTGGCTCCGTCATCACTAGCATCGTCCATATCGGCGTCTTCGTCATCTGCACCATCGTCTACAGTATCGAAGAGCTCACTGGATCCTGATAAACCCGAGTCGGTTGTCAAGACCTAGGGAGGCGACAGTGATATGTTATGTGGTGCGAACTTGTCAACATGTACCCAAAAAAACTAGACTGGAGGTCTGGAGATTCATTACCTGGAAGATAATGTCTAATCCCGCCTTGCTTAAATCACCAGCAAAGATCCCAAATGCCTGTTGGGCGACACCACGGAGTAACACAGACTGCCGAGACAAGAAGCTCAGCAAGATATCCACCAAGACATCAGTAGGTTGAGGTTCTGATTCGGATGGTGCGTCTGCTATGGTTGCTGATAAGAGTAAAAAACGTCAGAATCAAGAAGTCAATGAATGAACTCAAACGTCAACACTGACCAGCTCTCTTCTCCGATTTGGCTGCCTTGCTCTTAAAGACTCGTGTGTAGCAGTCTTGTAGTTCCTGCAGAGCAAAGAGAGAAAGGTGTTGGAGGAAGTCAGAGTTACAGTTTGATGCTATAGCCATATAAAGCGTGTGGTATTTTTTATCCAAACACAACTTACAGTCAAAGTACCCGTCGCCTCTTCAGCATCAACATGCAACTGTAAAACAGCATGCACAAACAGCAACTCAAAAGCCTGGTATCGTGATTGGATACCAGTGTTTTCTACCTTGTTGGCATTCTTGCTCAACTAGACAAATCAAAAATAGGATAAGCATTTTTACTTAAAAAAAACAGAAGAGTGCATAAAGGGATACCTTTTTACGAATAGTCTTAACAGTCTCAACAGTCTGTGCTCGCACGCCTCGACTGCCTTCATCAAGATCAAGCGTGACGATAGCATCATACGGTGCAGCACACAGGGTTTGAATCCATTCATTCAAATCATATGCCCATGTGTTTCCGGACGCTCTGGTGCCGTTAGTTAATGTAGCAGCTGGTTTCGCATCAGCTGAGGCGTCTTCAGATTTAGGTGCTTCCAATGCTAGAGATTGCAGGTCACCGAGGGCGGTAAAGAGACGCTGTTTGCAAAGCTGGTGGATTTGTGGTGATAGGGCTGGTGTCGGAATCTAGTAAACGCATTTTATTAGCCTGCTTTTTTGGGCAACCAAATTCTATCAGGACTTACACGTAACTCCTCAGCAGCTTCTCCATGTACACTAAACAATCCATAAGTACCCATAAGCTTTAATATCTCCCATAGGCCTTCCTCTGACTTTGGGATCTTGGCGTTGCGCACCAGAGAAGTCATTTGGTCCAAAATGACAGTTCGATTGGTGTCTACTTCTTCTTCAGCCCTATAGCAAAAAAGTGTGAGACCATTCATGGACAACTATTAAATAGTTCCCAAACCAAACATACGTGGCAGACTGATCCAAAAACGCATTCAACAAGTACTCGACATATTTCAAAAACCCATCAGCAGTCATGCTAGCCATCATGTTAGCAACTGTTCGTGTCTTGGTAGCCTTATCAAACTGCTCCTGGGCTCCTGATTGTCCAATAAGTTGCAATACGAGATGGTAGGATGCATCCGGGTTGGTCTTTGATACGTCTGAGAGTGTTTTGGCCTGTATTATAAAAAAAGAGTTTTTTTGAGCAAAAAAGAGCAGATGATATCGTACGCATACTCTTAAGTTCATACCGCAGCTTTAGCAGAATCATGAAGCAACGCTTGAGTATCCGACAAGTCCTTCATCAACTGCTTGATGACGACCTTGGTGAAGATGGTTGGGATTTGGGTCGGCGAGAGACGAGGAAGAATTGTACGGAAGAGCTCGTAGAAGACGAATTTACGATCGGGAGTTGACGAGAGTAATGAGTCTATGATGGCAGATATTGAAGTTAGTTGAAAGTATGGTATTGCATACCACCTAAGAGGCTTCAGCAGAATTTCAAAGCACAGCTTGATAGTCTGATGATTCCACATCAACGGCATTTTTGCATTTCGATGATGTGGCACCAAAACCACATACCCAGTACCACCGTCTGCCAGAAATCAGCCAACGAGATAACCTTTCTCTTTGATTTGGTCTCCTTTCTGGACAAGATGGCATCCACGACTACGGCCCAGACTCCGTGGAGTCTTGGATTCGAATACGAGGATTCCTAAAAGCACAGCAAAATGGATGTTAGTTTCATTTGAAATATGCTTTAAACCCCTTTTTGGGCATCACCTTTAACAGCTCAGCCAGTCTCAGCTTGTTTGCAGGATGCAGCAACCAGCTCTTTTCCCAAACAGAGTCGACACCTTCGAGTAGCGTCTTCCAAATAGGGAGCTTTGGATACTTGGATTGTAGGACGAGACCAATCCAAAGCTGTTCCGGGTTGTTGATACCATCTGAGAGTATGGTTGATATCATGTAATCTATGCCCTCTTCCTGGAGGGGGGTGTTGGATAACTAGGTGAAAGACGAAAACAAAAGGCATGGAGTTGAGTGTCGCCAACTGAGGCCATGAAACGCTTCACACAAAGCATACCGATTCAGCAATAGATATAAAGACACCAGCACAGCATTCTCTCAAATAGGATTTAGCTCGTTGATACTTGATCAGCTCGTCAATCATCCTTGTGACATCTTCGATAGTCGTAGAGGATCGTGACATGATTCCTGATATGGCGAAAGACTGGAATCCGAATATGCGACCAAAGTAGCCGTCTCGCTCTTCCTGTGGGGGTGTGAGAAGCGTGTTGAGTGATGACAAAAAACGATGATTTATCAAGACGCTACATAAAATACCTGAGATTTCATGCTCCCACTAATCTCTGATACCGAGAGCAGCAATTCAATGAGTCTCGAGAGGCGAACGTGAGGAATGACTGTCAAGAGCTAAGTTGAGAAGATGTGCGTGAGGTTTTCTTTTCAAACTCAAATCCAAACACCACGATCACAGACTCCCAACACCAACACAACATAATAGGACCAAATATAAGTTGACATACCTCAGTTAAAGCAACAGCAAACCCCTGTCTTGCACCTTGACGAGATGAAGCGAGTCCTCGTAGCAGTCTCTTCAATGCATAGCTGACATCCGGAGCACAGACCAGTTCCAGATTATCTGCATCATTATCGTTATGGATCTGGTCGATCCAATTAGACTGTGCCGTGTAATTGTCCTGTAATGCGACGAGGGTTTGAATCAAGAGAGTAGCAGCTCGTGTGCGGGTCTTGACATCTTTGGAGGCCAAGTCCCAGTATAGCGATAGTGTAGTTGATGATCCATTCATATCGGATGTGGGCTCTGCCATGGTTATGCCTGGCATCCTTGTCGTCTCGTCTACCCTCTGTTTCTAATTAAGAATTCTGAACTTTTTTTTTTCGAATGTTTTGATTGGGGGGCCTTTTTTTCTAGTCAAAAAAAACACGAAAAGCAGCAATCGCTATAAGTAACATGGACAAGAAACAGGTAAGAGGCAGGTATTCATGATTTGACTTATTGTGCCAACACACTGCTACTCATTTAGGTCGCCAAAGCTAGCACAGCGCTACTAGCACATATCGAAAAACAAGCTGCATCTGAAGAAAACCCAAACAAGAACAACCTCCTCGATGATGGCCACATTGTATGGCTCATGATCACTACTAAACTGGTCCCGCATCAAAAGACTCTCAAGCCAACAAGAATGTATGAAACCAACATGTTCAAATTGAATATGTTCCACGTTTTTGTTAACTTGATCTTTCACATCTTAGACCGCTCAAACACCCATTACTGCCAGAGTCGGCAGAGATATGTCTCATAACAAAGGATCCTCAGCGTGAATTCAAGGACTTGTTGGCTAAAGAGGGTGTCAAGGTCTCCAAGGTGTGTTTAAAGTCAACAAAAAAACATTGGTAGTGACGTATCGATTGATTCCGTTCTTGTCTGTCTCAGGTCATTGGAATCTCCAAGGTCAAGGCTAGATACAAGCCTTACGAGGCTAAACGCATGCTTGCTACCACATACGACTTGTTTTTGGCAGACGATCGCATCCTGCCACTACTTCCACCGATACTTGGAAAGGCATTTTATGGCAAAAAAAGGTCCGGACATACTGTATCATTTACGCTTCTTACCAGCAACAACTGAACTTGTCCATGTATGATTATTAGACAACCTGTGCCTGTCGACTTGACACGAAATGTAGCAAAAGAGATTGAAAAGGCTAGAACGTCTACTTATTTGCATCTGACTCGTGGTACTTGCAGGTATTGTAGCCTTCGTAAAAGTTGAAGCAATTACTACAGATTACCTCCTCCTTTTTTGCTCACCATCCTCCACTCACGCACTCCTCAGCGCCATCAAAATCGGAACCACAAACCACACCGCCTCCCAAATAACCGAAAACATCATGCACGCAATCCCCTCCATCATCGCCAAAATCCCCAACCAATGGTCCAACATCCAATCCATCAACCTGAAAACCTCTGAATCCATTGCACTGCCCCTCTACAATGCCCTTCCAGACATGCAAGGCATCGATGAAGAAACCGTCGTCGCTAAACTCGCTCGTGAGGAAGCAGCACGTAAAGCCGAGATTGATGCTGAGCCTACTGAAGAGGATAAGGCTGACTTGGAGAGTCTGATGAAGATTCTGTTCCCGCAAAAGAAGAAACGGACTAGTACGGCTAGTGTTGATGCGGCGAATAAGAGTAAGAAGAGGGTGAAGAGGGAGGAGGCGGCTGCCGCTGCTGCTGCAAAAAAGAGTGGGGAGGTTAGGAAGATTGCGGTGGGGGGTGTTAAGAAGCCTGCTGATGGGAAGCCGGTTAAGGTCAAGAAGAGTGGTGGGAGGAAGAGTGGAGAGGGTGCTGATGTCAAGTTGTAAAATAAAGATGATGCATTAGGAACTGTCTTTCTTGATTTTTATAGAATATACAAGATGAAAAAACATTTGGAGTGTTTTTCACGACATGTTGTTCTCACGGTGGTCTCTGTTGAACAGTAAGCACAGCCAATGCATTTTGCAATCACAAGATACCCAGTACTTGCTGCTTGGACTCGGATCATCTCGCCAGAGAGAGGAGAAGACTAGTTGAAGCAGCATGTTTTTGGCTGCCACTCACCCCCGACACTTGCACCAACATTGTCTCGAGAGATGTCCAAAAAGCTAGCAGCAGATATGAAACAAGTCAAAACCAAGCGAGAGTGGTGTTGAGTGGTGTTGAGGAGTGATGAGAATGTTGGTATTAAGCAGTAAAAACAATGACCACAAGACGTTATTGAAGTTAAGAGAATATACAAGGTTGCTGTGAATGATTGTTTTAAGGGGAGTTTGGCCTCTGCTGAGGCAGATCTCGTACGTCCCAGACAGGTCTGTCTGACTTAGCATTGTCAAAGATGGCCTTCATAAGTTCCTTGTTCCTCTAAATGGGACGGAGGGTTTGGAATTAGATCTGGAGTGAGGATACATGACACAATCGATACAGTCTGCATGGCTAAGGTGTGTACACCACATAAAGTCACATTCCATTACGTTGCAGATAGACAGGATGAATCCATACCTTTTCAGCATCAGATAGAGCAACCGAATTGTTTGCACGTTCCTTTATCTAGTAATCGGAATGTCGGTTTGCATGTGAGCTCTTGAATCGTAAAAGCGTCAAACCAAGATGTGTGGTAATTACTTGAAGGTTCTCCCTAAGCGAGCAATGAAATCAGTGATCGGAGAAGGTGAATACGTGTAAATAACCAGACTCACTCTGCAGATGGCACCGACAGCTTCATTACAGTCCATCCTACATGGAAACACTCATAAGCTTTAAGGACACGAAAGTTTTGAACGTGTTTTTCGAGTAGGAAACGTACCAAAGAGCATGATACCTCCAACATAGAATGTTGATTTTACCATGAATGTAAGCGGATTCACCATTTCGTTTGACAGGATGTTGGTTATCTTTCAGGGTTAAAACACTGTGAACGTTTAGCTCTAAAACACCAAGTACAGTCAAGGCAAGATGTCGATTAATGGAGCAACTCTACAGGCGGACAACAAGACACCTGTCCTGATACAGGCTGAAAAGCTATTCTATTCACAGGGTACTGTCTTGACTTTCGTGGTGTGTCGTTCACACCAGCCTCATGGGTGTTGTTTTCTTTAGATGGCATACGATTCGAATTCGAAGGTGCAAGTGGAGGGTATGTACTTGGCTATCTATCTGTCGTTTGCTTTGTCTTGTTTGGTATCTGTTGAAGCGCATTTGACATTTCATCAAACATTTGCAGATACCCAGGCAACTTGTACGTCTCACACCCCCACACTCTACTTGAACCTCGTGCTCAATACTCTTGTTTCTTATAGAGCTTCATACTCGTCAAAGACTGGAAGTTTATACCTTAGTATGTACTGAACTTCTATTCAGGGTGTTTGGGAAACTCACGATAATCACATGTCAAAAAACAGCAAACCTACGAATGATTTATGTCCCAACTCCATTGCTGGAAACGCTCAAGACATTCAATGTGCCGTTGGAGAATGTCAGAGATGGAAAGTTTGTGCAGCCTTGGGTATGTGCTTTCAAAGGGTTTTTGTCTGACACGTGAGCTCAGCAAGCTGACAGATATCTTCCTACCTAGTTCGATGCTAATCGATATGAAGGCATGTTGTGCGATCTATTATTCGGCTCTCTAATCTCCTCTTGTTTGTCACGGACATTCACAAACCTAACGTCAAATCGATAGCTGCCGTGATCCCAGTCCCTCATGGAGGTCTCAAAGAACGAGGCACCATGAAACTTACATTCAGAGAAGGTGGTGGCTTTGAATTCTCATCCATATTTCAACAATTACGATCGCGAATCACAGGTATGAATCATCAAAAAGGCCCAAGGTTGTATTACACCCTCACCAACACTTCCCCTTCCAATATCGTTTGTAGGAGAACCCGCCCAATTCGAAAACCTCCCTGCATACGAGGAACCTTTACAAGGATCATCGTCTTCCGAACCACCACCACCTCTAATAGACGAGAACACGTCGTCCAGTCCACCACCACCTGCTGCAGCTGTAGTATCTCCTGTGGTTGCTGAAGCGGTATCGCCAGCATCGGCTATGCGGCCACCTATACAGCCGCATGGAATCGCGGAGGGCGAAGCACCACCGTCGTATGATGCGCTCAGTAGGTGAATGGAGTAATGAGCATGTGAAGAAGGTGTATGGTGGTATAGGGTGAGAGAGAGGGCGGCGCTGCAGAGTTAGTTTTCCCGACATGGTTTCGTTTTAGTAATTTCGCTTTGTACACATACACGTAAAAGAACATGTTTTAGAAACGTTTGGTGTTGGAGTAGGGTTGAGTTGCGATACACGCTCGTTTCGTCGTTTCGATGTGGCTTTCTTCAGTCAACGGCTGCTTCGTACTTGAAATGCTCCCGAAACTTGGGCTTTCCCAAATTTGAAGTACATCCAAGTTCTAGGTCAAGAGAAGATAGTTCTTACAGATCATCGTATAGCTGTAAGGCTCATCATTATAAATTGATCTTGTTGCGTTTAAATTTGAACTTGGATCTTGATTGAACTTGAAGGCTGAAGGTGCAATCGCAAAGTCTTGTTATTGATATTATTACCAGCTGGATTGATACATTATTAAGAGCTGCTGAAGCTCTTGTTGCCTTCTTCTTTCATCGTTATCTCGTTTTACGTTCAGACATTCCATGAAAAGGATCGCATTAGTTTGCACTGATGCTGTTTACAACATCGCAGCCAAACTCTGTTGAATAGATGCCAAATATTCTATTTTGCTTTTAAACGTATAACTTTTTTTATGCTTAGTTTCCTTTTACTTGGTATGCACGTTATAATGAGTTTCTCTCGTTCTTCTATGAGACGTTTTCAATCATCCACCAACCCCAACAACAGCAATACTACACTACTTTGACCACACATCCATATTGAGCATCTTGACAGGGTTTCCACCATTCGCCTTCAAGTCCACAACCATTCCAATCTCATAAACGGTCTCACCGACTGCTTGAAGCATAGCTTTGACTTCAGCAACGTTGGATTGATTTAGGACTATAACCATACCAATTCCACAGTTGAATGTTCGTGCCATTTCCTCTGTTTGAAGAAAGAGGAAGAAAGTGAGCGAGTGCAAAAAAAGGACATGGACGAAACACGCCTTACCATCAGCAACATTTCCAACCCCCTTCATCCACTTGAACACTGGCAACAATGGGAAGCTCTTGGCATCAATCACTACACCCAAATGATCAGGTAGTGCTCGTGGTACGTTATCCGTAAATCCTCCACCAGTGATATGCGCCATAGACTTTACCAAGCCCTTCTTGACGATAGGCAATAATGGCTTTACATACAGCTTGGTAGGCTCTAAAAATGCTTCACCTATCGATACAGAACCACTTTTTTTGGTCGGTGTATCGAATGGCGATGGTGACGTATACTCCAATCCGGATTTCTCGACCAGGTATCTCACTAGTGAGAATCCATTGGAGTGTACTCCAGATGATGGGATACCTAAAAGTGCATCTCCAGGAGTAATCAAGTCGAATCTGGGTAGAAGTTGCTCTCGCTCGACGGCAGCGACTACGAATCCAGCTAAGTCGTAATCACCAGGTTCATATAATCCAGGCATTTCGGCAGTCTCACCACCAATCAATGCACATCCGGATTCCATACATGCCGAAGCTACTCCAGTCACAACATCTTTACATACTTCGACTTCGAGTTTGGAGCATGCGTAATAATCCAAAAAGAATAGTGGTTCAGCTCCTTGGACGATGACATCGTTTACAGACATCGCTACGAGATCTATACCGATGGTATCGTGTTTGTTGATTGCTTGGGCTACTTTGAGCTTTGTACCGACACCGTCTGTGCCTGATACAAGTATGGGATCTCGGAATCCTGCTGCTTTGAGATCGAATACACCTCCAAAACCACCTATATCTGCATCGGCTCCTGATCGTCGAGTAGCCTTGACTACGGCTTTGATCTTGTCTACGAGCAAGTTACCCGAGTCAATACTGACACCGGCATCTTCGTATGTAGCACCTCCGTTGGCTTTTTTGGAAGACAGATGTGCAATGGCCCTTATAAAAAGGAGGGGACGAGTTAGAATTTGAGAGGGGTACAGCAAAATAAAGGGGTAGATTATATGAAGCAAAGCAAAAGAGAGCAGTTCGGGACGTTACATGGCCGATAAGACGAACGGAAGCACTTGACTCCACTCACCGATGACCAATATCACTACGGTATTGCATTCCCTCAAAGTGAATACCCTTGATGGTGGCATAAGACAATTTGAGAGCATCCTGTAAAGTAGCACCGACAGCAGATACTGCCAAGACTCGACCACCAGACGTAACGAGTTTCTTTCCTTCAGAGGTAGTTCCAGCATGGTAGATATGGACATCTTAAAGTGATAGAGTAAGGGAAGAGGTGAGCAAAAAAAACCTTAATGCACCAAGTCGGAATGCATTTCGTTACGCATACCAGCTGGTGTTGTACTCTTGAGAGTGATTGCCTTTCCTTTTGGATAGTTGCCTGGATATCCTGGTGCTGCTAATACGACTGTAGCAGCAAACGTGTCCTTTGCAAATTCGATGTCGACTGAATCCAATCGTCCTTCAGCAGCAGCCTATATTGGTGTTGAGAGTTTGGTAAGAGTTTCCTCCATAGCATATGAATGGAGAAAGAAGAGGATTGTGCAATTTAATCTTCTTGTATCATCGGAGTGCTTTCCAACGAACGCGCAAAAAAAATATTATAAAGGAATTTACAATGGGACACGTACCAAGAAGACTTGCGCCAGATCCGTTTCCTTGCTCAACAATGGCATAATGACTTGAGTTTCAGGATCTCCAAATCTAGCATTAAACTCTATAACTTGTAACCCAGACGATGTCAACATCAATCCAGCATACAAGCATCCTACGAATGGGAAGCCCTCTTTTCTCATGCCATCGACAGCAGGCTGCAAAATGGTTTTCACAGCCTGTGCCAAAAGCTTGGGTGTCATGATGGGAGCAGGTGCATAAGCACCCATACCACCAGTATTAGGTCCTTTATCGCCGTCAAAGACCCGTTTATGGTCTTGACATGGTGGGAGGGTGACGACCGTGTATCCGTCCGTGATTGCGAGGAGGGATACTTCTTCGCCGGATAGGCATTCTTCGATTACGACTTCGGAGCCCGCGTCGCCGAATATGCGGTCGACCATCAGGTCTTTGAGGACTTTGATGGCTTCGTCCTTTGTTTGTGGGAGCATGACGCCTTTGCCAGCTGCTAGTCCAGATGCCTGCGTAAAACAGAAAGTTAGTTTTGATACATTCAAGTCAAGAAACGAGTGCCAAAAATATGTAGTGAAAGCTCTCTTTATGTACCTTGATGACCAAAGCACCTTTGAAGCTCTTAACGAACGATACAGCATCGTCGTACGAAGTGAAGGTCTATGATAGATGAATGTAAGTGACTCTGATATAAAGCATCCTAATCCGTATCGATATACCTTGTATTCAGCAGTTGGGATTGAATGTCTCTTCATAAAGTCCTTTGACCAAGCTTTTGAGCCTTCAATCCTAGCAGCATTAGAAGATGGTCCAAAGCATGGAATGCCCACTGTAAGAAGCGAATCATGCGTCAGATATGTAGAAGCTTGTTTGATGCACGAACGATAAGCTTCATCAACATACACTTTTTGGCAGCCTCAGCAACACCATTCACCAATGGCTCTTCAGGACCAGGTACCAGTAATCCAATCTAAAATACATATAAATATTCATTATTAGCACATTTAAAGATTGTCATATGAACCACATCAACAAAGGCTCACATCATGCTGTGATAGGAATGGAGCGAGAGCTGAAAAGTCTTTTCCGTGAATGTTGACAGTGACATTATGTATCTTGGAGCCACTTGAATGAGTTCCTCCGTTGCCTATACGCGTTAAGAAGGATGCATCAGCACTAATATCGACTATCAAACTTTTTTTCAAACTCCTATGAGTATGAACATACCTGGAGCGACGTATACTTTAGATACAGAGGGTGATGCAGCTAGTTGCAGAGCTAGAGCATGCTCACGACCTCCTGATCCCAGCACGAGTATGTTCATTGTTGCTTTTGTCATTGAATATTGTCGTTATCTGTGAGTGAAGCGAGAGAAATCTTCTTGACAGTTTTTTTGCTGCTTCAACAAACAAGCACGAGCGGATGGGTATCCTGAATATGAGGCCCTGTACCGCGTTGCAGTTCTATCTGACACGTATTATGGACGTTTCTTAACATGGTGTACTATTGGACAATACATATAATAAGCTTATTGGTATCATATGAAGAGGAGTAGTGAAAGACCTGGTAACGCGTTTTCGAAGTATTTAGCACGTACTAATGGCTCCTTTGGCTCCTCTGGAGCTTACTTCTGTTAACATTCACTCCTCGTCGACAAAATATCAGAGGCTTAAGCTTGGCGATTTCACTGCGCATCATTGAAGTTGAGGAATGTCACATATCTATCAATTTCCAGCAATTCACGAATTCCCTCCATTCTACACGTAAGTTGAACCCTGCATCTTAAAGCTCAATTATTGACACTTTCAATGCCACTCCATAGACAACAACCTAATGTGGACACATGGAAGAAACAGCGCCAGCTTTGGTGTGATTTAATATTAGCCTACTACAAGGCTAAAAAACTATACTCGCTCGATATCACTGAAGCAATCGCTGGGAAATCAGACTTGTTTGTCAATCCCACCATCAAGAGTACGTGATTGCGTATTGAAAGTACATTGAAAAGAGTCGAATTGACTTGAATTCAACGATAGGATCACTACCAAGGGAAACGTTACAAAGTCTCATCGATGAGCTCGTCAAGACTGGTAAAACGTGTATATGAAAGGCAAGCACAGATACAAGAGTACTCATATCCTCCAATAGGAAACGCTGAATGGGACGGTCCATCGCAACAACGAGCTTGGATATACTGGAGGAAACCTGAGGAATGGGCTGCCTTGATTTCACAATGGGTATATTTTGACTGGCTCTGTCGATTTTTTGCCTTGTGCTTACGCTGTCTGCATAATAGGCATTCAACACGGGACAGTCCAACTCTATATGTACCTTATACGAGATTGCTCATGGAGACACGTCCACTACTGAAGGTGAACAAAAGCGTCGAGGGCTATCAGCAGTTACTTCAGCCTCTTACAAAGCTTACGCATTCACGATGTATAGAATTCTACGAGCTTGATGAGACAGTCATCAAGAAGGCTCTGTATGTTCTCGTAAAGCAGGGTAAAGCAAAAATATTTACTGGAACCAGTGATTCAGATCTCGGTGTCAAGTTCTTCTGAGATCTTGTTTCACCTCTGTCGACACATTATTGTGTAGGCAATATTATTATATTGTATTATTATCTACAAATGCCACTAAACTTTATTCATACGTAAACCATCCACCTCGACACATCACATTATTACTGCAAGATAAACATATAAACTGGAAACAAACTTGCAGGAAAACCATTCTGTTTCGCTTGTTTCACTACAGCCAGGCCAGCTTTTCCAAAGAGTTCCGTCAGCTTGCCAATAGACCTAGTCGCTGACGAGTCCACTTCATCGATTTCATAATCAGCTTCTGAGGTGTTTTCCTTGACACCAATCAAGCCGTTCGGTTTCAGCCCTGTTTTGCACCTCTTGAAGAATTCGATAAAGTCATCTGTGTTGTATAATGATAGATACAGAGAGTGGAGTGTAAGTGGCACGGAGCGAAGAAAATTGGCTGCATATTCACCAACACTAACCATCGGTCAAATGTCCCAGCACCCACTGACACCAAATCATATCATATCTCCCGGCTTCAGGTACAAAATCCTGTAATCCCAGCGGTATGTACTTGTCTACTTGCTCTTGACTAAACTGCTTGCGACCTTCATCCAGGAATTTTGGGTTCTGTTCAACCAAGTCCACTTTATCGAATACTTTTAGAAGAAAATTCTTTGACACCCTGCCAATTCCAGCTCCACAATCTAGCGTGTGATTGGAATGTTACTTGACTGGTGGTTATATGTATGTATAGATCCAATGAGCGAGCAGTCATTACCACATGCAAGTTTCGTATCTAGTCGAGGAGATATGAGTTTACCACCAGGTCCTCGTTTCGGCTTTACGTATTCTTCAATGAATTTGATGGATCCTCTGCAGTCTATATCCGTCAAGCTTGAGAATCCACCCAGCATTCCATCGACAGTTGCTAAATGTTGGAGATTTGAGCATGAGTTTCCTTGTTTTACCAGCAGAATGATGATCAAAATGGCGGGAATAAAGCAAATAATGATCACTTCTCTGGAATGTCAATCTCTTTTTGATAGCTACTATAACACATTCAACCGAAAAGTCAAGATTGTCCTAAGAACTCACGTTCAACTCGATCCCAATATGAGGCTGCGTCATCATACCACGACTCTTGATGATGCTTTGGGTCCTTCGCGTGATGCTCGTTGGTCATGGCTGTCAGCATCGCAAGCTCGTTGTTTGAGGGTTTCAAGTAGGTTTTGCTGGAGCGATGATGCTGCTGAATGGTACCTAGACGTGATCTGGACGCGACTCACAGCACGTAATCCATGGCTATAAAGAACAATTCACAATTCATTCCATTCGCATCGAAAAAGTACGTATAGACGTGACCAGATGAGATTGTTGCAATGTTTTTGCCATCGATTCCTTGCAGCTTTCTCGTGATTTGACGCTCCAGGACATCCCCAGATACCTTTCCAATTGAGATTCAAATTCGGTCATTCTGTTTCATTCTCGCCGTTCTCCGAAAACCACACTTTACCACCTACCCAAAGTCCAACTTTTCTCCATATGGAAGCTCTCTGAATTCAAAGTCCACGGCGGATCCAATATCAAAGGAATCCACCACGTATTACCAAATGGATGCCAGGTAAGCCTGATGAACTTGCGCCCGTTTCCAATATCCAAGCTCTAAACTTTCGGGTTTGCTCCATTTCCTTTAGTGCTGTAAGCAAATCCACGAACGAGAAGCAATCTGGTATTATATTTAATTTAAATTTCTAGCCTTGGAATGGCCTTCTTACTGTTTGAATTTCTCGACAAAGGAACGACATTCAATGCTGGTGAAGCCAAGACATATCTTCAGAAACGTAGGTGGCGTTTGCGGCTTGTTGAGACGATGCCGTGCTTGATAAGAGTTGAAATCTCATATGTGTCTTGCTCTTCTTATTCAGGGTGGACTGATGTTGTCGCTGAAGCTCAAAACCCAAACAGTGACAGTATGTTTGGTGATGTTGTATTTCAGACTGCTTCTCGGCAAACTCATTGAACGTATCAATTGATAGAAAAAGTGGAAGTCTACAGATCCACTGACAAGGCATGGGGTGCTAGTCAGCCAATGACGGTGACTTGGGCACAAGCCAGTCCAAATAGTAAGCTCTACTCACATACTTAAAACCTCACTTTGCTAATCGAATTACTCATTCTAGAACCCGTATTAGCTACTGGAGAGGACTTTAAAGTCGTCTATCAACGTTCGCTACAGACGTATCTCGCATCCAAGGGTGGATGAAACTGCCACCAAACCTAGCACCATCCACAAGCCTTCTTGGCATTAAGTCAACATATATATGGTATGTATCGCATACAGTAACTTTTTTCGCATATGAGCAATATTTGGCAAAACAATAATATTTGGATATATTTGGCTCAAATACTGTTTGACTGTTATTACTCTTGTTGTTCAAGGCCTAGTAGTTCACGTGTAAGAGCCGTCCATTCCGTGTATGTATTTCTATATGAGATACAAGTCAGCATTGAATCTCCAAGCATCATCAAGTGCCTCAAAACCAACTTACGTCAAAACACTATGCAACGACTCCCCCTCATCAGACAAGATCTCAATCCCCACCGAATCCCTCTTCAAACTCTCGTTCAGCAACAGCAGTTCTGATATAGTTGAATTCAATTCATCCTCGTTTGGTTTCTCGTCATCCCCTTGCACGAGTTTAACGACCAGGTGGGATGTCTTGGATGCCAGTTTCTCGTTTTCTTGGATTCGACAGTCAGCGTCGGTGCGTAACTTGTCTTGAAGGTTTGAAAGCCAGGATTCGACCAGTATGGGGACGCGTTTCTGGTCTGCTTCGGCTGTTTTTGAGAGGGTGACTGACGTGGGAGAGATTGTGTTAGAGTGTATGTGCAAAAAAAGAAGAACCAATTGGCATTTGATTACCTATCAAGGTCGACAAAAGCTTCTTCCATAGCATGAGACTATCGGCGTAATGGAATTGCTCTCCTGAGCTTAGTGGTTTCGTCGAGTCTCGTAATACGATGCTGGCATACCTATATGCAGTAAAGCAATGTGAGCAAGGTATGCCGAAAAAATTTGATGAACATTCAGAACACAGTGCATCCACAACTCACTTGTCTTCCATCTTATTATGCAGTGCAATAGCCTGAGATGCACCACCATCATCACCAGTTATTCTGGCCTCAAGACGAGCCAGCCACGTCTGTATCTCTCTAGCAATCTTGTTTATGGCATCCACCATAACTCCATATTCGCTCCCATTCGTCGTTTTTTCGCATCTCCGTAACGACTTGATGGCAGCTTCAGTCCACCCTGCAGACAACTGTCTTGCCTTTTCTACCTTTTCCTGTAACTCAATGTCCTTACCCGTACCACCGAATCGACCTGCTACGAGCCCGACACGATCAACAAGTAGTTTGATACGTGGAGCGAGTGTTTTGATGTCCAGTTGCGTGAATTCTTTGACGGCTGGACTTGCACCGCCTTCTAAATCCGTGGCTTCGAGTCCACCGACGAGGTTGGCGTGTATGCCGTCCATGTCGTGGGATACGGATACGAGAGTAGCGACACATTCACGGTCTTCGGTGACGATTTGGTCGGAGAGGGTTTGGAGTGCTGTCTTCCATTCGCCGATTAGGTGCTGCAGTATCGATACGTCCTTTGATACGTAGGTGGATATTGACATTATGATTTGGCCAGCACGTTGGTATCTGCTTATGCCCGATAGATGGAGTGTTTTGAGTTTGGGCATTCCCAATTTATCTCCTAATCGAAGAGCTAGTGCAGTGGCGATGGTAGACCATTTGGTCTTTTCATGTTCACATTCTTTTAATGTGACTTCGAGACGGCCGCGTTGCATCTTGTAGAGCTCGTGAAACTTTTCGAGAAGGGCCTTGGCGTCTTCTTCAGACTTGACTACTTTCGATGGGTTGCTGGGAGTTGCTGGTCGACTAGCACTTCCAAAGGGAGATGGTCTTGATTGAGCAGCATCGAATTTCTTGACTGCTTCCAGTTCAGAGAGCACTGTCTCTGTTACTTGACGGCTGCGTTTTAGCTCTTCTCCTAATCGAGCATTCAGACGACGGGAAGCTTGTAGCTCGGTATGCACAAGCACGACTTGCTGCGGTATCCGTCTAAACATGGCTGCATATCTACTCCGTATTTCAGATAGCAATTCACCTCGTTCCAGCATGTGTACAGCGACTTGCCTAACCACCTCCTTGAACACAGCATCGTATATCTTTTGTTCTTCTTCGATCGTATGTAGCAGCGGAGCTAATTCCGTTGGATACGACGTGGAGGAGGAGACATCACCACCGACCTGTCGTAACAGCAACAACATTGTTGAGCGTAAAGACGCAACTTCCTTTCGTGTCGAATAGGAAGTCCCAGTATGTAAATCCCGCAATGCATCGTCTCGTGTCTCATCAATTAAACTGGCTGGTAGGACATCCGAGTCTTCACCACCAGAGATTCTGTGACTTGGGATTATCGGCAGAGATGCTGATGTTGCTGAAGATCGTGGTGAGGCAATAGATTCCGGGATAATGCCATCGTCAGATCGTAGTATGGTTGGTTTGGAGGCGAAATTGACACGAGGTCTACGTTGTTCTACGAGTTCGACGGGGGATATTGGTCTCGGTGATTTTAAAAGTGATGGTGTTGGTTGTGGAGCTGGTGAGACTGCAGATGCACTTGGAATGTGCTTCTTTTTGGAGGCTTTGGCTGGGCGTGATAGCTGGTGGATGTCTTGTAGGATGCTGGCCGGTAACATGTCTGGAAATGGTCGAGTTTTTGACGGTACGGTTTTACAAAATCGTGTGATTGATTCAAGGAGATGGAAGAGGATGTTCTCAAGTCAAACAGGAGCCAGAGAAGGTTACTAGGTATCAATCACGTTCGAAATGGACCATTTCTCACGTGATGTTCGTGTTAATCTCGCTCGATGCTATGTCGTTTTCTTTCTTCCAATATCTGATATCTAAACAGATTGAAATAGAAGAAATCACGCTCAGTTCCATAATTTTGATACACGAAATCCTTTCACATGCACCTCTCTACTCCTCTCAGTAAGAGATCTTGATACTTGTTTAAACATTTTCAAAAAATCTCAGAAAAGGCAACCAACGTAGAATCATGTTTTTAGCTAGAAGGTCACTAGGGGTAGCAGCTCAAGTCTGCAGCAAGCCACAATTCACGGTAATCTACATGCTGTATACCTTGCATATTCATATTTTACAAGTTGAACAAACATCGAGACAAAAATTCTCAAACTTTTGAGCATTTCAATCTTAGGCTCCAGTGGCGACAAGACCACGATACTATGCTACAGCCGGCTCTCCCAACGTCCTCCTCCTTATAGAACACAAGGACAACAAAATCGCACCATCAACATTAAACGCCCTAACTGCTGCATCAAAATTGGCATCATCCGTCACAGCTCTGGTAGCTGGTCCAACTCCAGATGCTGTAGCTGCCACCGTATCAAATCTAGCCGGCATTTCCAAAGTCATTGTAGCCAAAGATGCTGCATATGATCACGGATTGCCCGAATTCTTTGCTCCATTGATTGTGGCTGCTTCACAAGCTGGTGGATTTACTCATATAGTGGCTGCTCATACCGCTTTTGGAAAGAATGTGCTGCCACGTGCTGCTGCCCTATTGGATGTATCTCAAGTATCGGATGTGGTGTCTGTCGAGGGACCTGATACATTTGTGAGGCCTATATACGCAGGTTGGTTGCCATATGTTGTGTAGGTTCGCTAGGCTGAATGGTGGAACTTTGGGCTCATGATGCTTATTCTGTATATAGGAAACGCTATGGCCAAAGTACGATCAAAGGACACCATCAAGATACTCACAGTTCGAAGCACAGCGTTCCCTCCTGCTGTAGCTGCTGGTGCTAACGCGTCTACTGAATCGGCCCCATCTGCTGAAAAGTCATGTAGGTCTATGATGTGACAGGTGTTCTGACACGCATGTGATGACACGCTGATCCATTACTCCTTTTTTTTAGCAACCACCACATGGATCAAAGAGGAATTATCAAAATCAGACCGGCCAGAATTGGGTGCTGCCAAGATTGTAATTGGTGGTGGACGAGGAATGAAGAATGGAGACAATTTCAAGATCTTGTATGCTTTGGCAGACAAGCTTGGAAATGCAGGTATGTATAAATTGTCGGATACTCAACAGAGCAAAAATCGACACTTCGTCATAACTATAACTTGTATTTAGCTGTGGGAGCATCCAGAGCGGCTGTTGATGCTGGATATGTCAGTAACGACCTACAAATCGGTCAAACTGGCAAGATCGTTGCTCCTGATCTTTATATTGCCGTCGGAATCTCTGGTGCTATTCAGCATCTCGCCGGTATGTCTTGAATTGCTGAAATCGCGTTTATGTTTGACTTGTCGCTAAACATGTCCACACGTCACTGTGCCCTTTTTTTTAGGCATGAAGGATTCCAAGACGATAGTAGCCATCAACAAGGATCCTGAAGCTCCCATTTTCCAGGTATCGGACTATGGTCTTGTTGAGGACTTGTTCAAGGCTGTAAGTATGGTGCATCTCAAGTTGAATTGGTCGTCAACCCTCATTCAGCCTTGATTACATTTTTGGCATGGGTTCTCATCATCACCTCCTTTCTTGAACTAGGTCCCTGAACTAACCAGCAAGGTGTAAACTGAATATTTTTTCCATATTTCCAATATATACACTCTTTCGAGTAATATGATAAGTATCGGTTGGAATCCGTGTTTGTTACTCATTTGACAACGTGGTGCTATAGAGTCAGAGTGATCATTATCAATTCACAAGTGTTGAACAACACCACTCGGTTTCCTATCACGGTTGCTCGCCAATGATGTCCTTTTTCCAATGCACAAAGTCTCTTTTTTCGGTTAGACAACAGTCTAATACAAGTGCTCGACCATGCTCTTTTTTGCTATTTTTAACCATGGTCATTTGTTAAGCTATTTACAAGGTGGCATTATACGTTCAAAGTGATAAGGATCAATTCACTAGTAGTCAGCAACACTATTCTGTTTCCTATCACTGTAGCTCCAATGATTTCCTTCTCTTCAGCACCCAAGCTAACATCAATAACGTTCTGGTCTCCCTTTTGCCCATCTGTTTTATGATATATGTATACCTGACGGCGTGATTCCACCACACTGATAAACCTGCAGTCGTCAGGATACACGATAAACCTCTTGAGTCTTTTCGAAGCAGCTACATATGCTAATGCAGGAAACAGTGCTACGTGCAAATACGAGGTGTTTGACATGTCAAACACCAAACCATCTACATCTCTCTTTAACAGCACAGTCTTTTCCGAGCACGACATCCACTCGTACCCTATACTCTCACATTTATGAGTGACACACTGTCCATCACGCCCAAACCTCACAATTGATACTCGGCTAGTCTCAAAATCCTCTGGTTCAGGAGCATCAAACTGGTTTGCGTATGGTGTTTGAGGCGGCAGTGTTTCCATTTCCGTTTCAGTCGTAAACTGGTCTAGACGTGCCAGCATCTCTTCTCGCTGCGATGGATCTAGTGACTCGGGTACACCGTCATCTTCTGTGCCTTTAAAGAGCTGAGGCCATCGAGATCCTGTGAATGTTCCTGATTTGGCAATGTTGAGTGTTATGCATGTGCTTGACTCCAGTGTCCAGATGGATTCGGATGGAAGTATGGTGTCAAAAAATGGTTTGTTGAGTATTACGTGGGCGTTTGGGTGTTTGGAGGATATGGTGACTCGTGATGGGGTGAAGTTACATGCTATTTGTGAGGCGGGGATGGGATTCGGGAGTGTTATGGTTACTACTAGTTCGTCTCCCGTTTGTGTCCATTCGTATTTTGTCGGTGCTTTGGCTATTACTAGTGGCTGTGGTTGTTCAGCTATTTGCTTCTTGACGGTTTTTGACTCTGATACTACGCTAAAAGGGATCTCTGACGCCACTGTAAATGCGTCACCACCATCCTCTAGATATACGAAATACGGCGGTGCATCTGACTGCACATTCATTACTGTTTTACAGATGCTCTGACCTCCTTCTATGCGCACATCAACTAACGAGAGCGTAAACAGAGGCCTTGGTTTGCCGTCCTGTAAACGATCTTTTGATGAAGTTGCTTTAGCAGGCTCTCGCACAGTATCTTCTATAGTCATCAGGACTACCACGAGGTGCTCATGTTGGCCCTTGAGCGGGCTGGCAGATGTACGAGCAGCCATGATTATTGGAGGCGATTTACCCGTCCATGGAATGGCAGATATTAGTGATGCTACTCCAGGAGCGGAATCTAGGCGCAACCATAGTATCTGGTTGGCACCATTACATACGATTAGATCGCTGGCTGATGCGAATGCGACTGATGGGTATTCGAGTTGGTCTTTGGGCGTGCTTGGCACTAGTAGCTGATACAGTTTATGAAGAGTAGCTCCATTCTAGAACAAGGACAAAAGCGTTGCGTGAGTTGGTGCATGGAATCTGACGATCGCCACAGTGAGCATAAAACCAACAATCCTATTCGTTTTGCAAACCTCGTCAATGACGCCGTGTTGCAGCGAATACGATTCGTCCATGTAAAAGACACCATTGCCAGTTGGATGCGTGAATAGGTGATTAAACCTTGCTCGAAATTGAAGCCGTTTGAGAGCTTGACCAGTTGATGGGACCTTGTCCAGTCCATAATCCATGGGTAGTGGATGGCGAGTGAGATTCGATATTCCAGACGTGTTTAAGACATAAGATTGAAAACTGCGTAAAGGTTTGTAAGGCAGATGCGTCAGTTCAATGAAACTTTGCAAGAATCCAAACATTTCACATTTCGACAAGTACTCTGGATTTAGTAATTCCGCGACAGGCTCCAGAGTAACAAGCTTGGTTGCCGGCACAAAGGAAGGCATTTCCGTGGTTTATTCTCGAGGTAGGTTAAGATCTAAGTCAAGTTAAACGATTGCATTTGTGTTGTTTGATCTCCGACGTAAAAAGCTCAAAGAATAACGCATATTACCTAATCAGGGAACTCGGATTCAAGGTTCCTATTACAGGCTGCAAGATAGCTGGACGAGCCTCTCTACTGACTCTACATTCAACGCTGCAAAATGACTGAAAATGTAAGCTTAGCGGCGCAAGGTGATAAAACACATTGATCAGAGACTCATTACGTGATTTGAATTTGTAGGAAACTCAAGCGTTCGTTAGTAAAGTCGACAGCCTGCTCGGAGATCCCCAACACTTGGATCAAGACACCTTGGTTCAATATCTAAAGCTCATTCATGATGAGTTGTGGCAATCCGATCAACCAACGGTACGCCATTACATCTTTACTTGTTCTCAAAACAGCATCTCAAACCATCCTTGTGTCTCTGCACAGGACATGCTAACAAATGCTGGATCGGAGATCTGTCATATAATCTTACCGCTGACTCTGCCCTCCAAGAGTCATTCGGAACACGTGGCACAGGAAGCCAATTCAATACTTGATTTGCTTGTAGCATACGCCAGTCCTCGTGAGCTATGTATCTTTATAGAATCCATGCTGCAAACTTTGGAATGGGAATCAGCTATGGATGAGGGGTTTGAGGCGGTTGGGTCTGTTGTAGACAGATTTGGACATAATATGCAAGTGTATTTAAGAGGTATGTTGGTGTTTGACGATTTAAAAACGAAATCGGTTAACGCTCGTCCAATGTACGTTTCCCCCCTCCTCTCAGTCTTTGAACGCTTGCAACCCAAGAAGCCATCAGCATTCTTGGATTTCGATGGATTTACCAGGATGCTCAAGTCATTGCCTGTTATATGGAAGCATGCTATGGTCGAGGAGGAATCCCAACGAGTTAGCAGGTATGTGCAAAAAGAGTCGAAACCTTCTGAGACGATTCGTTTAACCTTTACATCTCTCTCTCGTTTATAGCTCGTCTTACTTTACTCTATTCAAAAACTTACTGCATATTTCGGTGTCATTCTCCAGTTCTGTACGAACTTCTTTGGCTAACTGGGACAAGGCTAGTACACCATGATATTTTGATATCACCGAGTTGAAATTATACGGTAGTTTCTGTGTCATTTTTTGGTCTCATTCCTTGCTCTCCTGACAATGTGTAGAAAATGTCGTATGACATTCAGGAGAAATCAAAACAAGAAACTAGGCAAATGTCTCTGGGTCTGTCGATTGCCGAATACTCTATGAGCACTGTTGGTACTCTTGTAGAGACAGGATTAACGGATTCTGCTAAACAGCTTTTGGTGAGACGTGGGGTTTCGTCTATTCTCTCATCTTTTTTGACCCTGAACTGCCTTGTTATAGGACGAGCTCGCTACTATCGGATTGGATGCTAGTCTGTATATCAAGGAAGCTACAGATATAGAGTCAATGCTATGTCTGATTGGGTTGGCTCTGGATTACAAGTATCCGCTTGAGTCGTTTCTGCCTTCGGTAACGTCGCTGGAGTGGGTGCTGGATGAGTGCTTGACTAGCATTTGCTTGCAGCTCGATAGGTAGATGACGCAAAAAAACGTATCGAGTTAGAAATGCATTCTCTGTCTAACACTTTGTTGGGTTTATCAGGTTTCAGGAAGATCATTTTGGAATGGCTGGCAAAGCTGTACGCGTTCTCGAGTATCTCGCAGAACGTACGGACTTGAGAGACCAGTTCGAGGATGGAAGACCTGATGAGATCTACCTGAAAACATTCCAGGTCAGTATTCAGGACTTCTCGCAGCTTTTTTTTTGCTGATCGTGATTTCTTATCAATAGAATCTCTTGGTATTTGCTGCAACGATACCAGAGCCCGCATATCGGAATCTGGCGTATACGACCTTTAAAAAGTTTCTCCTAATATTGAACGAGTCAGCTAGATCCTACATCCTGTTAGCGTTACTGGAAAGCAGTCCCTTTGTTGGAGTACAGACTGCTATTCTAGCTGTTTTAAAGGATCAGGTACATCTAGCGTTAGCTGTGAAGCATGAACGTCAGGTACGGCCACAACCAAATTTGGTTTCCTTTAGGCTTGAGTCTCAGATTGATTTTCTCGCAGGAGCCATCACCATTTGGAAGCAGCATCTTTACAAACACATTCCTCGTCATCCTCCTGGATCCTCGAGAATCCATATACAGGAGTACTACGATGCCAGACAAGACTATATTCGATGTACGAGAAGTCTTTATGGAACGGCATAGCATGCTGATGCATACTATCAATCTGTATCTTTATCTGCTGTTGCGAGATACACCATATGAGAATATTGTAGGTTTGTTGTGGTGCTGAGTGTCGTGAACCAGTATCCCTTAGGTCTGATCTCCTTTTTTTGTGCAGATGGGTGTTTGGTCTGAAACCCACATCGAGTCTACATCTCGGACATTCTTGACTCCATTGCATCGGCATTGTGATGCCTTATTGGAACGTATCTCGGGCTCCACGACGCCTGAGGACGCAGGTCATACTCATGGAGAACATTCTGAGGTAAAGTTTAAAATTTGTCTTTTATTTGGAGGGGTTTGAGGTTGAGTTTGAATTCGTTGCTGTTAGGACATTCATACCCAGATCATGATGCTGCAGATGATGAGTTTTCAGATAAATCGGGTTTTTGACACAATTAGAGCTAGAGGACTGACGTGAATGCAACTTTTGTCTTGTACATAGTTTTTTCTTTCTTCGCATACAATGAGAGTGTAAGTTATGATAACGAATATTTCATGTCTGTTGTATTGTGTTGTGTTGTGTTGAGTTGTGTGTGGTCATGCTGGTTAATTTCCAACTACCCAACGTCTGAAACCCTCGAATCCAGCAAGATATATGAAATATATGTGATTATTAACTAGAAATCAATAAGTTACGAATGATGCTGATGAATGCATGCATGCATGTGTGTGTACAGTTAGAGACTGGCAAGAAACTGGTGAATGTCGCCAAATGTTGCAGATCGTGTCATTCGTGGTGGAGATGGGTACTAGAAGAATGTGTCATATCAGCATTTGGAATACAGTCCAAATATTCCTATGTGTCTTTGTTCATACTTGGAGCGCTGGTAGTCTTTGAATATGAAGGCCCAGGAGAGACGAGCGAATAATGTCCCAAGAGAAGACCCTGATTTGTAACCTGAAATAGACAAGGACGGCGTCAATGCAAAAAAAAGATACGTAAGCGAAACAGTTATCACGACTTACAAAGTCAGAAGGTGCCAATACTATAGAAAACGAATCGTCAGTGTTTGGACTCTGTCAACTCAAATCACCGTACGTTACTTGAATAGCTTTACCTGGTAAAATATGGTGTTCAGCCCTATAGGAACGTTCTAATTCAAGGAAAAATCAGATGATGAGTTTGGATTTCACGATGCGTATCTCAACACACACACACCTCTAGAATCAGGCCATCTAGAGCACTTGTTATCCTGAAACGGATACCAGCTAGAGAGAGTGGAAGACATTGAGTATATACGGCCAGACGACGGTATTTTTTGCGCCTTATGAACCACCCACCTGGCAAACGTCCCGGATCCTTAAATCTCAACATGATCGCAAACAACGGGAAGTGATTTATGATTGCGAGTGCGATATCACAGAATCCATGTAGTGAGATTACAGCCATTCGACTCTACAAGAAATGAAATTAACAAGATAAAGGTGATTGACCTCAAAAGCGTATCGCTCACGATGTAGAATAGCATATAATAAACAGCTACCGTTGGAAACAAGAAGATCAACACCGTGAAGAGAATCGTCCCAAGTAGTAACTGATCCAAGTCATATTCGGCAGCGTCTACACGTTTCCGGAGAGGATTTTGGCGTTGGCCTAACCCAAAAAAACCGTTTAGGAATCATCTTGAAGATCAACCAACATTGATCTAAATCTTCGTACTGACCTCTAAACAAGTTGAAAAGCGACATTATGGCGCTCACTTGCCACGAATGCAGTTTAGCTGCAACGAGATAGAACAGATACAGATGCAGCGTTGTCACATTGAGCAAGTCTGCAGCTAGTGAGACTATGAATGATGCGCCCAATGTTCCGGAAAGACCAGCATATCGGATGTATGTTGGGAGGTATGCTTCCAGAGGTTGTAGGCTACCTGAAAAGGTTCAGTAAAACATGCTTTAGTACTTGGATGTGATTTTTTGGCGAGAAGAAGCAAAACAAATACCACTCCAGAAGTCTATAAGCCATAGAAACAACTCTCCAAGAAACTTGGCCAGCTTGCTATTGAGCTTCAGCCCACCTGGCCAACTCATGAGCCATACGACCATGCTCTTGATTGTTTCGATCCCGTAAATCTATCAGAGCAAAAAATCTTTGAGCAAGATGTTGGATATTCGAAGCGAGAGCTATTACCTGTAGACACTTGATGAATGTTTCAGACAAGAAATCAGCATTGGCAATGACGAAAGCACCAAGTCCAATGCCGACAATCACGTCATTAGCAACCAGCCACACAGTATTGTAAAATCTGTAAATGAGATGATGTTTGCTTAAGATGGCCAAAAAACTGTCGTAAATGAAAATCACGAGGTCACGAACCCAATGTATTGAGCTTGTCCTTCAGGCTTCAACTTGCTTTCTCTATCCTTCCTACGCCATAAAAGATACTGCCATGGCCAGTATACCAGTTGGCGGATGCGAAGGTCTATTTGCTGACCTGGAACGAAAGTAGAAAAAGTTTTGAGATTTGCGAAAAACAGGACAGTAAAAGTTCAATATACCTGTGACAGATACATCTCTCCACGATTTCATGCCGAGCACACGAGTATTTAGAAGCAGCGTACAGGCTTCCAGTATCATGTATACCATAAGCACCAACCCAGAGATTGGGTACACCAGCAGCATATGCAGTGGATGCAACCGGCTTCCAATCCATGAACCCACTTTACTTAGGTTCTCAACAATCCTTTGGTATGGATACCACTCATTGAGACCCATATCGACTAGATGCCGTTCAACGTCTAGAGATGCGTTGATCTAAGTATATAAAGGTTGTCAACATTGAGTGGCTGCTACGCATACTTTTTTTGCCATTGCAACACAAACATACCTCAGCCAAAACACCATCCAAATGATCATCAATGAACAGTTCTTGCCTATCTTCAAACATGCGTGTTGACCGCCTATTTAAATCCCTTTGCCTTGTAGAAGCCGGCGAAGCGTGTTGCCGTATCTGAGGATCCAGAGTTAACGGCTGCAGAGACAGGTACTGCAGCGCTCTACTATTTGGCTGTTGATAGTAGATTACCGAGACACGGTGGAGCATGTGTTGGGGTAGTTGGATTCTGTGGGAGATTGGACGATTAGCAAAAAAGGGACGCGAATCTGAATTGCATGTCGACGTTCATTACCGACATGTACTGCTATTCAATCCGACATGGATATCTCGTCCGTCTTGTTCCATAGCTATAGATATCAATGAATATATCAGGCTTTTTGAATCAAAGGAGCAAGATTCCCTCAAACGCAATGGCAAATTACATGTTTCACTGACTCCAGCAACTAGCTTCCATTCACCTACGATATCCACATGATACAATTTATGTAATTTATCCCTTGTAGCAGTATCCTTATCCTAATTTGTAAACGTGGTAGTTAGCTCAAAGGTCGAATAGATCCAACTTTCATGATGAATTTCAAATGTCTTTCAATTTACCAGGAATGGAGCCAATGCAGACACGCAAGTAATTCTCTCATTAATTATACGTCCAATTAGATGTCCACTGTCCACATTTTTCGGTGTTCTTGTTCGTGGTGAAGATGGCCAAAATAGAAGACCATTGGAATTCGAGTAATCGGTCGCTATAGACATGGATGGCCAGGCTAGTTGCCACTACGGAATGGTGTCCTATATGCTATGGAAGGCAGCCATGATATTACGACTACGCTTTGCTATTGCTTGCTGCGTAAGTTTTTCGTTGCGTGTAGTGAAGTAGAAAGCTATTGAATATTGAAAGGCTCGGAAGACGATTGGAAGAGGAAGGACGACGTCATATCTAAAGTGTTAATTTTACTTATTGGATAACGTCTTCATCACGCCATGTCTGGTATATCAGATTCCCCTCTTGACGACAAACATTTGACGTATTTTGACCACCATTAATCGCATGTGTTTTAGATATCGAAGAGTTCGCGGAGGAAATCGATTACCTCCTAGACGCTATATCAAAGGCTTTGACAACCGAAGTCTCGAAATTACGCGGTGTAGAGCGACTGGACGTGAGTATCTTCCCAGATCAGATCAACATATTATCCATACTCATTGCCTTTTATATATCTCTAGAAATGCTCCAATCTTAAGAATCGATTGACCAGAGCACGTCAAGCCCACCGCTCGATTCTTATTGAGATTCGAGACCTGCCTGCCGAATCAGCAGCGAAATGGAATGAGAGGGCTACTGAATACGGGACAAAAATGACGAAACTGCAGCAGGATATCGATTGGGCCGAAAAGGCGACTGATTCAGAGTCGATTCCTAAACCGAAAAGTAATAGCTTGCAGCTAGTCGTCGTTTTTTTTTCTCTCGAGCTGGGCTAAAGTCATTCGTTTTCGCAACAGATGTGGATCAAATGACTGCGAAGGAAGTTACGACCCAGGCTCTTGCAACACAAGAAGAGTCGCTTGCTGCTACAAGCCGTACCAAGGCTATTGTTGAGCAGACTATTCAGGTCAGACCGACAACATTCGATACCGGCTTATACGACATTGCGAGAGGTTTCTTATATCAATATCCTGTATAGATGGGAGGCAACATCACCGAAGAGCTCAAGAAGCAGACTGAGCAGATTGAAAACATTGATGCTGACGTGGATCAAGTCGAGAACAATCTCAAGAGGGCTGACAAGCAATTACGTGTTCTGATTCGGTACGAGATTAAAGAGAACGTTGCCTTGTTGCAATACTGGGGCTTACAATCACGATTTACTCTACAGACGGATGGCTACCGACAAGATCTTCCTACTAATGATCTTGCTGGTCGTAGTTGGAATCCTACTGGCTATTGCATCGGTCGTGCTGAAAAAGTATACTGGTATTGGTAAGTATTGTCCAGGTTTTGGTTATCGTTAGGTCCAATTCTCAAGCTTTTTCCCTACTGTGCAGGTTCGGGTGCCTCAGCAGCAGCATCTCCAACGGCATAAACATTTTCTAATTTATTTTGGGTATTTGAAACACGTTAATATACAAGATCTCATTGCATAAAACGCGTAGAGTATGGAGATCATGTGTTTCAGAATGGTTTCATAATAAGGTAGCGCTATTGATTCAGTCAAGTTTCTGTTTACCACCACTTTCAGGGCGTTGCGATATCACACGTGAATAAAACATTGCCTCGACTTGTACGTTGTTGCTCATTGGCTCATTCCTCTCGTCACCATTCACCAACAAAACAAAACCACCACACACCCAACCACTCACATAATTATAACGCAGAAACCAGACAAGGATGCCATCAACCAGAAAGGGAAAAGCAGCAGCAGTCAAGGAACCATCGCCCAGTCCCAGTAATGGCACTAAGAAGTCGCCCAAGAAGACCCGCGAGTCTGAAGACTATAAAGACACCCTTACAAAAGTACATTCTCAAATCAACGATCTGGGCGCCGATGGAGTCAAAAAGGTCGTCAGCCGTCACGTCCTTGGGGTCTCTGGGGGCCGGATCACGAAAAGGGGCAAAGTCAATGTCAGAAAGAATGTAGTCCGTGAATTACAGGTACATGAAATGTTTTGGATTTAATATTGGTGAACGTGTTTCGGGTAGATCCATGATAGATACTAACAGTTCCATCCTCAATTCATTTTCTTACTATATTATTCTACGGGATTCTACTCTTTATTTTCCCTCTACACCCACCCTACTCGTTGTATCAATAATCTCAATAATGTCCGTTGCATCTTGCACCTTACCCACCAAACGAAAACCCAACATCCCAACATACAACAAACCCATTCCATAAATACAGGCCTTGACACCATCCGACCCATCCGAAGCAAAATCAAAAGCAGCAACTGCAGCCGCCCGAGTCTCAATCACGGCCCAAATCGCTAAACGAGGTGTACACGCCGAACTGGCCAAAGTAGCAGGTGGTAACCAGCCTATCTCTCGAATCGCTCATATGGACGTCCGTCATGGTCTGCCAGTAAACCAGGCATCGTCATCAGTACAACGTGCTGGGCTCGTTCCCCGTAAAGAAGTAGATGACAAGTTAAAGAAGGCCCTTGTATCTGAGTTGGGTCGTATTGCTGGTGATGCGCCGGTTCCGTCTGTTGCTGCGGCCAAGGTTGGCATGTCGTATGCAAAGACGGCTGTTAATGTAAGTTGAGAGGGTGAAGACAACAGGTATATTGAAAAGCTTACATGGTGGTTGATAACACATTTCGTCTCTTATTAGGCTCAACTTGTCAAGCGAGCTGTCGTCCACGAGATTGAAAAGAGGGGTGCTCAATAAGCTGCGTGAGTTGGAAGAATCATCCTTGGCCAGTATGCTATGATCTCCTACCGGCTTACATATCTAACCCAATCGCATCACTCATAGAATTAGAACAAGGATTCTTTTTTATTAACGAACGATGTGTGGTTTGGAATATATGACTCGTTGTGCTTGCTCTCTTTTGTTGCTTATGCTTATCTGTAATAGTATTTTGTGAAAGAACCAATTTTATCAACTGGCAAAAAAGTAGTCTCTTTTTCAACCCAAACATGAAGTCAATTTCAGATCTGGACGTTTTTTGGGGTTTCATGAGGTAAAGCAGTTTCGTATAGTGACTTCCCTCTAAGTTTCATGTAGTGACCCTCCAAAACTACAACCAAATGCCAACAGCGCAATAAAGCATTCCCTGACGTAGAATCAAATGCAGCTTTCATATTTGGATCAAAAGAGCAAACTTTTATATACAAAGATGCAAACATCTAAAAAATCACATCTTCATCCTTTTCATATTCATTCAGGATGTTGGGAGTCTCTGCGGCAGCTTCCTTGGAAGAGAATCCGGAATCTCCAGCAGCTAATTACAAGGATACAATATTAGCATAATATCATTTTGTATGCAAGACCTTTCAGAAACTCACCTTGCCGAGCTTCACGTTCAGCATCTTCACCCTCCTTGACCTTCTTCTTCTTGTTTTGTACCTTCTTCAACCTATCAGAAAGGCATCCTGTTGGTTACCATACGACTCGACAACACCGAAAAAAAGGTGCCTCGTAATCAACAAATGTACTGACCTAAAGAACTCTTCCCGATCCATCTCATCAAGTTCAGATATAATATACTTTATCGTGTTTTCAATCTTGGGTATAATTACATGCTCAATGGCATTCACCCTTCGATTGGTAATCTTGATGACCTCGTCCAAGATTACAAAGGCTGTTTGTAAGGATGCTAGTTCGACTAGCACTTCGACGGCTTTTTGGTATGTTTCCTTGCATTTTTGGACTTGTTGGCCTCCTCGGCCAAGACCGGTCAGTTCGAAGGCTAAATGGGTGGTGTGGCGGGGATTCGTGAGTTGGAGGTTTACATCCATGAGCAAAAAGACACACGTGGAGGGTGGAAGCATATACAGCATAGTTATGTAATACGTACCACTTTGACCATCAACAAACATCTCAAACGCAGGTAATTGTACACCAGACACGTTCTCAGTTTTGGAACGGACTTTGGTTTGTGCTTGTTTGACATTCTCACGAACCATATATCTAATAATTCATGGACGGAATGCGTATATGGGTTAGGTTGTATTGACAATCAGAGTGTTTGAATCAGAGTATACACATACCCAACATCATTTCCAGCCGTAAACATGACTTCAGCATATGAGAAAGCAGCGATTTGCATGACTTTTCCCATCTTTCGTTTAGCCTGTTCATTGTAGGTATTGAAATAGATAATTTAGATAAGGAAATCCATGGTAATCAGCCGCAATCCATAACGAGTACCTCGTCAATCTTCTTGACAATCTCTCTGAACCTTCTCGTCAAGGCCTCAGCCTTTCTCTTGAGCAGCGAATGACCTGTTTGAGCTCCTTTTAGACGAGACTTCATACCTGTCAATGCCCTAAACGATTATCAAATAATAGAGAGTGAGGTCTGGTTGAGTTTGAATGTGATATGTCCCACAGAGAAGATAAGCAGAGAATAAATGCACGTACATTCTCGTAGGAAATATGTTCAATCGTGCAGCGGACATGATTGTTTAATGAATCCTGTCCACACTTTCTTATCCAGCAAGAGACTAGAATGAGATTGGTTGCGTTAATCAGGCAAGTTAGCTCCTTGAGATTATGGAAGCGGTCAAGTAATGGGCATGTAGCTTACAATACTTTATCTAGGTAGTGGTGGCAAGGACTCCTTCTTCAGCTTGCTACACGCTGTTGCTAATGGTCATGAAATTGTTGCATTGGCAAATCTGCTACCAAAGAGTACAACTGGTACGTAAACTCGTGATTTTAGCTCAAAATGCTCTTTATTGATGTAATTGGACGCGTCCAGTTATGTTCAATATCGTGTTTATCTTTGTAAACATTCGACATCTCAAGCTCACTTCTGTTTTCCTCGATCATCAGATGACGACGAACTGGACTCGTACATGTTCCAGACTGTAGGACATGATATCATTCCTCTCTACGCGGAATGCATGTCGCTGCCTCTCTTCCGACGAGAAATACAAGGAGCTTCCATGTCAACTGGATCGGAATACACACCAAAGGATGGTGATGAGGTCGAAGACCTGTATCAATTACTGCATCAAGTCAAGCTCGAACTGAATGTGGATGGTGTCACGTCTGGTGCTATACTGAGCAATTATCAGAGAGTGAGGGTTGAAGGAGTGTAAGTCTCTGACATGGCAGTTGCCAAATAAAAGCCGAAGTGACAGGATTGTCATCCTGTTTAGATGCTCAAGACTGGACCTCACTTCATATGCGTACTTGTGGAGGCGTGATCAACAGGAGCTGCTTGGTGATATGGTTGCCGCTGGGATGGAGTGTGTTTTGGTCAAAGTTGCTGCTATGGGTAACGTCCAAAGGACAACTTTAGGCTTTTTTGTCCTCTAAGTTTATGGAAAAGTATCTAATCGATTTCAATCGTTATCGCTTTAAGGCTTGGATACCCGGCATCTAGGCAAGTCGCTACGGGAACTACAGAGCCATTTTGTGAATATGGTGAGCACTCAAAAAGCCAGTCCGATTCCTGGTCAATCGATTGCTCGAAATCATGGACTCATCTCTTCCACAATGTAGCACGCTCGTTATGACATGCACATATGTGGAGAAGGTGGTGAATACGAAACCATTACTCTTGACATGCCGCTCTTTTCGAAACGGATTGTGCTGTAAGCTTCGAGGCCCTTTCCCAATAACGATTTGGTTGTATTGACTTTTTTCGCACTTCACGATAGAGATGAGACAGCTGTGGTTATACACTCTGATGACGCATTTGCTCCTGTCGCGTACCTGAAATGCAAACGGGCACATGTTGAGGAGAAGCAGACGTTTGGGCTTACGAGTGAGCTTAGGGAGCAGATACTTAATGCAGCGCTTTCAGTACAGGCTGTAGATGTTAGACATAATGAGGCTGATGCAGAGGTAAAGCTGATGCCCAGTCCGGGAGTTCGCTTCTTTTTGCTCACCCCACTCTCATATCCTTAGCCACCTAGTAATACATCATATATAACCATCCCCGTCACACCAACAGTAAATTCGATACACCCATATCTTGCAATCGGCCAAGTGACACCTTCTTCCGAGACGGGGACAATAGACGACCAAGTGGACGATGTGATGTCGACCGTCACCACTCTGCTCAGCAAAGACGATTTGACCTTCCAGCATGTCGTGTTGATGCACGTGTTTGTGAAGGATTTGAGTGTGTTTGCACGTATGAATGCTGTGTATAAAAAGTACTTTGGGATTAACCCGTCTCCAAGGTATATCCCGACTCCAACATATGTTTTTTTGGTCCTGGCTAAAACGCAATCATTTCTAGAGTAACGGTTCAAGGCATCTTGGCCGACGGTAAATCAATCCAGATCGATTGTCTCGCTGTCACCAAGCTGGAGCACCGAGATAGTATGCATGTGCAAAGTATCTCGTACTGGGCACCTGCGAATGTGGGGTAAGTGTCAGGTTCTGGCCATGTAGGCGCAACGTCTGTCATCGCTTTTTTGCTCATGCTTCAAGCGTTGCGTCTTTTTCGTAGACCATATAGCCAAGCTACACAAATAGACGACACCATTTACATCGCCGGCCAAATTGGTTTAACGCCTCATACTATGACACTACCGGCATCGCTCCATCAAGAATGTCTTCAAGTAGTCCAGAATCTGAAATCAGTGGTTAGTGCCATGAACTCGTCGCTAGAAAAAGATGTAGTATGGCGTGTGGTATACGTTACGAAGTTCGAGTATATCACGTCTATTAAACCATTAATGGAGAATGAAGAGGTGCCTACTTGCTATTTGGTGGTAGATGTATTGCCACGAGATTGTCGTGTCGAGATACAGGCCATTTGTCAGAAGCCGTATGTTCGAGAGGATGAGGACGAAGAAGACAGTAGTGTTGTTATGAATGCTTATTCAGGTAAGATTGAATTTTCATCCAAGATTAAGAAAATGATTGGAACCGAAACTACACTTTCGTAGACGAAACCATTAAAGGACACGGATGCACACTAACTATCTCAGTAAAGCAATGTGGTAAAGTAGTGGTCGCTTTTGGATTTATTCGAGGTATGTGTTCAGATACATACCAAGTCTGTAAAGCTCTAAAAATTCAAATTTGAACTAGATGGTGATGGTGGTGAGCGCGTCTCTGAGCTCTTGTCAACACTGGACGCCAAACTCCAACATGCTAATGGAAGGCCGATATTCTCTCGAGTATTTTGTAAGCCTGATATTATGAGTGCGGTGTGTCAAGCTTGTCAAGCAGCTTCATCAGGTGGTGGCAGTGTTTCAGTGGTTGGAGTACAAGAAGTAGCTGATCAAAAGGGAATACGTGCTGAGGTCTGCATTTGCGTATACGGCCGTGTCTTGTAACATTCCTCATACTCTCTCATTTTGCTGGAAGTTGGTTCGTAATTTATTGTTGAAAAATACATGTTTCGTGGTAGGGCACGACGATGCTTGTGAATGGACGCGTCGATAAGGAGAAGATCCTTTCAGGAGCATGATAGGCATAATTAGGTCTAAGATTCAATCGAATCCCTGTTTAAAAATACCCGACTATTTTTAAGATTCATGCGAACGCGGTGCCAGATCAAACATTTCTCTCTTTCCTCCCTGTTACCACACTCGATAAACAACAAGAACAGCTCGGAACTAGAGTACGAATCTTATATTCCTGTTAATTTACATCGTAAGTCATCATTGCAATGCCTGATACTGCCTGCATCGACCTTGTTTCTATTCCTTTCATGCTCTTGTTTTCCACCCAAAACAAGTTATTTCGCATTTGAATTCTGACTGCAACCGTTCTGTTATAGATAGACTTCTAAAATGAGAGAAATTGTACATCTTCAAACTGGAGTACGTATTATATTTATCGTTCTTGTTATCCTGCCGTTGTTCTTCTTGTTTTCGCTTGATCAACATCTCACACGTTTTTATCATTTTCTGAAGCAATGTGGTAACCAGGTAAAAACTGATATAATAAATGGATAAAGGAATTTAATACTAACTTTTATTATCATACGTAATGGTAAAAGATTGGTGCCAAGTTCTGGTAAGCTTCTGCTTCTGTATTTTATAAGCGCGTTTCAGTTGGGGAGGTTGAAAACGGTGGAATGACGACGGAGGGAGACCATCAAATGGGATTATTGCATCATTATTCCATGCTATGTACTGATACACATGGAATGGGATTGAATGAACATCGTATTCGGTGTCGGGAATGGGGTGGTTGGTTGGCTCGTTAATGCCGTGCAAAGTCGCATGCACAAAAAAATGGGAGCGATATGCTAAACACAATTTCAAACTCGTCCATAGGGAAGTGATCTCAGACGAACACGGTATTGACCCCACTGGTACATACCACGGAGACTCTGATCTCCAATTGGAACGGTACGTTACTATCAACATGGCAAGTTTTCGCATAAGCGCACCAAAAAAATCTCATTAACGGCCATAATCATTTGATAGTATCAACGTCTACTACAACGAAGCTACTGGTGGCAAATATGTCCCACGTGCTGTCCTTGTAGATTTGGAACCCGGTACCATGGACTCGGTCCGTGCAGGTCCATTCGGTCAACTCTTCCGTCCAGACAACTTTGTGTTTGGTCAATCCGGTGCTGGTAACAACTGGGCTAAAGGTCACTACACTGAAGGTGCTGAATTGGTCGACTCTGTATTGGATGTTGTCCGAAAGGAAGCCGAATCTTGTGATTGCCTACAAGGTTTCCAGATTACACACTCCCTTGGAGGTAAGTTTGTTGTGAGAACGTTGGCTATATTAGTTGTGTCAGCGAATAGATGTGTGAATAATGTCGGAGTACAATCTACTTCTCTTTACTGGCTGGTGCCTTTTTTTTGCACCGAACCTTCAATCTCTTTGAATCTCACCCAATATCTACTTCAAAATTAGGTGGTACTGGAGCTGGTATGGGTACCCTCTTGATCTCCAAGATCCGTGAAGAGTACCCAGACCGAATGATGTGTACCTTCTCCGTCGTCCCATCGCCCAAGGTGTCTGACACCGTAGTAGAACCATACAATGCCACTCTATCCGTACATCAATTGGTAGAAAACTCTGACGAGACCTTCTGTATTGATAACGAAGCCTTGTACGATATCTGTTTCCGAACCCTCAAACTCACCACCCCAACTTATGGTGACTTGAACCACTTGGTCTCCGCCGTTATGTCTGGTATTACCACTTGTTTACGATTCCCAGGTCAATTGAGTAAGTATGCGCAGATCCGTGGTGGTTACTTTTGGTTGCTTTGTTGCGAATGACCTCGTTGTTAATCATGACTTTTTTTCCCCAATTTAGACGCTGATCTTCGAAAATTGGCTGTAAACATGGTGCCATTCCCTCGTCTCCACTTCTTCATGGTCGGTTTTGCTCCATTGACATCTAGAGGATCTCAACAATACCGAGCCCTGACTGTCCCAGAACTCACCCAACAAATGTTTGACGCCAAAAACATGATGGCTGCTTCTGACCCACGTCACGGACGATACTTGACCGTAGCTGCCATGTTTAGAGGTCGTATGTCTATGAAGGAAGTTGACGAACAAATGCTCAACGTCCAAAATAAGAACTCTTCTTACTTTGTTGAATGGATTCCAAACAATGTCAAGACTGCCGTTTGTGACATTCCACCAAAGGGATTGAAGATGTCTGTTACTTTCATTGGTAACTCGACCGCCATCCAGGAACTCTTTAAACGTATCTCGGATCAATTCACTGCCATGTTCCGTCGTAAGGCTTTCTTGCATTGGTACACTGGTGAGGGTATGGATGAAATGGAATTCACTGAAGCTGAATCCAACATGAATGGTACGTTGTGCACTCTGAAAGTGGTGATTTTTTGGGGCACGATATTAAGACGCCAACATATACTTACCAAACCCCCCAATAGACTTGGTCTCTGAATACCAGCAGTATCAAGACGCCACCGCTGAAGGTTCGTGGGATCCGTTCCTTGTAGTCGTTCTTTCAAAAATGCTAATTTGTCTCTTTTTTGTTTTTGTAGAAGGTTCGCAGTCCCTCCACATCTGTTTCTAATTTGTGTTTATCGATCTATTCTAATCACATTCTTTAATTTACGTAGAAGGCGAATTCGAAGAAGGCGAAGGTGAAGCCGCTGAAGGCGAAGTGAGTACCAGCTGAAATTCATCGTTGTGGTCGTTAAGTCTTCAAAATCTTTCCTGACTGGATCTGACAAACAACATTTTCTTCAAATTCTTTAGGCCGCATAAATATAGTTGTAGGACCAGATATGTAGATCATGTCTATATTCAATGTCTCTAAAATACATTACAGCTGATAAATTAAAAAATGCAATCGTTCTGGGCGTCCCTTCGTTTGAGAGCAGACGAGGCAACAAAAATGGATGTAAGCGACCCTCCCATCGAAGGTCCTGAAATCAGGAAATGGACCGAATCCGCAATCCCAACTACCACGAGGAACGAAACGGTGGAGTGGTAAGGACTCATCATCAGGTTTTCGACGTGTTCGGTGTTTTTCGAAACAAGCGTGATTCTGATGGCTGTTTTATATGCGATCGGTTTACTTTTTTTAATACATTATATTTGCCGTACATGAATCTTGAATTGAACTCTTTCAACCTGGGAAAACAGCCCTCTTTAACCGCCAGTTTGGGTTGTGATGAATCACACTTGCCTTGTCAGCGCAGCAGGTTTCGCCTACCAATTTTTCTTTGTTGCCCAACTCACAAACCTGCAAATCACTACCAATAACGTGTTCCCTTCTATAGCATCTAGTATCACCGTTCCCCACTACTAGAATCTCACGTTTTCTTAGTGATTTACCATCAGGTATTAACACGAGCAAGGGGTTTCCACAGCAGAGAGACAAAGGGCATTTGGGCGCTTGAAGATTGCAAATTTTCCCATTGTGTTTCTAATATCTCATTGTTAAAATTTGGTTGGTTATTTAGCAAGACAATGGCTCCTTACAGACTGGATCAACTATTGGCTAAATATGAATTGGGAGAGACGTTGGGAACGTATGTGTGCATTTTTGAGTTGCTTTTGATATTCAATTCGTTACTATGGGAGGCTTCTCAAGTCAGTTTGAGTCACAACCATCTACATCAAACACGTTGTTGATTGTGATTCACCCAAACACGAAAAGACGCAAACGTAACCCCCATTTGCTTAATACTTACAAAACTATTTCTTCTTTCTATAGTGGCGCGTTCTCAGAAGTGAAAACTGCAATTGAACGCTCGACCAAAAACCGTTTCGCAATCAAAATCATTGACAAGGCGAAATGTAAAGGCAAAGAATCCATGATTGAAACTGAAGTCAACATTCTCAAACGTGTTCGACATGATAATATCATTCAGTTGTATGAGATGTATGAGATTGATTCCAAGATTTATCTGGTTATGGAACTGTAAGTATCGTTGTTTATATTTTGCAGCATTTGGTTTTTTTGCTGTTGATTTGGAATACTTGAAGAGCAATGATATGACGGAATCTGATACCTTATTTGTTTTTCAGGGTCACTGGTGGTGAATTGTTCGACGACATTGTGTCGCGTGGGAAATACACTGAGGGTGATGCTGCCAAGATTGTATTCAAGATTTTGTTGGCTACCGACTACTTGCATTCGTTGGGGATTGCGCATCGTGATTTGAAGGTGCTCATTCTCACTTGATTCGCAGGATGTGTTCAGTTTTTTTGCTCATATACTCTCTTTGATTTGCAGCCTGAAAATCTGTTACTATCAGACAAGAGCAAGAATGCCAAGATTATGATTAGTGATTTCGGATTGTCCAAGATTTTTAATGATGATGAGTTGATGAGGACTGCGTGTGGGACTCCTGGTTATGTTGGTACGAGTACATTATGAAAGAGTTTCCCAATGCTTTTCGCAGCATCTCAAATCTTTGTGTTTCGTATTCATTAGCCCCAGAAGTACTGAAACGACAAGGATACAGCAAGGAGATTGACTTGTGGTCTCTTGGTGTCATTACTTACATCCTGTAAATTATGATGCAAGTACTGCCTTTTTTTTTCCTCAAAAGCGCCAACATTCCTCTTCTTCACAATAGCTTATCCGGCTACCCACCATTCTACGACCAAAACAATGTCGAACTGTTTAAGCAAATCATGGCCGGAAAATACGAATTCGATCGTCCATGGTGGGACAATGTTTCAGACTCTGCCAAGGATTTCATTCGTCATTTGCTTGTACTGGACCCCAAATCTCGATACACTGCTAAACAAGCACTCGCGCATCCATTCATTGTGGACAATTGTGGAACTGCAGAGCAGTATGAGGCTGCTGCTGCTACGCGACCTGTTGCAGGACCGCATGGCACACCGCCAAAAAACAATAGTCATAGTACATGGAAAGATGATGTTGACATGGCTGATGCTGAAATGCAGCATGCAGAGCAAGCTAATTTGGCACCTAATGTGCAGTCTAATTTGAATCGGGTTTATTCAAAGCCTTCTATGAAGGTAGTTGTTTCATACATTTGACTTTCACTTGAAAAGATTGATTACTGACATGTCTTTTTATTATAGAATGTAAACGAAGTAACAGGTAAGAAGAAGAAAACACTCGTTGATGACCATCGTTTGTTGAGACGATTTTCGTTTTCGCAGAAGGACGCCCACTGAGTGAAAAGCGACACTCTATAGATGATTCTGGATACGTAAACTCTCGTGAATCTGTTTCTCCCCAACCACAGTCACCTCCTCAACAACCTCAACAGCCATACCAACAACCACAGCAGCAAAGTCACCAGCAAACACAACAGCAGCAACATCACCAGCAACAACAGCACCAGCAGTATTCTTCTCAGTCTGGTGAGTTGCTTGAAACTTGACGGGTGATAGTTAAATCAGTTGGAACTAATCGATTCCCAAGAAGTAGGAGGAACGAAAACAGGAATGTGGACTCGTTTGTTTGCCAGAAAGTGAAAAGTCAACAGTGTCAGTCTAGACAAACTCTCGTTTAAAACCCACAAAACCAAAAAAAAATCCAAGTTTCAGTTAGTTTAAGTCCTTGTCTGAGTGCGGGACTTTTTGACATTAGCCACACCAAATGGAAAAGAAAAAGACCTTTTTTAGAGTATACATTCTTGTTCTTTTTTAACTAGTTCTAAATACACAATACCAGATTTGATACCCATAGCTCTGAGCAGGCTTTTCTGTTTGAAAAGGTTGCGAGTTGGTTGATAGTTTCACATCGTTGGGAGCTGTCTAAGAAGCAATTTAATTCTGCATGTAGTTGACATGTCAACCCTGTTGTCGGGTAGTTGAACAGCGTTCAATGTTCAGTTCAGTGAGTGCATCAGCTGGACGCAAAGTCACATTGATCCATCAATACGTCGATCCGTCTCAAACCAACCAAAAAATAAGAATTTGTACCTCAATATCTGGGTGCGAGGGCGTTTCAGACTGCCTCGTAGACCAGCCTCTTGTCATTCTCAGAAAGTGCGTGCTGTGTGGTTTCTTGACGAATTTCGTTGACATTTCATGTCGTGAAATCTCAAGTAACCTCGACCTTCAGATATCAAAGATGTACTGTGAAGCTATTTATTACGCCTACTTCCTGTTGTCGGTCTGAGGAAACTGTAAGGTTTTGTGCAGTTGTTGCAATGGCTGTCGCCGGTGGAGTGGAGTTTGAGGAAGACAGCAGTGACAAAATTGATGATAGCTTTTGTACACGAGCTCCATTTTGAAATACTCGCGTAAATGAATTGCAGAGTAACGCGAATTCACTTGACCTAACTGCTTCTGCCACTCCATCAAACTCTACGAATGAAACACTTTGCAACTGACAGGCAAGGAAATGCACCTTCTTCTGTGGCTATCGGGAGGTATATAGTACGTACAGACACTTCCAGTGTACATCGCAGTATGCCCCCTCGCTCCTTGCACATAATTCACACTCTTTCAACAAACGCCAGGTTGGTCAACAACTGTTTCGGACAAGACCGACGATAGGACTCGAGAAACATCGAGGTCTGTATACATCACATCGTGAGCTATCTCATCCTTGTCTTGATCTGTTGAAATGATGTCTACATCTATTGAAGGTTGACATCACATCTTCTTACTTGTTCCCCCGGCAACCTCAGCAGACCACGATACCCGCAGGACCTGGACAACATATGAAGGAATCAAGTGAATAGGGCCAATATAGTCCATGTCGGTGTACGATTTCGTATGTAACGTGCTGTTGTGGCGAATTGATCCCAAACAATTTCTTTACACAGTAAAAGGTTCTCTCCAAAGACGTTCAAGTGCATCACCAACTCCGCGCTCTGCTGATGCGGTTTCTTCCGAGATTCTCAAGTGTAACAGCAACTCCTCTATCGCTCTTCTATTCTAAACGGATCTCTTTAAGGGATGCCCATGTGCAACGCCAACTCGCGTACGCACAAGATCAATGTCAGGCACTTTCAGACGAGTCGAGGGAGAAATGGATGGTATTCATTCTGTGCTTGATGAGCGGTGGTGTGTTAAGGGAATTGAATTGCAATTCCAAACTGTCAACATCACGATTATCCGCGTTATTAATATCATTGGTATTCGGTTATCTGGAGACATGTCTTTTGTATTGAGTTGGGAGTAGAATGTTGCTCATGATTCACGCAAATATGTGCGAGACCTCCAGACTGCAAGTGAGTACATTGTCTGAATTCGACCTTGGATTTTCATTGAAGTGGCGTAATTTCTCACTTAGTTTAGTATCGGCACCCCTCTGCTTCCTTGATAACAACTCAACAATCGCAACAATCGCTTCACGCAAGTTTCTTGACAAGTAGAAAGAAGTGATACGAAAGAAAGGCTCAATAAGACGCGAATTTGGTACTTATCGCTCGGATTTAAAGTAGGAGAGCTCAAAGCGGAGTCGTGGTAAGTCGTGCCTTCTCATTTCATGCTCGCGTCGTTTTCTTAACTGTGCTATTTTGATCTAATACAGGTATGACACAGTGCGGCGGGAAAACGCATTTTAAGCTCAGATTTAAGCTGCCACTGCTGAACATGAAAAGATTGTTGAAGGACTAGAGGAATGCGGCCTCAACAACTTGAAAAAACAGGGAGACTGATTTGCTTTGTTAGAGGAATATGTCGGAAAAGCTACGGAAAATCTTGGCATGAACCTGCTACTCCTGCTCAAACAGGTGGTAATATATCATCTTGAAAAGCTAGTTTTGGTCATCGCGTGCCAGAGTGGAGCAAGCAGCTTGTCGCAGACTCTTTCGTCGCAGTCAAACTTGCTCAAGCTACACTTAAAGGAGTTTCTGCTTGTCTGAATTCGTGAGCCTCGCTGTATTGGCTGAACATGGAGGTGGGTAGCAATGACATCGCAGTCGATTCGCCTGTACTTGAATGTTGTTCAATATACGTGATTTCAAAGATCAAAAGATCAGTTATATAATTGCCTAGACGCGATACGCAACCGAAGCGAAGCATATTCGTACTTGGTGCATGTCAAAAAAAGTTCCGACACAACGAGACTTCATTCCAACCAAGAATCTCGACGCTGAATTTGAGCCTCTAGAAGCTAAGGTATTTTTAGCGATTGACGACCTGCATCGCGTATAGATTATAGTTATTCATCAGGTGAGTCTCGCTAAACTGGTCTGATCTTGAATTCGCATTGCTCTCTGCTGGGTTGCCAAAGTCAAGAGATTAGTCGTCAAAGTAGAGACAAGAGTAGATTAGAGCGCACTCTATACTCTTATTATCACGATTACGCTGTAGTGTATAGAGTGACTTCCAGCTCTTCATCACTGTGATCAGAATCAGGTACTAAATTTGGAGCGACTCCCTAAATGGATCATCAAACGTGGGGGAGACTGAAAATCAAGGAGGCATCAAATGCATTCGATGCATGTCTATATAGGAGATATCCTCCATTGATCAATTTCCGGACTCTGAATGAACAAATGCAACAGACATCTGATTCTCCCTCCCTTTTAGACACTGATATCAAAAAGGGTCGAATCCAAGTTTACCTATATATAAATCCGAGTTTAGAAGAATATTGGTGAGTGTGATGATATTTTGCCATTACTCTCTTGATTTGTCTTTAGCGGTGGTTCAATTACAATGTCACACTTATTGGGTCGACACGTGTGTTGGAGTAATCCATGAAGACCCACACCAAAGTCAAGGAGTAGTCTTGATATATGCATGAAATGAATATATCGAGTTACGTGAAGGCTTTCTAACACTTCTTCATCACATCCATAGTCAATATGGGAGATATCGCCGAACGCATTGCAGGAGCCAGGAAAGAGGCTGAAGTATTAAAAGAAAAGATCAAACAGAAGCGAGATGCTCTAGCCGATACAACACGTACGTTGCTGCTGTGATTTCGTTGTTGTAGTCTCATCACTCATAGTGACTAACACCGCCACTCACTCAACAACCCCACCATATATACAAACAACAGTAAAACAAGCAGCAGCAGACTTGGAGCTCTTACCACGTATCGTCATGAAAGTGCGTCGAACCCTCAAGGGCCACTTGGCCAAAATATATGCCATGCACTGGGCCAACGACAAGCGCCATCTAGTCTCTGCCTCTCAAGACGGTAAACTGATTGTCTGGGACGCATACACTACAAACAAGGTCCACGCCATCCCTCTCCGATCATCTTGGGTCATGACTTGCGCCTACGCACCATCTGGTAACTTTGTCGCTTGTGGTGGTCTCGACAATATTTGCTCTATATACAACCTAAAGACTAAAGAAGGAACAGTCAAAGTCGCTCGTGAATTGACTGCACATACGGGATACTTGTCGTGTTGTCGATTTATCTCGGATCGTCAGATTATTACCTCGTCTGGTGACATGTCTTGTATGTTGTGGGACATTGATGCGGGTATGAAGACTCTAGAGTTTACAGACCATACTGGTGATGTAATGAGCTTGTCGCTGAGCCCTGATAAAAACACGTTTGTATCGGGTGCTTGTGACTCGTCTGCCAAAGTATGGGATATAAGAACTGGTCGTTGCGTGCAAACGTTTACTGGTCATGAATCTGATATCAACGCTGTGCAGTAAGTGTCTTGGTATAGGATTTGATTGTCGTTTATAAGTGAATCTGGATGGGGTTCGTGGGCAAGAGGTTGTGTGTGTGTGGAAACGACTGAGTGTTTGAGTTTCATGTCGATCCAGATTCTTTTTTTTTCGCTCCACACTCAAAAATGATTCTAACACACTCTATCATTTCCAGATTCTTCCCCAACGGAGACGCATTCTGTACTGGCTCAGATGACGCCTCTTGCCGTCTATTTGACTTGCGTGCAGACCGAGAAATGAACCAATACACCCACGACAACATTCTCTGCGGAATCACTTCAGTGGCCTTCTCCATCTCTGGTCGTCTCCTCTTCGCTGGATATGAAGACTTTAATTGCAATGTTTGGGATACTCTAAAGGGAGAACGTGTTGGTATCTTGGCAGCTCACGAAAACAGAGTTTCTTGCTTGGGTATCTCTAGTGATGGAATGGCCCTTTGCACTGGTTCATGGGACTCGCTGCTCAAGGTATGTCGTGTGGTTGGGGGTGGTGTTGAGCGGTGGTGATGAAGAGTGCTTATGTGGTTGCTTTCATCTTTCCATTTCCATCCATCTGACTTTTTTTCGCACATCGTAGATCTGGGCTTAATCTTCACCGACACAGACCACTCATCCGCACAAAGCTAATTGTTTGTTTTCATTTTGCATCTCCCTCTTAAAAAAAACTCTTCCCAAACCCATATCAAACTTCTACTCTCGGCTTGTTTGTGTGTCTTGTAATCGTATCATATGTATAAAACGGGGAAATGTAAAAAGCCTTCTTTTAAACACTAATCTTATAAAAAACTCATCATTGTCTCAAAACTGATCTGTTTTATTGTTTCTTGCAAAATGGGTGTTATACTTGAGGTTTTACAGTGTGTTGGGAGACAAAAGACTTGCAGATAAGTGTCGTCTATCACCTTCGAGGCCGTCCAGAACTAGCAGGTCCTCGCTGACCTGACAAATCTAAGCCTGTCTTCTTGCTCTGATTCCCCATTTCGTATGAAGCAAGACGACTCGGCTGTATTGTTGATGGTCTAGCTGGACCATTACCAATAGCACCACCACCATTGCTTGTAGCCGTACTACGTGGCCATACTTTACTACCACCACCATTTGGCTGTGATGTTTGCTTTTGCAGTTTCTCAGCAGCCTTCTTTTCACGTTGTCGTTGCTTCTTCTCGGCTTTTTTACGTTTACGTTCTTCTTCGGCTGCTACTTCTTCTGCAGTCATCGGTTCTTGTTTTGTTGTAGCAGTAGTACCATTATTAGATGAGTTTATAGGTGATGGAGATGATATTGATTGTGGTGCGTCAGTGGGATGTATCTTGGCCTTCTTTTGCTTTGTCTTGACTTCTTTCACTACTGCAGTTTCAGGTTGTACTACTATATCTTGACTCATTGCGTCTACTTTTTTACTCTTCTTCTTCTTTTTAGGCTTTTCGCCATTCTGTTCTACTACTGCTGGCACTACTGTTTCTTCTAGATCACTATCATTAGTAGAAGACTCTGGCCTCTTCAACAGCTCAACAGCCTCTTCAAGGCCTCCCTCTTTGAGTTTAGCAACAACACTATCCCTAAACTCTCGTATCCTCTTTCGTCGATTCTTGCGATACTTTAATTTATCTCGTTCTACTGCTTCTTGTTTACGGAAGGGAGCAATCTTCTTTAAAGAGTAGAGACTGTTTAGGTCTTTGTCGTCGGCGAGGAGGATGTCGGCGGATGTGAGACCGTATGATTCTGGAGATACTTGGCGGTATTTGAACCGGGTTGGTAGATCACCAATCTATTTGTTCAGGTAAAAAATTCAGACGGGGTAATATGCGACGACGAAAAATAATAATTGACGAACAGGTTGTGAATGTAAACATACCATGTCTTCATAATCCAATTGGTAGTACTCATCCAAGTACTCATCAAACTTCACCTTTGGTTTCTTGGCTTTTCCTGATATACTGGTACTAGTCGCACCTTCCGGTACAGCGACTTCAGTATCCTGATATGTCGCTTCATCTTCATATCCACCATCTCCTGCCATATCATCAACTTGCATACTATTATCGTCGTCGTTTGCGATTGGAGCATATGCTTCTCCATCGTCTTCTTCCAAGTCACGTCGCTTACGTTTCTTGTCTCCTTTACGGGATTTTTTTCGTGATGAGGTATCTGCCGGTGGTACGATATCGCTTATATCAATGTCATCGTCGAATTTAGGTTTCTTGGAATCGACCTTCTATTATGTGGTGCATGTTAGTCTTCGACTGCGAAAAAAATTCTGTTGGGCCTCGAGGAAGACTCACCGAGCCATCATAGTAAGCATCACTAAACAATGCCTCCATCTTTCGATCATGCTCTTCAGGATCGAAATCAGCTTCCAAATCAACATCATCCAATCCAGCGACTAAGAAATTGTCACCACTACTATTCCCACTCGGATCATCCAATCCAGCAATCTCTTGTATCTTTTTCAATCGATCCCAGATTTCTTGCTTTTTAAGATTCTTGAGCCGCTTCAGTTCTTCAGCTTTACGTATCTTGTCTTCTTCTTCTCGTTGGGCTTTAGCTTCACGTTGGCGCTTTCGAGCATCGTTAGTTCGACGAACTGAGCCTTCTACTTTTCGGGAATATGTGGTTACTTCGTTGGCTCCCCTAAGAGAGATGCAAGGTGAGTACCGTTCGTTTTTTGGCTTCTGAAGTATTGAAAGCGACAACACTTACTCTTCCTCGAATCTGAAGTTATACTTGGTCTCAAACTCATCTGCAGCTTCAACAGCTTCTTCATCTGACTCGTCATGATGTTCAGCGACGATTTCATCGTATGTTGGAATCTTTTTCTTGTCTTTTTCAACCCAACCACGACTGAGAACGTATCTGCCAAAACAACTGCAGTCAGTTCCGTACTTCAAATCGAAAGCCTAAGTTCCAATGTGACTCACTCCATAAGAAACGACTCATTAGGATCTGAAATTGTCTTTTCATGATCCTTCCATTGTGATAGATCATCATGGCCCTCCTATAACGTTGAAAGTTGAGTGCCATGTGAGATGTGGCCAGCGTCTTTTTTGGTTTGAAGCTTACAGAATGTAAAGTATCCATCAAAAATGCCCTATACTGCTCTTCTTCATCTGCTACCTCCTCTAGCGTCTTTTCACGTCTGACGAAAAGATCACCGTCGTCATCGTCTTGAGCGGATGCATTCTTGATTGCAGACTAGATGAAATAATTGTAAATTTCAGAAATGAAAAAAGTGCTAGCGGAATATTGAACTATTGAGGCAGGTTAACTCTCTTACTTTGAACTCATCCTTGATTTTCTGCTGTTCTTCGACATGTGTCAAGTCCGTCATGTCGACATCTTCATCATTTTCTGGCTCATCGCCATCGAAATGTTTGCCCTCGGCGATAGCTTTGAGCCTGAGACGGTTGTAGTCTCGAATTGTCATTGACTTTCGTTCTGTCTGTTGGTAGCAAAACAAAACTGTCATTCAATATCCTGATTGTAAACGCCGATTATTCAAGTGGACTCACTCCTTTCGATTTAAGTTTATCCTGCCAAAGCTTTTGAGCTTCTTCAAGTTTCTCTTCTACAAGAGCGAAACAACCGGGTTATCGTATTGTTGGATCAACAACCCCAAACTCCAATGATACATACCATCAAAGAACTTGTTTTCCGGCTCATAGACTTTGGGATCCTTTGCTTGGATCATGGCAATAGTCTTTAGGATTTGAGCGTCGATGGGAGGGGTCACAAGCTCTCCTTCCTCATCTTCGACTTCATCGTCTTCCGAGTCTGTCTCCTCGTCTTCGTCGTTGATAGGCACATCTCCATACTTGTCTCGTACTAATTTAGTGTGTGTTGGAGTTAGCGCACGTAGGAGATCTAGCTGGACTGTCTTTTTTTTGCAGTTTTGATGTAGCAAAGAAACACGAATACAAAGCAATAACAACATAAACAAAAGCGTAGATCATCATAAAATACAGTTTCAAACAGATTCTTTCCCTTCTTAAAGCATACTACACTTACATTGACTCAATTCCTCATACTTTTTCTTTGCTTCGTATTTCTGAGCAAACTTTTGATTGATTCGAAGGGAGAACGTGTCGTCTCCACCTTGACCGTCATCAAGAGCATCGAATAGCTTGTCTCCTGTCATCCTAAGAGTTCAAACGAATGAGCTTTGGGAAGAAAGGCGTTGATTCAAGGTTGGTACTTTTGAACTTGCTTCTTGCACAGTTATTGAGGGAATGGACGGGGCAAATGGACGATTTCATTCTTTACATACCCTGCTAACAGATCTCATTCCGTATTAGTGTCGTCCATCCTCCTTTCATGCTTGTTGAATGCACATCAGCAACACGCAGCAGGTTCCAATTCGCATTCTTCTTGCTGGATGGAGGAGCGCTAATCAACCGGATTCAGTAAAATTCATGTTTATTCAGTACTAGCTATATGAATTCCTCGTCAAGATTCATCATCCACTTCATGATGGTTCAGTGTCGTCTTCATTGATCCTTCTGGAACAACGCCAGTTCTAGCTATACGTGCTTGCTGGTCCTTTCACTGGGCTCTATCGAGTGGCATTGACCATTCGCAAGAGTGCATCTCTGTTATTCGAGCTTGCTTTCACGAGCTGGTATGTGTAGCAGCTTCAACAAACTCTGATGACTTGGTTCTCATCAAGCCTTCTCCATTCATTAGGTCATCTACATGGTGCTGGTAGTTGCCAGAAGCTCGTTGTAGTCTTCAAAATCTTGTTTGGTCATCATACCACAGCTCACTTTGCAGTTTGCAAACAAATCTTGTGGCCACTTAGACCCACCGCACGGCACGACCCTGATTGGACCAGTAGATGTTCCACTATGGTTTAAGCCTTGATTGTTAATAGACTACAATCACGGACAACTTTGAAGATTGGGGATTGACGGCGTCAAACATGTCTTTACACATTCTTTCAATCAAGGAACGCGCTGCAGGCATTGACAGTCTGCGATGCCACTCAGACCACTGCTTCTTGTTGTCACAACTTTTTAGTTAAATGTCTGAGTGTTTTGTGAATATGGTCACCGCAGTTAACTTGTTTGGAGAGGCTGTATCCACTGACGGCCGCTGCTGTTGATTCAATGGTGTCCAAGTCATCACGTCCATTCTGTTTTCGAACAGGCTGGCGTATTGCTGAAATATTGCCGTCTCGGTCTGAACTTCTGGGCAAAGTATGGTGGGGCTTCATCGTGCAGTCTTGTTTCTACCGACAAGTTGGTCGAGTCTCTTACAATAGCCGTTGCAACTGAATCGAGTGACCATGCCCGAGATGCCCTCCCAGAGAGTCTCGTCCACAGGGAGCTAAGCTCGTTACTTTTCAATGAGATATTATGATTCCTGACTGTTTGGATTGACACAACATGAAGCCACCGAAAGCCCTGTTTGTTCTTCCCGGTATGCCTCCCCTCCAATCATACATTCTTTGGCGACAATGAGTTGTATTGACGGTCACGTAGTGATAGCACTACGCAGAAGTATCTCGCCCATTATGTTTTCGAACAGCGTCGCGGATATCCAATACACTCCTTGTCGTATCGACGGCCGCATAATGATAGCTTGAATCACTACGCTGACAATGTACGTCCAGCATGTTCTTGAACAGAATGGCGTGCTCTTAATTTCCCAATGCTCTCTTTTGTATATTGATGGTCACGTAGTTAACTTGACTTACTATGCCGATATAGTACGCCCAGTGTGTTCGCGAACAGAATGGCGTGCTCCCAGTGCTCTCATTGAGAGTACGGATGGCCACATAGTCGATATCATGAATCACATTGCTGATATAGCACGTCCAGTACACAGAATGACGCTACATCCAACACACTCTATGGACTCGTATTTACGGTCCCGTAGTAACATTACAACGCTGAACTATTACGCCCAGTATGTTTACAGAACCGCGGATGCCCAATACACTCCTTGGAGTTAAATTGACGGTCTCTTAGTGATATCGTGAATCACGATCCTGAAATGGTACGCCCAGTATGTGTTTGAACGAACAGAATGGCGATACATCCAATACAGTCTTTGGAGTCGTATTGACGGTTCCATTGAGCTTGGAGGTGTTGGTGTCTGGTATCTCTTTTGTCTTAGGTTTCTAGCAACAGTCGGCAGACGTCTATCCACGATCTCCACATGAATTGTAAGCAGGTATCCTTGGCTGAGATGCTACCGCGCAAGTGTAAATGTGTTAGCAATGGTTGGCCGCCATGGTTGTAGTCCTGCTTCTCGTTATGTGGTAATTCGTCAGTCTTCTGACGGCTGGGGCTGTTTGCGGAAGGTCAAAACACTATGTTAGCCATCATGAATTCACATTGCCGTTCCGTTATGCTCTTAACAGAATGGCATCTCCGTTGATTTCATCTATATATTCTCATGCAGTACGTTCAATTTGGTCGAACAGACAAGCTTCGTGATGTAATTAACCTCTCTTATCTCATTTGGTCTCGCAGGGCAAAACGGAAACACACATGTAATGTCTGTGCCAACTCAGCATCAAAAAACCTGAGTGGATTAGTGGAAGTCCCACTATGGTTTTTGGCTTGGAGATATTGCTTCACGCGAATGATGAACTTATGCTCATTCCAAGACGTCCAAGATTAGATTATATGTCTATATGATTATTTGTACATTGGTTGATATTATAATATGTATCCTTCCTCAAAAATAAATTAACGACTTTTTTCAGCGTGTTTGGTATTTAACTTGCATCGCTCGATGCTCCTCCTGCGAAAAGCACGTGCATATGCGTTAGCCCTGCTTCGATGGGAAACTGTGCAATCCATGCATTTTCTTACCAACTGATAGTTCAAAAGGTTGAATCTTCCCATCACCAATCGATCATCCACATCATCCATGACATCGCAACCAGGTTCATAAGGCACGTCTCCATCAATATCATTCTTAGTAACCACCATTGCATCCGAAGTTTCAACCCCCATCGTATTCTGGTCACCACTCATCAGCCATCCAGGATTCCAATTATCTTCTGGAAGGACGGCTCCTTCGATAGCTGGACTGCCATTTATAGTACTGGTTGCTCCACTTATAAGAGCACCACCGGCTCTGTTGTATGGACTGGTGGCAGTCATAATCATATCGTCCGTAATGATCTTGTCAAGGAAGGCCGAAGCATCATCGAGAAGCCTCGGCTTTTCAATCTTTAAACTGCCGTGATTTACTGGGAGAGTACTGTTACTAACAGCGCCGGCACTGTCTGCAGCAGCAGCATTACCAGCAGTCGTAGCAACAGTATTTGTCGTAGTACGCGCAGAGTGCTCTACCCTTGGATTATCTTCAGACTTTGGCGCCATAGGAGGAGCCCAAAGAATTGGATCGATTGGTCTCCTGAACTGATACAAGAGCTGTTCAGATGCCCTTACAACATCCTTACGTGATTCGTTTTTAGCCAAAGACATTATGGACGCCAACGTCCGTTTGACACCATCCATATGATAGGCAAGCTCCATCATACGACGTGTCATCTTGTTGGTTACCTTTGCATCCTTGACCTTAACTACAGCAATCAAATTTTCGATATCCTTCCAACACTCATCAGCCTTTGCCAACTCTCTATTACAGTTATCGATACAAGCAAGCCGATCTTGACCAATCGACTCTCGTGCTTGCTTTAACAAGTCTTTTGCCTTTGATCGGTGATGTTCATAATCGGATCTCAGTAATCCTGCCCTTTTTCTAGTTACTGGGTCTGAAAATACGTGGCTGGGAAATGGCATCACTATCGGCAATTCTGGCATCAAATTATCCTCGTCATTCAATGCTACTATTGCTGCAGTGGTTCCTTCAATTGTTGCTGTAGCAACCATTGGAGTGGGCGCCTGGTCTTCATCTCTGGCAGATAGTGGCTTTGATCCCTCTCTCGCAGATGATGGGATTGATACATCGGGCGATACCATAAACGGAATACTGGGTGATACAGTATATTGTCCTGGCGAAGAGTTGCCGTTCCGAATAAGCAGTCGAGGCGATGGAGGTCTGGCACCAATTGATAGTGAGGGACTAGGCGATTGTCTGTAATAACTCAATTCCTTTGTTTCGATGGATCTGCTCATTCTAGATGAATGGTCTTTATGTCTCTTGTATTCTGCTGGTGGTTCAGAGTCCTCCATCATACTACTGAACAGTTTGTGTCATTCTTGAAGGCTTCAAGGTCTGAAATAACCAACACACATACCGCTTTCTATCAGTGTATCGCACAGGGCTCCTATTCCTATAAGGCAGCGGCATTGACATTGGCATTGGTGGCGGCGGTGGAGTTGGAGGTAAAGGATGATGTCGATCATGTCTTGATGGTCATGATGTATTTTAGTACTTCATCAACAGCAGACACCAGGGCTTTGTAAAATCATTGCATAAATGCATGACACTTACGGCCAGCCTGTATAATTCCGGTCTTGAGGCTCATACTGTGCTTCATACATGTCGTATGGTCCTCTTGCCCTTGGTGGCGGAGACCTGGACGGTGGCAAAGAATGCGACCTTGCGCTAGAAAGATTGCAAACAAAATGTTGGTTATTGTCTTGTTCCATGCATATGTTAAAACAAAGCGATTGTTGAGTGCAGAAGTTCGTGACAGAATTGTAATCAACATCTTCGTCAATACATCACATTACAAGCATTAAGGGTGCAATGTACTTACTATGGGTGTTCGTATGGTCTATCTGATAGTTGATGGGATCTTTGAATGAATTCGCCTCTTCTAAGACTTAATGAATCGAGTGGCGGGCGATGCTCATCGTATACCGGGCCGCCAGGACCAGGAGGCATCTGGAAGTATTGTCTGGAATGATAATCGTATGCATCCGTCATCATTCGATTTCCCCACATGTTGTCGCAAAGATTGGGCGTTTGAGATCAATGTGTTGATGTCCCGTTCTGCGATGATGAGAGCAGTTCCGACCTTGAAGAGGGATGTCAATTGTGCTGATCGGATTACGATTATTGATCGGCACCATGTATAGCACTCAGGAGCTCAGATGAATGAATGATAAACTGGTGGGAAAAAGAGAACTTGTCTTGACTTCATCTTGTTGTCCAAGCGCAGGACCTGGCATAGAACGAAGGAAACAAAAGACGCGTCTTTTGCACGTATGAAACATCAGTCCAATGGCCTACGGCTTACACGGTTATACGTCAGATTTTATACAAAGCTTCTTATATATTCTACCTGTTCTAGCAAAACGGCCAACAGCAGAGCCAACTATCGACAAACGCTTTTGTTCTATTTCTTCTGGGCTTCTCCGTCCAACGTCCAACTATTTGGACGACCAGTTTTCGGTAGCGGCTCTCTAGATGAGCAGTGTTCTCCTGCGAGTCACACACCGTCCAACCAACTCTACTTTTATCGAGCACCACGTATTTAGAGTACTCGTCGAAGAGATCGACTGGTTTCGGTGCTGTAAGGTTGAGTGCTGATGATGTGGTTGCTTGGGTGGGTACACCGATGAGTTTACTACAAGTCGGTGAGAAGGTGACTGTCCCAAATACATCAACAGTACACGATTTGCTGCTAGCCCTAGCTCTGTTGGCTGACGCCTCCAAAATATCATCACCAGAAATCGATTGTTGGGCCGATAGATCGAGTTTGAGTAGCCGTAGATGCGCCAAAGTTGTGAGCATACCAAGCACAGCTTTGCTATCTATATCCGACAACACACCGAGCTCGAGATGCCTAAGATTCGTGCAGAAGTTTACCAGGCCATAAATTCGACCCCGCATCATCATACGAGCGTCCCTCTCAGAATCGTCAATTGTCAATGAATGCAATTCACGTCCACATTGTGGTGTCCACGTTTTTAGACCATAAAGATCACTGACATTACCATAAATGTACGTCCGTTAAAGAGTCCGTGGTCTTTGATTCCACGAGCTGCGAGCGTCAACGATACCACAGTTCCCGTAGATTGCTACAGTATAACCAATAAGTCTTCCAGCAGATAGTAACTTGGGTTCAACGACAAGCTTGTCAGTTGAACCTCGTGTGTTAGTTTTAGACTGGAGAGTTCCCATACATGAAATTCATAGCTATGCACCAAAGAAAGGCGCTACAGAGCTTTCAGATCTCGAAGCCAGTCAATACGGCATCCTGCGTGCATGTCTAGTTCTGTCACGGTGTCTGACGTGCTCTTCAATATATCCTTGGCGAGCTAAATACATTCGGTTTCGGTGGGGTAGAGGAGTAATCTGAATGCTTTCAGATTGTGGTTTGAGAGACACGAGGTCTTGACGACACGATCCTTTGTATAGATAGAGACTCTCCAATCTACTGTCATGTCCTGCATTCGGGATGTGCTGCTAAAAACTCCATCAACTGGCCCTCGGCGATATCGTCGAAACGATTCCCAAGCGCAATTGCTCGTAGTGTGGGATTGCTCAGCCAGTCCGGTGACAGCATATAGACTGGTTTGGAACTGCTAGATCGAGTGGTGTTGAGTTTTACTGTTGGTACTGCTAGACCGATCCGTTTACTACATGCTGGTGAGAAGACTTCTGTTGCAGACACATCCAGAATACATGATTTCATATTGGACCTATCTTATTGGTGGAAGCTTCCAAGAGATCATCACCCAATATCCGTTGATCAGGCATGAGGAAGAGTTGGAGGGGAGGTACGGGTAGTGAGCATACGAGTGATCGTTTAACGACTGCAACAACGAATTGCAGTAGCAGTTTACAAGAATAGAAATGAAAAAATCGTTCAAATACAGTATTTGATTCCGTATCAAGTATTCCGTCTTTGCCATTCTCTTGTGAGGATCTCTTCAATGCATGACTTCTTTCTCAGCCCACTTACAGTACCCGCCGTCGACACAAACCAGGCCGCACCTCCGATTATAGTGACCGCCAGCATCTCATTTCCTGCCCGCCAGGATCTCGTTTTCGTGCAGTGCCGTTGTCAGCCTCGAAACCTCTATGTTTTGACGTTTTGGACATTTGTGACGTCGCAACAGAGACAATGGACGCGACTGAACTACTAAATTATTCATATTAATACTAAATGTGAACATTATATCGTACCAATCAATTGTATCTACCCATCGAATCCGACTCTACCAGCGACTCTAGCTTTACCACTCCTTTTTTCTTCGACCTTACATCTCTTCCAAAAAAACAGTTGGAACTAGACAAGCTCTCAAGATGACTGCCGAAGTAGATAGCATCACTCATCCAAACATCACTGATGGGTGGTTTACTGAAACTGCTGCCATGTGGCCTGGTCAAGGTACCGTACAAGCTGAGCAGATACCTTTCATTTTTTTTTCTGACTTTTCCAAATCCAACTTACTAGCAATGAAGCTCCAAGTAACTGAAGTCCTGCATCATGAAAAGTCGGAATTCCAAGACGTTCTTGTCTTCCAATCCTCTCATCATGGGAATGTACTTGTCTTGGACGGTGTCATTCAAGCTACTGAACGAGATGAATTCGCGTGAGTATGAAGTACATGTTGCATACAATCCGAGATCATATTCATATACATAATCATACTACTAGGTATCAGGAGATGCTGGCTCATTTGCCTCTCAACTCGCATCCAAATCCACAAAAGGTATAAAGTGTTGCAACACTTCTGAATTCTCGTCTTCTTTTCTGTTTTGGTTTGATGATGACTGCTTTGCCGCCCCAGGCGGAATTCATAATGACTGAGAAACTTGCAAGCGAATAGCTGTGGGACCCCTCACGGCCTGAAAACCATTGAAAAAAAATGTGGCAAAAAAAAACCAACCAAATTTACCCTTCTTGTTCTCACCAACAACTACATCTCCTCTCTTGTACAGGTCCTAGTAATTGGAGGTGGTGATGGAGGAATCCTCCGCGAAGTCCTTAAACATCCCAGCATCGAGGAAGCCGTCCTCGTAGAAATCGACGAGGCTGTACCTCGAGTATCCAAGAAATTCCTACCATCCATGGCTGTCGGATTCGCACACCCAAAAGTCAAGGTCATTATCGGTGACGGCTTCCAATTCTTAAAGGACAATACGGGAGTCTACGATGTGGTCATTACTGACTCGTCGGATCCTGTTGGGCCAGCTGAATCGCTGTTCCAAGGTTCATTCTTCCAGTTGTTGAAGAATGCGTTGAGGCCTGGTGGGATCATAGCTACGCAAGGTATGAAGATGAAGCTGGATGCATTTTTTTGCCATTCGTTCTATGAAAGAGTCAATTAAGCAAAGATTACATCTGTTTTCATGCACCACTCCAAGACCTACGGGTCTATGAAGATTTGAACACCAATTTTCGTATATGAGCTTAGTGTTTGACCAAAACTTGTCTTACAAAATGGACATCTATGTGTGCTAACACATGTTGTTTTTGCACACTCGCTCACCTCTCCTTCCTTCATCACCTCACACTCACAGGTGAATGCCAGTGGCTCCATCTCCCGCTTATAAAGACCGTGATCTCCCAATGCAAGGAAATATACCCATCAGTCTCCTACGCATACGCATCTGTCCCCACTTACCCATGTGGACAAATAGGCTTCATCTTGGCATCAACCGAAAAAAAAGACTTTACCAAACCACTACGCAAATTCACACCTGAATTTGAACGGGATAAGTTACGTTATTACCATGCTCAGATGCACGAGGCTGCTTTTGTGCTGCCGCAGTTTGTTAGAGGTGCTTTAGAATTATGAGATATGAAGGAGGATAATTTAGGATGATTTATGCTGCTTTTGGTTGGGAAGGGCAACATTGGGAGATATATATAACTATGACTACTAGAACCCACAACAATGTAAAAAACGGATTAGATATGAAAATTGAATATACGTATACCCTCATACACACGAATATGAACTGTGCACACGAGTTTAAGATCACAGAAAAGTTTATATTTCTTAGTACGTCACATTTCCACAAACTTCTTTTTGTTTTACACAGTTCCAGGCGACAGAGAAGGAAACTCTTACAAGCAAATTGCACGCTTACAATTTGTAGTGACCTGTGGTAGAAAATTCTGTTAGCATGCAGCAAAAAACAACGCAACTAGGTGACTTATAAACCTACCTTTCTTCATTGAAAGCTCGTTCCACCAAGGCCTTGAATCATGGAAAAAGCCGTTTGTATATACATATGAAACGAAATCACCCAGATGATCATCACAACAAAACCACACTTACAACATCTTTGGCAAATCCTTTGAAATAACATTAGGCCACTTTGGCGATCTCTTTTCCAAGAACGCCTTAACACCTTCCTTTGAATCAGCTAACCAACAAAAACCAAGTCAGCCACCCAAACAGAAAAAACGATCACTGTTCTGAATAGAAGACTTCAACTCACCACTAGCACCCAAATGATACAACGCCATAGCCTCCAAATTCTCTTGCTGCTGCGGTGTAGGCTTCTGATGCCACAGCAAGGCCTTATTGACCGCATTCGACACCACACTGGTCTCTCTCGCAATCTCGTGTGCGATTTCAAGCGCTTTGGGAAGCACTTGGTCGTTCTTGTCGACGAGTTCTTCGAACAGGGGCTGGAGAGAGTTGTGCGAGGCGAGACGGATGTCGCCGCGGAGGACTATGCCGAGGGCGGCCGATTGCCCAACGAGACGGGTTAGGAAGTAGGAGCTTCCTGTGTGTGAAAGGTATGTTAGTGGACAAAACAAGGGGATGAAGGTGGTGCAGATTGGGGGTTTACCGGCTTCAGCATTGATTCCACGTCTGTTGAAGATGAATCCGACTTTGGTTTCCTTGGCGGCAATGCGCATGTCGAGGGGGAGGACCATTGTTATGCCGACTGGAATATAGAGATGGAGTATGAGTTCATATTCAACAAAAGAAAGAAAAGATGGACAGTATGATTACCGCCGATGGCAGGTCCATTCAATGCAGCGATGGTGACTTTACGGTTGTTGATTAGGTTTACGAGACCGGATCCGTCTCGTTCCAACATGGATTCTGTAAAGGAAAACGAGTGGAGACAATAAAATGTTATTGGAAGGTGGATGGTTCGGTTCTTTTGTCCTCTTTTGTGTAGTATGGCTATATTTACCTTCAGCAGTCTTTGGTGTGTTAAATGATGAGAAATCACCACCACCAGCTGAGAAATCGTATCCGGCACAGAATACACGTCCTGCGATAGAAAAAGCGAGAGATTAGAGTTAGGTTCCACTGATACATAGGGTGCGTCAACCTTCTTTTTGCAACAGTCAAAGGCTAAGAATACATACCTTTTCCGGTAAGCACACCAACACGGATCTGATCATCGATGTTGATCTTGTCAAAGAATTGGATGATTTCGATTCCCATGAGTGCTGTGTATCCATTCAGGCTACGAGTACAGAGAGAAAATGGTGTTGGTGATGCGTTGTAAATTGTCGAATACAGCTCTCGGCATTCATGGTATGGTTTCACGTAGAAGTAGGGAGTAGCGTGGTGCAGCTACGGTTAACGATAAACCAACCAAACTCTATTTCAATTTCGTGGGCGAATCACCACACTTGCACACCAGGCACCCAAAAGTCTCCTTCTAAACCACGTTAATATGAGCGTGATCCAACCGAACTTACGATTTCTCTCTGTTGAGGTATGCAATGGCTACAGGTCCATCAATACGAACTTCAATGTCTTTAAACTTGGAGTAGTCTTGTGTTGAGGTGTGCTGAGGGAGAGTGGCATGGTGGGCTTGCAGAGACATGGTTGGCACGAGTTCAGGCAGTCGATTCGATTTGCTCGTTGGTAGTTAGAAGCCTCAAACGAGATATTCGGGAAATGTGTTTGCAAAGTGGTACATGGCTCAATGGCAAACCCGAAAGCTGTGAAAGGCGCTCTTCTGCTTTTGAATCGAGTGCGTATCTATATGGCAAGTCGTTCAGATCATGTAGATGCAGTGTGGTATAACAAGTGAACGTTTGAGAATCAATACTCTATTTTCAAAAATCAAACCCTTTTATTCGTTTATCAAAAATCATACATAGCAAGGTACAAAAACACAACTCCAAAGCGACTCATAACAATATACGTCACTTGGAAAACACAAATCCAGCAACCTTGGTATATCGTTGCTTTTCAATTGAATCCGCTTCTCGACACATTTCACGAGCTCGTGCGATTGCTTTGCGTGTTGACTAATACAAGATCATTTAGTACACTTGCAAGCATGAAATCAATGTATATATATGCATTACCTCACGATCAAACGCAGTAGCAGGTTCTTGAAACTTGGGTCGATCAGCTTTCAATCCATGATGCACAGTTCCAAATCCATTGATCTTTGTATATCCTGCTGCTTGCTGGCGCTCTCGGAGGAGTCCCTCGTAGTATAGTTGGTGTGCTCGATCTATCGGTAATAGAGATGCTGTCAATGTCAAATGTGTCAAACTTGAAGTGACCGATCGGTATAAGTAAACGATACGGTAGAGATCAGGACAGCGTACTGATGGCTCTGATTGTTGAGTCTCGAGGAAATGTTGCTTCCATTTGTTGCTTTTGTTTGGATTCAAGTTTGGTAGTTGCTTGGTTGTGTCGGGAATTTTGGTGTGAAGGGAGTTGTGATTCAAAGAGGAATTTAAGATTGGGAGTGACAAGATGCGCGCGCGCTCAAGCTATATCTCCGAACAATAGAATCACTTCCGGCTCCATTTGTCGCGTGAAACCCCAGTCGCAGTCGATAAATAAGAAGTCGCAGCTATAACACAACTTGTTTTGTGTTTCAGTGTATAGACAAACACGATGGCTCTACCTTTTGTATCTCAGAGGTATGCACTTTCATGAACTTTACGTCTCTTTTAACTTACATTTGCTATTACAGTTATCGAGTTTGACACGAACATTAAACTCACGTTATTTTATCACAGTCACATATATGGCATAAACACACACGCAGCAGCGCCCATACACCGTCTCTCAAATGGCGGACCAGACATGATACTGTTCTATTCAGCAGGCTCGCAACTCGTAGTCCACAATTTGGAAACCAAGACGCAAAAGTTTATATCGTGTGGCAGTGACGGGGAAGTGATTACTGCTATTGGAGTATCTGCAAATGGTACTTATGCTGCTGCTGCATTGTCTAATGGGAATGGACCTGCTTCGATCCTTGTGTGTGATTTGACTACGATGAGGAAGAAGAAGATTGTGTATGCTGAGGCAGCTGTCAAGGTATATATCAGACGATTATGTGGAGGATTTGTTGTTACTACTGGAACCTGACAGTTTAATTGGATTTAGACTTTTATCTTTGTGGCATTCTCGGATGATGGAAAGTTGCTGCTAGCTCAAAGTGCTGGCCCAGAATGGTAATGGCCTTTGCACAGTTTTGGTGGTTGTTGTCAAATAGCTCACCGTTAGTACCCTAGGAATCTATACTGCTGGGCCTGGGAAAAACCCAAACTGATAACCTCCATCAAAACATCCACCCACACCGCAGTCCACGGCTCTGACGCCGATCTACGCCAAGCCGCCATAAACCCATTCGAATCTTCACTAACCCAAATCGCTATCTGTGGCGACCACCTCTTCCGAGTCTTTACACTCGTCGACTCACATTTCAAGATGACTGTACAACATAAACCCGACAAGAACCTGTTATGTCTGGCATGGTTGAGCGATACACGGATTGCGTGTGGGACAGACGATGGTCATGTACTGGTGTTTGAGGGTAATGATGTGCTGCTGGATTTACAGCCCACCATGCCGACTAATTTCAAGAGTGAAATACCTGTCAGTGTTACGGCGTTGGCTTCACATGGATTGGGACTTGCTGTTGGACTATCAACTGGACATTGTATATCGTATGACAAGAACGATAACGCCGAGTCTCTGTATGCGCAGTCACGGATTTACATCACCTCACCTTCACAACTTGTAAACTCGATATCTATTGGCCATTCAGAAGATTTAGCGGTCTGTATCGTGAACGATGGTGGTGTGTTTGAAGTGCCGTTGCTCGGTGAAGATCCACTGGAAGGTGTTGAGCTGCCTGCCACGAGAATGCTGCAGAGGTTTCATAGTGGTTCTGTTGTGGGGCTGGATGTATGTATTAGGAAGCCCATGTTTGTTACGTGTGGCACGGATAAGACTGCACGAGTTTGGAATTACTTGGAGGGTACTGTTGATGCAGTTGCAAATTTCGAGGAGGAGCCTACATGGTACGTTGTCCGACAATCAGTGTATATCGGTGTCATCATTTGAATTTTTGTTTTGGTGAGCTTGTCACACTCACCCACAGGATTTTTTCTAGTATCGCACTACACCCCTCAGGCCACTACATGTTCGTCGGATTCCCAGACTGCGTGCGAATGTTTAACGTCCTGTGCGACGATATTCGTCCCTTTTGGGAAAATCCAAGTGTCGGATGCCGTGAAGCCAGATTCTCACACGGAGGACAATTCTTTGCAATGTCTGTCGCTTCCGCAATTGAAATCCGATCTTCATGGACTTGTGAAGTTGTCATGACACTGACTGGTCATGAAGGCAGGATACGATCTATTACTTGGTCGGGAGACGACGCGAGACTGATTTCTACTGCCATGGATGGAAGTATTATTGAATGGAGTTTGCTGAATAGGAGTCGTGATAGTGGATGTGTGAGGACGTTTATTGCTGTGCCGAGCTCGGAGGTCCTGTATTCTTGTGTGTCGTATTCGCCGGATGAGAATAGTGTGTATGCTACGGCCAATGATGCGAGCTTCAAGGAGTTTTCAAGAGCTGGGTTGCTTGTGAGGGATGTGCCTATGAAGGTTTCGCTTACGCAAGGTCTTGAATTACGCATTGTTATTTGCTTTATTTTTTCGCCACTCACCAACTAGACTTTAACAACTCCCACAGTTCAACTTTCAAACTCTCGACGTATGCTCTTTACATCAACAGCAACAGGAGCTCTTCGAGCCCTCCGATTCCCACTGCCAGTCCCTAAACAAATAATCCACGCAAACGACGACGCTGCTTCTGAGACATCACCACAAGCCCTAGCACTACCTACTACATCAACCAATCCCACCATCCACACTCCAGCCACACAACCCCTGTCCGTTACAGCCCAAAATCACGGCAGCATCGTGCCACCAACCCCAGTATCCAAAGCACCACGTCAACCACAATCCCTCATCGTAAACAGGCAGGATATCGAGCATGTCGATCATGCTTCCCATTCTATTGGTGTTTCTAAACTACGATCATCATATGATGATGCATTCTTGTTTTCTGCTGGAGAAGACGGCTCAGTCATCGTATGGAAGGTTGTTGATAGGACTACGTTGCCGCCAGCCATGAAAGTGAAAGAGATGAAGGAGATGATTCTGGCCAAGAAGGAACCGGTGCTGGCGTATGGTGATGATGTTATGGTTACGAAATCGGATTTGAGGGAGATGGCGAAGGGGACTAGTGTGCTGAAGCAGCAGGTTGAGGTGAGTGAAAAAACAAGCACACATCTCGTGGTATGATCGTGGTTTGGTGGAACTGACATCGCATACTCATTTAGGATATTCGGAAATCAAATGAAGCTCGTCTCAAAGATCGAGACGATACGCAGACAGCGTCGTTGAAGGAGCTTACTGATAAGTTTGATGCGGAGTTTGTTGCTCTGAAAGAGGTACGCCCCAATTACACATCCATTTTGCCGTGAAGTTTGCAACTGACTCTTTGTTTTACTAGTTCTATGACTCTTTGATACGAGGACGAATAGAAAACCAGAGCAAGTTTGAAAGGCTTCTGGAAAAGATTCGTGAAAATGCTGCCAATACTCGTCAGGTATGAGCCAAAAAACGTTGGTATCCAATCTTGCATGTTGGATTACTATCACAGCATTTATCTGCTAACACAATCTCAAACATACAGGAAGCAATCAAATCTTTTGCAAAGCGAATGGAAATAGAAATCGAAAAGCAAAACGATATTCAAACCACAAGTCGTGAGGAGAAGCAAGCATGGGAGAAACAAATCAAGGAAGATGAATTGGAGTATTCCAAAACTTTTGAGCGTATACGAGAGCAGAATGAGGCTCGTATTGCTGAGAAGAGTGCAGATACTTTACGTGTAAGCATGATCGAACTTAATGTCAACGTAGTTTTTTTCTCCTCGCCGCTAGATTCACAACATACTGACAACAACCAATCTCAACCACACCATAGTTACGAATAGAGATATCCAAATGCAATGACTCCTACTCCCAAACAATCTCCGATCTCTCTTCAACATCATCAGAAGAGATGATTGCTATCCAGGTCCAGAACGAGGAAAAGCTAGCCATAGAACGTGAAGGCTTAACATCAATTATCGCCGAAAACAATGCAACAAAAGCAACCTTCCAGAAACTAAATCTCGAAATCATCTCATGTCGTAGCGAACTTTCCCAATTCGGCATTGAGGAAAAGAAGCTTCGTGAACGTATGAAGCGATTGGAACGTGAATTGGAATTACAAAAGAAGGAGTTGGGGGAGAGGGATAGCATGATGCGTGACAAGGATGGGAGGGTGATTGATTTAAAGAATAAGAATCGAGAGCTGGAAAAGTTTAAGTTTGTGCTGGATTACAAGATTCAGGAGATGAAGAAGCAGATTGAGCCGAAGGAGGCTAATGTGGTTGAGTTGGCTGAGCGTATCAAGGTATGTTGCTGCTTTCAGGTTGTATGGTCGTTGATCGTTTGAAGCTCAAGTTGAGCCTGTATACAAGGTTTGATGCTTTTTTTGTGTTATCCAACAGCCTCTCACGAGTTTCCAAATCTCATTAGTACATGGAGGCAGAACTACATGAATACCAACTCCATTACCATAACCTCCTACGTGAAAACGAACAAGTACACCAAAAATTCAAAGCTATATGTCAAGTTCGTGATGACGAGAGGGATCGAGTTATAGAATGCTCGTCATTTAGAGATCGAATCAGGGATGACGTTATGACCATATACAAGCTGTCTAGAAAGGATGATGTCAATGCTTTCAAGGTAAGACGACAACCAAAGAAAAAGCACAGGAATAGTCAAGAATTCTGGATGCTAACTTATCAAATTGCACCCACCATTCAGCTCGCAGCTATAACCTTTCTCCACAAATACAATCCACCCACACCAACCAGCGACTCTGACCTCCTAACCGCATCGGCCAAACAAGGCACATCCAAATCAGAACGTGAATCCCTCCTCCGTCACCGTGACCTTCTAGAACACGGTGTATCAACACTACGCCGAACCGTCGCTGCCAAGATGGACCAAATCGACTTTGAGGAAAGGCGAGCCAAGACTGAAAACTTGGCGCTGACGAATGAGTTGAATGATCTGAGGAGGTCTACGATACATTGCCTGAATCGGCTGAGAGCGCTTGGTGTGGATCCGGCGGGGGATAATGTGTTTGAGAAGAGGGAGAGGCTGCCTCCATTGGCCTGAGAGGGTTGTTACTCCTTGTCTTGGATCAAATAAACGTCAAGTTTGTGACATGACTTTACTTTGTGAGCAGACTGTTTGTCACAGGTTTTGGGGATGTAAAGAATCAAGATTCAAGCAACTTCAGCTCTGATTCCCGAAAGGTTTCGGTGTGATTTACATGATTGACTACATTTCTGTGACGGTTTGCGTACGCTATGTAAGGTGCCAGGAAACATTCTTTATTTCGCTTTTTGAAGTACCTCTTCTTCAGATCTGCAATGCTACTAAGACTCTTTTCTGCTGGGCATGAAAACCATCAAACTGTACACCCACTCGCACACACATTAGTCCACTGCTCTGATACTAAACTACTACAGGCCTATTCGGATCATTCCGAACGGAAATTCCCATAAGAGGAGACGACTATGAGAGTTTTGAGGTCTTATCATTGTCTGTCGTCCTTTTCTGGTCTTTTTTTCTAATGTTTTCAACCAGAAACCGGTCAAACATCATCTCAATGGTTTCATTATAGAATGAAAAGGGTTTGGATGCTATCCTCCTTCCAAATCGCAAATATCTGGTTCGAGTCGGACGAGGGAGCGAAGTGCTACTTTGTCAAGTATCAACCCCGTCACTTCAAAGAGCGAGGATGTATACAGCTTCTCATTCTAGTCTAATATATTACAATTTGCAGTCACCACTTGTAAGCTGTTTGTCGAGGTTTGAGACTTTGTGGCTCGCTTGTTCAGCACTTTTCACCATCATCCTCCGAAACCTCTTCTTCCTTTTTGAATCGATATATAGTGATACGATGCATCACATTATGATCTGAGGTCCCCTTGAATTACGAGCAGCTACGAAAAACGCTCGTGGTAAGGCCACTACACGCTTCAAGTCTTCAGCAGAGTCCAGAGACTCCAGTTTTTCCATATACAAGACAGTCATTCCAAAACACTAGGATTATCTTCTCTTTGTGGTGCTGCCGCTTATCATGTTTCAACCGAGTATGGGTGTGTCGACCATAAAGATACGCAAACCACCGATAGCTTTGAGTGAAAAAAAATTCAGGTTTCATAAGCTCAGTGGCATATCAGAGAGTTGTTAGACAAGCTGTCGCTTTTTGGGGCGACGAGACTAAGCATTGAGAGAGTAGGTCGTTTCTGGCTTGTCACAATGAGTTGGAAGCTTTGAATTGGACGAGCAGAGTCGAATAACATGATGCTAGACTCCTGGTATTTGCATGTTATGAGTTTTTCAAGTCCACATTTGTGATTATATATCGTAATATGGAGACAGATTTTTTTTGCCTTTGAGCTCTCATTCTCAAACACACATTTCCAACCTTCTGCACATTCAGATGAATCATAGTGTATAAATACACTGGGTCGACTATCAGAAGAAAGAGGGACAGGTTGCCATAGCTGGCTTCCAACAAACCTGCTATGCGGTTTTGTTGTCCCGTCGTCAAGATCTAACAGAGCATCAACAAAGACAAGACTAATCTGGTTAAAAATGAATTTGGAATATATTCAAGCCGACTAATATAACTTCTGCTACATTTTACTTTACTCCTCACTTACAAGAAACCAACTTTTTTTTCTCTCTCTCAACCCAAAATGTTCGTGTGTGACGGGGTTCTTTGGTGGTATACATTATATTTATGAGGTTGTTGTTGTTCCTTCCATGCTCTTCTCACTCTCCTCTAACAAATTACCTTCGAGTTTCTGCTGGCGGTTGGGGTTCTACTGGAGCTGTAAATAGTTGGATGGGACGATACCGACAGTGACTTTGCCATCAGTGGTTCTTCTAGCCTGCCACCATTTGCCCTTGTTGTCCAGTACGTCCAGTATTTCTCCCTTAAGGAATGAGATTTCGTTGGGATCTTCTGGGTTGGCTTCATCTAAAGTTATGAAAGTGATATGTTAGAGACTAAAGGAAACTGGAGCTGCAAAAGGATTCGAAATTTCTGAGTTTTTGTTTTGCCTTGTCATGAAACTTACAAGAATACAAGGCCTTTGCCTTGAAGTTATAAACCTGTTCAGCACCACCAGCAGCAATAGCTCCAGCACCGGCACCTGCAGCAGCGGCAGGAGCAGCAGCATATACAGCCGAACTGGCACCAGCAGCAGTTGAAGGTGATGAGATGACTACAGGTTGGGTGGGAGCTCGTTCACTCTTGTTCTTTCTACCAAATCCACTAGTGAATCCACCAACAGATACATTCTTTAATGGCATTGATTCTCCTTTTACGAATCGGTGGGCTGCGGTGTTTTCTTCTGCTCCCAACAGGAAGATCCATGTAATATATCCTACTGCGACGAAAAAGAGACCAGCAGCTAGAGCACCGGCAGCGTTTCCTAGTGTTGATCCATAAAAGTTTACGCTGTACGATATGGCATTGTCGAATCCGTCAATGAGGAGCGTGAATCCGATGGCGACAAAGGCCAAGAGCTGTGAAAGTGGAGTTCATGTCAGAGATTGAAATTATATACATGAAAGGCCATCCATGTTATTGAGCTCCGGGAATGACTTCCGGCGTCTTTTCGGCCTCTCTTCAAACACGCTGAGCTGGCACTTACGACAAATCGATAAGCTGGGATGGCACCACGGATGACGAGGACAAGCATCCATACAAGAATCATAGTGTGCCAGAAGAGACGAAACCACTGGAGATCAAAGGGATTTCTGCCTCCTGCGCTAGGTATCTTGTTCCATTCAGCCTGTACGACGATGAGACCAATGCCAGAGACTACCAATCCAAACTATTACAGTTTATATAAGGGATTCAGGTGTCAAATGTCGCGTAGTTGTTTGAGTTGGTGTATGGTTTGCATGTAGAAAATGTTGTTGTGTATGTAGTAATTGTAGTTTGTTGTATGTGTACATAAGGAAGAAGAAAGAATTGTCAGAATTCCTAGTAAGTCAAATCTAGTAACATTTGAAGTCTCATTTGTAACGTACGAATGACAAGATGAAGGCAACCACAGAAACCCAATTTCCTGTTAGATTCTTGAATTGCAGACCACTGCCCATTATAGGAGGGTTGTTTGTGACGGTATTAGAGTCACTAGATGGGTGCATAACGAGTAAAAGTTAGCTTCAATGGGTTGTTGCTGCGGTTTGGTTTTCCTGGCCAAAAAGCAGAAGTGCCACCACGATGTCCACTTAAGCGTTACTTGCCTCATAGTCGTTACTTCTGCTCGCGATACTGGAGTGTAGATGGGCCCCGACAGCTTGTTCCAAATGCGTCAAGTAAGCTCGGGAAACCTTGAAGAGATTGCAATGTTAAAAACTGATTGATGAGGGTTGTGTTGAGTGTTGAGGGTTGGCTTTTTGATTTGAGAAAAACACAAACAGAGAGCTTTGAGAAATCAGCACTGGATCACCGTCCTATTCATCATTATTTGCTATATTTTGTATACAAATTGTTTATGGTAAATGGTAATATTTTCTACGCGATGCACACTTCTTCAACATATTAGTCCTTGAGCGTGGAATATAAAATTCATTACCTTGATGTATTGATTTCACTGCAAAAGAGAGGCTGGACTTGGTGCAGTGTACACAGGCCAATCTCGAAAAATTGGAAGCCATACACCTTCATGCGGTAATCTACAGAAGCCAATTCGATAACAAGGACCTTGAGAATTCGTTGAAGGACTGTTCCAGCATGGCTGCTTCCTTCATATGTTCATATCCATAGTCTGGCAAGTGCAGACCTTCAAAAAGGCTCCCCCCATCACTTCTGATCAAATGGATATGCTGACCTTTACGAGGGACTATTGTGCAGACCTTCCTGTAGGCGCGAGCCAGGAAGGCTGCCGCGTCCAAGAGACAGTCAGCAGATAGGTTGAACTTGTAGACAGATAGCCTTCTCAATTTGACGAGGCTTGTCAACAAGTCGAATAGGTCTTGGCCCTATATCTTTATCATGTACGTTTGCACCTACATCCAATTAGATCAGGTTTGGGGAAGGGTTCAATGAATTGTGACTATATTTTGTAGTGGATGGAGGGGCATATCGCCTTCAGTTCTGTGCTAACGGCTTGGAAGGGTGACATCTAGACACTCTAGCAGGCGGCCATGTTTTAATGCGATCTAGTAGTCCATGTAGCGGTGGTGTTTTACTATGCACTGATAGTTTACGAAGGACATACAATGCAAGAGCTTCACTACAGTCAAGGAGTTGCGGCGCGCGCTGCCAAGGCTCCTCATCGTCATTCCAGGGTTCCTCCGCCAATACTACAGATAGTGATTTCAGAGAGGATGTAGACGACTGTATCACTTGACACCAGTCTTTAAGTGATAATGGGAGTATCGTTGGGTTAATTTCGAGACTGCTCAGTTTAGCGTCAGGAGCCATCTTGAATGAGAAGGATGGAGTAGTTCTCACGTAATTTCGGGTATCATACTTCATACTCAAAGACTTTAGATTTACGATTGAGGCCAACCATCCCAGATTCACACCATTCTTTACCTTAGCAAGGCCAGTAATGCCAACAGTGGTCAAGCTAGTCGACGATCCTTTTACCAATGATTCACCGAGTGAATCCCAATCGGCAAGACATTGAATGTTGAATCCTCAGAGCGACTTTGTGGCCAGAGCAGACGCTAAATTTCTACGCCATAGATTGCCTGAGTGATACTGGAAGCTATCGATACTTAAGAGCTCAAGACGTGAATGGCTCTGCAGGAAGGTATTCCACTGATCTGGTGTTGCTTTGTCTGAGCTGTGACTCGGACTCTCGTTAAAGTGCTTGGCCATTTCATCCATAATGCCGAGTCGACATGCTGTGATAGGATAAAATGGATTATGGGAGAGGTAGAGGTTCTCTCAAGAAGCGCTTCCACCAATAGTCTAGCTTCTTCGTACAGGTTAACACCATCTTCGGCTTTTTAACTTGAGCGACAATAATGCTGCCATATATGTCCTGATTACAGTTTATACAACGACACTTGCGACGTTCTTCGACCATGGTCCTGAGATATTTCATAAGCCTCAACTGACTCCATCGATGCATCAGCGTGTTGTTTCGTACTATGGTCTCATAGAGCTTCTCACAAGCCAGCCGATTCATGTCCCTACGACGAGACTCATACAGTGTAACGATTTAGCGTCCAATTTAGAGGTAACGAGGAGGAGGAGCTCGTTTGGTAATCGACCTGGTTGAGCTTCCATAGGGTTGTCCGTTCCTGTTGACGTGTTGTTGATGTCGAGGCCTTTACATCAGACGACGCCGCCATCACTCTATTCAAAGTATCTCTGCTCACGGCGAGATCCTCAATCTATAGCAAGTGCGTTCCTATTCGTTGGAAGGATGTACGTGTCAGAATATGCCTACAAAACATCCTCAGTGAATTGGACCATACCTGTCGTCAGCGGCCTGCTTTTCCAACGCTTGGATCTTGGCTCTAAGATCGCTAATAATACCATCTGCTCTAGGCAAATAATTGTGATAAGGTCGCATCTTTTCTTATTGGATGAGGGGCAACAAGATGGGCGAGACCGTTGAAGGATGTAATAAAATATCATCTTACGCATATTTTGAACAGATCCTATAATCCTATGCTCTAAATCAAAAAAATCGCGTCAAATAAGACACATTCGAACGGCGAGAAATTCCGCAAGTCAACGACAGGCTGCTCGAGGCTCAAGTCAAAAGTCAAGCAAGGAAACCCGATATTGTGAAGGCCTATTAACAAAATCCGGTTGGTATTCATCATCGGGAACCCAATCACACCCTGTTTAAATCCCTGTTTTTTAATCGTCTCCAAACGGCAGCAAATAGTCTACTTGCTTAAAAACCTTACGCCAAAATGGCAAGCCTCTACGATAAATTCGGCGAACCATATGGACCTCTTCAATACTCAATTCTCGTGTGCACAGCCGTCTTTGCTGGTGTCGGAGGCGTGGTCCAAGCAATCGTATTCGGAATCATATTTTCGGACAGTGGGCTCTGGAAGCGCCATGGGAAACTCTTGGCGTGCATGGCACTAGTGGATTCTTGTCTAGGAATTGGATCGTCTGTGGTATGGTTTCGGGCAGTCTATCATCAGCACTATCCTGGAATTGTAGATTGCGTCTTTCAAACGGGAATTGAAGTTTTGGGGTCAGTGATGAGTATCTTTCTCCTGACGAGCTTATCCGTCGATCGACTCTATGCCATTGTCAGGGGGCAGCAGCTATCTGATAGGTCCATGTATCTCATGATTGCATCCTTCTTCACTTTTGTGTGCCTCTTAATGGCAGCCGCGCTTTATGTGGGTGACGAGAGCTCTATAAGTTTAAGGGCTTTCAACACATATTGTATACTGAATTGGTCGTCTCGGGATCCTTCTACCATGGCTATTGTTTGGGTGACATTTCTCACAACGTGGACCGCCATGGTAAACGAACTTGATTTGCTTCAACCAACCAAAACATTTACAGCAACATATCCGAATCAGATATCTCATTCTTCTTTCAATGAACAATTAGATCGTTTTGGCTCTTTGTAATGGCAAGATTCTGTTGAAAATCTATACGTCGTCCGCTGCAATGTCAAAACTTGGAATAACACCATCTGTGCAGCGACAAGCTACTTCGAGCATCTTTAGAGCTTCAGTCCACAAGGACATCGAGACTGAGCGTTCCACCACGGTATCCGCCCATCGACGAGACTCTGAAGAGGTCGCTCTGTACAAAAAATTCATCTTACTCACCGTGGGGCTCTTTGTATGCTGGTCGCCCTACGCTATCAGTATCATACACGATCTGATTACCGGTATACCTGTGATACCGGAATACGACGAATTTTCGTTGATGTGTTGTAGCACACACGCTTTTGTGAATGGTATGCTATCATCTCGTCAACATTCCAGAGAATCTTCTTCTCAACCAGCTTTTACTTGTCTAGGAGTGCTGATACTCTATACCAATTCGCCTATACGAAAAAAAATAATGGGACTTTTGCGATACAGAGGCGCAACACCGTGGCATTGTTTCGGTTGTAATGCTTAATCTCCACATGATATTGATATATTGTATTATCTAATTGGATTCAACGAATTTACCTGTTACTATATATTTGATGTCGACTTTGATATGTTTCAAAATCAAATTTCACAGAATCTGCATTATAGAGTCTAACGAGAGAATTTGTCACCGCAGGATGAGCAGATGAGCAAGGACTCAAATCCAATAAACAAACACCTTTATATTTCCGTAACTTCAAAAGAGAAGCTGGACTTGGTCCAGTGTACACTGGCCAAGTAAGGATCTCCACATACATCTCTACTGTACTCGCCAGCACCAGATGAGATTACTAAGACCTTCCATTTCCATTTCCATAGTTGCGAGACGACACTCATCATATCCAGCGACGTGAGGCTGCCATAGATATTCTGACTATAATTCATGCAGTGACATTTACGAGGTGACTCGAGTACCAATACCAGGAATTTGACGAATTTGGTATAAGTCCAGCGTATGAATCTGTTTGGTAGTTGCTCGTGGGCTTTTCACAAGCCAAACGATTCACGGATTTACTGACGACACTCATAGAGTATAACGACTTTACGTTCAATTTAGATATAATCATGAGAAAAAGTTCTTGTGGTAGTCGGCCTGGTTGAGATTCTATCGCTTCGTTCGATGTGGTGGAATGTGATGTTGCTGTCGAAGCCTTGGACATCAGCAGAAGACGGTCCATGTCGCTCTGCCATTATTGTACTAAGCTTTTCTTCAGAAATTATACGAGCATTCCTATTAGAATTAGAACTATTGTATCGTCAATGCATTTGTTCAAACAATTTCCAATTCGATCTTCAATGAATAGGAGTATACTGTCATTCAAACCAACTAGTACCTCCAACCAGCTCAAACATTATTCTATGCGATCCAACACGTAATCCGTTCCTCGTCTCCGACAGTCCCATCCCAACTGCCTCTCACTCTCCGAAGTCACGACCTACACAAAACCACACACGCCGCATCCCAACAATGTTCGCCCTCGGAGCCAGAGCCCTCATACGCCCCCATACACTCATCCTCCCTCGCTCCACCTCCAGAATAATCGCACGCTCCCAGCACACTCTCCACCACAATGAGGGATCCATCATCTGGAGTCTCATCAAGATAACGGTAAACCATTCTCCACCAAGAGCAGCATAGAAAATTCTAAATCCACTTTCCATAATAGGCCGTAGCATTCGCAGGTGTCGCTGCTGGCTCCAAGGTCGGAAATCACGGCGCATGGTTCCTCTCCAAGGACGTTCTTGGCGTTTTTGACTATACAGAGGACGAGGATGGTGGAGATGAGGGTGCTGAGAAGGCGGATGGTGGAAATGCGCCAGAGGCAGGTGCTGAAGACCAGGGTTTGAGACTTGGTGATATATTTGGGGATTATCGGTTGCATGTTACGCTGCATCTTGTTAATCCTGATGGTAACGTCACTATGAAATTCAATTTTCTTTACTATCTTCCAACACAATTTCTCGTTGTAGAATCATACGTCGTAAACGCACGCCAGAAAGCACAATCGCAAATGACAGACCTAAACAATTTCAGGTTTAAGAACGGAATTTCTTCTTTATTGTAGAATGTTCGTTAGCTTATTTAACACGTACTCTTGCTCAGGACACAACACTCGCACCAGTTATCGAAACTGGCACTCAAGGAACTGGAAGCCGCGGAAGCGTACTTGACAAACCATATCAACTTGCTCAATCTGAGAGCTCAGGAGATTGATGGCAAGCAAATAATAGCGGTTGACAAGCAAGTGGCACCGATGCCGGGGATATTGCAATGGTGGTGGGGCTCGTTATGGAGCGGTTTACAAACAGTGTGGTCTTGGCCATTCCAGCACAACTCGCCTGCGCGAACGTAAACTCTGGTACCCTTTGGAATCTCTAAGTTATATGTAATATTTTGTGTGTCTGTGGCAGAAACTACTATACAAATGAATATAAAATACTTCCTTTGGTCAAATACACTTCTTGTGTTGCACCATGCCCGTTCTATGATCCCTCCGTCAACAAGAACTCCATTGCCTGATCCTGATCTAGGTTCTTCAACACTAATGCTTCTTGTATCTTTGATCGAGGAAACCCCATTTCGGCCATGGCTGAAAAGGCAATCAAGAACTTTTTACACTTTTCTGGTTCGGAATCATATAGTGAGAGTGCCACTTCGATATTTTCAGATTTGAAGCCTTTGGAGACATAGTCTGCGTGTGCTACGAGAAAGTCTAGTACCTGTTGGAAAGGATGAGGGGTTGTCAGGAATCAGCAAAAACAGGGAACGTGAAATTGCTTCATAAGGCCGTCTCACCCTCTTCTCATCAGATCCATGAACACGGAAGGCACGTTCAATAGCACTAGGTGCAAATCCCATATTGACCATCTTTACATACAAGTCCTAGTGCGAGGAAATTGGGTGAGATCAGATTCCCCAAAATGGATTTACGACAACCTTTTATACCTGCATACTAGTCGACAATCCAGGCGGTACATTCACAGTAGATATCCCACCAGATGGACTATCCGAACGTCTCGGCGGCACAGGCGCCGTAACACTTCCCATACTAGTACTCTTTACAGGTATTGGTGGCTGCGAGGACGGATATTGTTGCAGCGAATTTGGTTTTGGTGGTTTGGGAGGTGGTCCAGTAGGATGCTGTAGCGATGATGTTACATTGCTACTTATATTACTAGTATTGTTCATACTGAATTGAGATGCAGCTTGGAAGGGAGTCGGGATACCACCACCACTGTTTGCAATCCTGTTTGCGAATTTGGGCGGTGAAGGCGGATCGCTATTGTTGCTTGTTGTCGGAGATGCGGATTGTGGGTTCGAGTGCTGTATGAGTACTGCTGGTGGTCGTTGGTTACTGTGCTGGGGCAGGTTAGGCATTGGTCTAGCTGGTACACGAGCACCACCAAACACGGCATTCAGATCTGACAATTCTTCATCTGGCTTCTTTGCGACGTCCCATGGATCAGGAGGGGCAAGACCATGTTCGAATTCCTGAAAGTTGAATGGTTTTCTACTGGTATTATTGTTTGTGTCTGTACTAGCATCACTATTCCCATCATCTGATCCAATAGGAGGACTCATATTCCTGATAATCCTATTAGCAGCACTACTATCACCGACACTATCTATACTAGTGCTTCGTCCCATTCCAGCGAGTCCCAGTCCAATCTTTGTACTTGGCGAAGTACCAGGCAAGACCGTAGGTTGTAGTATCTCTCCTTCCAGATTCAGACCAGGAGCACGTCGTTGAGCTTCTCTTGTCTGTCGTTCCTTTCGTTGCAGTTCGGCTTGTTGTTGTCGTGATGTTTCTTGTTGACGGAGGGCTTGCAAATGCTGCGATTCCTCAATGAGCGAGTTCTCCAGAGAAAAATCATAGTTGAGATGGTCTGTGATATTGTCTGGTACTGGATGATAGTTGAATGGCAGTGATATCTATGGTCAAGATTTAATGTCAGTTTGAATGTATTCTTGCTCGTATTTGCGGACGATTTCTTACTAGATTAGGTTTCTGACATGATTTCGACACTATTAAAGGTACGTCTGCCAGTGGTGGATATGGATATGAATACGTCGACATCCTCTCTTTAGTATGCTTTTGATGTTTTGTGGTGAACGCATTTGAAGCTTAAACTGACGACGAGGACGATCCATTACGTGTCTGAACTCGAACGATTGACTTTTAAATTCAATCTTATGTCGATCTATCGTGACTTTCTTTAAGGCATTACTCTCAACACAACAAAGTCAAAGCTGACAAACTTCCAACACACCAACGACCATTCGTCAAAACCCAACAAGACCGAACCGTATCAAGCCAAACCTGTTGTGAATGCTCAAATTCTTTGGCTTGAAACGTCGCAAAACGGTTTCTCATCCGATTGCTCCTGTGCTGCCCCAAAAGTAATTGCACAATGTTTGGTGAAGTGTCAACCCCAACTTCCCGCTAACCGTTTCTCATTACTAAGGCAACCTGAATTCACAGTCCCTCCAAGATACTCCTACTCGGCTTCTCGATCTGTGAATCCCGTTCCTCTCTCGGCTACAAGCTCCTCCTCATCAACTGCAACATTGTTCACCTCATCCACGATCATGGAGGAATCATCACACCGTCCAATGCTGCCGTATACGAGAAATATCATTGAGGGATCTTCGGAAAACATAAGGATCGCTATTAATACTTATGTGCCACTACGTGATACCAAACATGCTGAACCAGCTGCAAAGGTCACCCTTCTTATGGCACATCCTACAGGTGTGTGATCGCTTGGATTATTTGACTTTGAGATCGGCAACTGTGTTATATGCTTGGTGGTGGTGTCTGGAGGACGTGAGGAGCGCTGCTTGGAAGAAGCGGTGGGCAGAATGTGCCATTTGTTTTTCGCCTCACAAAATTGGCCGACTCATCCGTCTTTCCTCTCCTGTAACTTATAAATTATCGCACCAATATCTAGGCTACAACAAGGAAGTCTGGGAACCAGTCATTCGACGTCTCTTTGATGGTCCTCAAGCCTACCGAATCGAAAAAGTAGTCACCTTCGACGCTCGTAACCACGGAGATTCAGCACTCTTAAACCCAGACTACAATCCGCACACTCAGGATTGGTGGGATTCTGGACGCGATGCCGTTAAAGTCGTGGAATGGATTAGCAACGAGTGGGGGAAGCAAGATGCTAAAGCTCCTTTGCGAAGAAAGAGCGGAAGGAAGAGGCTGTTGGTTGGCGTTGGCCATTCGTTTGGTGAGTTACAGGACGGTTAATGTTGTTCTAGATTTGTGCTCTCGCAAGCTGAAGAAAAAGGTGGCCTTATCATATTGGATACCTCACAGGTGGCTGTTGTCTCATCATGGCTGGTATATTACGACACTGGGCTTTCGCAGAGATACTAGCTATCGAGCCAATCATATACCCGCCATCCACTTTAAACCCAGCTCAACTACCTAACGTAGCAGGTGCCATTAAACGAAAAGCTACATTTGCTTCTCAGTAAGCTCGAAGCTTGTCTTGTATATCCGTTTTTTTGCTCTTCTAACAAACCATTTGTAATAGACAAGCAGCATTCGACAACTTTAGCTCCAAACCCTTCTACAAGACCTGGGACACTGAAGCCATATGGTCGTACGTCGAAGGTGGATTCACTCCCATCGCAACCACAACCGGATCAACCACCAAGACGGAAATCACATTGAAGTGTCGACCTGAGCAAGAAGCTGCTTCGTTTAGAGGTACGGCTCCACCAACGGCGTTTATGAGGTTGCCGGAACTGCAGGTACCACTACGTGTTATTACGGGCAAAAAGTCGGATATTGGAGCGATGGAGTTTGTCTTTGATGGAAAGAAGATGTAAGTTATTTGTGGAGAACGGTTTTTTAGCCTTCTTGCAATTTGCTGACATTGAAATTTTTAGGTTGAAGGATGATCACATCGCTGCAAGAGCTCCCCGTTTCATTAAAAAGATTGTTGCTGATGCTGGGCATATGTGAGTGTCCCATGAAGCGAAGCTACGCCATCGATTTTTTGCTGACCTCATTTCTTCTCACAGGGTGCCTCAAGAACTTCCAGAATGGACAGCCAAACAAGTCGAAGACGTCATCGCTGAAGTCGAAGGTGTCCTGAATCCTACTCTCCCTCTCGCCATGGCTGACGCTCTAGATGTATCCAGATTGTAAAAAAACGTACTACTCTGGCATCAAGTTATATGGATACCCCACTGTGACCTGCCTGCCTGTCTTTTAGAAAATCTTTTAAAAGAATTAAAAAAAGCATAACTTGTTTGAAAAATTATTGTGAAGAAATATAAAATTGGTTTAAGTCATCTTGTAGTATAATTCGCAAGCAGACCTAAGTTTATGACTGGTCCATGAAGAAGCCGTTTCACGCGTTGCTTTGAAGTCAGACCAGCTAAGCATATGAATGTTGACAGATTTAGACCGACTTTGTCTGAGCGACCGCTAGCAAAGTAATCGGATATTCGAAAGTGTGAAAACTGTTTCCCCAACTTGTCAGTATACCCACAGCCGGCATCGAAGAAGGAACGGGTTCGAGTTTGAGCGGCTGTATAGGCTCTCATATCTCGTCGTACCGATATTGAAGCCAGATATCGTGTATCTGTCTGAAAAGTAGTGAGATTTCAGTGCAAAAATACTAACAACCAGCCACTGAGTAGGCAAGTGGAATTCGTTTCACTACGTTGTTGCTTCCATCTCTCGTTTTCGGTCTGGGAATTCGTCTCCTATGTCACCAACAACCTCATTCTCAACATTGATGATGGAAACATCATCGCTTCGTCCAACACTTCCATACACGAGAGATATTATTGAAGGATCTTCTTTCGGAACACGAATCGCTGTTAACAGTTATGTGCCACGACGAGATACCACTCGTGATGAACGAGCTGCAACTGACGATTCTAATCGCCCATCTAAGATGTGTGCTGAGCATTACATACTTGAACGTTGACGTCACTAGTTGCACTGTATGCTTAGCGGTACTGTGTAGATGTCCTGAGACAAGATGCTTGGATAAAGCGTCTCACGAGATAATACAGAACTTCTTTTGTGCAATGTTATATAACAACGATTGCCCGCTGGTATTCTCTAACTCACAGATTCTTACACTAGGCGACAACAAAGAAATGTGGGAACCAATAATGCGGCGTCTCTTCTCCGGACCTCAATCACACAAGTCGTGGCATTTGACGAACACAGTCACGGAGACTCGTCACTCTTAAACCCGCAAGACAATCCACATACCAAGGACTGGTGGGACTCTGGACGTGATGCTGTTAAAGTCATCGAATGGATTCACAGTGAGTGGGAGAAACAAGATGCTAAACTCTGGGGAAGAGTAGGAGGAAGAGGCGCTTTGGTGCTCGTGCAGCAATATGATAGTCCTTTAACCTGTAAGAAAAAGGTATTCGCCTAAGTAGCTTAACGTTGCTGTGCCCATTGCTGATGTATCCACGCTGTGAGAACTACATCCATTTGTAAGCATGACATTCTGCGACTTGTTTTGGATACACATTCAAAGCACCCATTCAAAGAATCATTAATATAACAAATTTTGAAACTGTTTGTATCATTGTGTCGTTTATGCAATTCATTAAGAAGAAACCCACTCAAGCACACTCTCGTTTACAAAGTTCGTACTATTTCTTCACGTCGCTTTTTTACTCCCATACCAACTCGACATCACCTTCGAGTTTCACGCTGGAATCCAGCATGTCATGCTGGATCTGCATAATCTCTTCTCTAAAAATATTCTTCAAGAATGTCCTAGTCGAAGAACTCAAGGCATTTTTGGTGATTTCTACACTTTGATCCATTGACTCTGAATCAAATAGCTTCTCGATGAGAGAACGTGGTTTTGGATATATTCGTATCTCTGTTTCGTAGGGTATACCGAGAGCACTTATAAACTGCCTGCTTGGATGTCCTAGTTTGAGAGCTATTTGGATGGCTCTTTCAATACCACCTATGGATGAGTGTCGCAAGAGTGAGTTTCGAACAATTGTTTCATTGGCACAGCGTTGTTTTTTGCCTCCATCATTTTCAGCTATGCCGACTAAACTTACCAAGTTCATCAACTAACCCGACCCTCATAGCATCCAGACCAGTCCATACACGTCCAGCGGCAACATTCTCAACAGCATCCAAAGACATCTTTCGACCAGTAGATACTCTACTAGTGAAAGTATCATATATGTCATCGACATGCTTGACGAATCGTTCTAGTGATAGTCCCTTCAGATCTTCAAAGAGGGAGTTATATTTAGAGGCTTCTGAGAAGGCGATTTGCTCGGTACTTATGCCGAGACGCTTCATCAGTTCAGGTAGGACTACAGGTCTGCCGGAGGCGACACCAATAGAACCTGTTATCGTGCCGGGGCTTGCAATAATTTTAGAACATGGTGCTGCGATATAGTAGCCTAAACATTTGGTGAAGGAGGAGTGAGTTTCAAGTAGTTGCAAAAAAACAACTCGAACTCTTATTCGGTTAATAGCACACTGACCACCCGAAGCAGCTACATTTCCAAATGATGCAACGATTGGCTTCTTATAATGACGTTGTGCCTTGTCTATTGCTTGCCACATGGTTTCTATAAGAATATGGAACGTTTAGCAAACCATATTACCCACGGACCACCCAAAGCAGCTACAATTCTAAGGATACATCACGACTCGTGGCATACCTGCCGCTATAGCATCACCCCCATTTGAGTCAATGCGTAAGACGATACTGGAAACCTCAGGATCTCTCGCGGCATCCGTAATAGCCTGTGAAAAGAAGTATCAGTTCCAAACTGAGAACCACAGGCGGACACCAAAAAAACCTACCTTCACAATAGTATTGCTTCCAAATTGACTATCCCCTCTCCTGATGATCCCAACGACATACACCAGTCCAACGATGGGCTTGATGGGAGCTGGTGGCAGCAAGACAGCTGCTTTAGCCTTTTCATTCGAGATTGCAGCAGCATATCTATTGAACGTCATTTCTTTGGCAGGCGCTGGTTGGCGAAGAGCTCGGTTATACGGTGCCTTGAATGGCCAAAAGGGATGCATTGCTTCACTTTTATAGTTGATTTGATTTATGAGTCCCGATGCTCTACATTCTTCAGCGGATAGAGGAGCAATGTCCATTAGGTGTTTCACCTTGTCTACATCAGTTATTAAATCCAATACTGGAGAGGTTGATGTCGATAGCGTCAGCGGGGATCTGATTCCGATAGTTTGAGCGGGTCGAGTACCACCAATCTCTAAGGCAGTTTCGTAGAAAAGAAATTCTCGTTCGAGACTTTGTAATTCTTCGAGCTGACGTTTTCGTAAATCTGCATTCTGTAGGGATTCTTCGACGGTAGGAAATCCAGTAAAGTTTGATAGATGGTCTCTACGATCTCTAGCTATACCATCGATTATTTGATCATTGAGGGACCTTAATAGCGTCGTGTTGTTTTCACGCTGAGGTCTAGGCCAACTCGTACTCGTGAATGGCGTTTGTACACCTTTGTATTCTCCTACACTATGAGACCGGAATTTGACACCGACTTTATCTAGCAGTCCTTTGAAAAAGAGACCAACACTGGCAACACCAAACAGTGGCAAACTACCAATAGGCTCCATCCATATATCATCAAATGCGGATGCCAGATAGTATTGCATTTGTGAATCTAGTTTGATTGGTACGAATGGTATGAACGGAAGTCGTTAGTTCCGAGAGTGAAGGAAACTTGTATGTCACGATCGCCGATACATACCAAAAGTATCCGTGATGGCTTGTAACTTGAATGCCCCACTTCCCAGACGTTCCTTTTTGGCTTCAGAGAGCTCTTTTATGGCATCTCGCAACTCTTGAATCTGAGCAATTCCAAGAGCACTTCTTGACGCAGAGCCTGTTGTGCTGAAATCCATAATCAGACCTATTTTCAGGGATTGTCATGTTAGTTCTTGAGTTCTGTGAAGCGTATTTGGAGAGGAATAAACGAGGTCTTCCGTAGTAAGCAAGCTATTCGATGCGGTTCCAACCAAACGCGTACCTGTGATTCTGTCATCGTTTCTCATGAATCGTAGAGTCTTGATGGCCTCCAAGAATGACATTTTCGGTAGAGTTCCGCTACTAAGGGCAGAAAATAGATCTGATGACTCCAGAGTAGTTTCTGACAGTGTCAGTTGGTCAAGCCTCCAAGTTACGGTAGCTTTGTCGTTTATCGTCAAGTATCTTTGACGTTTAACGTATTGATTTGCAATCGATAGAGCAACAGAACCAGCAACCAGTATTGTGATGCCTCTTCTAACTCCTCTTCCAGCGCTGGTAAATCGCGACCACACCGTGTTCCATCTTGTCTTTCCTGCAGGTGGAGGCGGCTCTGAACCAGACATTTTCACTATAAATGTATGTTATCCGTCAGCAGATTCAGATATGCAGCTCAAGATGAAGTTGATGATAAAGCTTGAAGTCTCGAGGAAGTAAATTGTGAGTTGATTTTGGCCATTGCATCCAGCCACTCTCAAGCGATGCAAGTACATAATCGCCATCCTATGAAGCCGATGTCATGGGCAAAATCGTCCTGCTACACTCTATATGGTAAACTTACCCCCTCACCAGTTTCTGTCTTGCGATGATGCATGTTTTGAACGACACTCACGCTTCGGAGAATAATGTCAGCCAGTCATCAAATAACGTATGAATCGTTTCTGAGCTTTCGATTTTTAACTCCTGACGCGTCTAAATGTCACTTAAGTTTGTTTGGCTTGCGCTGCAAGACATGGAATTCCACTAACATGACAGTGCAGCCAATTCTACTGATATCAAGGCGTAAATTGGATTCATTCTACGTGACATTGTTCATTGTTCAATAAGATCAATGCGAACTAGTTTCTTCGAGCTTCATGTCTCAGGTCAATGGCAGATTACTTCAAACACTCGGATCTACTTGCAACCTTCTATACCAAGGGTCGTAACTGCGCAGCATTCGTGATGGTACTCATGCGTCGTTATATGTATGAAGTATATTAGACTATTAGTATATTCCTTTATAAGCAATCTTTATTCTGTCCCACCAGTACATTCTCTTCATGATGTATGGCAAAAGCCCTTAACCAGTATCTTCCAGCTCATCAGGCCAAGAATATACTGCCAGACTCTTTGTGTAAATCAATAGACTTTGTACGTATTGGGACGCTCCTGCCGTGGGAGCTGGATCCATATCGCTGAAAGGCTTGAACCACCCCTCCCTACAAATGTCGACTTCTTTACACAGTTTCCTGATTGCAGCCTTGTTCCATTGTTTGGACACTAGAGCTGTCGCCTGCCTGCAGGGTGTGTTCGCGAGCATGTTCCCACGATACCGTCCAAGACTACCAATGGTAGGGTTGGAAGGCCAATAGCCAGCAACCTTTACATAATACGCTTACGACGCGATATAAACGATGAGCTGGTCTACCGTGTGAAAGGAGGCTTTTGAGTAAACTGGGGTTTTTACAAAATGTCTGCAGTACAAGGGAGTGAAATGAGCGTGAAACGGCAAAAGGAGCCTTCAGAGCATGAGTATATCATATATTATTGTGTTCCAACGTAAGCTCTCATCATAGACGCACCAGATCGTCACTCTTGTTTGCAACTCACCTTACAGAGAAAACGCACCGCAGATCCACCCTCCAAAGTAGATTAGCAACTATTATGATGCGCCACACATCGATGTGATGTGCTCCTTGAGCTGATCCTTGAGTCCTCTCCGGCCTATCGTCGAAATCAATGTTTGAGCAAAACACAACGTATCGCGTTGGTGACAATAGCTCTGATGCTGGATTAGCTGGATACGCGGAGATGATTCACGAATGCTTGACGATCTCATTGATGCTTCACACGTTCCAACATGACTCATGTCAACAGTTGGCTTTGTCCTCAACAAAAAACTAACAAAATCTGACTTAATCAATTAACTGCTACAATATTAATCCTAGATACTGAAAATGACATCGGGGCTGCGAAGTATATCCTATCAAGTAAGCTGCATTCACATTCTCACTGAAGAGTCTCCGTTGAAATCTACCTTCTTCGTCAACTTACGCTAACTGCAACAAACATCTTCTGTCGCAACAAACTTTATAGGAACTAGCCCAGCACAATACAGAACGTGACTGCTGGGTATCCATTCATGGGACTGTATGGAATCTGACCTCCTTCTTGAACGAACATCCTGGTGGAAGACGAATCATCATCAAGGAAGCTGGACGTGATGCCACTGCTGCATTTATTCCATTCCACCCAAAGGACATCGCTGAAAAACTGATCTCCGGAGACCTAAAGATGGGTGTACTGGATACTAGCTCAACTCCTGTCGCCAATACAGACACTGAAGAAGTCGTGGCAAAAAAGGTCGTGACTGCTGATAAACCACCACTAGCTGCAATGTTCAACATCTTTGACTTTGAGGTAACTGATTCCTTCTGACCTGTCGATTGATTCTTTGATGCTTACCAGCTTTATCCTCTTTCGCAGGGTGTAGCTCGCAAAGTCCTCAAGCCAGAAGCTTGGGCTTACTATTCGTCAGGTGCCGATGATGAACTCACACTACGAGAAAACCATGCTGCATTCCATCGTATCTGGCTCAAACCTCGTGTCCTCATTAATGTAAAAGATGTCGACATCTCCACAACCATGTTGGGAACCAAAGTGAAACTCCCTATATACATTACTGCCACTGCATTGGGTAAATTAGGTCATCCAGAAGGCGAAGTCGTCTTGACCAGAGCTGCTCATACTCGAGGAATCGTACAGGTCAGTGCTAACAAATTAACAAGCAAGTTAGGACAACAAAAAAACCACACTAGCTGTGAAGCAAGCATAAGCTTAACTCTGTCGGCTTTGCTAGATGATGCCCACACTAGCTTCATGCTCGCTAGCCGAAATGACGGAAGCCGCTCAGCCAGGCCAAACCCAATGGCTCCAACTATATGTAAACACAGACCGTGAAAACACCCGTAAAATAGTAGAAGACGCCGAAAAGCGAGGTGTCAAAGGCCTTTTCATAACCGTCGACGCTCCTCAACTCGGCCGTCGAGAAAAGGACATGAGAACTAAATTCGTCGATGAGGCTCCAGACGTTCAAGATGAATCAACAGTAGAAAGAAATCAAGGAGCTGCTCGAGCTATATCTAAATTCATTGATCCAGCATTATGTTGGGCTGATATACCATGGTTTAGATCAATCACCAAGATGCCTATTGCTCTCAAGGGTATTCAGTCTGGTGAAGACGCAGTTACTGCTGCTCAGTATGGGGTACAGGCGATTGTAGTTAGTAATCATGGTGGTAGGCAACTGGATACAGGTCGATCTGCTGTGGAGATACTGCCTGAGGTTGTGTCTGCTTTGAAGGAAGCTGGACTGCACGGCAAGATGGAGATCTACGTTGATGGAGGTACGTTATTTTGATTGGGTTTTGATTTCACAGAAGCGACAGAAATCATATGTCAAGACGCAGTTTGCATGTTTTTGCATGTCAGGTGGATCGATTGCAGAAGCACATTCAGTTTAACTCTCTGTCTCTTTAGGTTTCCGTCGTGGAACAGACATATTTAAAGCTCTAGCGTTAGGGGCTACAGGTAACAGCGAAGACAAAACAACGGCATATCCAGGTTTGCATTGAGAGCTGCTCACAAACACCGTTTCTCCCGTCAACATTAGGAGTCGGTTTGGGTCGTCCCTTCTTATACGCAATGTCAGGATATGGACAAGCTGGTGTGGAAAGAGCACTCGACTTGCTACGAGATGAACTGGTTAGTCCTAAAAGGAGTTTCATTATTGACAATGCAATTATAGCTAATGAAATTATCTCATATAGGAAATGTGTATGAGACTTATGGGAACACCGACCATTGCTGACATCACATCTGCACGTGTCTTGACCAAGAACCTGGAATCGCATGTTGGCGCACCACCACGAGATGTGCTGGCAGATGCAGTGTACGATCCATTGCGAGCCATGCTCTAATACTTTATGGGGTTTTTGTATTTTCCAAGTGTCTATGAAAACTACTAGATATTTTTCTCTTCTTCTTGAATCAGTGTTTTTCTGGGTGTTGCTTTTTGATGAAGCCGCCGATGTTGATGTTCAGATTGATTTATTCTTCCTTGTCGTTCAGGCTTTGGCTGAATGTTCACGCTTTGATCAAGATCAAAAAGCAGCATCAGCATCAGCACTGGTACTTGGTTTCCTTTCTTTTTGCTATGTATCATTTATATATTGGTCTATGCAATTAAACATGACTTTTAACAAGCAGATGCAACAGGTTGTCCTTCTTAACCCATCAGCCTATCGCTGCATTCTCCGAGACGAGTTCCTGTACCAGAACTATAGATGCGGCTGGGATATCAGTTGCTCTCAAGTCCAGCCTGGTGAGGTACTAAATATGGAGCAAAGTTTAGAACCACAGCAAAAAGAAGAAAATCCCCCCTGTAAAGGGTGTGAATTCACTGTACCTGATTCTTTCCCACTGCATCAACAATATATTTCCCAGAATCCTCCAGTTCCTGTTTTTCCTTGGCAGCTGTTGCACTAATACCAACCGGAACAGGTCCCGTCTCTTCACTAGCACCATTAACACCAGCTCCAGCAATATTTCCCATTCCCAAAACAGAGTATCCATCAGTCTCACTCTTGACAATCTTGGCTAACGAGTTGGCTGATACATTAATAGATTTCAGTGTCTTGACATTCATTCGCACCAGTTTACATAATGATGCCAGTGTAGCCACTGCACATCCATTTCCAGATATGTCTATTGACTGCAGTATAGGTTTGCCGGGTGCTTGTGGGTTTACGAATTGGAAGGCATGAGCAACAACGTGCAAAAAATCGGCCCCTCCAACATCACCCAAACGATTCAATCTCATGTTTAAGCTAGTGAGAGTTCGGTTGCGAGTCAGACAGCGTCCTAGAGCATGTCCTCCGACCTGTCCTATTCGATTGTTACCGAGTACGAGTTCCTTTATGGTGGTAGTTGGTGTTGCTAATACTTTTGCAAGACCTCGTGCACCTGCATCTCCTATACGATTGTTTGAGAGATCGAGATGCTTTATGGCAGTGTTCTCTAATAGTGCCACCGACAGGATACGGGCCTGAGTATCGTCCAATTGAGATGACTTTAGGCATAAGGTGGTAAGACATTTTGCTTTTGGTGGTCGTAAACATGATGCAAGGCGTTCACAATCAATGTTTGATATTCCAAAGGATGACCATGCAAATCCCATTCCGATGTCTCGTACACTAAGAAGATCATTGTGTGGAACTGTCAGTTCACTCTGGCGCCAAAAAGGCAGAACCGTTCCGGTATACATACTCAAATGTTAAACTTAAACACTCCAATTCCGGTATAGCATGGAGTATAAAACTCAAATCCACATGTTCCAATGGCAAACCCTCATCCCGTTTGCCTTCAGCCAATGGCTTTGGTTTCAACTGCCGAATCTCTAGATTATGAATCCACGGAGCTGACACTTCTATAGTTTTAACCAGCTCTTTGAATGCCTTTTCGTCGGCATCGTCTTTTGTAGAAGACTTGGGTACAAAGTTCTCAATCTGTTCACGAACGTCAAGTTCGAAAAACAGACGCTTCCATGAATTCCCGTGTGATCGTAGAGACAGGGTTTTGAATATGGATTTAGCACGACGTTCCCAATAGGATTCTTCCGATATGAGCGGAGCTGCCAGCGATAATGGGAGTGTTAAGGATATGGCCTCAAGCAGTCGTTGCCTGTACTTTATTGGCACTCGATCCAATCTTGGTTTGGCTAATAGAAAAGCCGCAAGATTAGCGCATCGTACTGCTTTCAGGGCTCGTTTCAAGACATCTTCAACTCTAAACATGACATTCCAATAGCACATTCATATTGCAATTCCCCAACCCACCTTCAAAGTTCTGAACGACCGACATCAAACATAACTCGACCAATGGCGTGACCGGAGCAGGATTAAAATGCGGATCTTCAGATATGATTCTTCGCTCTCCTTCTCTATACCCCTCATCAAAGTCATATCCAAAAGCAGCAGGAGCAGCACCAGCGACTCTATCTTGCAGCCGATCACCACCCAGCGTCATCCTGGATCCATGCACGACCACAGTCTTTGCAGCTAGCGATGTTTTTGAAGCCGTCAACGTCGCTCGAGATCCTAGTTTATTTTGTAGTCCAGGAGATGCAGTACTTGCAGCCCCGACAGATGACCGGTCATCAGATCCAGCGCCAGGTCCTGAATTATTATTTGAGGATGAGTCGGCATCACTTGCTCCTTCATTCGAGTGTGGGATTGTAGTTGGGACACTTGAGAATGTGATGCCAGGTTTTCGTTTATCGGTGCCTACAGAAAGGAGGGATCCAATTCGGGCAGCTGGATCTGCATTTGCTGCATTGTTGATGACTGATGGGCCGTCCCTTTCAGCTCCACCACCGCTGATTTGCGATGGTCGTCTGGATTGCGTTTGATTTACAGCCATGTTTGAGGAGGCGCCATCTAGTACTGAGGGCATCCTGCTTTCTATAGATCCTGATGTACTGTTGTCGGCCATGATGGCGGTCTCTCTTTTTGCTTGGCCGTCAAAATGAACGAAAGGTTGCAAAGTTGCAAGATTTCAGCATTGTAGAACGCGGATATGTAGAACGCGAACCCAGACTGTCTTTCCACTAAATGATTCCTGACGCCAAGGAACTGGCCAGAACTATTCAATCTGTTTGCTTACAACATTTGGAACTGCTCATATACAAACTAGCAGGACAAACCGTTGTACAGTAAATCGTTATAAGCTTATGCATCAATGGGCAAGATTGTTCGTGTCTATTAGTTCATTTGTTGTATAATGTGCAATACCATCCTGCTTTACAATACCCACCCTCAAAATACCACCATATATCGTTGACCAGTGCCAATGACAATGTCTGTTAAAAAAAGTCCTCAGATATTCAACAGTCTTCCTCTTGGATCGAGCTAATTCAGCAGGCAGTCTACAAATAGTCCAGACGGGTCGTCCTTGTTGACAGACAGCCTTCTAAGGTTGCAGAGCTTGGTTAGAAGTTGAAATACGTCTTGGTTGGTAATCTGGTAAGGGACAAACAGTAACGTCAAATCGACAAGATTCGGGCAGCACTCTAGAAATAATTCCAATCGAGGATATTCGTGTACGCTGAGAGAGGCATGAAAAAATGTGGCCACCAACTTGAATGCTTGACGTATCAGTAGATGGCTACGATGATGTTGCCAAGTGGCTAGTCCTAGCATATCAGCTTGCAAATCCGAGACTTTTACCTTGCGATCATGGACGTTACTGAATACGACGAGCTAAATATTCCTGATAAACTCTGTAAAGCGGTGTGATGCGCTACGTGCTACGTGATCTCTGTCCTTCTCCACTAGAACTATTGAACCTGCGAGGTCTTTGAGAGATATCAAGCTTCGCGAGCACCGAAACAAATATCTTCAAGGCCAATCATCTTATATTCTTACGTGTGATATAACTAAAAGAGTAAAGAAAACTAAAAGATCATAACTACAAAATATTACAAGAGCTTCGCGACTGAGCCTTCGAAACCACGAACTCTCCCACAATTTCCATCCTCTTGAGCGTCGAAGTCATACTCAACCACTCATATTTACTGAAATCCGACATGGGTATCATCTGAGCTAGCCAAAACGTGTATGCTTCCAGTGACGACGGCATAGTTCCATAGAGAAAGTCAAAGTGGTTGCGTTGTGGTGGGGATAGACGGTTTATATATGCATTCATGAGGTCTCGTGATGAGTGGTAGTAGTTTGAAATACGTTGGAGTTTGGCGTCTATGAGTTGGGATGGTTTCGTTTTACAGGTGCTGCTTGTGGCACTATTACTATCGGTTGCACCGGCAGCAGCATTACACGTTTGCAGTGATCGGAAGTGGGCCTCTATAGGACACTCGTAGTCGCCTTCCATACTGCTCTTTGATACACAGGCCGGTTCAGAGGCACACTTTGCAATCTCTTCATCAACCTCTAAATCGTCGATTCTTTCTATACGAGCCATGTAATAACCTTCAGGCTGTTGGCGATACTCCAAGACCTATCGTGAAAAGATTTCAATGAATCTGATGCATGCTTTGGAGTGCCTCTTTTTCCTTATAACTCACCTTGAACCGATAAACCCCAACAGTATTAATCATATATTCTGGCAGCTGCACATTATTGCCACTATTCCTACTACTAGATTGCTCTTCAGCACCCTGAATCTGCAACATAGTCCCATAATCCAGCAGTGGTGTCGCCCTATTAGGATTTGGCAGACACATCCCAAACCGCTTGTTCGATCCCTCTGCGATACATGATGCAACCATCGCTCTATAGCGTGGTTCAAAAACATGCAAGAAACATTTACTGCCCGGAAAGACTAAACTACAGATAAATAACGGGACCCATTCTGTAGTCGACGACGGCGCCGGCATATCATTACATATAGAAGGATTATGTTGACGCAGTAGCGTATCCAGTATTTTAGATGTAGTTTTACGGGATAAATATCCATAAGACGGGAGAGGTGCTCTACACATTGGGCATGATGATCCAGCGGTATCTACAGCTCGTAACAGACAGTACTTGCACCATGTATGGCCACATGGTGTCGATACAGGATTTACAAATGTCGAGTAGCACAGATTGCATTCTAAATCACTTGCATTTATATCCGTTGGTGACGCGGATGTTGGATTTTCTGTGATTGTATCAGATGGTGGAATCAGAGCCCCGAGACTAGCGACTATATCATTTAGCATTGCATTATTCGGGCACAGCTTATGCGCCATGGCGATATCGGGTATCAGCAATTCGATTCTATCAGCCCCATGTATCTGCTTAAGTAAGGTCGACCTCAAGAGATATCCACGGGCCATATTAGGAGCCACCTCAATAGCCTTTGCAGCATACTCCTGTATAATAAGTCCACACTGGGTATCGAGCTCTTCCTTACTCATAGTCATGGCTTTAGCCTTGAGTTGATTATAACATCCAACACCCTCCCTGACGAGTCTCAAGGCTTCGAGTTCACGAGGATACAGCTTCTCCATGAGATGGCCTAACAAGGAATCTACACCTTCGTTACGATACAGATGCTGACAACAACAAGCTGGACAGCTATAGAAGCACCAAAGAGATAACCCATTATCGTCGTCTTCTGGCGGTGCAGGCAGTCGGGGCGATGGCAAGCAGGATTTACATACGGTAGCCCCGCACTGGAGGGTAACGGGATGGTCTACAATGTCATGACAGGCAGCACATGAGAAGCAATCCTTCATATTCGTGTGGTTTTGGATACAGTTGGGAGGCCAGCGGGGATCTTCATATAATAACGGTGAGAGATATGAGCTTGGCACCCATTGCTAAAGTATGTATGTCTCCTAAGAAGGTTTGTCCGTGTTTGCGTATTTTTGGGATTCGAAACTTTTGATGACATCCGGATGCGATGACAAATTCTTGAGAGAATGTGAATCGATGCAAGAGATGTGCGTAAAGCGTGTATATCATATCGAGGATTCGTGAATTCGCGTCCTACTGTCATATGCCGCCCTCAATCTTTCGCTGATCGTCATCATGGATTAACGTGACTGTTTATATGTTTATGAAGGTGGAAATTTGATCCGTTCAACGTTAAAGGTTCAACAATAGTGTACATAACGTGATGATAACACGTAAAATGAAGCGTCCTTTATCTATTCTATAACCATAAACTGTCAAGCTCCTTCCGCGTTTGTTTCAGGAATACAAAACATCGCAACAACATGGAGCATAGCGAGGATGCACCTCCAAAACCAAAGCCGTTCGCTTTACTAGACTTGCCGCCTGAACTCATATCTCACTGCGTCTCCTTATCTGGTCCAAAGACCTTCTTCCTCAACTCGCCTTTAGTCTGTAAAAAGCTGAATGCTATAGTCACAGGCAGCGTCGTCAAAGTAGCTCTAGCTCTTGACGTATGGTCTGGTATGGATACGGATGATGAGCATCATGGAATCAAGGCTGATAAGCTTAGACTATGTGAGTTGTAGTGGCATTCAACCAGTGTTTTTTTAACCTGGTGTTTTTGACGAGCAACAATGAAGCCTTGCTTTACATGTTTATTGACTGAAATCTCCTTTTACCGTTCTAGGCAATACATTTGGAGCTTCAAATCAGGATTACGGAGTTGAGATCCGTGTAAGGTCGCATCCAAGAGTGATTGTTCAGGTATGTTGGTGAGTCACAATGTCATTTTGATCCAATAATGGCTTCATCATCATCTGTGTGGTCATGACGCAGTCGTCCCTTTCGCTCTTGTGGGCTTGTGTCTTGATTGTTGAAGCTAAACAAGCTTGTCGAATCAGACCGGCACAAGCTCACACTCCCACCTTCTATTATCACCTCATACAGCATCAAAACCACTTCATGGACGGCCTCCTGTCTCCACTAGCACACGCACGAATCCCATCCAAAAAACTCAAAATATCATGTCGTGCAATCCGATTCATTGACCGAATCCCACTCGATCCTGAAACAATGTCTCAAGTCATCGAATCACTCAAAGTCACGTCACTCACATTCACTGCTATCGATTATAAAGTGCTTGTCTCGCTGCCGCAACATCTAAAAGAGAGGATAAAGTGTATGAGGTTTGATCTTATAAGGAATCTGCCGACTATTACAGATCAGGATTTGAGTGTGCTGAAGGCTTATAAGAACTTGAATAAGGTTTATATCAAAGGTGTGTATTATGGGGGGTGAGAAAGAGGTGCTACCACTAACGAAAATGAAGCGGAATTCATATGCTGATGCTCTGTTTTGTAGCATATGCCCCTGAGACTCTGCCTAACTCTGTTTTCTGCCTACTCATCCCATAGGCCCAAACGCATCACAAACAAGAAGCGCCAGATCCCGCTTCATGTATGCTCGTATCGAACCAACCGCACTATCACCACTCATAGACCTAAACCTTCGAGTGCTCCAACTTGAAATCCGTCTCGTTGGTCAAACGTCTCATCTTCAGCTATGGTCTGATGTATGCAAGATGAAGAACCTGACTGAATTGCATACGGGACACATGTTGCTGCTGCCACCAAATGCTGAAGGTCCTGCGAAGAATAATGATGCAATGTATGACTTGTTGATTTCGTCGGCCGGAACATTGCAGACTGTTAGGATGCCGTGTTACACTGGAGTTGCATTCTGGGAAAAGGTAAATATAAGGGATGGTGTGAAGTGATCATCGAATCTGTCGAAACTTTTCCTCCACAGTCTGCCACTCAAACTCCCCAATCTCAACACAAATCCTTCTCATTAGCTACCATCATATCCACACCCCAAACTCCTTACCCTCAAATCCCTCATAATCGGCCTCTCCATAACAACCTCATGGAACGACCTCACCTACATCACCACCCACATAATCCGATGCATGCCACACCTAAACCATCTGAAACTATACATATCAAGCACGATGAATGCTGTATCAGGTGGCAGTCAGGTACCGACTGATGTTTTGTCTGAATGTCTTGTGAGGCTTGACAGGGAGAGCAAGGTTAAGAAGGTGTCGCTGAGGTACGATGGTGTACATTGTAATGTGGGAGCGTTGAAAGAGATGTGTAGTGGTGGTGTTGAGAGGATGGTTGTGGAGTTCGGAGAGAGTATTGAGGTTGTGATTGTGGGGCAAGTGTGAAGACAAGAGGAAGTGGAATAAGGATTGTAATAGGACTGCACAGAAGCTGATATAAATATATGAACAATACTTTTTAGTAATGAATAATCGCTCAAAGCTCATGTGTTGCGCCAAAGCACCAAATCAATGGAGACAACAAACGAAATAAGTTGACATCCTTTTGCAAATTTCACCTGTGTTTATACGTTCTTACACGAGCAGGTCAAGGACACAAAGTAGGCAAAACGAAGAGAAAAAAAACCCAAGCAAAGCCTCAACTACTAGTCTCCCACTTCTTCTCAAACCACAACTTTATGTATATCAAAACACCAAATAAATCTCTTGTTTTCTTCCTCCTGTTTGTTGCCTCGTTTTACAATTTATGAGGGGTTTTCTTCTTCTTTTGTTTAGGATTTGGGAGCCTCTGTTATAAGTAAGAAGGAAGGGAAGTTGTTAGATACCAAGCAAAAAAGGCCGAATTTATCACATCAAGCATCACTCTCCACTTCCTCCACCAAACCACATCAACACAAGCCACCCAACTCACCCTTGAATGTAGTGACGGCCTCTTCACCCATAGCGCTGATGACAGTCACCAACAACTCCTTTCCTTCTCCAAATTCGGCACGTAGTTTTTCACCGACTTCTCCTTCTGGGACCTTGACGTCGTCCTTGGTAGATCCATCGCCAGTCATGAGGGAAAGGAAGTCTTCTTCAATGTCCAAAAGTGCGTATTCGATACCTAGGGTGGAGAGTGATATGTTTGAGTGTCATACAGATGAAGGTCGAGTGATTTTTTTTGTTGGAGTACTCACGAGATACGTTGGGGACATCCATGTTGTGGGTTGAAGGAGACAAATCTTCAAGCTTCTTGTTGGTGAAGATCTAATGTGAAACAATGGTGAATTTCATGGGTCAACACCAGGTTACCGACCCCAAAATTTAACGGAAAATGATTCTAATGGTACATACATCGACTCCGACGAGATGGACCTTTGCGTGACCGTGCTTTCCAGTCTTTGAGGTAGACATGTCAACAATCTTGCAAGGACGACCCTTCAATAGGACGAAGCCGTTCTTTCGGAGAGCAGAACACTAGTGTTTGAATGCGGTGTTAGTATGTGAGACCGTTAATGAGATGATTATGCTATGTAACATGCATCACTACTATATAATATACTACACGTACTTGCATGGGGTAGGTGAGAGAAGCACCTGAGCCAGATTGCTCGAATTCTTCATGTTCCTCGTCGTCAGCCACTAATGATGAAATATACATGTTACTATTGACAATAGCATATGCAATGAAAATACAAGACCTACTGTTTTCTGCTTGTTGCTTTTGTGTGTAAAAGCTCCTTTAAATGGATGGTGGTTTTTTGTAAAAGGTCCCTCTAAGAAGATAGAGAAAAATTTAATGAGATCCTGACATGAAATAGAGAGTTCTTTCTGGGTGTGTTGTCTCTACAGCATTCATCAAGCACTGACTGCAAATGTGGAAAAGTTTACATGGATTCTCCTACAGCAAATGCCAACAACTAACACAGCATGAAAGCAATAAATCATCTGATCGAAAACACAATGACATTGCATCCTTCCAGTCTTCTTCGACTCCCTGATGCCCTCCAGAGCAACACCAACTTTTTTTTTCTCAAAGTGGCAGCCACATTGTAAATTGCTTGCTACTGCAGCATGTAATAACGATTGTAGCATGGAGCATCAATCCATCTGATGCCCAATTATTTTATAAAGAAGCTTGCTGAACTCACCTAATATTGGACCTACGTAATATCAACTGGCGATGAAACAAAAAATTCAAACTTTGTGATGAGAAAGTGTTGTTTTGAGAAAATCAGAGCAGTCCAGGAGAGCAGTGAAACATGACGTTTGGAGAGGTGAATACGGATGATTGGACGCGTTGACATGTTGATATTATTAGCTATTCACTTTATCCTTTACCATCCTTCAAGTCTCAAGTCTGAACTTACTTGAGTCTGCTCTAGTTTTCACGGTACAAATTCCAAAATCAAACTTGACCTACAAGAAGCTCGACTTGGCGTGATCCTGCCTGGTCAATACGTGTATTTGCATCCAAAGAACTCATTTCTATTATTTCTCAACCCTAGTCTCATGTACGAAACCACGTGCTTGCTCCACTCTTGATCTGAGGAAATCGTGAGCACTTAGCAAACAATGACATTAGCTACATTCTTTGGCTGCTTACTAACAGCATACGGACCAGGCCTATCTATATTCTTTGTCCACGTAGCCAAAAAGAGCCAACTGGTTCTACTCACAATCTCAGCGTATGTGACTATGTTTTGATTCAAAGTTTGTTTGGAATGGTGCTTTGATTGACATACCAAGACAGATCCATTTCTTTATATTTTACACCATTCTAACATTTGACACTACTCCATTCATCTATAGTGCCTTCTTCTGGCTCGTCGGCATTCTCATCGCTTCCATAATCTGGTACATTGCTCCAACCGCACCAATATACGTCACCATCTTCCTCGCGGTATTCTTCCAGGAGCTGTTTAGATGGCTGTTTTTCTTGCTGCTATCGTAGGTCACTATTGGGTTGATTGTCTGTTGGATAAAACCATTGATTACTGGATTCATGACTTTTTCTGGTTAGACGTGCCGAACAAGGCCTGAAGCTCGTATCGGAATCTGCTAATCCGAGATACGATAGGATTGACTACTCGTTTGGTATTGGTGGAGCGATGCAACATAGTTTCAAAACCGAGGGCGCTAACCCACATATATTCACATAGTATGCGGACTAGGATTCGGCCTAATGAGCGGCATGATACTCTACGTGACGCAGCTAGTTGAATCGGCTGGTCCAGGGATACTGCCATGCAAGTCATGTCCTAGTGTTGACGTGTTCTTTATTAGTGGTACGTAATATGGCTTGCTTGTACAATAAACGGGGCTGCAAGGTACATGCGTGAATTGATACTTTCCGACTTCTCTCATAGCGTTAACAACCAGCCTCTTCATACTCCTCCACGTATTCTGGAATATGGTAGCCTTCCAAGGCTTCTTCAGAGGCAGTTACTGGCCCGCTGCGTATGCGTTCGTGACGCATTTATGTGCCTCGTATGGCGTAAGCATCTTTTGGCTGTCTTTTTTGTACCATGTGTGAAGTATACTAACAACAATAAAATTCGGTAGACTTTATTGATACCGTCATCAGTATCATACGGATGTGTGTACTCGATGCTGATATCGCTAGCCATACTGGTGGTGACGGGCATCATGGCTTTACGGCCAGTGTTTGCTGCGATTAAGAGTATACATAGGGACTAGGACTTGACCTTTCAGTTTCTTGTTTTTGCATCATTTGTTAGTAGTTTGTAAATATATAACTCTTTTCACTCTCCAATTATAATGACTCTTTACACGAATGTGTTGCTTGAACGCATCGTATACAATATGAGTAGCATCCTTTTTTTGTCGCCATCAAAAAGTATATTAAAGAAGAGAAGCGCCATCCAACCACATCCACCAAATCAAACCAATATTACTATTTACAGAGAATCAAGCGTCCGCTGTATCTCCTCTCTCCGACTAACAAGCGTCTGTCGGTCTTGACTCAACTTGTTCATCAAGCCAGCAACCTGTGGATTACCACCACTCGGACTCGCGCTTCTCAATCTCACAATCTCATCCTTCATACCCTCTAACTGTCTCCTCTTGTATTCCAGCAGTCCTTCCAACTCCTCTTTGGTGTTTTTGAGTGTTGCTAGGCGATCGACCTCCTTTTGCTTTTCGGCTTGAAGTTGTGAGAGGGATGAGGATGCGGTTTGGATGTCGGATTCGAGGTCTTTGAGTATTGGGTCGTCGTCTGGTTTTGTATGAAGGATGGAGGGGTTTGTGTTTGTGATTGTGCAAAAAAATTCTATAGCTGCGCAATTGATATTGTAGTATTTTACCTCGAGCAGCACCTCTTCCTAGCGTTTTCGTGCTCTATACATCCAAAATAGAACCATATCAGTACGTGCTATTAAAAGCACACACAAGTATGATACACTATACCTCATCAGCCAGAAACTTTTCACGTAGGCTCTGAGGAAGCAACGGATATGTCTTGCCCTTCCTTCTCATGTTTAGGACATGCGAGAAGGCAACATATTGTTCCTTGTTGAGACTTGATGTGTTTTGAATGTCGATAAAGTTCCTATATACATGATGGTTGTAAGTATTGAGAGTGTTGCAAGGAATATGGTGAGTCATCTTATGTTGCTTTTCAATGCGAAAAAATGGGCCAAAGCTTTGTGTGGCATTATGCTTCAAGTCTGAGCTCCGATGTCCACAGATACATGTGCTTCCTAGATCATATGCCACCATCTGTCCCTCACTGAGTTCAATATGCACAAAGATGAAACGATAGTGGTACTTGCCACGCTTGTACGAAATCCTGTTGTGACAATCGTGATGCTGTGAAGACCGTTTCCATTGATGACACTGTGATGAAGGGATATGAGTTTCAGTATACCTTAATCAACACTATACTCTTAAATACACAATATCAATCCAATATACTCATCAATAGCACTTACTTGGTACGAGATTATCGACGGCATACTTTGTGAATTCGCCCTCGTACAGAAACCTGTCTGCTGGACTGATATACCAGTCGAATTCAAGATGGCTTGTCATGGTTCCAAGTGTAGTGACAGCAACGGAATTAACTTGATAGCTTGTTTCCTACTATGTAGCAAAACTGTGGATGTGATGGAGTGGAGCGTGCTTTTCAAAGAGGATGATACCAATGAGCAACACGAATATTCACGTGTATTTAATTATGAAATTAACTCCTAGCAAGTCTCGAGCTCTCTCGGCGCGTGAGCAACTCTGTATTCGATTCTCCAAACTCTAGACATTGCATTCAACAGACTATATGAATATTGCTGATAATCCAATGATGGCATCTCAACTCTCATTCGCCGACGCATTGCACGACATGACACATCTACTCTCGCCCATACAAGCCAAGGACCTGACAGACAGCGTCACCAGAATAGTCACTGAATTACATGAACTGCATGCTGTCAGAGAACTACAGAGAGAACAGACTGAGAGGTTATTGGCTCAAGATGAGGTATACATGGGCTGTCTATTCTGCTCTATTTAATGTTATGTTACTATGAGTATGGTTGTGCATCAACAAAATCAACCAACAACACAACAGGCACTAGCCCCCCTAAACCGCAAACGCAGCGAATCAAAACACGATCTACTCCTCTTAAACTCAAAGCTCCGTACCACAATGGCTGCAATCCATCGAACACTCTACGCATCAAAGGAACTCAAGACCCGTATTCGCAGAAAGGAACATACATTGTTTATTGCTACCTCGTCGTTGCAGAGACAGGAGGATGAGATTCGAGAGCTGGATAAAACGTTGGAGGCGTTGAGGGATGTGAAGAGAAGGAAGGATCTCGTGGAGGTATGCTGTGTGGTTTGGGGTGTTTTTATTTGTTGAATGTTGTGTGGCGAGGACAAAATAGCGGACGGGCTAGAAGCTTTGATGGCTACTAACGCTTTGCGTCTCTACAGGCACAACCAACACCAATTGCACTATACAGTCTCGTAGTCTCACTGATATTAACTCTACCAGACATTTTGATCTTGCTCATGATGTCTCCAAGTCCAGTTCAATAAGAGGAGTCGAGAGCTGAAGTGTAAATTTGAAAGAGGAAGCAGGAGCTGTAGATATTATTAGCATTTTGCACCATATGTAGACCTTTTTGTTGCATATAAATTGTGAGATAACGCGAGATTTGAAGGTTGAAGAAATTGTGTTTGCGAGAGAATGAACATGCGGCTGGTTGGTTTGTATGTACTTTAGCTTGTGATAGCCATCGCAGCAACAAAACGTCAAAACATCCAAAAACCACAAAACCAGCAACATAATGTCGCGAATAATCCAACTACCGCACATGCTGCCCAGCATATGGCACCACACAATACACTCTAGTGCAGCAAGGAGTTCATTGCCAAGACTGTATGCTACCAAAGCTGGAGGTATACCATTTTGAAACTACCATAATGTTTTTGTCTCGTTTGGAATAGACAAACAACCACATCTCAAACACATCATCCAACACAGCATCCTTCCAAGTCCCATCCAAACCCACATTCGGAGCCTTCAACCGTCTCTTTTCTCCTGGCGAGGTATGTGTTTCTCAACCAACATCAAAAATACATACACATGCATGCCATCCCATCACTAACACCATCATCTCATAGACATACGAGCCCGCCGACCTGAACGCATCGCACATCGAATCCCTCAAACAGCGCACATCCACACCACCAGACTATTTCGCAATCACGGGTAAAAACCCACTGGATTGCTACAAGGACGTACAGTTGCTGTCGAATTTCGTTACCGCGATGGGCCATATCGCGCCGAGGTACAAGACGGGGCTGTCGATTACGAATCAGAGGAGGGTCGCGGTGGCGATTAGGAGGGCGAGGGCGTTGGGGTTGATGGCTTATACTCGTAAATAGGGTGGTTGTAGTTGGCTAATATGTAGTAGATGGTGCATGCGGTGCGAATACAGGATTCGCATTTGTCAATGATCCGTCAAAACGTGTCAACTGATTTTGTGGTGCAAAAGTTTATATATGTTTCTTCATCATCCTTCACCATTTCCTTCTATAAAATGGAATACAACGATAAAAAATTGCTGGTAATATGTAGGGCTACAGCTCATCCTTCTCATTTACAACTGGTGTGTCACCACCTTCTCCTCCTCCTCCTCCCTCTCCACTCTTTTCATCATCACCACCATCAGCAACTGATGGTGTCGCCTTAGCCTTATCAGCAGCAGCAGCAGCAGCTTTACTGGCACTTGCAGCAGCACTCTTACTACTAGCTGCACTTGCACTAGCAGCACTCGCCTTCTTTGCTTTAGCAGCAGCAGCCAACCTAACAATCTTCACAAACTCACTCTGGATGTCTTTAGCCTTGGCTTCAATATCACTGCTAGTTAATACAGGATCTTCGTGTGATTTAATCAGATCCTGTTCTGATGACTTGGTATCAACCCACGACTCGACTTTTTTGATTCCATCAAGCAGGCGATCCCATTTAGAAGCACCTTCTTTATCGGTATTGAGGTCTTGTTCTATGTATGTCTGGATGCCTGATATGGCCTTTCGGAGGGCTTCTATAGCTTCAGGACGGGCAGTTACTTCATTTCGTCGTGTCACAAATGGGGTTTTGATTTTTTGCAATTCCTCTAATCTGGTTACGAATTCGTGAGTTGGTTGTTCGTCTGCTGAATCAAATAGCCAAGATTGGTGTTCCGATATGGCTGATTCGAAAGCAGAGCGTTGGGCTTCTGTGCTGATTGAATGGATACCGGTGTCTTGGAGGAAATCACGGGCAGAGTATATGAAGGCTTCCAGTGTGTTGCGAGCTTCTTCTCGTGCTAGTCGGCCCTTGTCTTCTGCATCCATTTTAGACAATCTGGTCGTGTACGGACGTGTGAGTGCGCAGCGACAAATTGTCTGATGAAAAAAAATCAACAACAATGGTAGCAAGAAGTCTTGACTTCATCTTTCGCTCATTCTCATACATACCGTTTCTTAGCAGTCGCTTTCACGGACTCTTGCAATGGCGGAAACACTGGATACTCGACGGTTACATCAAGCTTCACCTGCTCAACGGATGAGGTTTCCTAAGTGCAAACACAAGACGAGGATGAGCGAATGCGTTTGAATTTGCACATCCTGGTACAGAAGAGAGATTTTTCTTGGCCACAATCATGTCCAATTCGAAGCACATACCTTTGCCGATGCAGCAGCGGCAGCAGTACTAGTCGTCTTTGTTGATGCAGAAGTCGTAGCATTGGATTCTGTCGACGAATCTCCCTAATAAGAAAATACGTGGTGTTAGCACAAGGCAAAAATAAGCTACAATACTTTGCATCATACCACTTCCTCTTTGGCCTGATCTTCACCACCATCCTTATCAGTCTCATTATCAGATTTCTTTCCACCAAAGAAGCTGGTTACTTTATCAAATATATCTAATTGGGAAATTTCAAAGAGTGTGAGATGAGATTGCAAAAAAACCAAGCAAAATCAGTAGAATTCAGCTTCGTTGTCATCACATGCACCACCACATACTTGAAGCAGTAGCATTCTTTTCAACCTCCAAGAATACAGAAGCATCTCTAACATGCAGCGTTCCAGCATCTGCTAATTCAACGGTTGCCTTGACTTTCGATGACAATAATGGTGTCTTGGCACCATTTATTGCACTGGTTAAGCCTTTTACTTGGGCTCGTAGGATTACCACCGACTCGTTGCTAGAATTTGATGAAGCAGTGAGTAAAATCGGATGTGAAAAAATATCAGATGAAAACAAGAACGACACAAGATTGCTAACAGAATCGTCACACTACGATTTTCTAATACGACATTGCAGTTATCACCAAGCAACAGCGACAGAACACTTCACCAAAGTAAAAACAATCCTTCATGCCAACATACAATAAAATACCAGTACTTACGAGTAGGATAGATCAAATGAAAAATCACTCTTTCTCTGAAAATTCATGAGCTTTTTAGCACCCATAGCTCCATTCTCAGGAAACAGTGTCATTTTAAGACTTCTTGGAGGGGATGCATCTAGAGCAAAAAACATGAAAGCGTTGTGTGAGATTCTGCACTGCATCCAGTGTATGCGATCACTCCAGGGAACGTCTGCTTTTCTCCGGAATTCAAAGTATCAAGGACAATACCTTTGCTCTCCGCCTCATAAACAATATTAATAGGAAACTCATTGACGTCCTTGATTCCAATTTCACGGACTTTGAATTGTTTGCTGAGAGCGGCTGCTCGTAGACCAGCACCTGTTGTTTGAAACGAAAAGTGTTTGCGTCAAAATCATAATGTAACACACGACAATAACACGAACCCATGACAGCTGCTTCATCCATGTTGACATTCTGAGCGATCATGGACCTACATATAGATGCAAGTTTCAATGAGCAAAAAAGCTATCAAGTATGAACGAAACCACTCAATCTGATGACTATTTCATAACTAATCGTATACTCACTCTCCAAGATATTCACGTAGAGCATTTTGAATAGCAGGAATACGAGATCCACCACCATGTAAAATGACTGATGTGATATCAGCCTATGGAAAGTTCTGGCGAGGATTAGCATCATGTCTATCATCATTTCAAACCAGGAATTGATTTTTTTGCTGCTCATTTGCAGACACTTATAACGAGAGAAAAAAACCTCCAACAGCACGTCAAACGCGATTTACGTTTAACTCACCAAGGTTAGTTTCGCTTCATCCAAAACCTGGGCAATAGGTGCCGTAACCCTCCCAAACACATCCTTACAATCCTCTTCCAAATCACTTCTCATCACCACCATTTTGAAATCCACATCATTCATCAACCCTTCCACAGAAGCCATAACCTGATTATTGGCAGACAGCACCTGTTTAACCCGACTGGCTTCCTTTAACAATTTAGCCATTGCTCTAGGCGATTCTCTCGCATCAAGTGACTTTTCCTTTTGGAAGTGGGTGATGAATCGGTTTAGGAGACGAGAGTCGAGGATGGATCCACCGAGAGTGTGGTCTGAGCCAGTAGCTTTTATGGTTATTTGAGGGACTGTCTTGTTGCGGAATAGGTTTCCGTCTTTTATGGATGTGTCTTGGAAGTGGACTAGCGACGCAGCGGTTGAGCCAGCACCCATGTCGTATATGATGTGGTATTGGGGGGTTGCGAATGTTCGCGTCATTGCGTAATTCAGTGCGACTAAGAGGAAGAAGGTGTCAGTGTGGGATTGGTGACGAACAAAAAAACATAAGCTAACACACGACTACATACTGGCGGTAGCATCATTCATGAGCGAGTACACACGCAGACCAGCAATCTCGGCGGCATCCAATATAGCCTGCCTCTCGAAATGGTTGAAATAAGGCGGCACCGTAATGACAGCACCAGATACAGCTTCAGCACCATAGTCCTGAGCCAGGCTTTTGGCGTATGCGAGTTGCATGGCGACTAGTTCCTCGGTAGTGTATATGTCGCCGTCGTCCGCCTTGAAGGAGCATGATTCTCTATGAGGGTGTGGTAGTAGTCTGTTTGGGTAGCTGTCACGGTATTCGGTAGCCTGTTTGTCGTGATATTTTCTGCCGAGGAGGTTTTTGAGGGACAGATATGTGTCTTGTGGGTATCTGGTACCCTGTATCATGGAGTGGAAGTGTGTATCGTTAGCATCGTGTATACCACGTCGAGTGTGGAAATGCGACATCAAATGTAATTACAATTTCAATACAACCACACTTACAGCATTGACAGCATCAGTAGAGAAGGATCTGACATGGTTGCGTAGAGTGACAATGGACTGGGTCTTCCTCTTTGATTCCTTGTTCAATACAATTTCAAGAGGAACTCCTGGCTTGACGATCGACACTTTAAACCATTCCAGGCCATAGTCGATCCCTACTACCGATGCATTGATCTGTATGCTATATATAGCAATTATCCACGTGATGATATATACAAACAACCTCATTTCTAATGCTCCAATGTCTGCCGTTGAAGTTGTGCGTTTCGCCTCAAGAGAGAGTAGACGCACATAAGCTGGTACAAGGAAGGAGGACATTCACGCCATGTCAAAGCTAGCCAAGAATGTGTATATCGGTACGTATCTATTTGCTACTTTATGCTGCCATGACACGTCATCGCTGGAACTTGAGAAGCTGACATATCCTGGTTTCCCTTAGTTGCTGCTAAAAGAACGGTAGGCTCATCCATCATATTCTTATCGTTCTGAAGATTTAAGATCTTTCTTTTATCTCCCCTTTTGCTCAAACTCTTCGTCCACATCTCGCCAGGCATTTGGGACATTTTGCGGTAAACTGTCTGGATTTACTGCTACTGAACTGGGAGGCATTGCTTCTGTCGCGGCTGTAAAGACTCTGCCTCAAGGAACTCCCATCGACTCGGTCATTTACGGAAATGTCATTCAAACCTCAAAGGGTGAGCATGTGTGTCATCAGCCAAAAAAAGTCGACTCTGCTTCTGGGCGAGTACGTGGCAGACATCCAACCACATTTTCACGCTCTCTTTCTCTTAAATATTCAACCTCATACCTTCAAACTCACAATTACAGATGCTGCATACCTATCTCGACACGTGGGACATCGAGCTGGTCTTCCAATTCACGCTCCTGCCCTCACACTAAACAGATTATGCGGCTCAGGGTTCCAATCTGTTATCTCGGCGGCTCAGGAAATCATTACCGGTGAAGCTCATATCGTGCTGGCTGGTGGTACCGAATCCATGACTCAGGCGCCATTCGTGTTGAGGAATGTTAGGCAGGGGACGAAATACGGGACTGAGTGAGTATATATGTTTGTAAGGCATTCGAGTGTATTGAGCGTTGTGTGCCTGCGTTGAGTGTCCAAGTCGGATGAGATATATAACTGTGCAACCAGAGGATGAAACTTTGCCTTGCTAAATCTTGATCCCTTCGATAGTTTAACCATGGAGGACTCATTAGCACATTCCCTGATTGACCAGTATCCAACACAGACTCCAATGGCAATCACGGGCGAAAACTTGGCTAAAAAATATGGAATCTCAAGAGCTGATGCTGATGCTTATGCTCTATCGAGTCAGCAACGTTGGGCCGCTGGTAAGTTGTGGAGCTGTTACGTTAACATCCGTGACGGACTGGAAGATTATGGACGTTCGTGGACAATACCTTTAAAGTGTCATACATCCATGAGGACTTTTGCAGTGGTTGTTGCTCCGTCACTATCCACCATACTCAACTCATCATACTCAATACATTAGCAAATGAGGCTGGCAGATTCAAAGCCGAAATCACTCCCATTGAAATCAAAGTCAAAAAGGCGACTGAAGTATTTGCTGTCGATGAACATGCTAGGCCAAAGACTACGTTGGAAGGATTGGCTAAACTGAATCCTGTCTTTTTGAAGGATGGTACTGTTACTGCTGGGTACGTGGAGTAAAAGAATCTGTTGCGTGTGATCATATCGTTTCTAAACTTGATCTTCTTTTTTATCTTTGATTGTCGTACTTCGTCCCCTTTAGTAACGCATCTGGAATGGGAGACGGTGCTGCCTCTTTAATCGTTGCAAGTGAAGAAGCTGTAAAAAAGCACAAGTTAACACCGCTAGCTCGTATTGTGAGCTGGAATTATGTCGGGTGTGAACCTACCATCATGGGTAAGAAATGCTGGATCTTTGTTCTTTTTAAAGTGCCTAAGGCGCCGAGTAATAATAGCTGAGAGCTCACATTCGCCGAGTAATAATAGCCTCACATCTTTTCCTTCTCTACAAATGCTAGGTATTGGACCAGTACCAGCCATCAAAGAAGCACTACGACGAGCTGGGTTAACGCTGAAGGATATGTCATTGGTTGAAGTTAATGAGGCTTTCGCAGTACAGTATCTTGCTGTTGAAAAGGAATTGGGTCTAGATCGATCCATTACGAATACTAATGGTGGTGCTATTGCTCTTGGTAAATTATTTATCATGTTCTGCAAAAAGAAATGTCGGTTTTTGGCACATGCTGCCCCAAAAAAAGCAGCCAGATAGAAGGTCTAAACGTTGCACTAACACGTTAAAACATAGCACATCCATTGGGAGCAAGTGGTGCCAGAATCACTGTTCATTTAGTACACGAATTGAAGAGGATTAATGGCAAATATGCTGTGGGTGCTGCCTGCATCGGTGGTGGACAGGTATGTGCTTGTTGAGGCTTTTGCTTTATTTTTTTTGCCTGTCGGCACTTCCTCAATCAAAGCGGAGACGTCGGCACCTCCTTAATCAAAGTCGAGACAAGTTGTTGGATCTGATAATATGTCGCTTGTGAACCTCATGCAATTGTCTCACAAAATGACTCTTCCTTTTAGGGTATTGCTATTGTGCTAGAGAGGGCGTAATGTTTCTAATTTGTTTTACGAGGAATACAAGTTTGCTGTGCTTTGGAAATATGGATATTGTTGTTTTGGAATTTTCGCTGTCGACATTTGGGAACATGTGTTTAGAGGAGGCGGAGTAGCTGTGTTGTTGGGAAAATGAGCTGGGCTCTTTTTTTGGATCAACGTTTGAAGAAAGGGTCCGAGTGTACTTGGATACTGCCACGTTTCAATTCAAGATGGGTGGTATTTTCGAGATTTTATGGATTGATGGTTTGCTTGAGAGGAGGCATCATCTCGTCATTTTGAGTTCCTCACCATATAAGCTAAAGAAACCTACATAAAATTATACGCTAATAGTGAGGTACCTGAATGATGGTACAGGATAATGAACAATATTGACAGGATGGTGTGTAGTTCTTTGGGGAGATTACGAAGCCATGTTGCTGATGCAATGACGGAGCTTGATGAGCAGGTAGTGTAGAGCTGTAGATCTTTCTGTCTACAAGGTGCTTTTTTGCTCTGCTATTGGTTGATCATGAGTTGGTTTCTGTTACGATTCTCCAAGGCTTGTACAACTTGTCCGTTTTGTATGGTGGTGGATCGCCGATTGCTCTATGTCTATCTTGGAGACTCAGTATTTTATTAGATGGCATTGTTGCTTTAAACAATGTTTTGATTCTGAATGATGCTCAGCCTGTCAACACGAATGGAGCTGGTGTCATAAATTCGTGTTATTAAATTACCATTTTTACGGTTTTTTCCCGTCGTGGTCGCTGAATCTCATTTTGGTATTAACAGGTGCTGAACTTGGAGCAGCCGCTGTGACCTACTAATTCAGAAGCCGGGAAAGTTGTATCCAGGATGTCAAGAAGCTGAGAGTAAAGGTAAGTTGTGGATTTGCACTTTTTCCGTATGGAGTGGATTTGCTACCCAAAAAAAAAACACATATTACAAAAACACATATCAAGCATTTTGTGAATGAGTACAGAATCTCATCCGACGACTGATAATGTGTCTAGATGCGTCACCTCTACGATTGCTGAATGATACTAGCTAGAACACTGTATGTTGGATTTCCATCTGTATTCTACTAGTACAAAAGGCGCGTACATCGACATCGAAAATCAGTCTCATTGGACCACAGGAAGCTACCAAAGTTTGTTGTTGATGGAGCATGTCAGACCAAAAATTACTTTGGAAGGTATAGTTGAACTGAATCCAGTATCCTTGATGGTTGATACCGTTATTGCTAGGTAATGTTTCTTATGGAATGATTAGTCTATGTCTGATATAATCCCACAAGCTGGAAGGCAGACGGAGCAGCTAATGTAATTGTTGCAGGTGAACAAACCGTGAAAAGGACAAGTCAACAGTCCAACTCGTATCGCGATCTGAAATGAGGTTGGATGAGAGCCTACGCCGTTAATGTAGTACGTACGACACGCAAGAGTCGTTTCTTGGAAGGTTTTCTAGTATTGGAACTCAAGTGACCAGATGATCTTTAGCTTAACGTTTATACGTTCTTAACCCTTTTTTTCGTCTTACACAAAATGGAAGCGTTCACGTCGTGCATTTTTATGTGTGGTGTTGATTTTGGGTAGTCGCTTGCTGATGGACGCAGTTGTAGCAAGACACAACAACTCAGGTCATCTGAGGTATACTTAATAATACGAATACACGATATGAACGAGGAGCACTTTTGACCTTTGAGCTTGAGGTCTGTGGTTGTCATGCAGCTTTCAACCTGCTTGTGAAAGCTCCGACACAAACTTTGCGTACCAAAAGTGAAAAATCCCTGGCACAGTCAGCATCGGATTGATATCAAATTGTTCCTTGATATATTGAGACATAACATTGACACATCAAGTTATTTGCTTACTTCTTTGCTGCTCGTGTGGGGTGAGTGTTTCAACCAAGTAATGAACAGCCCTTCATTTTTCTTAGCAACCAACGACCAAACCAACACCAATTTTTGGCAGCGTAGAACCAAGTTCACAAATACACATAGATAGATCTAGTAGATCCCACTCGAGACTGAACTCATTGGACCTCACTCATTGCTATAGTAGGCTTCATTCTTGGTAGGTTGCTTCCCTCTGCAACGAGCTCTTCATGCAATTTTTGTCACTTTGGCACATAGGATTAACAAGTTCGTGATTAGACCATTGTAATCCACTCCTATATACCTCATATCGGCATCGACGGTCTCCTCTTAACTCGAGACTTGGAAGCATCACGTCAAACTATACGCACCTTCATTAATTAAAGCTCGCTCCAAAAAAAAAACCATGTTTGGGGCTCCATACGATGATTATGGCAGTGATTTGAATGGGCCTCATCACGAGAGCATTGCTGAACTATTACAATCTGGAGTTGGCGGCACAACTTCATTAAACGGTGAAGGCCACTCGACCTCTTCTAATGCATCCCAAGGCGGAATCAGTCGGCGCCATCACTTTGGTGGTTATGGATCCTCTACTGTAGCCGATCATAATAGCAGCGCAATGTCATTATCGCATTTGGTGGCTTCCGACCATCCCGCTCATCACAGCCACCACACCCATCATGATGTCGATGTGACGCAACAACACCAACATCAGGCAGATTCGGATCATCATAGCTATTATCAACACCAGCAACGTGACTGGCAACAACCGCATCAGCAACAACCTCAGCATATGTATGGTGGTAGCGGTGGTGCGGAAGTTCCATCAGAATATGCATACCAGGTTCCATATGGAGGTCCATCAGACTATGGTGCATCAACTGATGCCGACGTTTCATCGTACCATGCTCATATGCATCATCAGGCTGCTCAGCAATCTCAACAATCATCGCACTATGAACAGCAACAATCCCAAACACAATCATCCTCTAATAACAATGTCGATGGTATAATCGAGCCTGCTATTGGACAGGCAAAGTTAGAAGGAGTTTCGGGAAGCGCTGGAGGAGCTGCACCATACTTGGAGGGATACATGTATCCACCAGCATCCGGAACAACTGGACAAGCATATACAAGCGATCCAGGATACTATGCAAGCAACACCTTACCGCAACCCCACAACCACTACTCGTCGGTGGTCGGACACGCATATTCTGGTATGGCTGGTACACAAGACCACATAAACAATAATACCAGCAACACCCACGACCACACCTCCGAATGCGGAACACCATCTCATTCCGGACTAGACTCATCCCGTATCGACGCATACAACCCATCGTCATCACAAACCCATCTTCCATACACAACCACAACATCATCCTCCACAGCTCCCATAATCCCACTAAGTAAACGTCGTCTACATCGATTAAATACTGCTGCTGCAGCCGCAGCCATCATAACTACCGGAATGGTATCATCACCTCATATAGACGATGTTTCGCAACAGTCGCATCAAGGGCATCATTATTTGCCTGTTGCTCATGATGACTATGGACATTTACCTTTAGATCATCATTCACAGCATCAGCAGCATCCACAGCAGCATTGTGAAGATGGAAGTGTTGTTGGTGGACAGACTGCTTATCCTTATAATGGTACTGCTTATCCTATGCCTTCGTATCATGATTATTGGAATTCCGTGCATCCTGCTGGTGGTGAAGAATATCAAGGTGTTTATGATCATGTGTTGTATCGACCTGATATTTATGGATATGAAAAGGTGTGTAGTGTTTGCTTGTGATGCACTTGAACCTATTCCACCGTAGGTTTTAGCTCCTATTCGAAGATCATTTTCTCAAATTGAATTCTCATCTTTTCATAGTCTTATGCCAACGAAGTAGCCAACTACCAAGCCCAACTAAACGAAACATACGAACGCTCATTAGCTATGACAGGACGCACCAAAGCATCAACCGCAACCCCAAACAAGACTCGAAGAAAAAAGGACGGAAACCCAGACAAGCCAAGACTCAAGAAACGTAGTAAAGACGATCGGGAAGACCCCGCCGATCCAACATACAACCCAGCCCACGCTGGAACCTCATCATCCATTCGATCCATACACGCGATCGTAGGCACACCCGATTCAGGAACCGAAGGCACCGAGGGTGAAGGCAAACGCACCAAACGACAAAAACATGTCGGAAAAGCCTGTGTGCATTGTAAAAAGGCTCATCTGGCGTGTGACGATGCACGACCATGTCGCCGATGTGCGCATATGGGACGTCTCGACTGTGTGGATGTTGAACATAAACGACGAGGCAGGCCAAGGAATTCTGGGACCAAGAACCGTGGTGAACGGGACACGAGCAGTGCATCGGCTATCAGTGCTGCAGCTGAACAGGCTGAAAAGAATCACCATATACATCAAGTTGCTCTGGCTTTAGGTGTTGTTGTGTCTTCGTCACATCAGCATGGAGGTGGTGCTGCTCTACCTGCGGAAATGGAGTATATGACGCATGACTCGCCGCTGCTGGAGAGGGAGGCTGAGCTACCGCCTGCTTCTGCTGCATAATAGATAGGATCTCTTTGTGGTCTCTTTGGAATCACTACTAAATGTCTTGTTGGCCTGATCTCTGATCTCAAGTTTTAAAAATTACCTTATTGACTTCTAAACCTAACGATCATCAAAAATTGATATAACGGTGTAAATCATAATGAACATGATATATAATTTTCAGCTCATATAGAATGAAACTCAAAACGCTAAGGCAACACATGTTTCTGGTTTTGACGACAAGCCGGAAAGTCTTTTACTATCTTTTTCGTCTCGTCTCGTGATTATTCTATTAGTTATGGTATTTTTGTTGTTCGTTTGCTGGAGAGAAAAGAGACAGGTTCTCTCGTTATGGGTCTCAAATGTAGCGTGTGTTGGGTGTTTGTGTCTGATGGAGTATGGTAAGTTGGAGAAAAAAAGACAATCCTATCTCGATCGATAATGACAGAAGAGAAGCCTTGAGGTAACCATATCCAAAGCTCTATTTCTTTTCTGTCGTTTCAGCAAGGACTTCAGCAACGGCTGCCTTTACATCATCGTAGACGGCGTCAACGTCCTTTTCACAGCCAACCTAGACAAAAGAGATTCACATTTAACAACAAAAGGGTGAATAGTACGATAACATAGTCCAATCGACACCTCAAGCCTCACAATAACTCCTCCTCCCTTTCAATCATCAGAAACCTGAATTCATTCATTCTTGCGTTCTTACCGTCTTAACCTTGGAAAGTTGACGATAGTGTTCAACAACCGGATAACTCGTTTCCTGAAACGTGACAAATCTCTTCTTGATTGACTCTATATTGTCATCGACTCGTCCACTTGTTTCCGATCGTTTCAGCAACCGTTGTAACATGACTTGTTCAGAGCAGTCTAGATACAGGATTGATTTCGCTTTGCAGACCTTGGTGAATTGAAAAGAATGTGAGTGAGCTATAGATGACCGGTTGAATATGCAAAAAAATCCATTCGCACGCCAAAGAAACGACCTCGTCGGTCGAACCCCACAACCAGTCCTTCGCTTTCAAATAACGGTACGGCGCACTTACATGCTCTTCAAAAGATAAGGCTTGATCCAGAGCTCTCGGGAAGCCATCAATGAGAAACCGTAACTTGTCTGATTCGTTCTTCATGGCATTATATAGCAGTCCAATGGTTATATGGCTAGGTACGATTTTTCCTTCCTTGATGGTATTGTTGATCAGGTCGCCGTATTGGGAGCCTGGTCGTTCTCGTTCGGCTCGTAGGAGGTCACCAGCTGTGTAGGAGAGGGGTTTGGTGGCAGATATGAGACGTAGGAGATAAAGAGGGACCAGGAGTGTATATGCGACATCATTCACAAATGGATTTAAATCAATCGCTACCTGACAAGTGCACAAATCCAAAATCACGGACCAGCCGTTCACATTGAGTCCCTTTGCCTGATGATTGCACAAACAAGAACGTCATCAACAATTACGATAATTGACTATGTTTCATTATAAAAGCAGGCACCGACCAGCTCCAGGTCCTAAAACAAACCAGAATACGTTAGGATTAACTGTTGCTCCAAATTCAAATGTTGTTGAATGTTCATACCTCCAAGCACAAAGACGACAGTAGTTCCATCGGTTTGTGGAGTGAATGATTTGAATGTTTCAGAGGCATCGTCCGTCGTAGTCACTAATGTCGAGTAATGGGAAGAGCAAATAGTGTTGAATGTTAGCTCAACATGTCCATGTTTTGAAGCCAAGGAGGCGAAAGAGACTACGAATAAGTGACCGAGTCCAATATGAAATACATACTTTTATCAGAGGCTTCCTTCTTATGATGGCCCCAGTCCTTCCAGGACTTTGGAAAGTGCATCTGTGAAGAGTCGGGAGTTGAAATGTTGGATACGCGAGAGAGTAAAGCGACACGTGAACTGCCAAATCTAGCGTTTGCTACAAGATTATTTATTCGTGATATTAACAGTTCTACAAATATACAAACGCGCCGCAACTAGGCTGTTTCAACCGAACGTTTGGTCTGAAAGATCACTCGTTATGATCATCTTCATCTTTACCTACCAAGGCTGGTTCCTAGTCATACTCTGAGCATATCGTCCAAGTGCAGGCAGCCCCACACAAAGAAGGTCCTTCCTGGACACCTAGTCAACCCTGAGGCCGAGCTGGAGCAACTACAAATTCGTGCTTAGACAGTCCTCAGATCATGTTTAGTGTGGCAATTGTTGTTAGAATAGAGCTTAAAGCTAAACTGGCTGACATAGAGACAGCAAGGCTTCAATCGATTAGGAAAAGCGAGAATGGTGGCGATCACCTCTCCAATGAATATATAAAGCGATGTGGTGCCACCACCAAGGGATCATTCAAACGACTCATGGTTGGTGTTTTGGGGCACACGAGTGTTCCTACTGCTGCTTCTCTTTCAAACCGGACTATGCTACCATCATAGTTAAGGGGTTTGAACCCAAGAGAACCACTATTGATAACCGGGGAAACCTGCGTGTGGCACTCCTGTTGCTAGTCTCTGTCGGTTTTCCTCGTGCAATCAGTAGGATTCAAGCAGGCCGGACGAGCAAATTTACATGGTCACATCAGAGGAACTCTATGGAGAGTAGCGGCGACCCGCGTTTGAAGTTGTTTTTTCGAAAGCAACCCGTATGTGCGGCCGGGAGTACACATCGCGAGTATTGGCTGTGCCATACCACCTTTTGTATGATCCACAGAGCCGATTGTCACCATGTCTTGTGTCTTGTAAATGATTGAAGTTGTCCTTTCATTCGGTTTAGAGCTTTCAAAGCGTCATACTAACCACATTTGCTGTTTCTAGGTATCGCTTCAGTTAGAGCTCTGCCCTCCGCACTAGTCTCCGTATAGAGGAAGAACATGACAGTGATGATGATGAAATGAATGTCCCAGGGCTTTTGAGCATGGACAAGGACATCACACTACCAATCTTGAAAAGGAAGCGTTAATCTCAAGAACCGGATCATCAAAAGGCTTCGTCACCCCCAGGTATGCGTGTGTGGTTTTGTGTGTTTGCTCTCCTTGACTCGGTATTCACGAGATCATTGGGTATGTTTGCTTTTAAAGATAAACATTTAAACACCTTTGTAAAAGATGCAGCAAGTGAAGATCTCTCTATTTAAATGGTTAACCTAATACGATTCGGTCCATCGGTCGCTGTCTAAAGAGCGTGCCTAATCAAGAATGTTGCAATGCACACTAGATGGATGAGATTTCTAACAGAAGTAACCCAAAAACTCACGACTGATAAAAACACTGCCATGCAAGGACACAGAATTGGTGTTATTTGCGTGATTATTTACCCGTGGTCCCCGCCATGTCACTTCATAGCATATCTTTCGCATTGCGCTCCGACAAAATAATCAAATCGATACAGTTCATTCGTTTTTTCTCGTTACGATCCAGTAGACTATATGCTGACACGCTGAATGATCTTGTAAACAGCTGGTTGGATGCTTCTCTTCACACTCTTGGAAGGTCGGGAATTAACCTTCAAGGCGGAAGTAGTTTACAAACTCGTTGTTTTGGGCCTTTAGGAGGCGTGGCGACGTGTAAGATTGTAGTTTTGCTATGCTAATTCGGCTCAATTAAAACTATAGACATTCTGAGACAAGTGAGACCGTAAATTATGAAGAGCAACTTATACAACCCACTATAAACACCATCCAGACAGCTTTCCCAACGGAGTCTGTCCAAACGATCCCTCGTAAACTACTTCCGCCTTGAGGTTTTGGTGTTGAGGGATGACCATATTTCCTGGCATTCCATTTTTGGGTTCATCTTACCGTAACGACTTGAGTCTACCGTATTAACTCCAGGGTTCAAACAATGTGGCAGAATTGACCGTACTTCTTCGATTCAAGGCATAAACCGAACAGCAGAATGGAATTTGAAATGATAATATTTATTTGTTATTGCAATGGTGGAAGGCAAAAGATCTAATATATACACTCAACATTCATTCATGTGCAACTTCTATCACTATATAACAAATATTCTTTATTTGCATAATGAAGGTTGCTATTTGACGATTTCACCAAGTGATCATTTGATTGCAATCTACGAAATACTCGTTAGATGTCGACGGCGTTAGGGTTTGTGGACCTCCAAAGCTTACTTATATAGGTATCTTCAATGTGTACTGAGTAAGTCTTGTATTCCAAACTCCCAGGACTTGCTGAGTAGTTTGAATTCCAAGTTCATTGATTGAGGTACAAAATACAAGTGGCCATGGATAATCAGGTCTTCTCAAGCCAGCGTCTCGAAACGCTTTCCGTAGTTCGTCGAGACCGGTTTGCTTTATTGGATGGACAACTGAAACCGTAGCCTGCAATAGAATAATGATGCTCGTCTTCCTGTCCCATATAAATCCATCAAAACTGGCCTGATTTGATGCTATTGGCCAGAAGTACCCAGACTCGTTGTCCTTCAGCATTGCTGACAAATCGGTCTTCATGAAGCTGACGACTTTCTCTAGCATTCCAAGGTCATGAGGGTTAAAAAGAATTAAAAAGAATTTTTCAAAACGACTGAGCAATATATACGCACCTCTTGGTGCAACAAGTAACTCTGGTCTGTCAGTCAGACATGTAGCAGTGAGTGGAGGCCCTTTCGTGGACATAAGATGGTGCATTCTGGCTTCCAGCATCGTTCCTCGCACAGCTGCTTCACCTGCGGTACTGCCCAACAAGTTGTAAAAATATTTACGATCGACATCAGGGCGCTTTTCCATTTCCACACCAATCATTCGGATGACTTGTTTTCCTATTATGTCTACTTTACAGCCGACTCGGCCTAGATTCGCACTTTCTTGTTCAGCAGATGGAATCTTTCCAGAGATGAGTACTAGCCTTGACGATTGCTCCGGATTGGCAGAACTTCCATTCAGAAGAAGGTGAAACAGATTTTCTTTTGTATCCTGGAGAGTTTTGAACACATCGTTTTGATACAGCTCCATGAGCATATCGGATTTCGCAATATTAAAGCAATATCGAGGACATGGGTTCCAATCATTCCAAGCTTCCCAAAGTCGATTTACATCCAAGTGGAGTACCTCAGAGCTTTTAATGGCCATTACATCAGAAAATTGAAAGACTGACTAAGACACTTACCCATAATAAGCGATTTCTTCCCACGTCCAAGTATTCATATAGTAATAGAGCGCACGAGCTTGCTTCGTCCATTCTTTATAGCGCTTGACCTTCGGGGAAGTTGCTTGAAGCACCAAAACTAGTTTGTTGTCAAGGAATCCACCACATGGACTATCGACTTCCTGATTTGAATCCACCAAAGCCCACGTTGGGCTTGCACTACGAGACGGACAGTATTCGGTAGACAAACGCTTGGCGACCCCTGATTCACTAAAATAATAGTAAAACGAGCGGTGATTTTGGAGTGCCGTTGGTGCACCAACCAATAATCGTTCGATCAATTCATATAGCAAAAAGAGTGACTTTCCTATTTTCATGACAGCATGACTAGTCAATGCGCAGATTCAATGTCAACGAAAACCAAAAGTATTACCAATGCCAGGATTCCCTATTATAGCTCGTGACGTCATAGCTTCCTTGACAGTGCCCTCAGCAGAGATGCTCTTCAAGAAGTCGTGCAGACGGGTGTACGCTTCATTTACAAGTAGTTTGTCTACCTTAGATGTAGAACTGTCAACAAACAGCGGGAATGAAGGTAGCAAGCCTTGCAATCGATATGTATCCATCAAATCCTTCAATTGGATGACAGTAAACCTCAATGGAGAGAGTGGCGTGACGGTGTCAAACTCCCCAACTTGTTGCATGGTTGCCAGAGTTGGGACATTGCATACTACAGTTGTATATAGCCTATTGCGCATTGATTTTTCTTTGTTCCAGAGTATGGTATGGAGAAGTTGCATAGCCTGTAGGGGAGGATCTGGATTTGCATTGTGAGTAAAACAATATTGTTCAAATCAACAGCAGTAGTGACATTACCAAACGAGGGGAGTCGCTTACCTTCCATCGTAAAAGACATCCTACTTACAGGTGGAGCGGGCCTCACCACTCTCAATGGATTGTCATCTGATGTTTCGATTTGGGTGATTGATGTACTTGGTTTCAGCGGCGTTTCGCATTCTGCATCTATATATACATACAATTGATGGTCTTCGATGCCATCCAATGACTTCTTGAAGCGTTCATGATTGATGAGATATTTGCGTAGTTTGCTAATATTTGTGACTACAACATCCACTTCCACATCAGCAGAGTCCCCCAACTCCTCAACTGCAGCATATTGATCGTTTGCCCTGTCAGAATTACGCTTAAAGAGCTGAAGCCAGAGCACTGTAGTGTCGCTCATATTTGCTCGTTGCTCAACTAACGAGGTAAAAAAGTACAATGACTGATCTGGATGCGCAACAGAATACTAAGTATGTATTTGTATTAGAATTGCAGAGATCTGGTAAGACTATATTGGTTAATACTTCTCAACGTAAATGCCAGTCTGATCTATCTGGTGACGAATTTGGAAACCTGAGTGGGGCAAGTCTGACAATGCCAACCAAAGTATAGACTATTCAGCTGAGAAATCTACCAGATTCTGCATGATCCAAATGCTCTCTTTGTTATAGTGTCGCAGTTGTGCTCAGAATAATCACAGAGCAACATTGATTACGATGCTAAATCTTGTCGTATGGACAATCATGTGACATACAGAGCAGGCATCAATATCTTCGAACATGCTGTAATCTTCCCCTGCTGCCGTTTTCTCGTTGGGGTGGTTTAAAATGCGTAAGAGTGCTGAATCGGTACACCTGTTTGGGCTGCAACTGCCAATGTGTCGCAATCCCGCATGTTTGTGCATATATTGGACTATTGATGAATCGCTCTCCATTATCTGCTCTTCTTCGGAACGTCTGGTTTAGATCTCGTTGTTTAGGGAGAACTCGCCAATCGGGAGGGGGGAGACACTGCTCTGGATTGCAGTATACAATGAGAACAATGAGGGAGTGAAATGGATTGCTGAGAAGATACGCTATCTCCTTCTCGTATTTGTTTGTTAGAATCTCTGTTCATTAAAATCTCTATTCTTCATTCTCGAACAGGGAGGTGATGTCAATCAACCGAACGAAGTGGGTTCCACACCATTATATGCAGCCAGCATGGGAGGCTATATAAACGTCGATGAAACATCTCCAGTCGGTGGGAGCGGACATTCACAGGACAACCGACAGTGGAAGAACACCATTGTGGAGGGCTGCGTCAAGCGGCCATTTGGATGTAGTTAAATTTCTAGTAGACTTAGGTGCCGACTACCACAGAGGTCCTGATCTTCGGGATGACGAAAGAGGAGGGTGGTCTATCGCCTTTGGCCATTGCCATCAAGAATCATCACAACAACGTGGTTTCGTTTTTAGGCGGATTAGTCGCAGTATAAGCCAACATTTCCAGTCTTGCAAAACAGTCGCTGCTGTCATTTATTATGGGTAGAATCTTTTCCGTCTTAATTGCTAGAATGCAATCTGTGCCAAATACGTTCCTAGTGTTCTACGCATCGTGCCCTCTTCACCCTTTTAACCTCAGGAAAGTGCGACTCCTCACGACTCACGTCCCATGTGGATAATTTTGAAACAGAGCTCGAGACATCAAGAATGGTTTCAATATGATTTTTCTGGGCTGTCCACTCCAATACCAGAGCCCGCCCGCTCTCTTGAGCGTTGCTACGAAAGATCCCGGTTTTTAATTCATGGGACGTCAATACAAATGATTGAAGTTATTTTAAATGGCTGATAGCTGGGACATAGGCATCCTCAAACAAAGCGTGCAGCAGAGCCTCCGTTTCGGTGTTGAGGTATACTTGATCATTCACCAACGTGGGTTTCCCCTGAATAATACAAATCTTGCCAGTGTTTTGTTTGGCTACATAAAAATAGTCATTGATTTCCCACGTGGTCAGTCGGAGATTGCCTGTTTCAAAATATGGCTGCCCATCCAAAATCGACCCGACGGACGCTATATGTGTCCCAAAAGTGAAAGCACACTACTTCTTGCTCAGGATAATGTTTGATGATGATTTCATCGAGATATGAGCTCGTACTTCGTGGTGGTAGCATCGACCGATGTGTAGCAGTAGTTTAGACCGTAAAATCCCGTACAATTCCATACAAGTCCTTTAGCAAGGGGCAGTTTTCTGATGAGTTTGAAGTTTGAAAAAAAGTGACATTTTGTGATAAGAGGAACAACAGGACAGCAAAAGGAATAGAATGGCGGTTAACTCATCATATAAATGTACATTGAATGCAATATAACGGCATCGTAGCGGTTTGCCTTATTAGCTCAATACAGGTCGTCAGTTTTTATGGTGTTTGAAAGTTTGAAGGTTCGAAGCTCGACGTGTTAAAAAGTAGCAAGCCTTCGCTACAGCGACACTTGTCGAGAATATACGCGTACAGCTAACTCAACGGGTATGTCCGGGATGATTAAGGTTGATGCGAAATTCCATTATTGAAGTCATCCAAATCACTCTCGTGACGACAGATAGAACAAGAGGAGAGAATGCCAGTAAGAGATGGAGCGATACCGGACCCTGCTCAGTATGATATTCACCCAATAAGTAAGTGATAATCATCGTTAGTCTTTCATCTCATCTCGCTTCACTGACATTAAACCCACATTACACAATTGCAGCTGGGTTTTTGCCATCTGGTCCAAATCCAATCTCTCGCCTTCCCGCTTACTTTGAACCTTGGGAAGTCATCTTGGATCGGCTGTCTGCTCTCCTTCTAGCTGGAAGACTGAGGGAATCTGTCAAGAAGGTACTCATCATTTCCTCATTCGTGTCATGAGTATATCACAAGCAATCTCACACAAGCTGATATCTACTCGTTGTTTCTCTTCTGCAGCTCCCGATACTAGATGCAAAGCAATTAGATCATCATAGAGAGTGGCAGAGAGCATATGTCGTCTTGGCTTTTATTGGTCAAGCTTATATCTGGGGAAAGAATGAGGAGGCTGAAGGTACGATCTATTGATTAACGCTCTTCTGGTCGAAATCATGTCCTGATACATGCACTCTCCCCTCCGACATTACAGACATACTTCCAGAATCTGTCGCTGTGCCATACGTCATGGTGTGTAATCGACTAGGCTTGAAGCCAGTCCTGTCATACGCTGCTGTCGTGCTATATAATCACTATCTCATTGATCCTGAAGGACCATTGGATCTGAGGTGAGAAAAACTTCTGGATAATCACGGCTATAGCTCTCTTTTTTTTTATCTCGCTCCCCAACTGTCTCTCAACTCACCTGCGATCTCCACATTAGCAACTTTGGTGTAATGCATACCTTCTCAGGTGGTATGGACGAAGCATGGTTTTACCTAGTTAGTATAGCCATAGAAGCTGCTGGTGCTCCAGCTATACCCGCAATGATCAACGCCATGCATGCAGTCGTAAACAGGAACATCCCAGCTCTAGAAACCAACCTATTGATTATCGCTCAAGCTATTGAACGAATCAATGAAACTCTAGTGGCAATGTACGAGAAGAACGATCCCCACATCTTCTTCCATCGAGTACGACCCTATGTTGCTGGATGGGAACATACTCCTGAAATGCCACTTGGACTGTTTTATGAAGGTGTTGTGGTCGATTTTGAAGAAAAGGATGGTTTTATGAGCAGTGGAGGGGTTACTGGTACGGCTAGTCAGAATGGATCTAGGCCTGGATCACCACTACCAACCAAACAATCACCTGTATTATACAACAATATGACGAATGGAACGTTTAAATTCCCTGGAGGACACATCCATAGTAGTAAACACCGTAAACTACCAAACCCATTAGACGAAGTTCCACAACACGAAGACCACGGTGTTGTAGGATGGGTCAAAGCCGACCCACCATCACCAGGTAAAATAGGGACATGGGGCAAATGGGCTGGGGCAAGTGCAGGTCAATCATCCTTACTTCATGCTCTGGATGTAGCACTTGGTATTGATCACTACCCAACACGACCTGTAACTGCTTCCGAGACAAATCAACACGATCCTGGAGTCATACCACCTAGAAACACACCGGGACATTTACCACCTTCTTCCTCATTGTCGAATCTCTTAAATAATAGTAATAATAGTTTAATTAATGGACATCACCCTCATGGTAGTAGTAACGGTACCAGCAACCATACCTCACCAATAACCCCATCACCAGGCAGCGCCATAAACCACATCCACGAAATGAGAAAGTACATGCCAGGAGCCCACCGTGATTTTATCTATGCACTAGGTCGAGCACCATCCATCCGCTCCTTTATCCAAGAACTAGGAGCATACACTTCCCTCGGAATGGAAGCTGAACGATTATTCAACCGATGTGTCGAGGGACTCCGTATATTCCGAGACATGCATTTCAAGATTGTGACGGTGTATATCATCATTCAGGCGTCCAAGAAGAAGGAGGCTGGAGTTGGAAGTCGACCGAATCCCGCCAAAGGTGGTGCTAGTAGTGGGAGTGCCGGTGGAAGTAATAGTGGAGTTGTATCTGATAATGCTAGTCTCAGAGTACGACAGACGCTTATTGCGAGGGGTACGGGAGGGACGGATTTGGCACCGTTCTTGAGACAGAGTCGGACGGAGACTGCTCAGGCCAGGCTTGGGGCTGGGTGATTTGGAATGTGAAGTGGGGGAATAGTGGTGAGGATTTGTATACAAGTTTTCGTCTTGTGAATTGTGGTGTGTTGGGATTGTTGGTGTGTTGCTGTGGTAGTAAGTTTTGTTATTCCGGTTGGTTTTTTGATCTCTTTCTCGCTCTACTATAAAATCTGTTATCTTTCAAAAAGGAAGTAATGAAATTCTGTTACAAACTGATAAAATCGCTGATTTTTGCATCGTACAACTAACTACAGGCGAAGGCGAAAAACAAGCAGGATTGCTATATGACAACAGACGTCAAGTCATTCGAACTCGCTCGTTACATGAAATCTTAAACAAGCCAAAGACAGCATCAAAATCATGGCTTAAAAATAATGATGTTATTCTCTTCCTCAATAATAATCCTTCCTACCACTATTTAACAAAAACACTTCTACACATCTCATACACTCTCCACCTCCTCCCTTTCTCCCCACTATATACTATGTAGACGGAGACGCAGTATTCGTATTCTGCAAATGACTTGGCGAATCATGGAAGAGCGACTTCCAATAAAATCCCTGTGATAAGAGCAGCTCGATATCCTTTTCTTCCCAGTTTGATGTTGGGAGGGCTTGCAGGAACATCATAATGTCCTGTTGTGGAGAGAGATTGTAAGAGAGAGCATAAGCATGCTGAAGACCTAAAAGCCATGTATCCGCTTTTTTCCGCCTTCGATTTCAGCCAACTGATTTGTTGTTTTTCGCCATACCTGAAACTCCATCTTTCGTAACTGCTCAGACCACATGCCCAAGAATGAGGCACACACGTATAGATGGAAGTCTGAGAAGCCATCTGCACCTTCGGCCTATAGAATCCAGAGTTCTTGGTGAGAATGGCAAACACAAAAAGTCTTCAACGAGAACCTTCATCATGATACCTGATACGTATCCCACATTCGTATAATATTCTTGATGGATAGCTCTCTCATTAATAAACAATTCATCCATCGGAAAGCAAACTGAATGAATTCTACTCCTTGTAATTGTAAATGTAGTGCTAGTGGACCTAGCGTTGAAAAGAAAGACGGGAGTGAATATGTGCGGGGAAAAAAGGAAAGGAGCACAAAGCATCACACAGGCTGGTGCACTGATTTCACAATTCTCACCAACAAACAAATTATACAAGATACATACCATCAATTCTGTTAATCAGCTCCTTCAATTTAGTAATCTGCCGCTGTATACCAGGTTGTGCAAATGTATAATTGTCTTGTATACCATCCAACAGTTTCGTCAAACACCAAAATGAATCAGCTTCCACATTTTGTATCGTCTGGAGCGGTATCTTTTCGACGTCACAGGTTTCAACATCAGCGGCCGTTATTGCTATCATGCAAGGGTACGTATAAGTTTTTGGCTCCAGGTCTGCCAAAAAAAAAAAGTTGCACAGGCAAACAGGTATAGTCAACAATGGCTTACACAAATCACCAGCTAAAAACACTTGAAAGAATGGAGTCACCAAATCATTAATCCCCTGCACATAACCACTTGCTGGATGTCGTATAGCCCAGCAATACAATATCCTTTCTAGTGCTTCTCGAATACGTTCGTCTTGGTACAACGGGACTCCAGAATTCGTTCTTTGTATGTCAATGTGTATCTATACAAATGGGATGTTAGTGATCGAGAGAGGACGAGACTGAGTTAGTCAATACTACAGTGATCTATGTGCCTTTTTTTGGCATCACAAACCTGATGATATAATGCTTGATCAAGTCCATCTTTGCCTTTAGCAAACGACTGTTCCACATATTCAGCGTATTCGCTCCGTTTCCTGGCTAGTGTTGCATCACGACGATCTGAATTACATGGCAAGTAACCCTGAGTGAGAGAACGACATATGAGCATCAAGCCAAAAAAGTTGATGTTAAAGATTTTTATAGCTACCATAAGAAGCTGCCACACCATTGGCCTAATCTCGTCAGGCACACCCTTCCAACTGAGTTTCCTTAATTGATCTGCGTAGTGACAAGAAATGTGACAAGAATGTAAGTGCTGGTTCTATTCAGAGTTCGCGAAGGCTTTTTTGCCCATCTTTTGACTTACCCAGATCAATATTCGGTAACTCCAAAACAGCTTTAAACTTTTGAAAGCGTATAGCCATACTATTCAATTTGGCTGCTTCTGCCATCATGGATGATTCCAGCTTGTCTGACGTCTTTTCCTTGCCTATGGAATGGAAATCGTTTTAGTTCTGGCAACAAAAAAACAACATTAAAAAAGCAACATTTACGCAAACAATACCATTTGGTTGAGCATGTGTCCCACTCTTGCTCTCTGTACTTTTACGTGTGAGACCATCTCTCTTTAACGTATCCCCAGTACCATCCTTCTTTAATGCATCCAGAGTACCATCTCTCTTTAGTGAATCAAAAGTACCACCACCACTTGGTGCTGTCGATAGTGTTGCGGCATCTGATAATGGGGAGGCAGGTCCCATAGAATTCACTCTCCTTGAGAGGGATGGTGACGATACTGATGACGCCAGTTCGGTTGTTGGGTGTGATGGTTCGGTAGGTGGATTGCTATTAATATTACTTGTAGTAGTATCTGAATCAGGGACTGTCCTGACTGATACTATAGACTCTGGTGGATGTGACGATCCGGTTACGCGTGCTGCAGCTGCTATCGGTGTTGTGACTATGGATAGTGGGCTATTGGGATTGGTACTTATAACAGGAGATTCGATGATTTGTGGAAGAGATGTCGACGATTGGGGATTTGTCCGTGACTTGAATTCGGTTGAGGTTGACGTTCCAGGTGCACTGCCGAGTATACCAGCTCGTAATCCGATGTGAGAGTGTTGAGTTCCGTGTACTGATTTGATTACTAGTTTGACTCTATACGGCGAAAAAAGCGTCCATAAGTGACAAGGGGATTGTCAAGATCATCGACTTGCACTTCAACTCACCTTCCGGGTACAGTTCCAAACTCTGAATGATGTCCCCACTGCTTCTTGATCTCAGAAATAGTGCTAATTTTATGACCGTGTCAGAATGTTAGTAGCTGTAATAAGTGGTTGGTTGGGTGTCGTCGATGATTGTTGCGAAAATGCTCTCTCAAAAGCAACAAGTTATAAGCGGAAGAGGAAGAAAGAATTCTGTGCATTGATCTGCTGTATGCAGAAATCGAGTCACGTTGAAGAGGTTTACCTTGCAGACTTGTCGCCTATAGCGAAAATTGACATTTATCAATTAATGGTGGAATTTTTGGATGTCAAACATAAAGAGCAGTGTTAAGACAAAGCAACGATGACATACCAGTCTTCATTGGGTGGCTACCCTAGTACCGTGGGAGCCTTGATCGAACCGTGTGGTTCTTTCTTGCGATCTAGAAAACAATGAAATTGGACAATGTTGCGCGTGAAACAGGATGGATCTGAACATTGTTACAGAAGGATGCAATTATTTCTGGTGTTATATATGTACAATATTTGCCTACTAGTCTAATTATACGATCATATTCGACTGACACGACGCGATGACCTTATGAAATTTAGTCTTCGCCTCCAATATATAACAGAGCTGGATGCTATAAACAGCAACAAATCCACAATCTATTGGGACAACTAGTGTCAGCTTTCAAGTAATATGCAATCTAACGCGAGTACTGACAGTAAAGGTAAAGAAACGGAAGCCCTCATCGAGATTCTTGCATTCTTGGTATAGTGGAGGTGGTGGAAGAGAGGCGTTGGCGGATAGCTGCGTTACAGTAGAGCCCGTTGGCAGGGCGAATGATTCGTTGGATTGATGATATGTCGTCGTGCACGAGAGTCCAGCATGGTATAATGTCCTGCAGGATGGATCAGATTTCTACAAAGAGTGTACAGAGTTAATATCAAACTCATATTGAATACTATCAAATTCTTACCTGTTGAATTTGAGTACACTTCAGACATTCTTGCATGCTGCAAGCGTAGAGTGTGATGTTCCCGTTTGGATAGCTGTATGCAAGATACGAAAAGTCACCTTCTTCGTGACATATACTGTTTCCTATGAGCAGTAGCAATATGGCTGCTAGTGTCCGTATCCTTGCTCGTCGTAACATGACTACTATCTGTCAAAAATCGCGTTTCTTGAAATTCACGAAGAGCAGTATGGAAAACACGTGAACACGATTGCTTAAGCAGAGTAGGTGATGATATCGCCAATATCGCGAGAAATCGGATTACGGACTGCTCGGCCTGTATCTTGTTGGATCGAGCAGAATGCATACATCTTCAAGAAGTCACCCATTTTCGGTGGCTGCTCTTAGCAAGCTTGTCGTATTTGGGGTATTGGTATCGCTACTACTAGGCTATGGACAAACGCAAAGGAGGCCTTGTTGGCATCGGAGCTCAAACTCCGTCAAATCCGTCACAATCGTCGTCTGTGGAGGCTTCCGATCCAAGACCCAATTCAACCACCTTAATCAGGTATGTTTATAACAAGGAAATCAAACAACCATGATCGTATACTTTCATTTGATGCTGCTTTGTTGCGTAATTCCTCCTGTGGGCTTGAAAGGCCTCCCACATTTGTATCTGCCACCAGGAGGCGTTTTTGCCACAAACAACAGCTGTAAACACCACATTGAACTGGACAGGTTTTTAACTGATCCGTCTATTTGATAGTATACCTGATGTGATTTGTACTCACGTTAACGAAAACAGTGAAGAAGTGGTGGTCGGCGAAGGAGAGCTTCGAATCATACGGCTAACGTTACCGGCGAAAGATGATGCCCCTCCGATATATGACGCTATATATCTCACCGTCGCTGAATCGGTATCTCACCCGTTACTTCCAAGAAGTCAGGCCTGGAAGAGTGGCGTCACATGTAAGCGCAGGCTTCTAGTTCTTAGATCTAAGAATAACCATGTACTCTGACATAGATACATTCCCATTCCCTGTAAAACAATTTTACAAGATCGACCTCCAGAATCCAGACTCTGACATGGCGGCTGCTCTCGACGACTGTTTAACTCACTGCATCGGATTCGAGAACAGACGCAAGTTACAAAATAGTCTGGCATTGGTCGATGCAGCCGGTGAAGTACTGGCTGTACTGGATTCGGATAATATGAAGGTCAGATTTGCTACCAATGCTACTGAGAATGAAAAGGTGCCTATGGTGGTGGATTTAGGAGCTGAGGGTGCTCAAGTGGAGATTGTTGGACAGGATGTGGAGGGCAATCCAAATAAAGGTGCAGAGAGTATTGGTCGACAGCTTTTGGGGAGTCCTTCGGGCTCGTCGGCTGGAAAGACGCCTCAGAAGGTGCGTGAAATTGAGCAATGTGTCAAGGAGGCATCATTTGCTGGACTGTCAGGGGGTTTTGTTGTTTCCTATCGGCATTCAGAATCTGTCAACGCGTGCTTTTTATTGAAATTCCAATCCACATTAGGATCAACCACCCAAGAAGAAATCGTTTTGGGACTCTGTCTTGTCGTTTTTAGAAATAGAACCCATACCTCCACCGCCACCTGCCGACGCATCTCAGACAACGCTGAGAGTCACGACGTTAGCGAGAGATGAAGCAAATCCTTATGTCTTAATAATGCCGGCAGATTTCACAAGTGAGTGACGATTGAGAGTAAAAAGCACTTATACCTGTACCTGAATTATAACCTCAATCCTTGTAGTATCACAGCGAATGCTGGGCTCATTATTAGGAGCCGTGAATACCAGTAGACGATTCGTGAGTACACGATACGGGCCACAGTTATCTGCAGCCTCACGTTTTGCACAGACATGTTGGTCGTCTGTTGTGGAAACGTTGGATGAAGTGTTTCACGCTGTGGACGAAGATATATGGTATAACGAGGTGGAGAAGCATCGAGATAGAGGCATGGAAATGGCACCACGATTACCATTTCGAGCTGCTGAAAGTACAGGTATGTTTGATCCTTTTTGCGGACATCTATCGTACGTTGTATTAACTTGCAAGTGCTGAATCATGGAGCTGAAAAAAATCCAAAGACTGTGACGAATGAGACTAAAGAAAACCTCTTCTTATAGGACCTTTACCTACTGGCACCATTCGATCACGGAATGGCAGACCAATGTCCATAGTTGGTCGGCCGATATCTATATATACACCGCCGCGAGTCGCTGGTGAAACGAGAGCCGAGTCTACAACAATGTCTCGTCGTAAATCTACGATGGCGAGGCCGTTGTCAACTATGGGAAGACCGCTATCTGTAGTCGGATTGGGAAAGGGCGCACTTGGACTTGCAGCTTCATTAGGAATAGATACGACTTCAGAGAGTGCTTCTGAAGTATCAATGGTCTATTTCGATGAGAAATTCTTGAGCCACCCGGCCATTATAAAGGGTGCTACATAGTGCTTTTGTGTTTCAATATACGTATATACATAGTAATAAAAGTCGTTGCATCGAACGGATCTGTAAGGAGCGAAAAAAGAGCATTCTGTTTAATGCATTGTTTGATCCAACTCGAAACCCCACCACCATACCTGAATACACCACTAGAAAATCCAAATGAATATAAATGACTATTTAGGACTCTTTTTAGCAGCTTCAATCCTCAATTCCTTGATTACAGCAGCCAATGCTTCTGGATTGACTCCATTTTCAATGAGTGAGACACATAGTGAGAGTGTTTCCTTGTCTAAACCTGTATTTAGAATATTGCCTATTTGATGTAGGATGTCGAGGCTCTCTCGGGCTTCTGTTATCTTGGGATCTTCACGTTCCATTATTGTGCTGTTTGGTGTTTTGAAGTTTGAAGAGAGAGAATCGGGTGGTAAGGAAGGATTTACGTGTTGAAACCTGTAGAGAATCAACCAATTCGACTCCCAGACGAATTCATGATCATCTTCATATCAAAATTGGACGTCGAATCACTACATAATATGTATCTCGTATGCAAGGATCTGAATCGCTTCGCATGTGAAGAGCTTTGCGGGACTGTACCGGACATCTCCATGGAAGATCAAAGCCTTAGGAATCAAATGAAATTCCTTCGGATTGTGGTCGAACCCTCCTCGCAAATGCCGCTGTACAACATGTCATCAAGTCATAAATGATAGTATCAGGTCGCTAACAGTGACCGATCTCGACGTTGAATTGGGAAAAGAAGCTACCATATTGATAGAAGGTGTATGCAGAGAGCAAATGCTCTCGCGTCGTCGATTTATCAGTACCGCTGCTCGTACAGCCAGCCTTCGTTGTGGATATAAGTGGCCCGATCATCACCTGGAAGTAAACGTGTCAGTAACATCAAAACAGCGGTATACTTTCTTTGCAAAACTTTCACGTCTGGAGGCTTTTACGATTATTACGATTATTGATAACGATGCTCGCCCGACTGGCACAAACGATACAAACTGGAGTGCAAATCTTGCAGGACCTATGGCTACGAAGCCTATCCAGGAATTCGCATTTTATGATTGGAGCACAACCTTTGTAAAGCCGATATTCGAGTCACTGGTAAAAGGATGTTCAAGGAACGTCGTAAAACTGATTCTCCACGTTGACTCCATAAAACATATATCATTAGATTGTCTCGTATCATTCGTAAATTTGAAATCACTGGACTTAAAGGACATTCTTCGTAAAGATGCCCATCCCGTCTCAATCAAGCTGGCTCCAGACGTCAAGCCCAGTATTGGCCAAACCATCTTCCAAATATCGCGTAACGATTTGTGCCTAGTAATAAAACAGTCCGCATCCTCCCTGAAATCTCTCATTGTCGAGGGTGAAGATGGCTAGAGTATTGGACCACACCTTCTTGAATATGAGGGAGCTTTAGAGATGACCAAGCTTCGTAAACTAGTAGTAGCTAGTATCATAACACATCTACACGGACTGTCTACTTGGATTCGCAGCCGTGGCCACCGACTTGAATCTCTCAAGAAACGTCTAGTACATCGTTACAACCCGGTTGACTTGACGGACTATCCACATAACGTCCTGATTGAGCACTGCCAAAATCTAGAGTCGCTGAATATCGAACTATGCGGCGGTGAGGTGCTATCGGTGAACTATGCCGCCGTCAGGTGCTATTGGATCAAGCTATATATGACTTATTACAGGATCAAAATGTTTCAGGTCTACAAACAGTACATATGGATATTGTCTTTTGGAAGCAGCAGTCTTCATGGCTCGCTCCAAGCGGGAAGTCTACATTTATTATCTATGGATTTCAAAGGGTAAACCTAGCCAGGAGTGGAAGCATTATGAAAGGGGCTAGTATATCTAGCTTCGATAGTGGATCGAGGACTATGCTGGCATCATTCTTCAAGAGTTCTCAAAGGTCATTCTCCTTTCTTTCAGTGACGATATAAAGGTGATTACGAATAGAGGATCCGCAAGGCCAGCATACACTGGACCGAGCCCAGCTTCTCTTTGGAAGTCGGCGAAAATATAGAGGTAAGTCGCATAGAGTGATTAGCAGCCATTTCAATTCTGACATATCCTACCATCAGAATCTTTGATGCCAACTACTATTTGAAAAGGTGCAGGCTCGCAAATTATGTAAATGAAATGTAAAATCAAATAACAACAGCAATAACAAATGTAATATAGAAGAATAGAATGAATTGCGAACATCTTTTTGTATAGAGGTCAACTTGGATAATGTTTACATAACACCAAAACAAAATGCTATTAGTATTCATACACATGTTACTGACCTACATCCATGCTATCACCCACATCCTCCGAATCAGCGTTCGGTGCTGAAGCCACATATGCCTGCAGTTCTGCTAACAATACTACAGCATGCCTTGAAATATCCGACCCATCGTACTCGACATCCTTTGCAAATAAGGCCACCGCTTGTTCAAAACACTCTATAGCATCTTGCCAGTACTCGACCCGATCGACCTCATCAACATCCATACTAGCATCTAGAGCTATGACGGCCTTCTTTTCCGCCGTGTCGAGTACTGGTGCTGGCAATGCTGAAGTAGCACTTATATCAACTCCCCCACCCCACCTATAATAACACCACCCATACAGATACCACATTTCGGGATCTTGATCGTTATCACGTTCCAGCGATTGCAAGACGAGCATGGCTCGATCAAACAGGTCAAGTTCAATCAATATTTTCGTACAGGCCAGTCTTGTTGGATATAATGGGTAGTATGGTGAGTCTGGACTGAGCAGCTCCCATATGTCGAGCGACTTTTCTATATATTCTCGTGCACCTGTAAGGTTGGATTGTGATATCTTGACTGATGCGAGAGTTTGGTATGGCTCCGGGTTTTGTGGGTCCAATGTTATGGCTCGTAGGGATAGAGATTCTGCTCTGCTCTCTGCATCAGCCTCATCACTAATAGAATACGTGTAAGAAAGTGCAAATACAGGAAGATAATATGCAGATCCTTTACCAGCAATCAGTCATGTAAATCTCAACCATGGAGCATAGTGCTTGAGCCATTTTGCAAGCAGTGACCTTGAGAAGAATTCAAATGTCAGTATTTCAGCATTTAATGTACCTTAAAGAACACTGACCTCTGCGTCTTCAGCATCGTCAACTTGCGCAACTGTTCTTTCCTTCTCCATCAACTCCAACCCCTTCTCATAGAACGCCAACGCTTCCATGCCACTACTAAGCTGTCCCAAGCACAAATACTTGTGACTTCCATCATTTGGAGCGAGTTCCATTGCTCGCATCAAATACTGTCGAGCTCGATTAATGTTGTCCGATTCCGGCGATGTTGCCGAATCTAGCTCGACGACACCCAATGTTTCGAGTACTTGTACATGATTAGTATCTATTTCCAGTGCTCTGGCTAGGAATTTACGGGCGAGGTCGTAGTCCAATGTTTCAAGACATGTTTGAGCTCTGATCAAGAGAGCATCTGCTGTTATGACCTTGTTTGGTTTGGAATTGTCTTTTGTAGTAGCCTTGGATCTCGTCATATCTATATCCTGGTAACTATTATAGCATGTTATCAATGTTGTCAGTGTCTCTGGCATTAAAAAAAAAAAGTTGACTCCGACATAGGAGACGGTAGAGAGGATTCAATACGCGTCAAGATTGCTTTTTATACTGCAGAACTACCATAAATATGGTCGGATCAGCTTACCGTTACCGATCGCACCACGAATCTGCACCAAGTTCTTGCCTTCTTCCTGTTTGTTTGCGAATCCATTTACCACCAATCTTGTCGACTGGTTCGAGTCATAAGCTGAGTTTTAAACGTGATTTACACGGATTTATAGGGATTTGCAGTGTCTCCAAGTCCTTAATTCAAAGTACCTCGCTGCACTTTCTTCTCCACTTTCTCCACATTCTTAAGCAAGACGCACATAGGAATTAAGGAATGATCGAGATAGTAGTGACGCCTCCAGAGGAGTCTGGACTGGAGCCCATACAGATCTTCCAGCCAGGAGATATAGCAGGGCTGCCAAACGACAAGATAAACGATTTGCAAATATCAAAGTTGAATGCTACATTACAGGTCAGTTGGATTGTTGTAGTGTAAAGATTATATACATGTATTCATTCACGCATTCAATCTGTTAGGTCTTCTTCAATCTACCCTATCTTACTTGCGAGCTGCCAGTCAACTCGCACATTCCAGACATTCATCAATTTGCGACAAACGCTCGAATATATCATACAAGCCCAAAGGAGGCATTCAAGGACTTGAATTATGATTGTATTTTACGTCATATGGACGAGGTAACGTCTTCCGCTATATGCTCTAGTCTCAGAAGTATACTGAAGCATGGCTGTGGTTTCAACATTAGACGGCACCTTATGAGCAAGTGATATCCACTCTCCTCGACACGATCATTGCTCAAACACGATTTGGAGACAGATTCTTTATAGAATGTCCAAATCTTGCAAAATCCAAGAGGACAAGAAAGAAGGACTCGGCTGTCGATATAACAGACCCGTCATCCTCTGACGAATCGTCTGATGACGAGATAGACATACCACCATCCGTTCTCGAATCTGGTCTTGGACGTAGACTGACTCGCCGAAAGTCATATGCTCGAATGCGATCTGGAATGCCCGCTATAGTGTACCCAACATATCTAACCCTCGACGTATCGTGCACTCCGAATGGATCAACAGCCAATATGTTGACATTGATCAAGAAACGATTGAATCATCCCACGACATTCTTCTTCTTTGGTGGTATAGACTCGGCAAAAGACTCGCCTCAACGTGGAGGAACAGATGTCGTAACAGCTGAAAAGATCGAATGGTCTCACTTGCCGCATTATCTCTCACTCGTAATCCAGAGATCGTCTGATAGTGGCTCGTCAACATGTACTGTCGATATGCCAATGGATTTGGACATGTTGTTTGCGTTGAAGGATCAGCGGAATGCTATGGGAGAGACTCTGTATAAGTTACATGGATATACGACGTATGCAGACTCGGGCAAAATGGTTGCCATCACACGGTGCAGAGAATCAAAGACGTGGTACAGGTGCCTGGATGATGAAGTGACTGAAACCGATCCGTTGATGGGGTTGGGATCTGTAAGGAGTCGTGGTGTTGTGTTTGCAATGTATAGGTTGCAAGAACGGCTCAAAATGTAGAAGGGGCATGCCGTGTATAAGTGTAGACATCAGTTACTAAACATATAAACAAGCATCCTTTGTAAATCTTAGACCAGTCAAATGACTGATTATGGCGAATGCAATAAACCCCACTAATTAATTGGAAACAAGTGAAGGCAAGAGGATTAACTACTGTATTGCAAGTATAAGTGTAAGAGATTTTGAGTTAAATATTTAAGAGGGATTTAATATGTAGAGGTCGTCTAATGATGTATGGCACGTTTGAGACTAGCGCTGCCAGTGGAGTGATGGACAGAGATGGATCGTGGTTTCTTGCCAGCAACTGGAGCTCTTGGATTCAAGCCCATTTGAGTTTCGAGAGCCATCACTTTGGCTTCTAAGATTCGGCGGTGTTTTTGGGCATCTTTAAGTCTGGATGAGACGCCATCTGCTGCAGACGGTATAGGTATATGATGTGGATCTAGATATCCAAGATCCATAGATTTGGTCAGAGCCATAGCGTCTAATCGGTGTCTGGCATCCTCCAGCTCGTGAGACAAATCATCAATACGGTTCATATATGCTTCCTTGAGTTCAGCTACATTCTGATCACGTAGCATTTCAACTCTTTCCCGTTCACGACTCTGGACTTCCATACGAGTTACTATCTTTCGTAACTTTTCGTCAAAGGTGAGACGCATACGGGATTCCAGGTTGGCTAGTTGGTTGTTGGATTTGCCAAGCTCGGCATTTAACGCTTGGACTTGATTCGATAGCTCTTTAGCCTGTGCAGCTTCGGTGGATAAGGTAAAGGCATCTGCTTTCAAGGTGTCGAAATCACGTTTCAGACGACCGTTGGATACCTCTAGAGTACGTAAAGTTGCTTCAGCGGCATCGCGAGCTTCTCTGGCTTCTCGCAATTGAGCTCTGGCCATCTTGTCTACAGTCAAGGCATCCATCAAGTCCTGTACTTTGGCTTCTGCTATTCTCTTTTGATTCTCAAGGAAGGCTACCCGTTCTTCCAAAGTAGCTCGAGCCTTGGATAAGAGTGACGATTCTTCTTCCAAGGTTCGTCGTGTACGGTCCGCTCGTTGTTCTCCATCACGACGGGACTCGATTTCTAGACCCAGCTCTGATTCCAGACGGTGTTTCTCAAGCATGTAGTGCTGCTCGGCATCTCGTTTGTTTCTCATGGCTTCATCGAGTTTGGCTCTGACTACTTCCAGTTCGCTCTTGAGTTCAGCAACGACCTTGGCTTCCGCTTCAGCTTGAGCACCCACACGAGAGAGATTTCGTATATCGGTTTCCATTTCAATCCGTTCGTGTGATAGGGTGGCGACCTTGGTAATTGCTTCACGGTGTAATCGAACGGCTGTTTCCAGTTCTCGTTGGCAATCTACTAGAGCCAAACTTTTCTTATCCAAACGTTCCGAGATTTGCAACCGTTCAGACTCCCAAGTCATTTGAGCAGATTTGAGACGTTCCAATTCAAAGCTGGCATGTTTCAGCTGGCTTTCGGTCTTGTTCAGGTCAGTATCCAATCGTTTACGAATTGCTTCTGCGACAGCCAAAGACTCTTGTGAAGACTCATATTCACGTTTCAATCGTTTAATAGTGGCTTCACGTTTCTCTAAACGATCATCTCGAGAGGCAACTTCGTCAACTAGTTGTTTACGATCGATTTCCCAGGCACCCTTGAGTTTCATGAGAGACTCGATTTCTGCTTGTGCAAACGATAGCTCCTCTCGTCGTTCCTTTAATTGTTCCTCCAGGACACGACGGTTGTGCTCTAATCGTTCAGCATCAGCCTCAGCCTGAGCTCTGGAAACCATCAATGCTTCTCCTTCCGCAGTAGCTGCTATGAGTCGACCATGCTCAATCCTAGACTGAGACTCGGCAGCCAATGCACGAGCTTCAATAAGATCCTTTTCGGATTCCAGACGGATCTTAGACTCGCTTAATGATTCGAGTTCCATGTTGGCAACGGTGAGACGAGATTGGGTGGTCTTGAGTTGTTCAGAGAACAAGTGGAGACGCTCTTCTAATTGTCGTCGTTCAAACTCTAGATGGCTCTTTTCGACTTCCCATAAGGCTTGAGACTCTGCAAGGACATCCACTTCGTTGGTTATGGTGCCAAGCTGTTGTTGACGAGACTTGAGCTGCTCTTCCAAGAAATGTTTCTTTTCACCTAGTGCCTTGCGATCAAATTCAAGTTCTGACTTTTGCAATTCCAAGTCAGCTGCAGAATGCTTCAGCCTCTCATTCTCTTGTAGAGTGGTTTCGAGCTGAAGTTGACGTTGGTGTAGACGTTGCGAGAGCTGCTGTTTGGTTTCTTCAAGACCAGTCAACTCAAACTTGAGATTCTTGCTCTCATTTTCGAGCTGAGCATATTGTTGAGAGAGGATGGATAGCTTGGTGGTGGTAGTATCGAGACTGACTTGGTATTGTCGTACCTCAATCTCTATGGCTACCTTGGCATCATGAGCAGCTTGTACTGATGAGAGGAGACGGTGCTTTTCCAGCTCGGCCTTTTCACGATCCTCTTCCAGTAGCTGAACCTTCTTCAATACGGTATCAGCTTCGACGACTTGAGTATGTAATGTAGCCTCCAGTGAGCCGATACGTTCTTTGAGATTATCAACAGTCTCCTGTAGTATCTTTTTGTCAGACTCTAGTTTACGAGTTCTGAGGTCACCGTCGTTTTCCATTCGAGCGCTTTGGGACGACACAGAGGACAATTGTATAGCAGTAGCATCCAACTTGTTCCTGTACTGGCCCAGTTCTGCTTCCAAAGCGACCTTGGCATCAGTTGCAGTCTTGAGAGAAGCAATCAATCTCTGCCTGTGAAGTTCAGTCTTCTCATTGTCTTCTTGAAGTACATTGAATCTCTTCAAGATAGTATCAGTCTCAGCGACTTGATGATGCAACGAGCCTTCCAAAGAGGAGACACGTTCCTTGAGTTTATCAACAGCGTCTTGCAATATCTTTTTCTCTGAGTCAAGCTTGGCTTTCTGAAGTTGGGAATCACTTTGTGCGTGTGCGTATTCGGTAGATATGGAAGTGAGCTTGGCAGTAGTGGTGTCGAGATTGACTTGGTATTGGCGAACTTCATTCTCCAAAGCTACCTTGGCATCGTGGGTGGTTTGCATGGAGGCGAGGAGACGAGCCTTTTCAAGATCAGCGATTTCACGATCTTCTTCAAGCAGCTGCACCTTCTTTAATATCTTATCAGCTTCACCAACTTGTTTATGCAACGAAGCTTCCAAAGATGCTACTCGATCTCTGAGTTTATCAACCGTTTCCTGCAAAATTCTCTTGTCGGATTCGAGGGTTGCGATTTGAAGATGAGCATCACTTTCAAGATGTGTGTGCTCGGTTGATATGGTGGTGAGCTTGGCGGTGGTGGTGTCTAAGTTGGCTTGGTATCTCTGGATTTGACTCTCCAATGCGCTCTTGGCATCTTGCAAAGTTTTTACAGATGAGAGGAGACGTTGCTTCTCGAGCTCAGCCTTTTCACGATCTTCATCTAGCAACTGAACCTTTTTAAGCACAGAATCGGTTTCAGCTACCTGTTGATGCAAAGAAGACTCCAATGAAGCGACACGTTGCTTGAGCTTATCAACAGCCTCTTGCAAAATCTTCTTTTCTGATTCCAATTTGGCAGTCTGAAGCTGGGAATCACTTTCCAGATGCGTATGCTCGGTAGATATATTTGAGAGCTTGGCGGTGGTGGTATCCAAGTTGACTTGGTATTGACGGACCTGGTTTTCTAAAGCTAACTTGGCATCTTGCATGGTCTTCATAGACGAAAGAAGACGCTGCTTCTCGAGTTCAGCTTTCTCATGTTCCTCTTCAAGTAGCTGAACCTTCTTGAGTGTACTATCGGTTTCAACTACTTGTTTGCGTAGCGATCCATCCAACGATGTGACTCGTTCCTTGAGAGTACCAACGGATTCTTGCAAGATCTTCTTTTCAGACTCGAGTTTGGTGATTTGCAGGTGGGTATCACGTTCATGATGAGCGTGTTCGGTAGATAAGGCCCTGAGCTTGGCAGTGGTAGAGTCGAGGTTGACTTGGTATTGACGGACCTCGTTTTCCAATGCTACTCGGGCATCATGAGTGGCTTGCATAGACGACAAGAGGCGTTGCTTTTCAAGCTCAGCCTTTTCACGGTCTTCGTCCAGGAGCTGTGCCCTGTTCAGCAAAGTATTGGCTTCAGCAACCTGTTTATGTAAAGAAGCCTCGAGAGACGAGACACGTTCCTTCAAGACTGCAGTAGCATCTTCCAGCATCTTCTTGTCGGATGCAAGTCTGTTACATTCGAGCTCAGCAGACATACGACCTTCCTTCTCTTGCTCGCTTTGAGAAAAGAGCTGTTTGACTTGCGATTGTACCAGCTTTAGTTGCTCTTCAGTAGCCCTGACACGTTCCTGGTTGGTCTGTTTGTCGAATTGCAGACTACGTTTATCAACTTCATCCGCTTTGTTCAGACCAGTGAGGTTTTCGACTCGTGCCGTTAATTGCTCAATTTGTGCCTCAGCACGTTGGAGTGATTCTTCCAGGGAGCGACGTTTGTCTTCAAGAGACTTGCGATCGATCTCATGTTCCGTGGTACGAGATCGCAAGTCGGCTTCGAGAGAGGATCGTTCCTCAGACAAGACGTGACGTTCTTCTTCAAGCTCAGCTTTAGCCTTCCACAGTTTCTGAGCATCAGCTTCAGCTACTTCCAATTGCTTTTGAGTGGTAGCTAGAATATCTTCGTCGTGTTTCTTGGCGATACGGGCTTGCTCTTCCAGTTGAGCAACCTTCAACTTGAGGTACTCTTCAGCCGCCTTCTTGTCGGATTCAGCAGCAGACTTGAAGTGCCTGATTTGAACTTGCAATTGCTGAGATTCGGATGTAGCAGCATCATACGACGCCTGAATCTGGTCTAGATATCGGCGAGCAGCGCCCAGCTGAGAGCTCAAATCAGTAGCTCGAGCCGCAGATACATCCAAATTGTTTTGCAAGACTGCATTCTGTTCTCGTAAGACTGACAAATCACCAAGTAGAGCCTGTCTTGTAGCATGGAGATTATTGTTGGCGAGCTTCAAGTCCGTTTCTCGGTTACTCAAGTCATTCAAGAGCTCAGCGACTCGTTTTTCGGTTAGACGACTGGTGTTGTTGAGACTTGCTATTATGTGCTCCTTTTCTTCGAGTAGAGTAGCCTTGTTTTGGATTTCCTTTTCCAGCTCGAATGCTCGTGATACAAGAGCTAAGCGAGACGATTCACTTTCTGCAAACTTGGGTTCGTGTATTTGCAGCTCTTGCTCCAAGTACCTAATCTGATGTTCAAGACCAGGTATACGACGTTCCAATACCGTTCGTGCGAGATCTGCAGCTGCGACCTTGGATTGCTCCTGAGACAAGTTGACGGAAAGTTGTCGAAGTTCCGATTCCAAGGTTACGACTTGAGCCTGTAGTTGATTCTTGGCTTCAGTCAACTCACTAATTACATTCAGTTTCTCGGTAATGGTGCCCTCCAGGCCATGTTGTTGTTGAGATCGTAGTGTTTCCAAAGCAGCCAATTCATTAGCCATTTTAGCTTCAATAGTAGCAATACGCGACTTGCACTCAGTCTGGATGGTCGTGACGTCCGACTTCCATTCAGCACGAATAGCATCAATTTCAGCATTAAGTTCTCGTTCACGTTGCTCGGAATGTGCAGTGAGTGTCTTTACAGAGGTTTGTAACGAGTTGATTTCGGTGCTGGTTGACTCGGTGATGCTGAGAATCTCCTCCTGAAAGACACGAAAATAGGTAAGCAATGATACATGACAATGGTGCCAAAACAGGCCTTTGCAAAACTGGGTAATTGCTCACCTTGAGCTGTCCAATACTGTCTTGCAGCTCGACAAACTGCACTTGCTGAGCATTAGCAAGAGTTTGCACGGTAGCCTTTACAGCACCGTCAAGATTCAAGTCGTTTTCTATATCATTGATGAAACCCATCCAGTTGGACGCGTCGTTCAAGATACAGTTCTCCAAACCAGTCAACTTTTCAGTCAACATTCCAAGTTTGCCGATAATATTGTTGGCATCCTGTTTCGTCTCAGACCAGGTTCGTACCCGGACCGAGTTGGAGCGTGATCGTACACCCAGACTGAAGACTTGAGTAGAGCTCTCCTCGGGTAGCGAGTTGAGAACCCGACGTTCAAGACTAGGGCTCTTGGACTCCATATTCTTGAGCTTCATCAGGACGGTTCCAATAGAAGTATTGTTGACACGCACACGATCCAATTCAGCTTGTAGCAAGGTATGAGTGTCTGCGAATTTGGTTTCAAGATCAGCTTTAGCTTCGTCCAATTCCAGTATTTCTACACGGGCCTTATGAAGAGCTAGTTCATTTTCTCGTAAAGTGGCTTCTACAGTGGTGGTAGTTGCTCGTTGCTGTTCCAATTCAGCTCGTAGAGTCTTGTATCGTTCGTGAGCCATACGCGATTCTGATTCGGCTGCATCACGTTCTTCTTGAGCACGACGATGCAATTCACGGATTTCCCGTTCAAGACGTTGGCGAGAGTCCTTGCCATCCTCGTCAGCTCTAATCCCAGCCTCTTCTTGTTCCTGTAAAGCTCGTTCAGCTGATCGTAGACGATGAGTCAATGATGTCACATTTCCTTGAGCGGTAATTATTTCTTCTCGGTTTGCTGCGAGTTCATTACGAGCGGCAGTAACGTCTCTTTCTAAACTATGAACCAAGGTAGTTTGATCGACTAGACGGATATCCAGTAGCGCGAGTTGAGATTCGAGTTCAGAGACACGACGTTGCTTGTCTTCCAAATGTCGCTGTAAAGATTTAGCTTCTGCGCGAGCTGTTGAGCTTTCAGCATCAAGTTTAGCAATAATCTCTGCCTGTTGCTGTTGTTGCAAGCTGCAACCTTGGACATCACTTTGCAAACGCACAGCCTTTAACTCTTGTTCGTGAATCTTGTCCATCGCAGCAGACAGTTCAGCCTTGGTTGACTCCAGGTCTCGAGAGTATCGAAGCAGATTGGCGGTATGGGTTTGGTTGGCAGTCAATTCAGCTTCATACAATTGACGTACATCAGTCAAATTAGACTCTAATTCAGACAGAGATTCCAATACTCGTTGTCGTTCAGCATCACTGGTTAATCTGAGAGTACGTTCGTGCTCAAGATTTTGTGACAAGAGTTTGATTTCACTTTCAAAGTAGCGAACCATGTCTTGGCCGACTTCGATAGGCTGAGTGAATTCGGCCGAGACAGTTGCTGGATTACTAGATGCAGAGTCTCGCATTTGTTGACGAATGGAAGCAAGCTGACGGTCTCGCAACTCCAAGGCTACCTTTTCAGCAGCCAAGTGCTCTTTACAAGTATCCAGTTCCTTTTGTAGTTCATAGACTTGAGACTCGTATTTTTCACGGAATTGGGTTTCGGCTATAGCAATATCGGAGGTCCATTTAGGACGTTCTCGTTCAAGCTGTTGGAGACGGGATTCCAAGTCATTAGCAGCAGACTTGGACTTTTCGAGATCCAGAGTCAAGACAGAAACCGTATCACGAGCAGAAGCATGTTCGGCCTTTTCAGATCGTAGAGCCTTGGACATGTTCTTGACCTCATCAGCCAATTCCTCAACTCTGAAACGTTCAGTTTCTCGAGCAGCTTCTAAAGCCTTGCGTGACATTTCCAAGTCATTTACAACAGTTTGGAGCCTGGCACACTCGGATTCAAGACGTGTAAAGTATTCCTTGTCTGGATTTTCGTCGACGGGTACTCCAACTTCGGTAGGAAGAGATTCAGGTCGTTCAGGCAATCCCATCATTCGTCTCATCAAGGCTACTTCACGTTTAAGATTACTGCTACGAACTGTATCAAGATCGATACGTTTCGTCAGGCATTCAGCTTCAAACTTGTACTTGTCAGCTTCGGCACGAGCCTCGTCGAGTTTCTTGTAGGTTTCGTCTGCGGTACCAGCTCGTTCACGAACTCTTTCCTCAAGTTTAGCAGTAGTCTTCTTGAGTGATTCTATGTTGGCTTGCTTTTCAGCCAACTTGATTGAAGCGGCCTTATCAGCAGAATCCAGAGCTCTAGCTTTGTCTTCTTCGAGGCGTTTATGTTGGGCAGCCATATCAGCATTCAACTGAGCATAACGTTGCTTGAGTGTTTCACGTTCTGATTCGATCCTGGCCTGGATGGATTTCTGTTGCTGCATGGCATCTTGATGAGCTGCTAGTTGTTGCTTCTTCTCAGTTTCCAGACTGGTGATTTGACGGTTCAAGTCCGAAATTTGTTGGTGATGCAAGTCCTGAGCCTTTTGAGCATTGACTCTGGCTTCTTCGAGCTCGTTACGAGTAGCAGCATGCTTTTTACGTGATGCAGTCAAATCATTCTCTAATGACTCGACCTGTTGAGCATGCAAAGCATCAATCTGTTCTATTTGCTTAAGATGGGCTTTCTTGAATTGAGCAGCCATAGCAGCTTCCTGCTCCAACTTGGATGCAAGTGACCCAATTTCCCGTTCTTTTTGCTCAATAGCTCGAGCACGACGATCCAATTCAGGTCCAGAATTTTTTTTATATTGACCGACCCATGCAGAGATGAGTGAGAAGTCCACATGGCTAGATTCAGTTGGTTTTATCATCTGGCCATCATTTAAGTCGAGTTCCTTGTTGACGAATCTGTACTGCTGAAGCATGACACCTCTCTCAAAGTTCATTTCGGCTACCACAGCTCGAGCTTCATCGACAATGTGCTTGAGTTCGTCTATGGTTGCCGCGACGTTGGGAGAGTCGGCAGTCAAGGAAGATTGAAGGACTTGGATTTCAGCCAGCATTCGACCAAGTCCCATCCGTTCAGGACGTGGTGCGTTAGGATCGAATGGAGCTAGTGGTATAGCCTCTGGCATTGAGACTTCTACACTGGGCTGACGGGAGCGTCGACCAAGTCCTAATCGTTTGGTTATGGATTTGGTGCTGGACGATCTAGATACTGAGGATGGCTTTTTGGCTTCATCCTTTTGAGGAAGAATCTCCTTGGTATCAGGTTTACTTCCACCTATAGTGACAGCCCGTTTACGACTAGCAGAGCTGGATGGATTACTGCTAGATTCTCGAGAGCTACGGCCACTGTTGATTGTGGTTGACAAGGCAGCTGGAAGAGGCATAGGAGCAACAGAGTTTTGAGCTTCTGCGATCTCCTCTACAGTTTTGATTTCTTCTGGCACTGTGTGGTTCTTGGTCCAAGTTAAACCTCTGGTGCCAATCGTTTCGCTTTCCATTGCTATATCAACACTTCGTCCATCAAAGCCCATGTCATCGTCATCAGCCACAAGAACATTACGTGGAGTTCTTTTGATCATTGGACCAGATGAGTCAGACGAGTCGCTAACACTGCTCAAGTTGGTAGAGACTGAGTGTGGCATTTTGGTTGCTGTTGCTGCAGCATTGGTTGAGGATGCCTAAGAGAGCAGACTTGAGTATGGAAAAAACCCCTAGAGATAACAGCTCATACTTACCGGTTGATCTGAAGCCACAACGGATCTGTTCTGTTCTGGTCCTACAACAACCTTTTCTTCCACCACTGGAGCAAGAGATGGTTCTACCGAGACCATTTCGACTGGTTCAGTCATACCAGGAGCACCAATATCGGATATCTACGAGATGCCCCAAAAGGTAAGAAACGCGAAATAGAAAACTTCTTCAAGAAAGAATTTACCTCGCTTTCTGTATCCCTCATATGACTTTCATCTTCAATAGCTTCACTAACAACATCAAGACCACGAGCAGTAAAATCAGTTACTACTTGTGGTATCTGGGACTGAGATGTAGATTGCTGCTGTTGCAGCATGGCCCGTTTTTCACGTAAAGCCGATTTTTCATCTTCAGTTAAATCCATGGTATTCCAAAGCTCCGAATCACTTGAATCTGAATCATTTTGGTTTGTTTTTTCCTTTGATTCGGATTCGTTGGCTGCTGAACCACCGGATGATGGTGGTGTTGGATCAGAAACTTCAGACATTTCTGGTGGACTTTCAGCCTATAAAAAAATCAATTTTCAGCTAAATTTCGATGTGAACAAAGACCCCCCGCCCTTACCAGATCAAGTTCATCGAACTGTATAGATCCGCCGATGGAGCTAACACTTGCAGCAACACCACCTTCAACATTCTTTTTCAAGTCTCGTATAGCCTTGTTGGCGAGACCTTTGGAGCTCGAACCTGAATCAGCAGCAGCTAGTCTTTCCCTAGATGCTGATTTTTTGGCTTCTTTAATCGGTCTTGCGGCATTCTTCTCAACAGCTGGTGTTTCAGTCGTTGGAGATACAGGTACATCAACTATTGGAGCCATTACGGTATTTGTGCCGGCCTGAGATGGTTTGGGAGGCACTTCTTGTTTTACAAGAAGGGCGTCCTTTGACATTTTACGAGACATTGCTGGTGGCGGTGGAGGTTCTGACGATGGAGGTGGTGGCGGTGATGCCACTTTTACGGCTTTGAGGATTAAGAAATCTTTCAAGGCTGGATTATGTTTGGCGTAATCTATTGGTCTCAGGTTTGATTCGTCGATCTGGTCTAATGGTGCACCACTTTCGACTAGGAAGCGGGCCATTTCTTCCACATTCTTTTCAACTGCGACATGCAGAGGAGTTCTAGAGAAGAAAAGTGTTTGTACAAAAGCACTTAAGTTGCTTTTGATAGCATACTCACTTTTTATGCCCATTGGGTCTCGAAATATTAGCGCCCTTTGCAACAAGAGCTTTGGCCATATCTACTCGGCGTAACCTTATAGCATGATGTAGCAGCGTGTTTTGAGTCTGTATTTAGGGAGTAAAAAAGTCAATATCTGTGTTGCAATCGTGCACTCGTTTTGGCACATACCCGATCGTAGATTCCAAGGGCTGGATTCTTGGCTAGTACCAAGTCAAAGACAGACTTGTTGTCTGTTAGCAGTGAGTAATGTAATGCAGTGCATCCCACTTCATCCAATGAGTTAGGATCAGCTCCCAAAAACATTAAATGAGCAACCATATCGTTTCGGCCGAATATAGTAGCCTAAACAGATAACGTAATTAGTATCCTTATCTCAAAAACAACCTGAAATTCACATACCAAGACTAGTGGTGAGCGACCATGGTTGTCTTGTGTGTTAAGTCCGCATCTGCGAACCGTTGGAAGTTCGGGCAGATCTGACGGTTTAGTTACAACTTGCGGCGAATGGCCTACAAGTTCCTTGAATACGTCCATCTTATTCTGCAGAATAGCTAAATGAACTGCTGTAAATCCATGCTTGCGATCCAGCTTATTTAGATCCCGATCGGGTTCACTCATAAGTTTCAGCATCTTGGGTATTTCACCCTTGAATACAGCCAATTGCAGCGAGTTTAGATGTCTGGGGTTGATAACAGGCATCATTTTGACGGTCTCAGGTGTCTGTGATAGTAGATCAGGCAATGGAGATTCGGGGCTTATAGGAGAAGGGTATGCTGATTCTTCGTTAATGGAAGCATCGTCGTTGGCCGACATTTTGGATCCTATGGACGGTGATCTAGTCCTAAACTTGCTCCAAGTGTTTGATCGAGAGACATTGGTAGGATCGACTTTTAATGTCGAGCTTTTTGGCGAGGTGTTTGAGCTATCGGTTGGCGAGTCACCCGTTGAGCTCGTAGCCTTTCCTTTACGGAACATGGCTCCTTCCTCTCTCTTGTTATTGGATTCTCCAAAAGGAGTGTCTTGTATTAAGAGGTTGCGTAGCAATGCTGGGAGGAGGTTGTTAATGAAAACATTCCGACACAGACTGCGTGGAGTAGATCTTATAGTTCCAACCTAAAACCCATCAATTTAAACGAACAAATGTGTGAATTACTTACTTTCTCGATAGATCTTGCTTCATCCATCTGTGCTACATCATCACGAACGCTGCACATTTCGCACTTTGACGAATAGTAGCAGCACGAACAGCCATGTCTTACGGTGTAGCCAGCACCTCCAATGCCGTGCAGCGACTAACTGTCTCTCTAAGGGCGAAACTTGCATCAGGTAACTTCATCACAGTTGTAATTCACGAGATTTCCAACACGCATGCACACATTCCCAACCTCTAAATTCTACACTTATACTGTATTATGAATTCTTTACTAACTTTTCTCCAACTAAATGAAATAGGAAAACCGTGCATCGGTGCATGGCTTGACATTCCAAATCCAGCTGTTGCACGAGTAATTTCGCGATTAGGATTCGACTGGTGCCTTATCGACATGGAGCATGCTCCAATGACTATTCAGATAGCGGCAGAAATGGTTGCAGCTATTGGGTCAAGCTCTGATTGCTCGCCTATTGTCAGAGTTCCTGGCCACGGTGGTACGTACAATTAAATTGGATTAGCCTTTGGGAACAGAGCCTAATCTTTCTCTCAATTAGTGGAATGGTTTAAATGGGTACTGCTGCGAATGTTTCACTGCGTGCTTGTTTGGTGTCGCTGCTAAATATCACACATTTACAGGCATTGGACGCAGGAGCTCATGGTATCATCATTCCCATGGTAAACACCAAGGAGCAGTGCGAGGCCGTTGTGAGTCATTGTAGATATCCGCCGGAGGGGACTCGCAGTGCCGGTAAACATCACAAACCATTGTCGTTTCTTAATGTTCATGTTAATCACCTCCTTTGTTACGTACTGATAACCATCCTCACTAGGTGTCTTTTACGCCCAGTACGCCTTCTCATCGTTAAAAGATCAAGCCAATGGAGTTCCTACATATCTGGCGGAAGCGAACCGAGAAATCTTGGTTATGCCGCAGATAGAGAGCAAAACTGCGCTTGAAAATGTTGATGAGATACTATCTGTGCCCGGAGTGGATCTGGCATTTGTCGGCCCAACTGACTTGCATTTGAGCTTGAATTTGGCACCCAGCGCAGAGGGACGAGAGCCTATATTCCTGGAAGCGCTTGAGAAAATCAAGGCTTCAGCAAAGAAGAACAATGTCAAGCTGGGTATATTTGCTACCGGTGGAGCGGCTTCAAAGCAGAGGATTGCTGAAGGCTTCCAGTTTGTAAGTTCTGCGCCAACTTCCAACTTCCACATCCTATTTGTTAATTGGTCGAAATGTTAGGTGAATGCATGTACTGATTTAGCGATGGTGTTAAAGGGCTGTAATGAAGCATTACGAGATGCCAAGATGTGATTTGTGTGTGGGTATAAATATACATTTTTCAGCAATCTACAAAGTTTTAATACAATTGAGTAGTATTTTTGCAATTTTACGGTTCAAACGACTTTTTGGAGTAATCCAGCTTCTCGACCTATTTGTTGACAATGGTGTTAAGTCTGAAGGGAACCAAAAGGCCAACACAGTCAAGTTCAACCAGACTACCTTGACTTCATTGTCAATCAACTTGTATACGTAGAGCACGACATTTGTACCCTGTACATCCATCAATACAAAGCTGGGAGTGACATTTCCAGCAACTAGCCCCGTGAATGCCCCCGTAGCAGAACCGGGATTTATAAAGAATCGATTATCCAATTCAAAAGCCTCAAACTTGTGAGTATGACCCGTAATAAGCACATCTACATCTAGTTGTCTGGCGGTGGCAGCGAGAGCAGCATGATCACCCCAAGGAAGGATCTGATGTCCATGTGTCAGGCCAATCTTTAATGAACCCTGAGTAATGACTTTATGTTGTGATTGCGTTGCAGTTGGTAGCTCGTCCACGTCTCCGCGGACGAATAATACATCGGCGGCTACCGTGCGTAGATAGTCGAGGGTTTCCTTGTTTGTAATGTTTCCTGTACAGAGTATTTGTTGGATTTTGCCTGGGACGAGCAGCTTTTTGAATTTGGCTGGGAGGTCGATGGTACGTCCTGGTATGTGGAAGTCACCTATTGCTAGTATCAACACCATTGTTGTAATCTATCTATCGTGGAAATAGTTGGGATTTTGGATTCTTGAAGTTCAGAAAGTTCAGTGAGAGCGACCAAAAGCAGGCTCAACAACCCAAAGACGCGTTAGGAGTAGTTTTGATCACATCCGGCATTTCTTTGCTTGCATCTTTGTTGTTCAACGCTCAACAATTCAACAATTCTGAACCCAATTCGATAATCATAGCATTCTCGTGACATTCGCGTTTTTCCATAGCAAACGACGAGGATCTGCACGGTACATCACTAAGGAGCACCTTGAAAGTATCATTCGCGTCGCCAGTTGCCTATAGTTCCTTGTTTTTGGTGGTTAAGTGACAATGGTCAACACTCGACTTCACAATTAAGGTGTGGCTTGCTGACCTGAAGAGGCTTATAGCAACGTAAGGTCTAAGCTATATTCGATTTGATGATTCATCATTGCATCAGGTCATTGCATATGTACTAACTTGCTCTTATACACTAGGAACTGACGAATACATCATCGAACAATCGGAATCAACACTCTGTTCCCCACCTTTGAAAAAGTTGGGCTTGTCGTGCTGCAAACATGGGAGACGTAAGTACCTTGATCTAGATCTTGTCACGAACTCATTCGTTGGGTTCCGTTGAACCTTGTTGCTGCTGTATCCTGAACATTCCGTCGTCAACATCTGACCTGCTTAACAAAAAAAAGTTGAACGCAACCATTTGTCGTTGACGGATGGTTTCAAAGGATGACAAGCAATCTTTTAGCATGAGTTGCAGTTATTATTCTCATTATCAACCTCTATACCTCTCGTTTCATAGAACCAACCCATCCGCAGCAACAATGTCACCACGAATAGAGTAACACCCAATCCGCGTCAACATCCATATCCTCCTATCGCACCATCTCTACATACAAACGGTCCACATACTCCCATAACTCCCGCTCAAGCCATTGCCTATCTATTGCAACCATTGGCAAACGATCCAGTCCTAGGTGCCACGGCGACAGGTCTATTGTCTGCCGTATCATCAATCAATGCGGAAGGTGCTACGGCTGAAGCAGTGCAACAGGCTTCAAATGCTATTGCTGGACTGTTTGGTGCTGCAAGTCTTGTGGGGTTGACAAATGCTGCTGCTGCTGCCGCTGCCTCTTCCACCACCAATAACAACAATGTAAACAATAACAGTAACAGCAATAATAACAGTAGTAGGGAGAAGAATAGTGGTAGTGCAAGGAGCGATACTGCTGAAGCTGCTCGGAAAAAGTCCAAGGACTCGAATCGATTCCAGTGTGAACAGTGTGGACGTGTATTTGGAAGGCAGTACAATCTCAGCTCACATCTCAAAACACATCAAACGGATAAGCCATTTGAGTGTGTCCATTGTGAGGCCAGGTTTGCCAGGTAAGAGTCACAAAGATGATTTGTGTTGGAAGCGTGATGTGACAGGAATGTCATAATAAACTCATTATGCTTTTTTGTGTATCATTAGGAATCACGACTTGAATCGACACAAAAAGATCCATAGCAAGGAAAAGATTCATACATGCCCTCACTGTGGTCGAACCTTTGCTCGTCGGGATGCTCTTCGTCGTCATGAGAAGATGGACCCAGATGGGAAGAGGCTTCATTGTAGCGTACAACTCAACCCAACAGCTGCCCAAGTCATTGCAAACGGTCTGCTAGTTGATAAATCTGGTCAAATTCCTGCTCTTGCCGACACAGAAATCAGTGGTCAACAACAGCATGCTGAAGAATCGTTGGACGACGACGAGGGAGATGAAGACGACGAGGACGATGATGAAGAAGAGGTCGTTGCTTCATCTCATTCAATCGCCAAGACGAATGTCAGGAGTTTTCCTCACTTGGATGCTGCTGCCCGATAATTAGGGAGAAACAGATTGGACATCAAAAGTCACCAGCACAAGAATACCGAGGACGAATAAATGCACAAACACAACCACTCTATAAATATCTGATGTCGTTTTTATTATTGTAAGCAAAATTGGGTAAAAGCATATATATATTTACGGGCCCAACAATACTGTTATTTTACCGCGATCAAGAACGAAGCGAGTATATGATCCTAGTTATCTTCGGCGTCTGCTTCCTTGATGACGCTAATATCCTCAGCTTCTTTGGGAGCAGGTGGAGGTGGTTGTGCTTTGGCCTCCTCAGCTTTCCTAGCCAGATTCTCAGCCTCCTTCTTCTCCTGTTGTTCTCGTACAGTAGCCACTCGTGTTTCCAATTGTTGAGATAATCGTCGTCGAGAAGTCTGGTAGTTTACTAACGTCTGTTCGTACTCTGCCTTGAATTTACTTATTTGGGCTGATCTAGACTGATCTAGTTTGATTTGTTCCTGGGCTTTTACGTGGTGGATGAGGTATTCGCCTATGAAATCCTATAGATGTGAGAGAGGAATGGTTAGTATGGTGTGGTTGACTGTTTCAGGTTGGGATGAATTATGATGTGTGCATTGCGTTTGTTAAGCGAGGGAGAGAGGGTAAAGATAAATGCACGAATGGAGCGTATTGACGACTCCAGATCTTTAGATCTTATTATGGTATAGTGCATTCCGCGACCACTTAAATTTCAGCAAACGATTAAAACGTGAAAGGAAGGACAGATCTGAGACAACTCACCACGGGATCTCCTCTAGTATTCCTCATATACAAAGCCAGTCCCTCTGATAACGGAGAGGCGATGGTGCCTTTCATGTATTCGGCATCCATTATTGGTATTCGATTATCAGTGATTTTTTGACAAGTGTTTTGGATGTGGAACGCTCCCGTATTGGCTGCTGATTATTTTTAATGGTAGTTCCTATGATGCATAAAGTGATTATGAGCACGTTCTAGCTCGTTGCTTCAGACGTTTTGATTACATCATGTTATCTGAAACCCCAATTATTGTCAAGGCTGGAATCTATACGAATCGATTGCCAAGGACGTTTGCAGGAGCTGCTATGATGAATTTATTTCTTTTTAAGATTCGATTCATTGTATACAATTCCACTTCCCACCGTTTGATTCCACTCTCCATACGCTGACCGGATCTTGCTGATAAAAACCTTATGGAGCTGGAATCAAGACTATGGATTGCTTAAAGATTGAGGAAGGCTTCTACTATCGACAACGACATTATCGTAAGTTTGGAATGAAAGTAACTGCCTTACCTTGCAAGTTGAACGGATCGGACTTCGAAATGTCAACAGCCATGATGATTGACACACCCATGACTGCATCCGCTATTTTCCCCACCATGGGCTGTCAATCATTTCAATCCGATCTATGTGTGTGGCTACCCTTATCTTTCGTGCCACTCATCGCAAAGGCTTGCTCGAATTCGTCACGATCCATAGTCACGTTTGGAGACCGTGACGTTTTTGACACTTTCTCCACTCGCTGATTTTCTCCACTTGTCACATAGAAAGGCGGCAAGTGCGTGATATCAAAACCTTCGGGTAGTGTCTCCGAAACGAGCTATTTAAAGTGAGCCGCTTCAAAGTAGCTGCCGTCCTACCAAAAACCGCATACCACTTTCTACAACTGTTACCCGTGAACTCAAGAATGTTGTTCAAATCGACTGTCGCGTGTCTGATGATGGTTACCGTAGCCATGGCTCAACGTCCAGCAAACGTGTCGATTTGTGATTACTATTCGACGTGAGTGAAAGTGAACTTTGTCGTTTTGGAGATTCGCGTTGGCTGACGTGTCGCTACCCCCTTTCAACAGTGCACTCTTTGGATCCGCTAATGCCAGCTCGTCTTACGCTCTTTTGCGTACTTTGGTCAACACAGTCGTTATCGGAAACTACACGGCAACTCCAATGGTAAGGTCTGGTCCGATCGCGTTTCACAGTCGAAAACCTTCTCAGAGAAGCTTACCGAATATGTTTCCTTAGAATATGGTTGTTCCCGGTATTCTGGCAAACACGACTTATGGCGGTGCCAATGTCTTCCTGTTGCCATACTTCACCGGAGCTCTGAACTCCACCAACTGTAACGGCTCGCCATGCCAGAAGAACTTCCTCGATGCTGGAGGAGCAGCACCACTCACCATGGGAATGCCTTCCAACGACTCTATGACCTGTGCTTCCAACCAGTGCGGTGTAAGCATATCGAAATTTGGGTTTTATGAATGGTTTTTTGGAAGCTCACACGTCACCTCATGTTTTTAGCTGTTGACCCATCTCTACCAATACTTTGGATTCCTCTTGGGCTGCAGTGCCCAAACCGGAAACAGCACTGTCTTCCCCACGTACCAAGGAGATGCCAGTTTGTATGAAACCCACAAGTTCATGTTCCAAGGAAAGAACGGTCTCGGATACTTCATCTGTAAGTAAAACCTTAGAAATGAATCTTGTCATGTTTCTGGATGGCTAAACCGAACTTTCTTGTTTATAGCCCAAGTCGCTGCTGCAGCCAGCGCCTTCGGTGTCACCAGCGATGACGTTGGTGCCGTCGGAAAGGCATTGAATGGACTCTTCAATGCCCAATGCTCTCCAGCATTCGCCAACTCTCGTAAGCTCTACAGTCAGTGTGTTAAAGCACAGGATGAAACGGTTGCTCACACAAACTTCATTTCACATTTTCACATAGCTACTGACCCAGCCCTTGGTCAAAACATCTGTGTATTGTCAGACTGTCCCGTCTCAGCCACACCAAACTGTACCGTCTACGGATTATCTGCTCCAAACACCACTGCCTCTGCTAGTCCCAGCCCTGCCGCAGCCAAGTCTGATGCTTCCTTTGTGACTACCATGTCACTCTGGACCCTTGCACTCGTTGCAATCGCCACGCACTTTGTAGTGTTGGCTTAAAGAGTAACTTATCAAAAGCCACGTCTCATGCTGGACTTAAAATATGAAATATTCCCTCTTATGAAATCTATGCAATATAACCTAGTCCGACACAAAAGCAACAATGCGGTTCAATTATCAAGTTTAAGTTTCTACTTTCACGGACTATTAGTGTTCAAGATTTACACATGATGCTCGGTTATATGTTTAGTAAATGGTGTTTGCATTTTAAGACGTTCCTGCGACCTATACAAGGCATTTCCCTTCCACATTTTGAGCCATTCTTGCAACCTATACATTGCAAACACAACACCACAACTCCTTACAGATCCCAAACCCATCAACGGATCGGTTTCAGTCACTTCATCGTCGTGGTAGTGATAAATCATCGCCTTCCAATGTGATGTTGCTTGCAAGTGTGGTGGGAGGAGAGCTTCGTCCTCATCTTACATGCTCATGTGGCCAAATAGATAAGCTTTGTAGTGCAAATACTGCTTGGCTGGTTTCATTAAGGAAAACATTATTTGTTAGGAATACTAAGGTTCCAATCTAATGACGAAAGCTCTAGCTTCAAGCACTTACAGCGATATCCGGAAGGCAAGTCTATACAGAATCTATACCCCCTGAAGCTGTACAATACAGCCGACTATCACTCTTAGATGTGTGCTTGAATTGAGCCTTGTTATAATGTCCGAACCAGGAATTCAAGCTTGTCTAGAACAGCGGTAAAACAGTGAGATCTCGTGCAGTGGATATCCTGAAGGCTATGAAATCGATTAAGAACGATTGATTTGTCACCTTCTATTGCCAGGTATGTTGAAAGAACTCGCATTTGTTGGCAACCTTGTTTGGAAATCTGTGAGAGTCTTTATACTAACCGACCAATCTCATTATCATTAGAACCATATTCAATTTTGTGCATTAAGCTCGTATACCCATTGATGCTGCCTTCGGTATGCAACATCAGAGACATTTGGATTAAGAGCAAAAGTCCTGACTTTGCTTCTGCACTTTGCAAGATATACATGCTTGAAACGCTATATACTCTCATTCGACATGAACTCAGCCTGTGATTTGACTCCAGTATCGTCACCCATACTACCCAGCGAACACGCAGCATCGTCACCTGTTGATGAACCTCCATCGCAACGTCCAATACTTGCAGACAATGATGCAAAATCCTCACGAAAGATGCCATCTGAACTGCTTCTCATCATCATATCTATGCTCGACACACACGCGTGTTACAACATGACCCTAGTGTCGAAACAAATCAATCGTCTAGCTTGTATAAAGCTCTACGAACAAGCATCGAGGTTCCACATGTACATAATATGTCTGTCATGTACTCTAGAGTGCACGGAATCGTCAGCTGGATTATCTCTCGTGGATATCAGCTCAGTCTCTTCAGATTGAAGAACACCTCAATCAATACCGAAATTGGCCAAACCACGATATGTTTGTAAAGTACTGCCCTAATCTTACTGAACTCAATCTAGCGTGGTGGTCCTGTCAAGATAACGAAACCATCTATAAACCATTCACTAGACGGCCCAATCTCGTCCTCCTCAAAGTCAATTGCACGTCACCGGTCTCTGGCGTTTGTTTACTGTATGCCTCATCATACATGCCAGCACAAACAGGAATTCTATGGTGGTACAATGGGGATGGCTCGAGTCAAAAGCAAGTGGATCTACAATGAGGAATGTTGATGCTAGGGCAAATTCTCTCATCATGCAATCGTGACGAATGTATGGGATGGAGTCGGTTGATGATGAGATCATCAATGGTATGGCGTATATTAGGGGAAGTTGGCGTGAGCCATAGAATGAAGGACACACAGTATGACTTCCTGGTTCAAAGAAACCATCAAAACCCAACGTAAGGTGTAGTATTGTAAGATGGCATAGGGACACAAGCATGTAGAAACATACGCAGATTTCATTAAAAATTCAAGCCTTCAGTCCACAGCATAAAAAAGAGCGCGAGATCTATGCAGTTATCGCTTTTCACTAGTGGAAACGTCCAGACTGAAATAATGTAGTTCTGCACTAATTACAATTTGTATACTTTCACATTCACGCAGTAGCATCAAAGAATTTGTCAAGAGCTTCATCAAGCGCTTGACGATCAAACTTGATGTATTTTGTTGGATTTTTACTAAATTCCACGTTCGAATACCTATATGCAAAAATTCAGGATTTAGCCAACAACAAAAACTGGTCCTTTCAACAAACGAATGGTGATCCATGGTGAACTCACTTGTCATAAAAACGATTATACAGAGGCACAACTATCTGTCGAACCTCCTTGACGATCTGTGCCCGCAGATCAGTGTCAGGTATAGCATAAGACTTCTGCGCCTTGTACAAGTCTTCGAATGTTTCATTGAATGTCTTTGAAAAAAAAAGTCTCGATCAGAGGATACCAACACAAAACCCGCCATTAACCACAAGCAGGTACCTTAAACTTGTCCTTGATGACATCTCGCTGCTGTTTACTCAATGTCTTTTCAATCTTGCCACCAGTGATGAATGTCGTATCCATAAGACATTCCAAAGCAGGCTTCCAGCCAGTTAGATACAATTCCTTTTGCTTGGCCAAGAGCTTCTCAAACTTGACTTCTACATCACGACCCAGTAAATCACCCAATGGTGTCAATCGTAGGATTTTGCAGATGTAGTGGTAGTTGTTAAGGAGGAAGACAACCGATAGCATGGGTTTCTTGTATGCTTTGGATTTTGTTTCGAGGTTTGATGATAGGGCATCCAATACCTCAGCTACATGAAAGTGATTTTGGTCTTAGATGCGACAAACACCCGTGTGGCAAAAGAACCGTGAAAACAACCAATGCATCAGCTTACTGAAGAATTTATACATGGCCTCTGGTTGACCATTGGCTGAGTCACCATGTGGATTCAGGAGAGATTCCACAGTTTGAGAATAGTCAAGCAGACGACGTAGAGTAGTGAGAGTCTATGTGAGATATGTCACAGCTTGCGACAGCAATATTTCAAGATTTTTTAAGATTGAATCTGTGCTCACATCACTAGTCAACTCATGAACAGTTCCATCAGGAGACAGAGATTGCTCCTTGACCTTGTCATTCTGAGCAAAAAAACGGAAGAAGTGAGCATTGGAGGTGACAAGACTTTTAAACACACGCAACCGACCTTAAACTCATCAATAAACTCTTTGAAAAAGAACTGACAAGCTCCCTTGCAACTCGTGACCAGTTCGACCACATCGTTTCCTTTTGCACCAGCATACTATTGAGACAAAGAGGTAAGAAAACGACGCAACACTCCCATGTAATACTGAGCGCGAGCCCAGCTCGTACCTTGACGACTCCTTCATACTCCAATATAGCTGCTCCCAGGTTCTCAACTACATCCAACAAGAGATACACATCTCTCGAGTCTTGTTTCATGATATTTCGTTTGCCACGACCGACAATGGCATCTCCTGTTTCTATAAATGCATCTACTGCTGCATTGACGACACCTGATATGACAGATGTGGCCATAGATCGTGGTATCAATCGAATTATAGCTTCACGTTCAGTCTATAAGAGTGTCAGAGTTTTAAAATCAAGTGAAAATATTCATAAAGGCTGTGGTTTAAATTACCTTGAGCATCTTGAATAGGCAATTGGTATACATCAAGAATGCAAAACTGCCCTTCTTGTATACATCCATTTTCTTGAAATCTTGGGCATGTGCAGCTTCATTCAGCCCATGTAACGATTTGATCAGATATGCTGATCGGATGTCCATGTAGATCTTGATGTGATCTGTGACGGGTCCCAATTCACTCTCGGCAGCGTTGAGGTATGTTGATAGAGTAGAGAGTGTTTCCAAGTCTGCTTCAGGTATTCCTGGTATATCTGAAATTTGAGGGAACAGGTCAGAAGGGAATTCGTACTCAAGCTGAAGGGTTTTTTGCGAGCTCACCTCCATCAGCGTAAAGTATTGGATCTATAGGCACAGAGCATAGTGCTAGCGTTCTCTTGAAGAGCCCATCAAGCTGTCGCATAGCTTTTCGTACGACCTCTTTCTATAACGAACAAAAAGGTCAGGTGCGTCTCAATTATATCATAAGGACAACCACTCACCAGTTGAACGACAGCTCTGTCGGTGGCCTTGTAAGTAGCCTTTTCCAAGTACGATAAAGCTTCCTTCATTCTCTCAATAGAAGCAAGATAGTCTTCCAATGAGCTTTGAGTTGGTCTAGAAAAGCATTATGCGGTCAATTGATTGCTACTACATCTCGTACATAACTGCGATGCTTTTTTGGCGTACGGTTTTGAAATTATCAAGTCCTCCTGTGGAGCCAGATCCATGTACTGTATGATCTTGTTGATGACTCCTGATGTCTTGTCCAGATCTAGGACAAGACATCAGGAGTTGAATGATGTAAATCAGTCGCTTCTCGTCGTGTTTGTACCGCGACAGATATAACATACTGTCATAGACCCGGGTCAGTTTCTGAGTAGATCGATGTATGGGCAGTATCGAGCCCTCCAATTTGAGTAATCGTTCATCAAAAGAGTCTAGCATTCCAACCTACAAGGTGAAACAATTCACTAAGTCACATATTGACCAGAGATGCGACAAAATGGATGAGAGGTCTTACGACTCGTTCGGTCAATGTATTAGATTTGAATAAAATCGACTGTAATAGCTGCAAATTCTCGACATCTTGTTCCACTTTGCGTTCTAATGCTCGTCTCTTTTCTTGTTCGGCTAATGGGGTTGCTGTACTGATGATTAAAGGACAGTCAGGGATTGATCTAGACGATTGGACGATAGATCTCATACCTCTCCAGCATCATCATGGCTGTAAAGCAAAGCTAATCTTCAGAGTTTGGTTTGAAACTCGCTTGTCGTAAAGATCGTAAATTCGAAGTGAGGTGAGCAAGATATCACGTTTATTAAAGTAAGAGTATACAAAGCAAGCAAAGAATCGCGTGACTAATCGTCTGATACACGTAACTGCTTTAAGCTTCACGTCGCCTCGTCGAGTGTCGAATCACAAAATTCGGACATTTTACCAGACATTCAAACAGACGCAAACAACCCCCCTGATAATGAGCGAAATCAAAAATCTAGTCTGAATCTGGTTTATCCCAATAGATAATCATGGCATCAACTAGCAAATCTCGGATTCCTCCACCACATTCAGCAAGCTCAACCAACGACTCCATTTGGGCACCTGAAACCTCCGCTTCTGGACAGCAAACACCAAATAGTCCTTCTCTGAGGTCTGCTGGTCCTGGTTCTGCTGCTGGATCGTGGTATGATAGCGTACTGGGAGAAGAACCTGAAGGAGGTGCTGGTGGTCGAGGTGAAAACATACGTGTCGTGGTCAGGTAGAGTAATTTTGTGTTGGTTTCTGGTCAAATGAATGTTGTATTGAAATTTTGATCTCATAGATTACGACCTCTTACGGAATCAGAGAGAATAAAAGAAGATACTGTGGGAAACACAACAAGTGCCATACAATGGCAAGAGGAGGATGAGCAGACCATTCAGATAACAGCGCCAGATGGTCGTATTAGACCGCTGACGTTTCATCGAGTCCATAATCCTCTGGCTGCTCAGCATGACATCTTTGAGACCTGTGGTGTCAAGGATTTGGTGGTTCAAGCTCTTAATGGGTATTTTGAGTAAAGAGTAATTTGAATTTTTTTGGCATCTCGCTGAAACATTTACATCCTTTAGATACGCCGCCACGGTGTTTGCATTTGGTCAGACTGGATCTGGAAAGACGTTTACAATAACAGGTCCAGATGTCACGTCAACAACTCCTCAAAACCGACCAATATACACGACAGAGCAGCCATTACCAGAGACAGCTGGTATCATCCCAAGATCGCTACGATACCTTTATGATCAGCTCTCACGACTTCCAGCAGACAGTGGAATAAAGTACACTGTTCGTGCATCGTACCTCGAAATCTATAACGAACAGGTCCAAGATTTGCTGAATAGGAGGGGCACTGGACTGAATGTCAGATGGGATCAAGAGCGAGGATTCTTTGTCGAGAATCTTTTTGTCGTTGAGTGCGAGGTGTTAGATGATTGTCTAGCAGTCTTGGAAGAAGGTACTTATTGATTTATACACTACCAAACGGTTTTGCTTATTTTTTTGCTTAGGTCTGAGGAATAGAACGACAGCTGCACACGCTATGAACGAGCATTCATCACGATCGCATTCTGTTATGACTGTATATGTTGATGCTGACTCAACAGCAGAAGATGGAAGTGTGACAAGGCGAAATGGCAAAATCAGCTTCGTAGATCTTGCTGGTACGTATTCGAATATCAAGAAGATATATAAAGGCGTTCTCACTAACGGATTGTTTTGTTGCTGAATAGGCAGTGAAAAGGTCAAGGAGTCCAAAACCTCTGGTGAAACGTTTGGAGAAGCTTTGAGTATTAACAAGTCACTGCTGACGCTAGGTGAAAAAAACACTCGCACATTTATGTATGTCAATCTTACATTTGCAACATCCTTAGGAATCTGCATATCGGCTTTAGCAACACCACATCGAAAACATGCTCACATACCCTTCCGAGATTCCAAATTGACACGATTGCTAGCTGATTCTCTTGGTGGATCAGGTCTAGCGTTAATGATTGCCTGTATATCACCCACCACCGTTTGCCTTTCCGAAACTCTGAAAACGCTCCATTACGCCAATCGAGCCAAACGAATACGGAATCGACCCATGGTACGATTAGGAAATGCTGGTGGAGCCGGTGGAGAGGGTGTCAACAATCTCAGAAGAGAGCTTATGGCTGTCAAATTGGAGAATGCTAGATTACGAGAACTATTAATAACAACGCAATCCACCTCCGCTGGTCGTGAACGAGTACATTCAGCTCCTGGACCCATGATATCATCTCGTATTACTCTACCACCAGTCACGTCAAGTTCAAGTAGTGGAAGTGATTCCAGAGCAAGTATAGCTGAAAGCAACGATGGTCTAAAAGCCGAAATTTCTGAATTGGCTGCTGCTAAACGACGATCAGAACGTGCTTTCGCTGCACTAGCACGCGAACACGAAGCCCTGAGATGGCAAGTCAGCTCGTCACGATTAGGATCTGGAGCAGCTACGCCGTTGACTGCTTCGATACAGAGTGACTCGCCTTGGAGTGCTAGTAGTGGCTCGACATCAGAGGACGATTGGTGGGGCCAACAAACAGCTAGAGCTAGTGACGCCAGTAGCTCAGAACGATCATTGATTGCAGGTGGCGGACGAGGCCGAAGGTTGAATAGTCTTGGTAGTGGGAGTGCTGACAAGGCATCTGAACGAAATGCTCCCACCACTCAGAAGATACAGCCTCCATCTGCTGTCTCCTCAAAGAATAGTCCAATCCCACCTACTACAAGGTGAGTGCTTGAAATTTTTTTTTGCTATCCCCCTCTGATCTGATTGCTGAACTTTTCCCCTTTGAATCCTTATAGGAATAGAAACTCCTTCAATCGAGCATCACGACAATCATCCTCCCACTTCGCAGCCCAAACCATGTCTCCAACATCCCCAATATCACCAACATCCGCTGGCAAAATACCTCCACCTCTCTCCCGACGACCAACGAATCCAATCATGCAACCAATACCACAACCTATACCCCAACAACAGATGCAGCAGCAATATGGTTCTCCTATGCCATACACGCATAATCCATACTATCAGGGTATGGTGCCTATGATGGCTCCTCAGCAGGTTATGGTCGCACCTCAGCAGGTTGCTGCTGTCAGCAACAATAACAAGGCCAATCTTCGTGAAAAGCTGTTGAGGGATGTTCAAAGTCTTGATCAACAAATCAATAATCTGAAACGCTAATTGTAGTTAATAAAGTTAACATGAAATCATGGATACGTTTGTAATTAGTCGCTTTGCGAGAAGTTTCTGCTATAGAGTACTGTTCGTTGTATCTCTCATCGTCTCCCAACACACAGGTCACATCCGTTGAGATATTGTTCAGCTCTGAAGACAAACACCACTAAAACTAGAGAGACTGCTTCACAAATTACCAGCGCCATTGTAATCTCACTTCAGATGTGATACCTCTTATCTTTCTTGGTTCGCCTCCCTAAAACGAGCTCGTGCAAAAAAATGCGACGTTCAAGGGGTTCGAACTTATGTGTGCTTGCCAAAAAGTGAAACTCAAACGATTCGGAGAGTTTCGCTTTTTGGTCTGGTCTGTCTGATTTTTGGTCTGGTCAATCTGGCAGGAGAACGGAGGACGTAAAAATATGTACCCTAGGGAGGGTCCCCAAAAACTTTTGAAAGCCGCGACAGGCCAATTGGTTGAAGTCCTAGCGGACAAGACTAATAGCATCCAGATTCTTAACCTTAATTTTCGAGATTACGATGATGTGCAGGTGTCGTGGAATCCATTTCGATCGTATGTTGATGTTGGCTCTAATTCAAGCGGGTTTGTTGAGAATGGAGCTTCTGTACCTATAGCTAAGCGAGCTCATCATATCGGGAAGAATGGTTGGTGACTACAGAGTTGGCTAAATAGCTGGAATGATCTTGCATGTCAATAGTTTGTAACAATCGAATTTGATCAGATATGATCACTTCTTTTTACAGACAAGAACTTACTGATTATGGACCAGGATGACATATCCGTACGAAATCTTTACCGCCTCAAGCGGTTCAATAAACTCGATTGTCCTTTCTTGTTGGATCTTGAATGGAAACTGTGTGCAGCAGCAAGACGGAAGCAAGAAACGAAACGGACGCATTCTCCGCCAGCTTTTCCAGCAATGGACAGCACTCACAGGATGCTGTTTCAATTCCAGTGTACAGATACTCCGAAGGTATTGTGATGGCAATCAGAGCTCGCTGGTCCACACATCGCGAAAACGTAGGCGCCTCACAAGCAACAATAACTTTTATGTGTGCAATTGATTCTTCTTTTCACAGATATTTTTACATTTTTATAAGTAATAATGCTAGCAAATAGTGTGTCTACCTCCCACCTCCTTCCTTTTAATATACCTGTAGCTTGAGACCAATGTTGATTTTCCAAAAAGAGCTCCTTTGATGATATTTTATGAGGCTTGGATGGAAGGAGGGAGAGATTGTTGGACTTTGGTTGGGAGACGAGGTGTAATAATCTTCCATGTCAAGTACGCAATTGTAAACCAGAATGTGGTGAACAGTGCGACGATGACAGCTCCAGCCTGTGCGAGGAACGAAGAGAGTGTATAAGAAGTGATATCATGGAGAGCAAGTCCATTTGTGCAAAGACACAATGAGGACAGCGGAATCTGAACACGGGACACTCACCAAGAACCAAAACAACCAAAAAGCCCCAAAGAGAACGAATCCGCCTTGTACCAATGTAACTCCAGTTCCTGTGAGATGGAAGCGATGGAGATATACTTAGTGACTATGCATCTCGATGTAATTCATACAGGTCAATGTCTCGTACCTGCAACAGTCAAGACACCTGCCAAAGTAATGCCAGTGTATCCTGCAAAGACAGACACGGGTACAGCAGAAGCAGTGATGATAGTGTAGATGAAGGCCTAAGATATGTGGTAACGGTTAGCATCGTGACATAAACTCTTCGCGAAGGTTTGACATGTGATTATCATGAGACGATCGTTCATATCGACCAGTAGCGTAAAGCAGCAATATACGATTTCAATACGTTGGGCATTGTTTTCATCAGCTCAAATAGGAACCCATGTTTCAAATGCACAAACGATCAACATCAAAAACATTTTTGGCAGATGTACCTTCAATGGAGGGTAATCATTGACCAGACGTCGAGCATATCGAGCAGAGGCCACTCCATAGTCACGAAGAGCATGGACGAGAGGGAGTACTTGAGCTCGATAGCGTTCAAGTGCAGTCTTTGTGTCATGGATGACCGGCTTGGTGACCTTGTTCATTGTCTAGAGAGGAATTTGAAGATATTAGACTGGATGTAGCAGTATTCGAAAGCAGAAAATGTAGCTCACTTCACTCATTTCCATGTATCTTCTCTAGTGGTTGAGCTTATTTGATATTTGATGTTTGTTGGGAAGTTGAGTTTTTGTGAGAGTGCGAAGTAGAGGTTGGAAAAGCATTTTGCAAGAGGCGTCCCACGTGAAAGGAACTGTCGAAAAAAAATAACCACTAAATTTAGAGTCTATGCCAGTCTATGCGCGTCGAAACACGTAGAAAGATGAGGCGAATACCATGAACTCACTTATTGCGTCCCGAAGCATCAATAAATGGACGTGGAGCGTGAATGTATAATAAGAGGTGACTCGTTCTTGATTTTATTGGAACAAGCAAGTAACTGTATTTCTCTTCTAGATATATCTGAATACACTCTCATACCATCGCACATTACTCAAGTTTGACCTGTGTTGTTACAAGATTGAGCTTGATGAAGATTCAAGTTGGACCATGACACGATCATTTTGTGCCGTGTATTCTAATGAAGTGTTGTGCAATGAGAGCGGCCACGTTTATCATTACATCCACAACTCGCTACATCAACAACATCAACATTAGACAAGTCCTTTGTCTCGACAACCCAAGTTTTACTCGACTGCTGGAGACCAAAGTCTACATCAAAATCATCTCTAAACGTATTGGAAAGAGCTTCGTGTTGGATCTGTTTGCAATACTCTGACGGCACACTTCCTCGCACCATGCTGCTGCAAAGCTCTGCAATCTTCTTGCCCTTCCTACTACTTGCCAAGGCTGGACAGAACGGAGGTGGCACTACTCCCAATGTCTCGCTCACCGCAACAGCTGCCAACTGCTTCCCATCAGATCCTGTAAAAAATCCTAACAGCGCATTCATATGCGAAGGAGACTTTATCAGACTCTATTCTGTGGACGCAAAGAATCAGCAACAGTATCTGGCAATCAAGAACACTCCTGATGATGGTAAGATCGCAGTTTGTTTTTGTGTAAAGCTGTAATTTCGATGATCTGTATACACACGTAGAGTGTGATTGGTCTTGTAGAGATGCTCAGCATCAAAATAATGGCGCGAAAGGCATAGTAGACTTGTCTAATTCCATGAAATCTCGTCGGCACCCGTGTCTTGAAGAGTTGGGAACAACATAGCGACACACGCACAATTCTAATCTCCTTAATTGCCTTTGTGTAGATCAGCGCCATCAAAGTGTTCAAGTGAATACTGGCTCTTCCAACGCTACGGCCTTCCAAATATTTCCCTTTGCTCCTCAGTCACCTCCTTACAAGTACGAAATTGTTTGGTTTGGTTCTCTTGTAATGTTTTCTGTGTGTCATCAAACGATTTTCTGACCAAACTTCTCTAATTTTCAGCTGGCCCAATCCTGACTGTGAGTGTTGATTCCTCTATTGACATTTCGTTAAGTCTCCTCTCAACCTCGATTTAAATCGCTGAAATTCCAATGTTTTCGCTTTAGGGCCTCCGTCCTACGTACGAGATGCAATGAAAACAGGCCATACCTATCCCTTCAAACTGCGAGATGGAGGTGGACGATGGCTAAAAATCAGTCCTGGAAACGTAAGACAAGGCTATCTTCAATGAAAATTTCAATCTTGTGCTAAATCAGTTTTTTGAAATCTAGTACAAGGATAAAAAGTATCAAACCCTGTTCGTAGATAACATGGACGAAGTATACGCTGATGTGCGCACTGGTGCTTCGATGTTATTATACGTCCCAAACTCTGTCTTTACAACTCGATCGTCAAACGCTGGTGGTGCACCCGCTGGATGGATTTTAGATGCTTCTCAAGGCATCGTACTATTCAATTATTATCAAGACCATGTTGTTTTCGACTGGGATGGCCCAAACCCAAAACATTTTCCAGGTTCGTCGTGAAACAGTTCTTTCATTCAGTATGACAACGTTGCAACGTGACAACAAGAGGGTTCAAAGCTTTAAAGCTACGATCCATAAAGCTAATAAGATACACTTCTCGATTTTCTAACAGGATGTGAGACTTTGAGTGCATGGACTATTGAGCAAACGCAGTCTCCAACTGCATACACTGGATTCGTAGAGCAAGTTTTAAATATTAAATATGGTGAGTTTGGTTTGCTCTGTCCGAGAGTAGGATGCTCTTGTACTCTATTCAACTCACAAATCACTCCATCAATCTAGAGTATGTCCGGTTGGACCCTTCAGATGCATATCCTTTTGAGCCCCTCTAATCTCTTGATTCGAATAATAGTACTGATGCGGCTTTGAAGAGCCTTGTAATGTCCAATGAAGCCACCCCAAATATTGGCAACTCTTGTGAGCACTTTGCCAATGTTTTCAACAAGTACATTGCCATTTGACCAATGTTCTTTTATAGCAATCACGAACCCTGGAGCCACTGAACAGAATCTCATCTTGACTGTAAGATTCCTTTCCTTTATCTTCAGCAAAGATAATCATTTGAAGGAAGGCAGGATACTGATCTCTCTGCTTGCACACTTTTGGCAATCAGATGTCTACGACACAATCCAACACTTGGACGTTCAATAGAGATCAACGTTACAAGTTCTCTACCACGGCACAAGGTAAAGTGATCTTGTGCTATGATGATTGAATTCGTTGAAGGTCTTGCTACCTGATTTTGTTGGGCCTTTTGAACGTCTGATTTGAATACTTTGACTAAACATTCCCTGAAATTTAGCATGGGTTGGGGTGCCTTTCTTAGGAACAGGAATGGTAGGCTCAAAGCTCTTGGACTCATTTTATGTCAATCACCGAAACGTCAAAGGAGTCTCACCAATGATTCTCACTCTATTATAGTCAGTCTCTGTATCTGCGGATATGGCTCTAACAACTGGCACTGGCACCAGTAAGCACTTGAACCACTGGCAGCTCGGTGTAATTTACGACGCTACCTCGTTTTTTCTCACATTGCATCTTTCAGGTCAAACCAAATCAACGTATTTTTCTATCAGCGCCATGATACCTGTCCCAGGTCAGTCTGTTGTATCTGGTAGTATCTGGATGACAAAAGCTACCATGAAGAAGGTGCCGTTGACATATACTGTACAACGAACTTGGCCTGATGGGAAGGTTATTACTTTCAAAGTCACCGATACTGTTGATGTTGTTCAGTGAGTACCAACGGAATAATGGCGGTTTGATGTGTCATGTTGTTCGCCTGGCCACTCACATTGTTTATCACTACAGATATTATGATGCCGTGGTATGCATTTCACAGGCCCTGAGTATTAATTTGGGACAGACCCCAGCCTGTGTGCCACCTGCCTTTTCGATGTGGAATTCAAATTCTACAGGTAGAGTGAGAGTGTTCTTTGAACGAGATCTCGGATCTGAAGCACTGACACAGACTGAGTCATTGCACATTAGCTGTCATTCTTCCATTCTTACAAGCTTAAGCATCTATTTCATTCGCATTTTGTTCTACCAAATGTTGATATATGCATCATTTCACCTTGCACAAAGTAGTTACAGTTCTCATGTCAAAAAGTATTGGATTAGTTGGAGGATCTTTGAATCATAGACCAGACGCGAAGAAACGCGTTGAAAATGAGGTGGATACCACAAGCTTCGTCATTGCGTCAATGCGTCCCAAAACATTAAAAGACACGAAGGAAATGATGACTTTTAGTGTGGAGCAGGAACGTACAACAAAAGGTAAGTAGCTCTCGATCTGTGTATTACTAGAGCAAGCAACTAATGTGCGTTCCCAACTAGATGTGTCTCATACACCCCTTTATCATCGCGCGTTTCCTGGAAATCGCCTTGCATGAGAAGCAGGGAATGGTGAAGCCACAATATGACAGGATCAAAGTCGCTATTTTTGGTGTATCTAATGTGAAGTGGTTTCAATCGGGCCGGCTGTTTAGGTGTCAAATTTCTGCAATAAACATTTGTTTCGACCCAACATCAAACCTCCCCTATTGGACATTCCAAGTTTGCTGAGGTGCAGAGATCGACAACCAGACCATCTGTAAACGAGCGTGAAGAAGCTTCTGCTTCCTCTTCATATTTATTGACTTCATTTTGAAACTGGCTTCTCTGAAACATGCTGCTGCAAAGTGCTGCCATTTTCTTGTCCTTCCTACTCCTTGTTAAAACTGAACAATCCCGCGATGACACTGCTGCCAATGTCTCTCCCTCTGCAACATCTGCCAACTGTTTCCCATCAGATCCTGTCAAAAATCCTGATGGGGGTTTCATCTGTGAAGGAGACTATATCAGACTCTATTCTGTGGACGCGAAGAGCCAGCATCAGTATCTGGCGATTAAAGACACTCCTGATGCTGGTAAGACTTGGTGTTGTTTTTGTTGTAGAGCTGTCAATTTGTTGAGCTGTCAAAACAGTCGTTGGTCTTGTGGGCATGCTCAGTGTCAGAATTCTGGCACCGAAAGGGTATTGTATTCTTTAAATTTCATTATCAATTGGGAGCATCCAAGTCTTGAAGAGTTGAGGAGAAAATTATGACACTCACTCACAACTTAAATCTGCTCCGTTGGTTTTGCGTAGATCTGAGACATCAAAGTGTTCAGGTAAATCCTGGCTCTTCCAATGCGACTGCCTTCCAAATATTCCCCTCTGGTCCTCTGTCTCCTCCTTACGAGTATGAAACTGTTTGATTTTGCTGTTCATATGTTTCATACTAACGACTTTCTGACTCATCATCTTTGATTTTCAGATGGAGCAATCCTGATTGTAATTGTCTGTTTGGGAAAATTCCTTGGGTGTCTTTTGAACATTGTTTTCAACGTGGAAGATTTTAACGTTTTTTGCTTTAGGGCCTCCTTCCTATGTACGAAATGCAATGACGACGGGCCATTCGTATCCATTCAAACTACGAGACACAAGCGGACGGTGGCTGAAAATTAGCCCTGGAAACGTGAGAAAAGACGAAATTCGGTTCATGATTTTCAAACCGGCGCTAACCCATTTTTCTTGTAACTTAGTACAAGGACAAAAAATATCAAACTCTATATGTAGACAACTGGGAAGCAGTGTACGACGATCACACTAATCCCACGATGTTGTTGTACGTTCCCAACACCGTCTACACGAGTCGATCATCAATGGCTGGTGGTGCCCCGGCTGGATGGATTTTAGATGCTGCTCAAGGCCTCGTGCTGTGGGATTATTATCAGGAGCGTGTTGCGTTCGACTGGGCCGGCCCAAATCCGTCACAAGTCCCAGGTTTGTCCGTGAAGCGGTCTTTTCATTCAGTGTGATAACATGTTGTGTTGAAGCTAACAACAATACATATAACAGGTTGTGAGACTCTGACTCTGTGGACAATTGAACAAACTCAGTCTCCAACTGAATTCACTGGATATATAGAAAAAGTGTTGAATTTGAAATATGGTAAGCCTTTTAAAAATGCTTTCAGCCTGCTATTAACTCGCAAATCACTTCATCAATCTAGAGTAAGCCCGGTTGAACACTTTAGATCCACATTTCTTGCTTTCGCCTAACTTCTTGATCCAAATTATAGCACTGATGCGGCATTGGAGAGTCTTGTCTTGTCGACTGAGGCGATACCGAACATCGGAAACTCCTGTGAGTCTTATTCTTTGCTATTAATTTTTAAAGTCAGGTGTTTGACCAATTGTTTTTCTAGCAATCACGAATGTCGGAGCCACTGAACAGAATCTCATTTTGACTGTAAGCTGCCATGTTTTGATTACCAAAAAAGGGGGTAGAAACGTCACACATCGATTTGTTTGATCAAACTCTGTCGCGCCTATAGATGTCGACGACACAATCCAACACTTGGATGTTCAACAGAGATCAACGTTTCAAGTATTCTGTTACTGGACAAGGTAAATCATTGGGTATAAGCGAGTGAATTCATTGAATATACCGTAACTTTGAATGGGGGAGTATATTTTTGGATTGACTCCTCTAAACGTTGTCTGAGAACCAACCTCATGGACTAGTTTTGACTTTTACACTCATTTAGGATGGGTTGGAGTGCCCTTCTTGGGAACCGGGATGGTACGCTGTATACTTCTACTTCTGATCTCATTTCACTCCTGCCAACGAAGCATGTTCACGCACAAAGTCTCACCATGTCTCAAATCCATTATAGTCAGTCTCTGTTTCGGCTGATATCGCTTTCACCACTGGACGTGGGAACAGTAAGAATTCCAATTTCTAGCCCTTTGGTGTTTATGACTATAGATGTCGACTTTTTTTGGGCCCTTTTCAGGTCAAACCAAATCAACCTACTTTTCAGTCAGCGCCATGATCCCCGTCCCAGGCCAATCTGTTATATCGGGTAGTATTTGGATGACAAAAGCTACTATGAAGCAGGTGCCTTTAATGTATACCGTGCAGCGAACGTGGCCTGATGGGAAGGTTGTTACGTTTGAGGTTACGGATACTGTTGATGTTGTTCAGTGAGTACCAGCGAATTCATAGCGTGTTTCTGATTCGTATTTTTCCTCGCCTGGTCACTAACGTGCTTCTCAACCCAGATATTATGATGCCGTGATATGCATTTCAAAGGCGTCAGGTATTGACTTGGGACAGACCCCAGCTTGCGTTCCACCTGCCTTATCGATGGGGAAATCAACAGGCTCTTCTGGTAAGCTGAATGTTTCTTGAATGAAATTTCATACTGTAAGAACCAAGTTCATGTCTTTTAGGCATCATTCTTCCATTCTTACAAGCCTAGACATTTATTTCATTTCGTACTTTATTTGCCAAATACATGCCATTCACATTCCCACGGCTTCTCTTGGTTTGCCACATTTCTCTTTACATCAACCAAGTTGTCTCTTGCGCAATCACGACTGCTGGACCCACTGAACAGAATCTCGCTTTGACGTTACGACTCAAGGGGTTTGAATTCAGCAACAAAAAAAACAACAAGCACACAGACCTAAATAGTGATTTCATCTCACGCATTTTCTCGCCTGTACAGACTTCTACAACGGAAAACCCAACGCTTCGACTTTACTATAGAGACCAAAGTTACGAAAAGTGAATTGATCGACTGTTGGGCTTTACTGAGATGGCTTTCATTGGACATTTCAAACTTTTGTTGCACATTATGTTGCTAAGCTTCTTTACAATTTAGGATGTCTTGGTATGCCATTCTTATGAATGGTATGATTCACACTTTGTTTTGAACTTGGGTGCCTAATGGCATTAAAGTTCTGGCAAACAACCACCCTTAATCCAACGGTTAGACTCTGTTTCTGCCGACGTAGCTTTTACGTAGCTTTGGGACTAGCAACCGTCAGTAAATTCTGCAATATCTTAGTGTATGCTACAACGCCTTCAACCTCAATTTTTCTCACCCCACCTTGTTTTCTGGCCAACCAAATTAACCTACTTCTCAGACGGTGCCGTGATACCTGTCCCAAGTCACTGTCGTATCTGGTAGCATCAGGATGAGAATGGCTACCACGAAGAAGGTGCCACTGACGTGTAAATGTACACCGAACATGGCCTGATGGGACGATCATTGCCTTTCAAATATCGGATACTATTATGGGTGTTGGTGAGCGCTGATTGATATCTTGGTGTCGATTCAACGAGTAACTCCAAACCTCTATTTTTGTGCCTGGCCATGCTCACACCGCTTTCTTTTCGACAGTACTACGGAGCCGCGCTTTGAATTTCGAATGCCCTGCCTATTCATTCTGGACAGACTGCTTGTCCGTCCACTGCCTAGTCGATGTGGAAGTCGATATTATTTAGTAAGTTGAAGGTGTATATTGGATGAGACTTCTTAAGGAGGATACCAGCTCTATGGCTTTTTGTCAGTTGCCATTCTAACGTTCTTACTTGGACGCCTGTCTTGCCAAATATATGAATTCACATCTAAACTTGGATCAAAACTCGAACTACGTCGTATTAAAGATGCTTTCGTAGGGTTTTTTGCCACCTACTCACACACACAAACAACTCGAATTGCAACTCATATTCAAAAGACTGTATTGATTATGAGGATTTATACACCACAAAATTCTCATGGCGAGACGAAATAAGATGGAATTGATTTTTTTGTAACGAAAGACGTTGTCGAATACCTCATTAACGGCTGTCTCTCTCTCTCTTCGATCACTCAGTGACTCCCAACACAAACTACCACCCCTCACTCGTCAACCCCTCCCTCACACGATATTTCACCAAATCCGAAATAGTAATCACTTTAATGCCCCACTCTTTCGCAAACACCCGTATATCATCCCGTCTCATCATACGTCCATCATCTAGAACGAGTTCCGAGATAGCAGACACTGGTGCAAGACCAGCCAATTTACATAAATCAACACTGGCTTCTGTATGTCCGACACGTTGGAGGACTCCTCCTTCGTGGTATCGTAGTGGGAAGACGTGGCCGGGACGACGGAAGTCTGTTGCTGTGGTTGTTGGATGGGCGAGTGCTCTGCATGTTGTTGCTCGGTCGGCGGCTGATATGCCAGTTGTGGTGTTTGCAGTTGCGTCACATGTGATTGTGTATGCAGTTCGAAGGGCCTCTTCATTGTATTTTACCATTATGGGGAGGTTGAGGCGGTCTAGTATTTCGCCTGGTGCTGGGACACATACCACGCCACTAATGATGGGAGAATGGTTGTTGTTGGTGAGTAATCAACAAAGCAATAATATAGTAGGTCTTGGGTCTTTTTTCTCTGGTGGATGTCTTGAACCAAAAAAAGGGACATGGTTTTGTACAGAGACAACTTCAAGCCAAACGCTCTTCTCAAACCACATGTTCAACCACAAAACTTACCCAGAATACCGAATCATAAAAGCCATCTTCTCAGTAGTCATAGCCTCAGCAGCAATAATCAAATCACCTTCATTCTCCCGATCTTCATTATCCACCGCAATAATGAATCGCCCCAGTTTGATGTCTGCTATGGCATCTTCTATACTGTCGAACTCGTATTTTTCACCATTCATGGCTGGCGCTGGGAGATTTAGCCCCTCGTAGTACTTGTTTAGGGATTTAGATGTTAATTGGTGAGCTAGTTTGGCATGGGTATATACAGGGAAACCGTTCTTGAAGACTCCTTGGATGAAGGATGGGTCGTTTCCTGATAGGAAAAGTGAGAGTAGGAGACCTGGAGAAGAAAGCGCAGATGGGTATCAGTATACTGGCTGTTGCGAAGGCCAATTGGATGACTTGTTTATCCCTCGCGTTGGGCAAAAAAAAAACAAGCTCGAATATTCTCGTTTTACCATGAGGTTCGTCAAACTCACTTTTTGTTGAAGTACGTTCCCATTGTGGACGTAACTTCACTATAATAACGTCTGATTTAAAGCCAGTCTCGATTTGGCCGACATCAGTCAACCCCAATAACTTGGCTGGGTTTACAGTAACAGAGGCAAATAAACTCTTTAACGCATCTTCTGATATGCTACCGCTGTAATTTGAGAGGGACAAGGTGTTGGAAAAACACAGTAGAGCAAAAAAAAAAACGGAGACCAACTCCGCCATACCTCTTCAGGAGATTCCTCGTCCTAAACTCCAGCTCCTTCCACAAACTAGTTGAATTCAGGAATATATTTCCAGTGCTTATGACTGAAGAGTCATGGGATGCGGATGAGGTAACAGGTACTAGAGTGATTCCTTGCTCTTGAATTGACTTGTCGGTCAATACACTGGCGTCTGATGTTATAATGCCAGCTGATGTAGTGCCGGATGCAATGGCATGTGAGATGGCCTCATGTAACGAGGAAGTTATATCCTAGAGAAGTAGGTATGGTGATGACGTGAGCCAAAAACCCAATGCAAAAGAGTCGTTTGATTCCTCCACGACCACCACAATGACTGGATGATGACCAATTTGATATCTCATCAAATATGCACACCAAACATGTAGGATCTAGCGATAAAACTTGATGACGTACCACATGTTCTGTATTCACACACGCCAGTACATCATCCGACACTGTAGGAGCACTAGTGCCATTAGCGACACCTGTAGATTTCTCCAATTTGACGGCCTCTATGCTGGCATTGATGAGAGCGGGTATAACGAGCAGTCCGTTACCGTCGATTTGGAGAGCGCCAGTGTCGATGACAGTAGTGGAAACCTGTTCTATGCGTCCAGATGCATTCAGGAGGATGTCGCCGTGCTCTAGTATGAATTGTGGGCCTTTTAGGTAGGCCACGTTCCTTAGGACGATGGTTGTGGGAGTGTTGTTGGAGTGATGTGGCATCGTGAATGTCTGGGATTTAAAATGTTGGAGCAGTTCGAGATGTACGTTCGACTTTAGATAGCTAGGACGTCCACAAGTATCGAGTTAACTAGAGAATGAGCAAGTTAGGACAGTCCAAGTTCAACCAATAGTAGGAATTCAACCAGAAGAATAGCTTACATGTGGGCTTTTTTTCTTTTTGCTCCGTTCGTTCTGCAACGTTACAAGGCTGATACTACTAGAGCTATGGCTTGCTTCTGCGATAGTTGCGATGCCTTTGACTCTAGATGGCTACCGCGCAATGTTCCCTGTCTGAGTCAGCTTTGTTTTGCCAATGACAAGGGCAATTCAAGTGACAGAATGACGTCGTGATGATACCCATATGCGTTCGCTCATCACTTGAGCCGGCGATCGCTATTATTTTGTCACGAGAGACGAACTATTCCATGTCCAAGAGCGTCCATACAAAGATGAACGCGACACGCTCGCTACAAGGTTCTTGTCTTTGGAATTAAGAACTTGCGTCTTATTGCTGAACAAGTTGCTATTATAATTACGTTAAAAGGTAGCTCGTCTTTGTGCAGTAAAAGAATCTTAATAGCTGCAGGCTTGAGCTCTCGATCACGTCTTGAACGGTTCAATAATCAACTGCCCTGTCTTGAAGCTGAACGAACGCCACTTACAAGTGCAAGCTCATCTATGAATGAAATACTTTAGCCTGTAGATTCCGATGTTGATCTAGTCTCGCTCCCTTACGGAACACTCTTCGCCTCTGCCCCATCCGACTTCGTTTTCCAAACGTAGACAGATCTACCATGAGCTCCTTCACCTCATTCCGAAAGAAGAATACCACCGATAATACCGATAATACCACCACCAACAACCATAATCCACCTCCAGGAACCCGCACCTATGCATCCAGCGTCCCAGGACTAATGACATCTTGTGGAATGCCTGCCTTGGATTCACTACTAGGGCCTGGAGGCATCCCATTGGGCACTCTCACCATCATCAAAGAAGATAGACTAACGGGTTATGCTAAGCTATTGCTGGATTATGTTATTGCTCAGGGTCTGAGCTGTGGACATGCTGTTTGTCATGTTGCTGCTTCGTCGACAAGCAATGGCATTACTGGTCTTAGTACTAGTAATAGTGATATTGGGGTGAATCATGTTATGGGAGTAGCTGAGAACAGGCATATTGACGATAATGATGAGAATGATGATGTTGTGAATCAACAGCAGGCTGATCAAAGTATTGGAGGTAATGATGCTGCAGCCTCTACTGCAGCGGCAACTGCTGAAAGAATGAAGATTGGTTGGAGATATGAGAGTATGCCAAAGGTGGACTCGTCACCATCACAACCTACATTCACTCCAGGTATTTATATAGAGTTACCTGACGTTTTTTTTTGAGCTCTAGACCTCAAGTCCATGAATTTTTATAACATAGGCTCCTCTGGAATACCATATCAGCGTGTCTTTGATCTGACAAAGACATACTCGCCAACAGTCATCCAAGAAATGACGAGTGATGGTCGTATCGTACTGATTGATGCCAAAGAGTTTGTAAAGACATCCTATGATGCTCTCTTTGAAGAGATTAGTCGTGTCGTGGACGCTTACAAGTAAGAGTTGTGACAGGTCTTTCATTGACTGATTTCGTCCTCAGTTGATGTTGAACTGTTTTTGCTCAACCCAATTAGAAAATCTACACAGCCAAATGTGCTAAGACTAGTTATTCGATCTTTGGCTTCACCACTGTGGTATTCTGGTGATGAGGACTATCCCACAGTATGTCTTCATGTACATCAAAGATGACACGTCATTGGCATCTAATATTAAGATTCTTTCTAATTCTCTAGGTCTTGTATCGCTTCCTCATCAAACTTAAATCACTTTTGAGACCTTTACATGCCATATGCTTTATATCTATACCAGCCCACTTGTATGGTGACTCGCTCACATCACCCAGTTCATTCATTCGGCGATTGGAATGGGCGGCTGATGCCGTATTGGAAGTAGAGTCATTCGCAGGTGAGAAAATAAGTACTGTCGTCATGATGTCTCTACAAAAATGGCTTTGTTGCCTTCCGTTGTCCTGGCATTGACCAAACCAAAAAAGATGCTCACCATCACGGTCGCATAGGGAGCGCAAGGTCCCTACCTCCAATAATCACATCAACATACCACGGACTAGTCCATCCTCATAAACAATTAACATACCATCCAGACTCGAAACTATCTACCTTTGCATTCAAATGTCGACGACGCAAGTTTGATATCTCTATATTCTACATCCCACCTGAAGAAGGTGGAACGGATCGACCAGAGGAAGTCGCTTCTGCCAGTAGTAGTGGTACAATGAAACAAAAGAAAATGAAGAAGAAATTTGATGTTGAGGATGATGGTGGACGTGATACTCTTGCAACGGGATCAAAATCTGTGCGATTTGCTGGCAAGATTGATTTCTAAGAATGTTGGCTGGATTATATATATGTGCTTTTGGCAAAATACCCATCATATCCAATTGTATGTAGTAACATAGATAGAACGCAAATTCGAACAGACAAGGATGTCTATATGTTCATGTTTTGGATTATTTTATGCTTAAAGGACACATTTTGATTGGTGTTGCCAATCTATACAGGTTGTTTGCCCTTGTTGATGTAAAGTTGAGATAGTGGGCCTTACACGGTCCAAACCTAAGCCGTTGCCTTCATTTGCATAGAACCTATTGTATTAAGGCCATCAGCACAGACAGGGAAAGTAGTCAGTGCTTGTAGGGTGAACTCGTCGTTTTCCTTGTCCCTGCCTGACGAGTCTATAATATATAAACCTTGTACATTGTACCACACTCACCTTGGCACGCATCTCACATACGCTGTGCTAGGTAGGTGGACGGTCTCTTACTCAATACACATACGCATCTCACATCTGCTGTGCTAGACGCCTACATTCCTGACTCACTTCCAAAGAGAAGCTGGACTTGGTCCAGTTTATACAGGCAAACCAGACTCATCATCTTCAAAGACCGACATTTTGACACCACGAGGCTCGGTTGAATCAAGCACAAGCACTCTTGAGAATCCGTTTATGCATTCGCATAGTATTGCTACTTTTAAAATCCTTCAGACAGTTGGGCCACATGTTCATCCAAACGGATGGGCTGACAACCTTTGGCATTATAGCATCGATTACAAGTGACTGAGATGCTCTTCGAATAAAGGAGATATGGAGCTTCCAGTTCGTCAGCGTCCAGCTTCTTGATGCCACTAAATATACTCTGACGATACTCTAAAATAGGAAGCACTTGCAGAACGCTATTGAGCCATTCCATCGTATTCATGTTTCTCCAAATACTCGTAGGTATGTTCTCGTAGAGCTTCTCACAAGCCAAATGGTTGAAGTCCTTGCGTACGAGACTGATGGCGTAAAGAGCTTTGTGTCTAGCTTTGACATTATGACTATAAATAGTTCGTTTGGTAGTCAACGGCCTGGTGTTGTTGAATTGTCATTGTTGATATGCAAAGTTGATGTTGGCTCTAATTCGGCAGAGTTTGCTGCGAAAGAAGATCCTGCTTTGGTACACGATATCATATTATCAGTTATGAATGGAGAGGGCTCGTAGAATGTCCATCTATTGGCGTGTTGCGGTGGGATCCATCTAACGATGTCTCGCTGAAACAGAGTAAGTCAATGATGATCGTTATGATCATATGATCACAATGCTGCATTGTTCGCTGTTGAATTCTGCTTTTATCAACATGAACATGTTTGCACGTGCTGACACATCCCCATCACATCGATATCACAACCACAGCAGCAACAAAGGAAGCCTTTAACGAAATCAAACTCATCACAACTCCTAACCAAGATCCACGCCGCAAAAGACGCAGTCAAAAAGGATCTAGGACTGTATATCGAAAAGACCATCCGACAACAGCTTGGCAAGTACGAATTCGGTCAACTCACTATGCAAATCCCTTCCGTAATGGCTACTATGAAACGTGGAGCACCTCCAACTGATGTTGTATTGAAGAAGATGTGGAAGTTACATCCAGAACTCGTTGCTGGTGCTGAAAGGAAGGTCAAGAGGGAAGTGAGGAAGGGAAAGCTTGCACAGAGGGCAGCAGCTATGGCAGCATGGAATGCTCAGAGGAGGTAGAAGGATACGTTGAGGCTAAAGCCATGTATATAGAATATATCATAAAGAGGATGTAGTGGTGGAGACACTAGAAATTGCTCATAATCGAATTGACTTTATATATATATATATATATATATAAACGATAAGATTGCTCATAGAGGAATATACTTGATATATCTAACGATACATGATCACTACTTGTAAACAGTATACAATTCTGCGAAGATGCAACTATGAAAGCGAATTGTCGTTTCGTAAAGGTCTTTATATTTTAGAGCAAAAAGTATCATACAACAAAACGGTTCCAGCCCGCAATATTTCACAAGCCAAACAAATAATTTGGGGGGTAATAACCAACCATAACCACCGGTGTACAGCCTTACTATCTGGATTTCTCATTATATCCAGCAAATGAGAAACCAGGCACCAGCAACAAAACAACTCCACCACTATCTACAACTACATCTTCTTTTCAGCACTTACCCTACTATCCAACCATTTCCAACTCACTCTACTTTTCCCACCACACTACTGCTATTATCGATCAAAACGACAGCGTCGATTCTTGACGTGTCGATGCAGAGCATCACTTCTCGTAAACGTTCGTGCACAATTAACACATCTGAACTTTTTAAAGTCTTCACGATGTGTAATGGCATGTCGTTTCAATTCCTGTCGTCTCAAAAAGGCCTTTGTGCACACTTCGCAAGTATGGATCTTTTCACCATTATCAATAGGTAGAGCACCACCATTATCATCTGATGCTCTTTGTGCTGTACCAGCTTTAGATACTTTTTTACCAAATTTACGGATTGTGGTTCCAGCTCGACTACCACCAGCAGTAGCACCACCAGTACTATTATTATTCTTCAAGTGTTGCTTTTCGTGTGATTTCAAACCACATAATTTTTGAAAGAGTTTACCACAGTGGCATTTGAATGGATGAGTTACTGCAGTTGGGGCATCTACGTTATCGTCTTCTAGATTGGCAAAGAGACCTTCACCGGGTAGTTGTATCGGGTGTGTTGATGCATAGTCTTCAGATTCCGATGATGATATACCTAAACCGTCTGGATGAGGTCGTCGTATAGGTCTACCGGACGACGATGTTGCCACTACAGGTTGGTTTTGGGTTTGACTGGTACGGCGACGCTGGCTAGAGTTCTGTCTACGTTCATACAAATCGTCGTCATCGTCATCATGATCTTCATAATCACTACCATCGTCCTCTCCATCTTCACGTATGCCCTCCTCGACTTCTTCAGCGCCAGCATGAGCCATATCAGATTCATCATCGTCTGCTTCGTCTTCAGAATCTGATAATGCACCTCGTCGCATAACTACATCCTCCTTCTCTTCCTTGATTGAAGCGTTGCTACCATTACTGCCCTTTCGCTTCATGGTTGGGTTGGTTGTGTTGTTTGGTAGTGCTGACATGGCAGCCATTGGTGAGGGAGCCAAGACCGATGATGTGGTCAACACATTCGGAGTTGGAACTGCTGATGTTGGAGTGCCTGACAATACACCTGGATCGATATATGCTCGGAAGGGCGATATGAAGGGTAATGGAGGTGCTGTTAAGGACCTTTGGTGGTGGTGTCCGTGATGGATGTTTTGCTGTTGTTGCATGTGATGTGGGTGGTGATGCATAAATACAGGTGATGAGATTGCTGAAGCAGATAATGAGGAGTGCATGGTATGAGTAACAGGTATCTATGGAGGAAGTTTGAAGTTGGTGACTGGAGTGCGAAAAAAACGATAAAATAACCTGGCGCATTGAGTTTTCACCCACCTCCTGACTTCGTACCAGATTCATGTTGAGTGGTGGAGGCTTTGCTCGTCCATTTCCAATAGCAGCAGATCCGGCAATTGCACTGGTACCACTATGACTAGTCGGTCGAGGCAATATCGGACCGACCATACCAGGATGATAGTAAGCCGGCATAAACATTGGTTGCTGTGATTGTTGTCCTGAAACAATGTCGCGCCTAGACATGGCAATATAGGTAGCTGCTTGATCATATACTTGGTGATGAGCCCATATCGGAGATTGCTGCATACCAGCCATCATATTATTGGGAAATTCATGGTAACCTGGCATCATAGCAGCAGCCATATTCCATCTCTGTATATTAGCGATAGATTCATCACCGGAATACGTCCAGCGTCGTGTGTGACCATTGCCGAATTGGATTTCAGCTAGTTGAGCAGCATCTTCTGCTGATAATGGAGGTATTCCGCCACCTTGATACATTTGCTGTTGTGGATACATGTGCTGTTGCTGTTGACTATTATACATTGGCTGAATTTTTGGATGTTGTTGAAGCTGCGGCGGGCTGTGTGAAGGTGTTGGCGACGAGCTTGATGCTACAGACGACGACGAGGACGATCCAGACGAGAGTGCCTGCACATCTCTAGTTGAAGAGCCATCCACGATATCTATTTCTGTTTTTATACTGTGTTGCTCGTGCTGAAACCATTGTCCAGCGATATCAGAAAAGTTGTTGTCGGTCTCCATCTTTACATCTGATAAACCATTCGACTGGCTGATATGCTGTTGGTGCTGGAATGGGTCGTGTTGGTTTTCTGTAAATCGATAACTTCCAGTCATGGTGAATTGCTGTTCTGGAAGATGAGACATTGTTGTGGTTGACGGCATGTGTTGGTTCAAGTTATCGTCGGAGTGAGTTTCACTGTGCTTATTTAGAGAATACTGATTAGTCCATGGTACTAGATAGGTCCTTTGCATGGTTTGATAAATTTTGATTGCAAAGAAACTTGGCAGAAGAATTGTCGACGCAAACACCGATATGTGGAGAACTTACATCATATGACTAGTTAGGACCCTCTAGTGAATGCTATACTAGGAAAGATTTACGCCTCTTGAGTCGGGATTTGACTCTTTGTTTGATGTTACAGAGCTGAATCTGCCGTTGTCTTTCTCTTTCCTTTAGGCTTCTTTTAGGGTGCACACAAGGACAAATAGAAGGTTTCGAACACAACTCGAGAACTCCGGTCATCATCCAGTAAGCCTCTGACGCGTCTCTCATCTGCTAGTCTGCTGGTCTCCATGACGCGATCTTTCACCGTTTGCTGCAATGTCCCTCAAAGTTGTGCTCGACGCCACATGGCCTCTTTAAGCTCTGGATCATAAAAAAGCAGCAATGGATCAAATTTTAGGTTCCAGACTTGACGAGGCACTCCAAGCTACGAAGAAAGGCGACATCGATTTCACATTCCCAGCTGCCGGCCGCTTGTCATTATGATCACGTCTTGTAAAAAATCACGTTGAAAATAATCACGTTCCGCTTTGAATTGCAAGAATAAAGCGTACTCAACCCTCAAGTTGCTGGCCCAAATCGCCAAATTCTCAGACGTTTTCCTTCTTTGGGTAAAATCATTCAACAACGATTTTCACTAGGGCGATCGCTCACTGTTCACGTTGTTGTCCCTCTTCCTGTATTCAAATCCAAGCTTCAAAGCATGACACTACATCTCCATTCCTCCAACATCCCCCTGCATAACACATTTCCTTCAAAAAACACTATCAAGGCTTGTCAACTCTCGACCCATTTCCCAAAATCTCGACAACTTTATACAGGGCCTCTCAACTAAATGTATACAGCACTATAAAAGAATTAAATTGACGGCCAGCGTCAACACCACCACCAACAACACCACACTCCTCACTCCTGTTCCAATAGACACGGGGGCATCACTCGTACTAACCACCGGCGTCTTCGTTGCCATAGCTGCGCCTGCTGCTACCTGTGATGCCTTGGCCGCTATCACTGCAGCAGCTGCTGCATCACTCCCGGGCGCTGGTTGACTGGGACATCTTCCAATAAATGCGATCTTATACAGCCGGAACGTTGTGTTTTGTGGCATGAAGGTAGTCATCATTAGCGTTGAGAGATGCATAAAATCGGTGGCGTTTCCAGCCACATTCAGATGGAAGGTTTGTAGCGGTATGTTAATGGTTTGCGATGTCCCATTTGCCACGATAAACGTAGAGAGTGGGTAGTATATGGTGTCTACAAGCATAGAAGCTAATCAGACCATACGTTCGATGGTAATATCAAGACAAAAGCGTAATACCTGGCTCCTTTGTCACGCAATCACTTCCTAGCTGTGTGAAGGCCATGGCCATATCGGCTCCCAGTGGAAAGAGGAAACTCAGACTCAAAGAGGTATATCTTTTGTATCGTATGTCAGTGACGATATTCACAATTCAATTTCAGCAATCAACAAATGCATACCGGCTGGCGTTGAAACAACGGTTTGCAGTCAAGGAGGTGAAGAAATATGAGGTTGCGAGGCCACCGTTCGGCACGACACCCATGCTTCCTGTATTCATAGTAAGGCTGACGCCAGCACCTCCATAAGAGCCACCCTGTCAATCAAAGTGTGAGCTAGAGTACACCAAATGTTTTCCTTCAGATGACCCGATTCAGTACCTGCAGCGTATATAGCGTGGCATTGTTTGTGACGGTTCTAGCGACTCTGTAATCGTCTATTATATAGTCGGGCTAAAATGTTGATAGAGAGGTTATTGACGGTGAACAGCGAACGAACAAGACTGCGACTTACATAACACCCAGTGGTATTGTCGGCCGCCTCTGTTGGGCCAGGAGTGATTTGAGCACTTGCTAGGTGTAGTAGCAGTGGCAGTATACCTAGCAGCATCCACATTCTCTTCATATCTTCGTCGTATGGAAGTTTGCAAGTACTCGTTTGCCGCATCCAATTTTAAAGTCCGACGCACAGCCAAACTAGACGTAAGGGTGTTCTCCTAGATATACGAGAAATCGGTTGATCTTGAGCCCTAGTTCGCAGTTGTGGTCTGTTGTGGCAGCTGCTGAGCTTGCCTGTCCTGATTGGCTTTCTGCCAACAGCTTGTCTTGCTTCTTAAATATGTTTCGATTCGAACCTGGCAAGATCGGATTGCCATCAGACTTTCGATTTACTGACTGGGCAGAACTGAAAGGATGAGGATGCAAGGTGCCCCAAGAAGATTTGAACAAATTATTGGTTGGAATGAGAGATGGAAATGGAATGGATGCTAGCATTCAAAAGACGAAAATCCCTGGAATTGTGCTAGTAGAAACGATGGATGGTAAGATTCGGCTGCGATTCATTGGTACAGATGTCGCATATTTGGGCAATTGACATTTACCATCAACATCTCTGTAGTGTTTTACCCGTTAGTCGATGATCCCTATATTCAAGTTAGTACAATGCATTGATCAATGTACATCTAGCTATCTAGACTCAGCACTTTAAACTTACTGCAATCTATCTGTTCCATTATAGGGTCGCATCACCTGTGCCAATGTACTTTCGGACCTGTACGCCATGGGTGTCTCAGACTGTGATAATATGTTGATGTATCTCGGAATCGCGCGCAAGATGTCACCAGAGCTGAAGGAGACCGTTACAAAACTCTTCATGCGTGGATTCCATGGTACTTCAATGGTTCTCGTGTTTTGTCGATCTCGCCCTTTGGCCAACACTGTCAAAACTCAATAGATTTGGCCCATGAAGCTGGCACTAAAGTTACTGGTGGACAGACAATTCAAAGCCCTTGGTACACCATAGGCGGATCAGCTACTTCTGTAGTGCAAGAATCAGAAGTCATTATGTAATGAGACTATTGCTTAGGAAACGTCAAGCTTCTATGGACTAAGCTGACTTCAATTTAGGCCTATTCATGCTAAAGATGGAGACGTCTTGGTGTTGACGAAACCGCTAGGCAATCAACTGGCCGTCAATGCTCATACATGGCTGTTTAATGAAGAAAAGTACAATCGTGTTCGTGACATTATAAGCAAAGAGCATGGTAGGAGCCTCATTGGTTGTTCCAATCCTTGCATGAAAGTTTCTCATGCTATATCCTTTAGTTGTTGACGCATACGAAACTGCCATCAGATCAATGTGCAGACTCAATCGAAACGCGGCCAAGCTGATGCATCAACATTGTATGTTCGGAACTTTTGCTGCGTGATATTTTTGACCACGAAATCTAACGTGGTATGTCGTAATACAGCGGTGCATGCTTCAACAGATGTCACAGGCTTTGGAATCCTTGGCCACGCTGAGAATTTGGCCAGTAATCAAGAAGCAGACGTCGACTTTGTCATTGATACCCTCCCAATTATTGACAAGATGTGGGAAGTGAATGCCAAAGTGAATTTCAAACTTGAGATTGGACGAAGTGCAGAGACCTCTGGTGCGTTTGTGTGTACGCACGTTGAGCTATTGTACGGACCGACTCCTCATTCATTCTTAACAATAGGGGGTCTCTTGATTGCTCTACCTGCTGAAAACGCCGACGCATATATAAAAGAACTTGAATCCATTGATGAGTGCCCGGCTTGGATTGTTGGTCGTGTTGTTTCAGGTACCCAGAATTGCGTACCTGTGTTGATAGACTAGCCTCCTTGTTAACATGGAATGTCTCGCTTTGTGAATCAGGAACGCGAAAAGCAAGACTGGCTCCAAATCCTACCATCATACCTATACCTTACCGACCTTTACCTTCCAGACCATTCTAATTTAATTTTGAAAAATCTTCTTGGGGCGTTTCCTTGTTACTTGAAGACTGTCATACCGATATGAAGCTCTCGTTTTCACAAGTTCTCTATCAGAGAATGAAACGAGGGCTGATACATGGCGTCTTGATGTTAGGGATACTCTTTACACTTGCATCATTTCTTTGTAACCATAGTTTATACGAAATATACGCATTTGAAACTGACACATGTGCAACTGGATTGAGGTGCTAATTCATGACGGGAGGAACTACATGAAAGCCTACTAACATTAATAGCTGCTGATTGTCGGGCGCTATTACTACATCGTGACTGTCGTAAGTTACCACTTGACACTGATTGTCGCATTTGAGCCCCGCCTCAAACAGGCGGCAGGTTTGGCACAGGCTTCTCAGTCTTGAAGCCTAAGAACTAAAGGAGCTTCTTCTGTACGTGTGAGTTTGTAGGAGGCAGCAGTAATCCTCCTATGAAGCGGCCGGCTATCAGCATGTGGTTTGAGTACTAAGACTGCCCAACCATGGTGAACAGACCATTTACACAGATATGGCAGCTGGCACATAAAAGGGCAAAGATCTCGAATTCCTCTGATATATAGCTTCCTGTAATGAGATCGTGCAGTATAACGGTCATGTAAAGAGTCCAGCAAACCACAATACCAAGTGTCAACATGACGAGGTCTTTATAGAGGGTGATTTCTGAAGAGGCGATTGGTGAGTCAACACGTTTCTGGGCTTCCTTGTACTTGGACCACTTGCTGTTGAGCGATGAAACGTCACTGGTGCTGTAGTTGACGGGATGCTTTACAAGTTTGTTGATTGCCGATGCTGAAGCAAAGATCTTGCGCAGAATCAGAAAATTGCAAACACCCATAACAGCCTAAGAGACAAAAGCACTGTGTAAGTCTACATGCTGGTGAGAAAGGAAACAGCTTTATCTTACAATGCAACCCATCATGGAGAGGAATGCTACCAGCACAATCGTCAAGACGCCTGCATTCCTTGATCCCCATACTGAGAGAAAGTACGTGCCATATGCACGGACATTTAGAGAGTTCTCGACTCCCACTAGCAGATCCATTCCAAAGAGAAAATAGGAATAGACGAAACAGAAGACGATCATAGTATACATGGCCCTGTCAGAAAGCTGTTCTCCTTTGATAATTGCGTATAACCGATCAACTCACAGTCCCATAATAAGGTGTAGACCAACCAAGACTCCTTGCATTTCAACGTCAGTCTGGAAAATGCATTCGTTCATGCCAGGAAAGTGGCCGAGATACAAAGCGTGAGCCCAGACGATGAATTCTCCCAATCCCAAACACGAATCGGTATATGCAAGACATGCCAATAATTTTCCATGTCTCTTCCAGAGATCCTTGTCGGCAAATTTACTCCCAAACACCACAGCTTGAATCAGGGCTCCAGTGAGAGCAAAGAGTGATGTAAATGTCAACGTTGTGTACTACAGAGCACCTGTAATGCGCTTTTCTCTTCTCTCTGGCTTAAGGCTCAATGTGAATTCACAATCACACATTTGGCAATGCTGATGGGGGTTTGAAATGCGGGTGTCATTCAGGCATCCGAGGACTTGACTGTGGTGAATCACAGTAGATCGTTTTTGAAGGATGATCTAGACTCTATTTTCATTTCATTACATGTGTCTGAAATCTCACAAAGGGCCATTGCCTATTAAGGGCTATAGATTGTCCGATCTGACTCAATTGCATCCATCTTGAACCCCAAAATTTTAAAGAATTTCCTTCGCACAGGCAGATTGGTATAAAGCAGTAGTACTCCTATACAGCGACTAGTTGTTAGAAACAGATCTCGATTGCTGAAGTACAGCACCGAAACTCACCGTTTACAGTGATGTGGGTGCTTCCACACAAAAGTGCAAATAGCTCGAATTCTTGTGATATGTACGTGCCAGAGAAAATATCGTGGAGCATGACAATAATGTAGGGAATCCAGCATAGCAAGACACCAAGACTCAGGAGTGTGAGTTTCTGAAATAGCGCAATCTCGACGGTAGAGTTTGGAAGCATTGAAGGGCGGCGCAGGATTTCCTTATCACTGGGGAGCATTGTGTTATTAGAAGGGTTGATATTCTTGATGTTGCCATGCATTGGATGTATTGCAAATTTGTTGATTCTGGATGACGATTTGCGAATCTTTAACAGAATCACCACATTTAACACGGCCGAGGCAATCTATCGTAAAGTAGAGTTGAGTAAGTGAGCAGACTCCATCCATTCAGATGATTTCCGACTTACCATGGATGCAAGCATGCTGAAACATGTAACCACCACTACGGCGATTAGTGTTGGATTCCGAGTGCTCCATATGGTGACGCAATACGTGTTGTAGGCTCTCAGCGTAATTGAATCGTCAACACCAATGTATAACATCGTCCCGTACAAGACGTAAGCCAGGCAGAAAAAGAAGAAGATTAATTTGTACAAGACCTTATCACTCAACTGTTGGCCCTTAATAATTGCAACATATCGGTCCAGTGCGAGAGCAAAGATACAATATAAGCTGATACAGACACACTGAATTTCGATCCCAGTCTGAAAAATGCAGTCTGTAATTCCAGGATAATGTCCGTAATAGATAGCTCTAAACCAGATGATAAATTCGCCAATTCCTAGACATGCATCTGAGAATGCTAAACATGCCAATAGTTTTCCATGGCGCTGCCAGAGGTGTTTGTCGGAAAAGATGATTCCAAATACTATGGCTTGGATTATACCTCCAAAGAGAGCAAAGAGGGAGGTAAACGACAGAGTTGTGTATTGGATGGCACCATATTGTACGGCACTTTTCTCCTGGAAAGTTTCCATCCCGCGTATAGTGCAGGTATGCTCGTCATTCACACCGTTGAGAATTCTAATGGGGTTTGAATACGGGTGTGATTCAGGTCTCCCCTAGGCGGGACCAGGATAGAAAATCATAGGGCAACGTTCTTTGCAGATAAAATATACAGACTACTGTATTCGCAGAAAAATCATATGACTTGAGTGTTTACCACCCAACTAACTCCCACAGACTGAAGGCCGATTTGACTCGTTGGTCTCCACCTTGAGCCTCAATATTTTCATGATTTTCTTTCGTACAGGAGCGTTGGTATACAGCAGCAATCCACCTACAAGGTTGGAAAAAACGTCAGTACAATCCCCTTTGCAAAACAGCAGCCACAATTTATCGTTTGGTCGCACCATTAAGACAAGCATGCGTACTGCAACACATCAGAGCAAATATGTCGTATTCCGGTAATACCGGCGTTCCGCTGATGATGTCATGAAGCACCATGATCATGTATGGGCCCCATGAGAGATACAGTGCGACCGTGAGCAGGATGAATTTCTTGTACAAGGATACTTCCGTCGAGATTTTGCGAGATCTTGGGAGCGAATGGTGACGACCATGTTCAACTTCCTTGTCTGTAGGTGCTTTGACCATGCTTGCCGAAGTGTCAAACATCCCCAGTTTTGACATTGCTGCCGAACTTGCATAGAGTTTGTGCAGTATCACGACATTACAAGCGGCCAACACAACCTAGTACAATCAATCGAGAATGTGAGTGGGAAGCTTGTGGATTCGGTATCGTCGTACTGCGTTTTTACCATTGATGCCAACATGGTCAAAAATGTAACCAAGACGATAGCCATAGCGGAAGGATCTCTCGAAGACCAATTTATGACACAATAAACGTTAAAGGCTCTTAGTGCTATACTGTCTTCCATTCCAACGTATATCATCATCCCATAAAGAAGGTAGGCCAGGCCGAAAAACGACGCAATCATCGTGTACACAAATCTATCAGAAAGCTGCTCTCCCCTCACAATGGCGTATAATCGGTCAACAGATAGAGCCATGATTGTATATAGAGCTACACAGACTCCTTGCATTTCGACACCAGTTTGAATCAGACAGTCTTCCACTCCAGGGTAGTGGCCAAAATGCACGGCACGAAACCATATCACGGATTCACCAATTCCCAGACAAGAATCTGCAAATGCTAAGCAAGCCAACAATTTGCCATGGTGTTTCCAGAGATGCTTGTCGGAAATGATGATGGCAAATATGACTCCTTGAATTAGTCCACCGATGCCAGCGAAGAGAGCACAAATCGTAAGACTTGCGTATTGCAGAGCACCATATTGTATGGCAATCTTCTCGTCAAATGTTGACATCTTGGAGGCATTTTAGCACAACATAGCCGATCTACTTTTGTTAAGATTTGTTTTTAAAATTATGGGGTCAACGAAGGTGTGATTGAGATAAGGAAGATCCGAGGTTTCTGTCTGGGCATCCGTCGCATGCTCAAACCTATATGAGGTTCTCATGAGAGTGGCTGGATGCCAGGTATCTGATCTGCGTCATTTGTTTTGTGCATGACATTTCACCAGCATATAAGCCACGCTATCACTGACGAAAGTCTATTATCTCTAAAAGTCATGCGTCAACGGCAGATTGAATTTGAGATCTGTGCGGTACTTTTGCTGCCAATGTGTTTATTTTTTTTTTACAGAATCGCAGTTCCAACTAATCACCTATTTACGAAGCGTCTGCAGTAAAGCAGCTCTGAATGAAACAGGAATAAATTCTATTGCTTTGGGCAGTTGGGATTACGTCTGTCAAGATGGCAAGAGTCGGGCAACAGTGGAGGTTGAGCGCGAATTCACATTTACACCCGGCTTGAGTCGGAGAAGTGCCATAAATTTCATATACACCGGCGAATTCGTATAAAGCAGCAAAGCTCCTAGTTTCATATTGTGAGATCATTTCTTCGTGCTTGCCAAAAACATTGAAGCTTACCGTTTACACACGCATGGACACTGGCACATAAAAGTGCAAAAACCTCGTACTCTGGGACGATCTGTATACCGGTAAAGATGTCATGCATCGCCATAATCATATACGGTCCCCAACAGACAAACAGTCCTGCAGTTAAGAGGGCGAATTTCTTGTACAGCAGCACTTCCGTTGAAGTCTTTCGTGAGCGGGCCATCGAAGGAGGTGCATGCTCGATCACTTTGTTACTTAGCAGCTTGGTGCTATTTGACGGACACCCAGATGGATCCATTCCGAGTTTTGTCATGGCATTCGAAGATACAAAGATCTTCCTCAAAATCATCACGTTGCAAACGGCTAAAACGACCTGGTGTCATAAATGTTGGGTATTTGAGAAGCAATCTTTGTATGTAGTTTCCGTTGAAATCAAATTCGGAAACTAGGTGCGAACATACCATTGACACCAACATCGTCAAATATGTACAAATCACCAGCGGTAAAACAACAGGATCCCTCGTAGACCAGCTCATGACACAATACATGTTGAAGCTCCGTAGATTTACACTGTTGTCCACACCAATGTACAGCATCACTGCAAACAACACATATGCCAGAGAGAAGGAGGAGAAGATGATACAATACACTGCTGTATCCGACAGCTGCTGTCCCTTGACAATGGAATGATATCGATCTAGAGACAGTGCCATCAGACAGTAGAGTCCAATAAGAACTCCTTGGGTTTCTACACCAACTTGAAACACACAGTCTGTAATCCCAGGGTAATGGCCGTAATAGAGAGCACGTAGCCATACGATACATTCTCCAATTCCCAGGCACGAGTCAGTGAATGCGAGACATGCCAGCAGTTTCCCATGATGTTTCCAGAGATTCTTGTCGGCGAATATGATTATAAAGATGATGCCTTGAACGAGACCACCAGCACCAGCGAATACAGCGAAAGTAGATAGTGCTCCGTATTGCAGAGTTCCATACGTTAGATTGGCTTTTTGCAGAAGCGTTTCCATCTTGCGTCCATTTTTTTGAAGTTGGACAATATCTCCTATTTCTTCCCTGCAGGGTCGCGATTGGAAAACGTATTGAGGTTTTGAACGAGTGAACAAGCTTCGTAGCTTGGAGTCGTAATCTTACTTGTATGGAATGTGTGGCTGCGTTGGGTGTTCCTCCACACATGGACTGCATTGAGTGTGTTTTCGCATTTGAAGATTTAAGGTAGCAATGAGCCTCGCTTGTTGGGCTTGAATCGTGAAACAGTACCAGAGGACATCACGAAACGATATCGAGTAATTTCAAAGGCAATTGACTGCAATAACGCGTTTTTTTTGGCTCATGCATTCTATTAGGATTATAGTCCCGCAAATTTACGATTATTACAACACTTAAAACCCACTTAAAACCCACAAGTTGCTAATTACTCCTCGTATGTTACTGGAATTACGTTTGCGCGATCGCAATTTTATCGCGGGGATCCTGTCGCTGCTATAAGTACCTCAAAGTTACCGTAGGTTGAGTCTGGGAACGAGGGGTTAGCTCAGTTGGTAGTAGCATTCGATTCCAATAATAGTTGGAACTTCATCGAAAGGTCACGGGTTCAACTCCCCTACTCCTCATTTTTGGATGAGTAGATAAGTTTATATAATAGTAGGATTGGAAAGCGGATGTTGTACCGTCGTTCTTTCAGAATCAACTCTCCAAAGATGACAATACAGTGAAGATTGGAATGCGCTTTTTGCATTTATTACAACATTTTGTGTGTACTACAGAAAACAAATCTGAAATCATGTACTAGTCTTTTTGTTTTTGTTTTATACTTTCAAGAGACCAAATCCCTCCATTTGGCTCTTTCTTCCATCGATTCCCACATTCTAAGATTCAATGCACCTCTAAATATCAAGATCCACATCATCCGACTGTTGATCAAACCCAAGGCCAACCATTCCAGCTCCATATCCTCCCATACTGCCATCTCCCATGTCACCCATTAAGGGCATCATGGTCATGGGCAATATATCGCTATATGCAGATGTATCGAATGAGCCGTATGAGCCATGACTTTGCACTTCACTTCTAATATTGCTATGCTGATTGCTATTATTATGATAATTGTTGCTGTTGTTGTGCATGCTACCTCCATTGGTGCGGCAGTATTCATCTATACGAGTAAGAGCTCGTTCTTCGATTAAATCAAAGTCGATCTCTAACTCGCCTGCCAAGTCAATCGACCATCCATATTTGGATGTCTTGACGAGATCAGCCACACGAGATTGGCCTTCCGGAGGTAAATCACCAATCCTTTCTGCAAGATTTGCCAAAAAGGCTGCGTCTACGATCTGCCCATTTATAGTTATAATCTTGTTTGCTGATGATGTAGATTTCTTTTTCGAAGCTGTAGATGCTTTTTTCGAGCCCCTACGATTCCTTATGGTTGGAGCTGGTGGTGATATACGACGCGGTTTCTTCACTGGTTCCTCGTCGGGATACAGAGCTCGAGTAGCACTGCGGGTAGTGTACTTTGGTTCTACAGATGATGCCCTGGAGCCTGGTGATTGTGCACCAGAGTCGTCTGAGTATGGATTTGTAAATCCTTCAAACTGTTGTTGCTGTTGTTGACCTGCTTCACTATGGTTTTCTGCTTCCTCTTTGTCATCATCATCACTACTAGATGAATCACTATCAGACGAGTCACTTTCTGCGGCATTTTGTTGGACAGTATGTTGCATCATGGCTGAAAACATGGCGACCTGTTGAGTGAGCAGCTGTAGTTGTAGAGATGCATCACCGAGAGCAGGCACAGCCTTGCTCTTTTTACCACCCTTCCCAGCAGCTTTCCCGGCCTTTTCAAGCTTGATTTTATCAGCCTTTTTAATATATTTTCTCTTTTTTCTGTTTGGATCACTAAAGTCTATTGAGGATGCTCTTTTCGAGTATGGCCTCTTTACATTTGGTGGGAGGGGCTCTACTCCTGAGGGCACGACTCCATCAGTGAGAGAAGTCAACGAAGCCAGTGAGCCAGATGATGATTGACGACGATGTAATGATTCTGGATCATCTATATTATAGATTCCTGCTGCTTTATTATCTTCTGTTTTGGGTTTGGCAGCTCGTTTTGTTCTATTGACGGTGACCGAGTTGGGTAGTACTTTACGATGAGCTGTAGATGGATGTGATATTGGATGTGGGTGTTGTGGATGGTGAATGGGAGCTGGTGGTGCTAGACTATATGTGGGTTGAGTGGTGGAGGATACCATGGTTGGAAAGTTGCTATTCAACAGATTGTTGAATGCGACTCTGAGCTGCTGTGCTAGTTTATATACAGGATGCGTATCGTTCTGATTATATCGGAAACTAGGAGAAAGCGAAGGGTTAGCTCTGAAACCTTTGAACGAACAAGCAGTATGATAGCGACACGTAGATCATCAAAAACGTCATATATGCGATATATGATTTTGAGTCTGTATTGCTCATATGCGTTCTCGGCCATCATTCCATGAGTGTGTCAAGTCGATATAGACTCGTATTTTGATTGCATTCAAGCAGACTAGATCAAAACAAATGTACTCACCAATTGCTAAACATGAGTTCGATATCAGCAGCGAAAGCCTGTACACTGTTGTATAAGCCTGCATTGAGTTTCTTTTCGACGGTTGACAAGTCCATTGGGTACTTAATGATGGAGTGGTAGTCGGGGCAATTGTCAGCTACGGGATCTACTGGTTTAAGGAAGGGAAAAGCAGCCGTATGCTTCTGGAGAAGAGACAGCACATTCCTTAAACTCTTCAAGTCTGTTTGGGACAGTCCTTGGTTTGATACGACAGCAGCAGTGTGTAGTATCGATGCTGTTGTTGATATTGTTGATGACAGTGTTGATGTAGCTTCCACTCCATTCCTGGGACTAGTATCGACCTTCGAATCTACATTGGGGCTATGAGGAGGCGACAATGGGACCTCCGCAGATATCATGATAGGTGGTTTCTGTTATGAGAGTTGGGACCTTGCTGCTGTTGTTGACTTGATTTGTCTAGGAAGAAGGCGACAAAAAGGAGGATAAAATAGTCGGGATTATATGATCTCGTGCCTGTCTATAAGCGTATCTATGTCTGGTTGGGTGTGTTGTTAGAAGCAAAGGCGGAATCGGCTGTGTCATTGATTTTTTTGAAAAGTTGTAAGGGGATGGGAGATGGGAGGAAGGAAGGAGAAAAACAACCGAGATAACATGCAAATATGACGCGATTACATGCAGAATACTTACTAGATACCCGTGGAAGGCCTCTCATACTAACACTACACTCCGAGTCAAACCGTTGCATGACGCGTTCGTCTCGATGTCAATTAAGGCTTCTGATTGACCGGCGGACGGACGGAAGAAGCTGGGCATGGTCGACAAGCCTCGTTTGAAAGCGAATACTATATGTTACCGTGGGCGTCCAGCTATGCTGCCTTCTTTTCATCACTTCCAATTGGATTTGAGGTGCAGCTGCTCGCAGCATTCAATCGTCTTGGGTTTACTACTCTTGTATTCTTCTAAACGTTCAAATACACTCACAACATACACTGCAAATGCTCGTAGCTAACGCGTCAGCTTGAACATCAAAACAATATTCACAAAAACACGAAATCCAAACATTCTCATTGCATTGGAATACAAATGAAGAGGCATGCCACTATGAATCTGCTTTCCCTCTTGCTGTCCTGGGCTGGGCACCCGCTCCCTTCCATCTATGTCGAGTCTCTCTCCCAAAACCCAGCAATGATTGGATCTGCGGTTTTGACCACCTTTCTTATAATTGCTATATACAAACTGGGTGGTCCAAATGCTATATTGTCTTTGCTAGTTACTACTCCTGCCGAGACTCTTGCTCTCCAGGCCTTGGACTTGAAGCCAAATCACCACAACATCAGGAAATCAGGTTGGATCGTTGTTTGCCGTGTTGAACTTGACACACGTTATCGACTGTCATCGTTTTATTTAGCAAATGGAGTTCCATATCCGCCTGGGCTATACAATACGGGCAATCTCTGCTTCATGAACTCGGTGACTCAGGTCACGCAAAAGAAGTTGACGCGTCTCAACAACTACTTTACTCAAACACTTCTGTTATTAGGCACTTGTATCGCTGCCATCCTTGTTGACGTATCTTCAACAACGGTATTCTCAATTCAGAGAGAATCCATATGACGATGAAGGCAATCGGATCAACTTGCTCGTCACTGAAGCTCTTCTTGGACTGACTTTTGGTATACGACCATCTTATTTGCACAACTGCCCTTTCGCTTGCTTACACAACTTCCTCCTCTAGCTTTGAACGAGCTCAAACCGTCGAGACGAGCCATTCAACCATCAATACTGATGCGAGCTATAAGTGCTGGACGTACAAATATACTAGCATACGAGCAACAAGACGCCCATGAACTGTTTCAGCTCGTAAGCTCGGCCTTGTCGGAAGAAGAGGCCAGCATCGCTCGAGTCTTGATACGAAATCCGACTTTTATTGGAAGTGAATGGGATGCACTTGTCAACCAGTCTAGGACTACCAAAACGATCACAGCTGCCGAGAAAAATATTGACGCTCCATCTAAAGAACCGTTATCTTCATCGAAATCGAAAGATAGTGATCAACAAGATAGTGTCAAACAATTTGCCAAACCTGAAACAGGGTCTGATCGCACTCTACCACAAGCTAATGGCCACCATCCTGCTAATGGGTCCGTGAATGGTAAAGTAAATGGTCACAACGTCGATGATAGACAGACAACCGATGATGTTAAGAATGTGGCAGACAGGGCCAGTAAATCCTTGTTTTTGAGCTCCTTGAAGCAAGGTTTTGATTTTGGATTACGGAATCCATTCGTTGGTTTGGTGGCTAGTTCAGTGGTGTGTTTACAGTGTGGATTTACGGTGAGAGGTTTCGCAGACTTCAAGTGTCTTTCGCATCCACAAACATTGCTCATTACAAATATTTTGGCACAGTCTGGAATTCAACACCAACAATTCGATAACTTTTCTCTGGCTCTGCCAACTCGAGTAAGTGATGTTTCGACTGAGAATCATCATAGTATAAAATAATTTTTTTTTGGTTCACGATAGTACCACTCTGTAACTATCGAATCTCTACTCAAAACATACACAGCACCTGAACGTCTAGAGGACTGGATGTGTGAAAAGTGCTCCATGGTAGCAACACTGCAAGAATGCACCAATGTCTGTGAAAAAGCTCGAGCACGTGTAGAATCCATAAAATCAGATATCGCTGAATTACAGCGGCAGCCTGAAAAGACAGAAGGCACCGAAAAGAAGATGGAAAAGTATAAACGCAATATGCGTGAAGCTTTGACTGTCTTGGTACAAGTAGAGAAGGAACTTGATGCTGTTAAGGAATCTGTGCAGGAGGAGGATGAAACAAAGCTGGTAAGTGTGACTGTTGAAGCGATTTGAAGGAGGTTGGGTTGTAAAGAGTGTATGTCATCTACTGCACGATGAGTGCTGTATCATCTGGACCATCTGGAGCTCCGTCTTTTCTCTCTATCGCTCGTCGACTAATATCCTCAATTTCTCAGCCTGAAACTGTAAAAAGACTCAAAATACCATCTAAATCAGCCGCCAAACAAGTCTTGATTGCTAGACCGCCCAAGTGTCTAGCTCTACATATGCAACGATCTATATATCTCCCATCTGGCTCCGTCATGAAGAATACAACGTCCGTTGCCTTCCAATGCGAGCTAGATCTAACGCCGTTTTGTACATCGTCTGGATTTGCTGGTGGCTGTGAGTTTGCTGGATTGCAAACGTTTGGTAAACCATGGGTGGAGCCAAACGAAGAGCAGGAAGAAGAGCCTGTTGAAACTATAGAACACGATGATAGCAGAATACCCGAGTTAAAGGAAGAGTCGCCTGATGTGAATATACAGGAGAATGATGTACATGATGATGACGAGCCTTTGGATGATGACAGGTCGCGTGAGACAAGGGTTGTTGAGGACGCTATAGAGGAGGTCTTGGTCAACGACACTATCGATGCTTCCGGTGGAGATGATGATAACAATGTTGATACCCCAGCTCCTGCTAAACATGTCGAATCTGAGCAATCAGACCCAGATGCTGAAACAGCAAAAGATGCTCCTCCTCCACCAATACCAGACAACCCACCATCCACAGAACCAAATAACAGTAACAACCCCTACATCTATGCCCTGAAAGCCGTAGTACTGCATTACGGCGGTCACGACTCTGGCCACTTTGTCACATACAGAAGGACTCATGAAGTCGATGGAACTGAAACCCACAAATGGTTTAGAATATCAGATGATCGAGTCGATCTGGTCTCTGATATCCAAGATGAGATATTTAGTTACGCTAGTGGGTCAGTGTATATGCTTTTTTATGAGCAGGGGAGGTGGGGGAGTGCGAGGATTCAGGCTGAATCGAAGGCCGATGGATGGGGTGATTGAGGTGCGACTGTATTAGGAATTGTAGATATCTTTTGCTATAGTCTCTGAATGTATGGGTGGGATTATTTGGATTGGCATAACATGTTGTTCAAAGAAGCGTTGATTTCAGAGTCACAAGTCCGCATAGCTTCCGCGAATATAGTTAAAACTGTGCGCCATTGTAATCGTGTATCGTGTACATATATATATACAGTATATTCCTTTATTCGCAATCTTGTCGTTATATATAAGTATATTCTTCTCCCCACCACTACATCCTCCTTATGATATATTCTATATACATGGCTTTAGCCTCAACGTATCCTTCTACCTCCTTTGAGCCTTCCATGCTGCCATAGCTGCTGCCCTCTGTGCAAGCTTTCCCTTCCTCGCTTCCCTCTTGACCTTCCTTTCAGCACCAGCAACGAGTTCTGGATGTAACTTCCACATCTTCTTCAATACAACATCAGTTGGAGGTGCTCCACGTTTCGTAGTAGCCATTACGGAACGGATTTGCATAGTGAGTTGACCGAATTCGTACTTGCCAAACTGTTGTCGGATGGTCTTTTCGATATACAGTCGTAACTCCTTTTTGACGGCGTCTTTTGCGGCGTGGATCTTGGGTACGAGTTGTGATGAGTTTTATTTCGTTGAGGGATTCCTTCGTTGCTGCTGTGGTTGTGATATGGAGTCTATGTGATGGGGATTGGTCAGCACGTGCAAACATGTTCATGTTGATAAAAGCAGAATTCAACAGCGATCAATGCAGCATCTTATGATCATAACGATCATCATTAACTTACTCTTTTTCAGCGAGACATCCTTAGATGGATCGCACCACAACACGCCTCTAGATGCACGAGTTTGGGTGTTTGCAGTATCCACAGACTTTGAGAAGGAGGAGATTCATGACATTATTTGGCTTTATTTTGAGATGTACGAAATTGGGCAATGGAGGGAGTATCTTTTCATAGACGGTGAAATCGACCACGACATCGTCGATGCCATTTGGAATCTGGCTACCGAAGAGGTCGAGGCTAGGGGAGAAGAAGGAATGTGTTGGGAATGTACATAATATGCTAATTATCATCAATGTATATAAACTAGGTTACTGTTGAAGGATGACAGTCAAGAATGAGCTACTTGAGTAGATGCTTTTGGACCAATTCGTACTTTGGCTGCGGGCTTGCGTCCAGCTGTAGTTCCGGCATTGGATGCTCCTGATTCTCCCAACGCTTTCCTCGACTTCTTGTGTGGTCGCATCCTTGGCTGTTTTTTGGGAAGGTTGTTGCAACTGGATATTAGTTATCAGTTACAACGAAGGATACAACCAGAACGAGTGGCGAATAATCGCGTATTATACGTCACTATCATATTACAGAAACGAATCAATTGTTTTGTAGCTGGTGCAGTGAGGAATCGACTACGCCGTAATGTCAAGTCACGACGCGTATCGAATGCATGAAATTTACTAAATCGTTCGTAAAGCTCAAGATGAAACAGAAACCAGGATCTCTGAACATTGCAACCTGTAACTTGATCGACTCGACACTCTGCTTGAGACTCTAGTGCCGCATTTTTTTTTGGCTCATGCATTCTATTGGGATTATAGATTATAGTCCCGCAAATTTACGATTATTACAACACTTAAAACCCACTAAAGTTGCTAATTACTCCCCATATGTCTCTAGTGCCGCAGTTTTTTTTTCGCCGAGGCTCGGCATTAATCCAGTGAGCCTTCCTGTAAGAGATAAACGCTGAAAATTTATAATCGTGTCAACAATTGTTTACTTCTGGCGCTGATTTCCCGTAGTGGTTATCGGGCGTCCCTGCTAAGGACGTGGGTTTACCCGCACATGTTCGAATCATGTAATCAGCGTGTTTTTTTATAGTTATGAAAGTAAATAATTGCTCATTTATTGTCCAACTGTAGGAACATATACAGGGCATGAGGCCAGTTCCTAACTCAATAAATGGTTAAAAGTGGGAAGAGAGAGACAGTTAATATTTGTATGATACATCGATTCTTTAAAGCTATGTTACAAATCTACATGTTTGCAATACCACATAACTCATCGTCTCAGTCGAACAAGAAATGCATTCTTGCAATCTCGACTCTCTGGTGGCAAGTACTTGTCGAAAAAGTTGACTACAAACTCTTCTGGCTTGAATCCAAACTGTTGATACAGAATCTAAAATTGTGGGTAAAGTGTCAACTTCAATTCGTAATGAACAAAAAGTGAATCGCTCATGAATATTCACCATGGCTGGATTGTTTGCTGAAACATGAAGCGTGATATCTCGTGATGGGAGAATTTGTATGAGATAATACAACATGAACCTTTGTGAGAATGAAAATTATAGTTAGCCTTGTTGTTGCAACCAGCAAAAGTCTAGTGAAAAAAATGATGACAAAATGGCTCTGTACCTGGCTAGACCTTGTCCACCCCACCCCGGTCGAACAGCGATATAGGTAATGTAACCTTCGGGAGTCATAAAAGCACACCCGACCACAAGCCGGCGATACATGACCACAATCGAATAATCCGGATACATGAGATGCTCAGCAACTAATTGAGCGGAAGTGTCAACCAATTTGGATCTCACAGCTCAAAAAGGAGGTGTGCAAAAAAGTGCATACCATCAATTCCAGGCCAAAACACTCTCCACAATAAATCATTGACTTGATCCAAATGGAAGAATTGAAAGTGACTATAATCAATACTTATGACTTCTTCCTCGTCCGAGTTTGTCCTATATGTTCACACGTGTAAGTGACCTTGAACGATACAAACCAACACAACTGATGACTCACTTATATAAATGGCGAATCTCCTCAAGTAACAACAAGGCAGGAGGCTGACTATTGTAGTCTCTCCATATGAATGGCCTCAACACGCGACCAGTATATGGACTGGAACGTGATTCAGGATTCGTCAGACAATGAGAAAGGAATGGTACACCATGTAGCGTTGCCGCAAATGTCTCTGCATATGGAGGGTGATGAATTTGTGCTTTCGAGTAGTTTTGATGATTTCTCGTTATGGGTAAACGAGTGACGCTGGGTATTGTAGACAAGACAGAGGCATCCAGATCAAATATTGGCAAGCGTCTAGCACGGTTGAACTAGGTAAAATAGATACCCGGTAAATAAGAGAGAGGCAGCAACAGAGAAAACTGCATGAAACAAACCTGTCTAAGAAGTAGCTTGCGACGCATTCGATTCTCTGCGACAGACTTTCCAGATAACTGCGACAGCAGTTCTGATTCTTCCTTGACTGACAGGAATTCATCATCCATACGTTGAGTTTCACTCTCTGCACATGCTCGAGCAACTTCAGCTTTCGCTAGCTCGAGTTCTGGTTTTGAGGGTTGTGGCTTGTTCACCACCACTGATGGAAGAATACCTTTACGTATTATAGGCTCAGTAAATTGAGTCTTTTTGCTTGACGTGCCACCTGTCCGTTCGCCTTCCACCGAAGGTGACAATGCCGGCATAGCTTCACTTATTTCACTAGATCCAGCACGTGATGCTTCCTCAATTTTCACGATTTTCATTTCCGGTTTTATGGATTTCATATTATCAATGTCTTCATTGACGGCTCGCTTCCTCTTTTTACCAGGAGCTATCGTTGGTGTTGAAACACCATCCTTTAATCGAGTGGGAGTTTCACGTTCTCTTTTCGGTCTACCAGAGCTGGATGGTAGTGTTACGTGGACTTCTGCAGACGGTATTCCATTATACGATATAAATGAGTCGTCGTCGGGAGAAAAGAATACGACAACGGGTAGAGTTGATTCTTCCGGTTTTCGGGAAAGTTTTGGAGGCACATGATGGACTAGTCCCCACCAGCCTAAGGCCAAAAAAGGGTTATAGATATGACCAAGTGAAGCAGAATGCAAATCGAACGTTCACCTTGCTGCTCATGTTGCTCAAACCCAGATTTGAAGAGCTTTTTGTGCGTTGATAGAGCACTTGCCACGGTATTTGGCCATGTAGCAGGCCCTAGTTTTGGGGAGATAAAGTGAGTATGCGAGAGAGCAAAAAAAAGCAAAACATAACGATGAATGCCAAAGTACTTACGAGGCTTGTCAGGCCACAACGTTGTCCAAAGCTCATCAATCATTCGGCATATATCCTCTTTCCATCTAAAATCTTCAGACTCAGGATGCTCTTGTCCCAAATGGAAAAGTACCAAATGTATCGTTGAAGCCCTGTGAATTTACAACATAATGATCAGCGGTGAGGTCAAAGATTTTTCAGCGATGTGAATAGACAAACCAGCTCATTGGAAGCCTTGTATATGTTTGCTGCCCAGCTCCACAGACCGAGCAAGTGAAGGTGAAGAATACATCACCATGTAGGAAAGGCACAGGAGACACATTTGTGCATTCTAAAAGGAACGTAAGGAGTGAGGAAACTGGCTTCTTTTACATTCTGAGAGAGTTTAAACACCTTCATGGAACAATTGTCTGCATAACTGGCATCTGATCATCGTTCTAAAAGAGCAAATGTTTTTGATCAATGTCTAGATATCGCAGCTTCAAGAGCCTGGTGTTAACAGTTCTCACCCATGCCGTTCACTGCCACAATAACAGTACTGATTCTGCCTGTTCAGTACCCATTCCTCTTCAATCCATTGAAGCGACTGAAGCTAATAGTAAAAAAGCAGCTGTTTAGAAAAAAAGATTGCTAACGCTAACCAAAGTGAACGGTAAACCTCATAAGGAAGAGACTTGACGTGTCCTCCTGATGTACTTGGAAGCGCTGCCTGATTCTTCCTTGGCATGCTCGTCGTCTCCGTCACTCGCAAAGTTCCAGCTGGTTTAACAAGCTATGTTTTGAAAATGATCGAAAACACGACGATTTCATATGACGATCGGTGGCTTCATTTATTAAATTAGTTATTGTAGCAATGCTATTGCTTACATCGTTCCATATACAGCTTCTCTAAAGCACTCAACACGCCCTCTTCTCTCATAAGAACGGACTCGACCTTCCTCTCTGCTATAGACGTGTGTCCAAATGGAGACGTCCATGACCCATATTTGATTGTAGGCTTCAGATCCTCTATGTGCTCATCCAATGCGACATGAACTGCAGAATAAGCACCATCACCAGATGAAGGAGTTGCTCCAGTTCCCAAAAGCCTCATCTAGATTACAATAAATTGATTGACACTTGGCTTCTTTGCAATACCGTGCAGATCATACCGTATAGTATGCACAGGTCAAGGCCCACTGAGGTAACAAATCACCGACAATTCCCGTCATTGTAACCCCAGGATCCGTCATGAAGGAATACCTGCTCTTCCCAACCCACTGACGAGATAACTGCATACTCAAAACATCCATGAGACGTTTCGAAGACTCATAAGCCGAGTTGTTGGTCAGAGCCTGTAAATCATCTGGATTCAAAAACTCGGATACAGCTGTCAACGACGACACCCATATAACCCGGCTTTTTGGAGCGGCATCTAGCAGTGACTCTAGCTCTCGTAATATAATATAGTGGCCAAATACATTGACGTGGAAAGTCTCTCCAAGGCCATCGACAGATTTGGCGTCCTTCTTTTGAGTCAAGACTTCCCCACCTCCACCAGTCCTTGATAAGCGCATCGGATCAGTAAGTAGCATCCAGATAGCGTTCTTGATGTTCAGACCAGTAACGTTCATAATTCCAGCATTACAGAAAAGCAGGTCTAGTTGGTCAAACCTATCAAAAAACAACAGAAAAGATTGAGCACTTGTGGATTTCCAAGCAGTGCATCACCTTTCTTAGCACTATATATCGTATCCCACCTTTCCTTAAACTGCTTACAAGCCGACAAAACACTCTTGACACTTCCGACATCAACCAACAAGATTTGGATAACTTGAAGTCCTTCCTGCCTCTTATCAGGAAAGTACTCGTCCAACAGAGCATTCCTAGCTGCTTCTGCACGAGCATTTGATCGACATCCCAGCACAATGATGAAGGGAGTATGTTCAGAGTGTCGAGCTGCCAAAAGGCCTGCGATTCCGAAACCGATGCCACTGGTTAACGACAGATTGAGAGTGAGATACGATTGCATCGCTTGATGACATGTTGATGTATACCTGTTGGCTCCTGTAATCAACGCAATCTTGGGCTTGACCATGTTTTGGTATTTTTGGAGTTGTCCGAGTTGTAAGCTACCACTTTGCACGGTGAACTGGACTGACGTAGATCCCAATGGCTTTCGCCACGCTAAATAAAGTCGGTGACGTGTGGAGATGTGTCGCAAACACGTATCAGTCGACGGGAATGGACACGACGAAAACATTACTAAAGAAATTGACCATACACACAGTGAAAAGTAGTGATTTGAGGCTTCAATGAATCATGAATCGTGATGTACAGCATTTAAATCTGAGGTGTCCGCAACATACTACCACAACACGACAAATTTCGAACAACTCACGAAAATTTACGGTGATACTCACCATCCTCCTCCTCCTCAACCAGCCTGTCATATGAAAGTTCTTGTATGGATCTCCGGAGCGTCGATAAGCCTTGATGACGTTCGTTCTCTCCTTGACCAAGCACAAAAACTAAACACTACAGCAGGCTTCTACTAATGTCCAGCAGGCAGCAGGTACTGTTCCATTTGAATAGTGAACGCCTTCAGTGTACCCATGATCCTTCATTAGATTACGTGTCGCACTGGCCGCTCGGTCTTGGTTTAACTCGGTGGAAATGGTCACTTTGCGTCGCTTTGTCGATTTTGGCAACTTGTTCTCGAATTTCAGCCACGTCTCAATCAATCGCGATTTTAATTTTTTAATCATCTTGAAGTAGCAGGAAACAGTTTAATTTAACAGTTTGTACAAGGAGAAAGGCCAACGTACGAAACCAAGCGAAGCACCGCGATGAAAAGGTTTCTGAAGAACGAGTTTTCGTGACGCAAAGTACAACCAATCGCATCATCGCAACCGTCTATGACACAAAACAGCACGGTTTCCGTGGTAATAATATGCTACTTGTATAATATCATGCAAAAACCAAAAATATGATCTTGTCTTCAATAATTTAAATTGTTAGAGAGCCATGACAGGCCCATAATGCATATGCCAAAATGCATGATTGTAATTATAGTGGTATGGCCTGACGTGTGCAATAAATACTCGTTTTATGATGGAATGAAAGAAACAACCGCCCCCTTTTTGTCTTAACCAAAGCAACCCATGCCCAAGCTATTCTATAGAGTGGTGGGATCGACATCCATAGCTACGGCGTCTTGTACGACACTGTCCTCTCTCACTAACGGTGTAGAAACTTCAGCTTCTTCTTGTTCGTCTTGTTGTGCTGTAGCAGCACCGATCTCAAGATTTCGACCTCCAGCGGGAGCACAGTATTGTGAAAAACGGTCACCAATCCATTGGTAGAAGGCATTGTGGAGGTGGTATGGAATCGAATATGTTTGGAAGATTCCCTTCTTGGGCCAAACAATGCATTCGTTGAGTCGTTCGAGACCGATGGTGGCAATCAAAAAGTTCTTGGCTGATTTCTTGATAGCGATTCGGGTTGATTTGGGGAGGTCGGCGTAGTTGGGCATCATTTGCTTAACCAAGCTAGAGGGTTGACGATGGTTTAGACTCGGGCCAAAAAAGTGACAAATCTAGCACTTCATAGCATCATTGTGCACAATACAACCACTAATGTACTTACGAAGTGTAGCGAGTCAATGGGAATGGACTGTCTTCACGATCCATCGCAGTTGGAGTTGGTGTTAGTCCAGCACTGAGTGGAGAGTCGAGTACATCAGCCGATGCAGCAATATATAATTCATATGACTGATCCATAGTTAATCTTGGGCGTTTAGCTCTTGAATTCTCCATTGGAGAGTCCTCGTCAGTGGGCGACGACATCATAGCAAAAGCATCCATAGCAGCGGCATCATCTTGTTCCGATCGCACATTACTACGACCCAGTAATCGTTTACGAGCCAGACTATTTCCGAGCGTATTGTTACTTGACGACGACGATTGCAGCTCGTCATTCTTAAACAAGTCTGATACAGATGTTCCATCAGAGTATTTTTTAAATGCCGTCTTGCGTTCATCTTCAAACCAGGCCAAGAAGGAAGGAATCAAGACGTCTGGGATACCAAAGCTTTGACGACCGCGATCGGATGTGACGAGACATGATTCCAGAGTTAAATCCAATGATGGGGCATTCTTGATGATGAAGTCCTTGACACCGTTTCTGACTCGAGTTTGCAGAGATACATTGCGGACGTTGTCCAACAAGAAGGCTTCGTGCTTGCCGCGTATGACATCCGTCCAGAGCTTGACCAAGTATCTACCGCGTTGCTCGGTTGTTTCTGTCGGAGACAAGACAAAGTCACCGGCAGTGTTACCTAGTCGAGTTCCACTTGAAGAAGATACTGATCCGACAGAAGAGACACTACTAGTTCGTTTCATTGGAGATCCACCTGAGCGTCTTTGACCGGGCAAATCACGAGTGATTATATGTCCAGGGAAGGAGTTTGTTCGAACGACCTTTTCATATTGTACTTTTTCCGGTTTGTGAGCTCGTACTATCGGTAAAGCATCTGGATCACGGTCACCGAGAGGATGGAGGTTGATAATGACACCCTTTCGACGTTCTTGTACCCATTCACCATTCTGAGTTCGGAAGCGACGATCAAATCCATCCATGAAGGACTTTTGTAGGTCTTTTGGAATACCGAGTGTTGGTTTGGATGTGATACCGGTTAATGGAGATACTCGGGTTTCTGGTAGACGATGTTCCTTCAGAAATGCCTTTGCAAAGTTGGACATTGCAGGAGTTGAGCCAGACCAATCTGGGAATCGTTGACGTACAATATCGGTCCATGCAATCCATCGTTCAGAGTTGGGGTCATATGGAACTATAGGGTGTTGACGGGGAGTTGGAGCTCGTGTTGTCATGGTCGGTGCTGGTGGTAGAGATGACTGACGCTGTGGAGCATTTACAACTATTGGGGATGTGGCAATCATTGTTGAAGAGATCGGAGAGCTGGCTGATATCGATGGTGATAAAGCAGGGATATTGATTACGATTGGCGGTAATGGATTATAGTGATGTTGTTTCATTACGGTTTGCGGTGGTGCAGCAGGTGCAATTACAGCTTCACGAGCCTGAGCAGCGGGAGATACACCTTCATGTGTCATCATTAAATGGTGGGATGGTTCATGTTGCAGCAATACAGCTTCGATAGACATACGAGCAGCGTCCATAGGCTTCATTTCTACATCCAACATGTTTGTAGTTGTTTCAATCATACCATCTTGAATCATTTTATCAAACCAAGCTATAAATTCTCCTTGCATTTCGTGGCGGATGGTTGGGATTGCAGAAGATTCTCTGTTTGCTGCTACGGTGCCGAGACGAAGTGTCAAGAAGTGGTCACGGACTAGAGTGTCGATCTTGCTTCTGACACGAGTTGGGAGATTGGCCATTTCAGGGTATTTGACAGCTACTACTATTGGCCACTCCATTCCCTATTGACAAAAACGTCAGCCCGAGTCCGATGTTTCATCAAAGCTAATGGCACAACAGCAGATTCCTTGGTATTCCAGACATACCAGCTCACTAGTCAAAGACATGCCAGTTCGTTCAGGAGAATCTCCCTTGGAACGAGAGTTACCAAGTCTTGCATCAGTCTTTACAGCAGGTGCCAACACTGAAACACAAAAGTAAAAGTGATTTGAGCTTTCATTCTTGTCAATAGATGATTACATGGCCTTGGTAGCAGGTTCGTATAGAGCCCGCCCAGTCAATGGAGCAACCCAAAACCAAAAACTTACTTGGTGACGCGGGTTCACCATCCACATCAGTGGGTATGCGAGGGACCATAGACAAGCGGTCTTCCAGGGAGTTTAGGTACTTTTCCTTCCAGAACTTTGCTAGATTCTCTCCGTGGTCTATAGTTTCAGGTGCACTTGAAGGTTGCATTTTTTTTAGCGTTTTTGGCGCGTTGTAGGGACGATTGAGGAAAAAGTATCTAGTGAGAAGGCAGACATGTTATACAGAGCTGTTTTCATAGAGTGTGTCTTGTTGTTTCATGTTGTAACAATGTTGGCCAACGTCGCCAAAGTCGAGTTGTGACAAGAATGAAGTGGCTAGATCCGGTTGTTACCTTGCAATCGGTGTGATGAGGTGGTACTATCCAGTGCCAGGTAGTATTGGATGCAAATATGCGTGCTGCCGTTCTTTTCAGCTCGCTCAATAACCAAATGCAAATGTGACTGTGAAAGTTGGTGTTGGAGTTTGATGAAGGGGGTTGGCGCCTTGCATTACAGTAGTTCATTCATCGGATCACGTTACAAGACCGCAGTAGCCACCTATAAATCGGGAAGCTTGGTACGTTTATCAAGGTGCTTGACACTGTTTTGGTTTGGCTTATGAAGACGTTCTATCAGTATCACCCTCCACAAAAACGGGAAACACTCATGACATTGAAATTCCGTAGCTAGCTCATGACAGGCTGCCGGTGAAATCTTCTACTTGGAACGACATTGTGCTAATAAAGGTGAGTGCATTCGAATTTACACTACACGGTTCGCCCTTGTCTCAATATCCACATCGATGTTTTGCTGATCCCAACACCACAGAACAAACATGCTGGCCGCTACGGGCCTATATCTCTCACCATTGAGGGACACTGGCTCTTACGTCGAAGGAACCCCCGGCCTATCGCCCGTCATCATATCTGGGAAGCTGCGTGTCCTGAATGCCACATCCAAGTTTCGAACAATCCCCAAACCCATAATCACAATCAAGTGCTATACAGAAATGACACCATATAGGACAAACCCGACAAAGACATTGCATCACTTTTACTTCCACGCTGATGCTGTTATGGAGTACAAGGGGAAGAGAAGAGAGTCTGATGTTTTGTCGACAGTCAGCTCTCAAAGAACGAAGGGCAGGACGGGAGAGTACACTGTGCACCCTGGATCCGATATTACTTTTACATTCAGTGCGGAATTGCCAATACCTGATAGAGGTGTGTGTTTGGTTGTGTATTTTGACTACAAAAGTAAACCACATACACACTAGTTATGTATACTGACATTCACCCACACTCCAGAAGCAGCTGACGGAACAGAAGGACCATTCCTCATGTTCCCGCCGAGTTTCTTGGTGCTTCGAGATGATTACGCAGCAGGTGAAATATGGCAGACGTTGTAACGAAAGCGGAATACTAAAACAAACTCTTTTATAGAAAGTAAATTTAGAATTGTAGCTGAAATCCCCGAAACAAGTAACGGTTCTTCAAATTCGAGGGGTTCTCCCGCTCCAAGAACTGCAGCTGGATTTAAAATCACCTGGTTTGATCGATCTCTCGTCGGGACGGTATTAGGAAACGCATCGTCCATGAGGAGATGGCATGCAGACATGACTCACGATATTAGCTATGATTTGCGAGTCACCAAAGCAGCCGTTGCGAGAGGTGACGATCTCATTGTGTTATTAACGGTGAGATCAACGCTGGGAAGTGTACGGAGTGTGGAAGTGCAGTTACGTGAAAACCATAGCTTTATGCTACACGGTGCTGAAATCAAACGGGGGCATCAGAATCTTACGACGTGGGCTGCACCTAGTATACCAGCACTGAATGACGATGTGGTTATCATCATCAAGATACCAGATAAGTGTAATCCGACCATCCCGGAAGCAGATTGGATTATCAAGCACATGGGTTAGTGTCTGCGTGAGTTTTAATTGAAGAAAGTGAAGTTGACACCCTTGTCATATTAGTCCACTTGCAAATAACGACATACTCGGGTCGTAATCAGTTTGTGGACTTTCCAATCACCATTGTTGGATATACCCAACAAGATGTATGTGCATTGGGAACGCTGTGGCAATCGCCCAGTGCTAACCGACTCTCTACATTAGCTTTCGGATATCTTGCAGAACGATCCAGCTGTTCTACCCGTACTAGAATCTGCTGGCGCATTTGATACAGTAGTAGAACCAACATGGATTGGAAAGACATGATTAAATTATAAGGCTGGCCTCACGAACGCGTGGAATGGTGCTGGGTTGAGCTCTAACTAATATTCCTTCTCGTCGTCGCGATCGAAACAGTGTAAATTCTGAAACATTTTCGTAGTAAATAATAGTAATACATAAGCTTAACTATCCCGTGATTTCGTGTTGTTCCAGGTGTTGTTCGCGTTAGAATCGCTTCTTGTCGTGCACTTTTTGTTCGTTTGGAGCAACACGCAAATATGAGCAGAGGGAGAGGAGGAGGAGGCTTTCGAGGGCGAGGCGGCCGTGGTCGTGGTCGAGGAGGCGAAAAGATTGAAATCGAATCTGCTCTCTTTCCAGTAAGCTTGCAGATTTCTGTGACGGATTGCCAATTCTGTCTTCTTGCAATCCAGACGCATCAAGAAGCAACAAGATCTAACATCGTCTATATATAGGCATCAAGAGGAATTCCGGCCTTGTTGCCTCCTACTCCATTCCATTTGAAGCCAATGCACAAGAATGATGATTTTTTGAAGAGTTTGCAGACATTGCCCTTTTATATCAAACCACCACCTCCAAAGACTGGTATTGCGTTATTAGATCGAATTTTCGGGAGTGATGTGGACTGATATGCGGTTTTGTAGATGTTGAATCGTATACTGTGCTCAAACTCAAACGAAAGAGACAAGTCAATTCTCAAAAGTCGTTTACGGAGATTGTTACTCGAAGACCGGGTACATTTTCATTTTGCGTTGCTCTATTTTCATTAGATCCAACGAATTGACATGTTTTATTTCTAGAACTCGACTTGGATTTCCTAGACACGCCATTGAAACAAGTCAAGGATCCAACAAAAAAACCAAGTCAGTTCCCCTCTACTCATGTATGATCAAGAAACAACCTAATCTCATCTACTTCCCGTACCTAGTCGTCAGCACAACCAAGAAGAAAACAGTCGATATGGACAGAGTCATGGCCAAAGTGGGGAAAACAGACAAGCGTGAAGACGACGATGACGAACAGGATGATGAAGAGGAAGTGCTTGAGGAACGTGACGAGTCTGAAGATGAAGAGGAAGGAGATTATCTTGTTGATCATTATGATGATGACCACGATGGTTATGATGATTTCGAGAACCAAGAAGGTGGAGGTGAGACCTATGCTCCAATCAAAGCGTTGCCTTGTTTCGTTATAGAAATCCATTCTGACAATACTGTCTATTCGTATTTAGATTACTAGAGACTTTATAATCGTATTCTTCAGCTGTGTTCTACCAAACTGTATATTTGTTAATGCCCTTGAAAACTTTCGCATGACCTCTTGTTATAACAACGCATATAGAATACACTATTTGTTGCTTCAAAAACGAAATTTTATTGTTACTTTGTATCATTGAAAGTGTTTTATATCTGAGTGTAGGATTCACATCAGCTCTAATTTGCCCTTCAATTAAGCCCCCATTACTTGTCACGCATCTAGAGTTTTGGAGCTGATGCACTGGCATGCAGTTCACGATACAGCTTGGCAAAGACATGTGCGTACTTTTCCTAAAGCACAAGATACAAGCTGTGAGTTTCTTTGGCACATGAAAAACTGTTGCCTAGTGCATTTTTTTACCCTAGCCTCAAATCTCTTAATCTTAAACGTAGGAGTCAGCAACCCATTCTCCAAACTAAAAAGCTCCAACTCAAAGTCAATGGCCTTGACCTTCTCAAACCCTTGATGCTTTTCAGCATCCTGTAACCGATTCATGTCTTTAACTACTGCTGCCTTGAAACGTGGATCTTTGATTAGTTCAGGCATGGTGGTGGGCCATCCGTTTTGTTTGGCGAGAGCCAGACAGGATTCAGCGTCTGGGATCACGAGGGCGATTAATGCTGGTTCGGTTGATTCGCCGTGGACAAAGAGCTGGCGGGAGAGATGGTGGTTGTGAGGAGTGTGGTACGAGGATTCAGAATGTTTGGAGAGGGCTTACTTGAGCAATGTACGTCGAACGTTGCAGCACGTTCTCGATTGATTCAGGGGCAACGTATTCTCCCTATTATGGTATTAAAGGGGAAATGAGTGAGACTGTTTCCGAGGGTACAATGTTGCAGGCTAGTCGGCGCATTTTCTTTTTCACCTGTGCCAGCTTGAAAATGTGTTTCAATCTATCGGCAATATGTAGCTTTCCAAACTCGTCAATGAAACCGATATCTCCAGAGTGGAGGAATCCGTCTTCATCAATGGTTTCCGCGGTCTTCCTAGTGCCATAGAGTAATGGTTGATAAACGAGAAAAAAAGCACCAAATTGTGCAATGATCAACTCACTTTGGATCCTTGTAGTACCCTCCAAACACACAAGCACCACGAACTATGGTATATCAAAGCTACGTTGGTAATCTAGACTTGAAATACAACCGATTTTTTTGTTCTCGCGTCTTACCACAAATCTCTCCACGTGGATATGGCTTGTCAGTGGCATTATACCGCATCTCTGGGACACTGACAAGCTTGAGCTCCATGGCTGGGTGGACTGGTCCGACGTGGTTGTACCTTGAAGGGAGAGATTGTTTGTTGGATTCTCACATAGCGACCATATAAGGCCATCAATTAAACAAAGTGATAAAGTCTGTACGTGTAATCTTCAAACATTGTTGTCGACGCAACCCCGGTTCCTTCCGTTTGTCCGTAAGCTTCAAAGAGCTCAGCTGAGAATGCGGATCTCAGCATGCTTAATGTTTCACCGGCGATTGGACTAGCACCTAAAATCAACCGATCAGAACCAGAAGGTCCAGCGAGGCGCCAAAAAGGCGAACTTCAAACCGTATCATACCCGACATTATCATCCGCACTCTCCCACCCATCAGTGCCTTAACTTGATTAAACAACAACGTATCAAAAAACAAATTCTTCGGACTTCCTCCATTCTTCATCTGAGCTTCCTTTGTAGCCAGTCCCATCTGCCACAGCTGCTTTATAGGGAAGCTAGCATTCTCAAACCGTGATTGCAGCATTCCTGCGATACGATTCAGGAGACGTGGGACGCTTGGGAAGAAGGTGGGCTTGAGACATTGCATGTCTTCTAGCAGTAAGGCCGGATCACCTATTTGTGGGGTAGAATGAGATATCTGTGATGAGTAGCGAGCTACCATGAGGTCCATACCTCTGCTAAACCCAATACGGGCGCCAGTTTCGGGTATAATGCTCAACGACATGTTAAAGTCATAGATATGTGCAAGGGGCAGGTAACTAATGTGCACATCGTCTGGAGTAAATCGCACTCCTAGGGTCTTGAAACTGGATGCAGCTGCTATGGCGTTTCTATGTAGTATCAATGCACCTTTTGGCAATCCTAATTGCAGGAGACAATGGAGTGAGTCCAACAAAATTGAAAACAGACGAATTAACGTAGACTCGTAGCAGACCTGTAGTTCCTGACGTATACATGATTGCTGCAACATCATCTCCAGAAGCACGACGCAATCCACCAGATGCCCTGCTACCAACCTCTTCAACATGCAGCATTGAAAACAATTTGATGCCGCTCTTTTCTGCCAGGGCAATTGACTCGGGCGTCAGCTCATCCATAGATATCACAGCCTTCAAGTACTGGCCAGCTTTAGGCTTGATTTCAGCCAATATGGGCAGTTTGTTGAGTGATGCTACAACGACTTCAATCTCTGAGTGATTGATCACGAATTCGATGGTGGATTCTCCCAGGGTTTCGTATAGAGATACTGTAGCGTGAGCGTTACTGTATGTGCCGAGTGCTGCGATGATCCATTCGGGACGATTCATTGCGAATATACCGACGTGTGCTTTGGCGTCTCTATCAACACCACATTCTTGCACCAGCACATGCTGTAGCCCACGAGCAAAGTTTCGGCGACGGATATCAATCTCGGTATACGTTTGCCATGTATAGTCCTTCGTCCACTGTCCGTTTGGGAGTTTGGTTCGGTGTCCTAAATAAGGACCACCCTTGGAGCGAATTACACCACATTCAAAACCATCAACTATGGTGGATATGCCTGCCAATCCAACTGGTGGACCGGGATTTGCTAGTACGTTCACGTATGTTGCACTCTCCTTCGTCGTCACTCGAGAGCCTTTGACGATATTGGCGAGGACTTTGCGAGATACGATTTCAGAGAACTCTTTGCGAGTGAACTCGTGGATTGGCTGTCCATCAGCTGTAATTGGTGTTCCTATGTAGCAAACGAATGTTGAATGTAAGTTTGTGATGCGTTTTTCCGAGTTTGCGGCACTTTGGTACAAAAAGAAGATGTCGAATAAGCACATACCAATAGGAATGGGTGCCATAACTTCAACGTCAGCTCCTTGCGATTAAAATAATCGCTTTTTGTGGTAGCTTGCCAAATGTTCCACAGGTTGCACCAAGTCCCTTTTTACTCACGTTTTCTATTTTGCCCTGTTCCGAGCCTGGAAAACTTTTTTTTTTGCTGCAACCTCACTCCTTTCAAACAACGGCTCACTCTCGACACTTGGAACCTCTACTAGCCAGATCCAATAATCTATAAGCCTACACACTCAAAGTCACCATGCAACAACAACTTCAAGAGCTGGATTTCCCATACCGGTATTTGGCAAACGAGGGCAAGAATGACAAGACCAAAAACTCAAAAAGGTTAGTTTCAGATGTAAATTGAGCTGCTAGCTTAATGTATCTGTGAGCGACCGGTACTCGAAATGAGCCAGTTTTTGCTGATTTCGACAAAACCATTGTTCTTTAAACAAAATTTGGGTTTGAAGGCTGCATGCAATCTGTGGTTACCGTGGTGCGTAGCTAACTAATTTCTGTTAATTTTAAAATAGTTCTATCCTTCCTGGTGTCTATGAAGGTGTCCAGGCACCCTCCGTCTTAATTTTCGCTGTCACAGGGTTTATAGGATCTGCTGTGGCCAGTGCGTTTCAAACGAAAGGTAATGATCATTTAGAAGGCTCTTGACCTTGTTGAAGACGCTGTGTGCCTTGTCCATACCTTGGAGAACAAGATTTATGCTTGCTATGCTTGCTTTTAAATATTGCCAATTTGACAACTCACAATTCTGTTTCTGTGAAAGGCTGGGAAGTCTACGGCACAACTCGAAAGGCAAACACTCAAATGGATTTGTTACGTCGAGAAAGTGAGTTCTTCTACTTGGCATTGTTGAATCAAGCTGACATACAGACACTAATATCTTGGGTTTCTCTTGTAGTCATTCCCGTCTTGGCCGACATCCGAGACTTTGAATCCTGGCGCTCAGTCGCCGAAAAAGTCTCTGTAATCATCGACTGCTCATCGCCATCAGATGCCGCCGCCGGACAGCAAATCGAATACTTTAAAACCTTTGTCGCCAACCTCGAAGCTGTTTCTCGTAAAAGAAACCGTCAAGTGACGGTGATATATACGTCGGGCACATGGGTGTATGGAGATACTGGACTCGTCAAAGTAAACGAGACGGACTTTACGCCACTCGAGACTGATCGCAAAATAAGTCTGGTTGAATGGAGGCCCCAAGTTGAAAACATGTTTGTTAATTCGACTACTTTCAGAGGGATTGTGTTGCGTCCAGGTGAGGAATTGGTGGAGATTTTATTGTTTCATGATGCGGTGTCTCAAGACCAAACTTTTGTTATAACAGGTGCTGTTTATGGACGTCAAGCCAATGGACCAACCTCATACGTGCTTGCTGGAGCAGCCAAGAACAACCTCAGATTCCCAAAGGGCTTGACTGAGAATCCAAGATGGAGCACCGTTCATGTAAGCGCTCGACGTGGATTGTGCTTTGCTCTCAAACAAAATATCTAAGTTATATTTTAGGTCGATGATCTCGCCAACGCATATGTCTTGGCTGCTGAAAAACGTGAACTTGTAGCTCATGAAATAATCAACATCGTGAATCCCAACAGCGAGGGCTTGTTGGATATATTATACACTGTTAAACGTGTATCTGGATGCACAGCCTTCCCAACATTTGTACCAAGCTCGAACCCATACGAAGAAGCTCTCGCGGCCAGCAGTCAGGTCTCCAGCAAAAAGGCGCAGAGGTTATTGAACTGGACGCCAACGTAAGTTGCCTCATTTTGCATTATGCAACTTTATTTAGTGTTTGACGGGTACTCGGAAATGTCATGTGAAAGAATTGGAGAAGTGTGGCTAATCGTGGTATTATTTTCCTACACTAGGCAACCGTCCTTTGTCGATGGGTTGGAACGGTGGTACATTAGCTTCAGGTCGCATGTTGATGCAGGCTTCTCACTGCCGATTCGCCCTGTCTCCAAGCTTTGATCTTCAGAGTTACAAAAAAAAGTCCACCCCACCGGACACTTCAAATACATTCAAAGCCCTTAGCCATCACCTGTGGCCACAAAAAAGTTTGCATAAAAGTTTGCATATATCGATACCCTGTCTGTAGTTTACAATTAAAAGATGCATATTACACGTAACGTGTCGTGTTGTCACAGCATGAATGAATGACCGCATCGTATTTTCTCATGGCAGTAGCCCATATGGTGATGTAATTTGCACGGTTTAGTATTCTCCACGTCATTTATCTCTTTTCCCGGTTTGTGCAAATTCCCGAGACAAACAAGAGTTTTGTCCTTGTTTTGCGCGCTGGCACGATTGCAGCAACCCACCAACCAACTAACACCACTTCATCTCATCAAAAGCTTCAACAATCGTGGATATAATAAGGCAACTGCACTTGGCATTTGCATCTACACTTGCTCGACAAGCACTTGATCTCAAAACTAGGACAATCACAACGCCTCTTTCCATCTTGCTTCCAGCCATATACACACTTGATCTCGAATTGATCATCGTTGTCATATAAGGTAAGCTAATGTCATTGCATATCAGTCTGTTTGCAGCCTATTTGCTTTCTCTGTAGCTTGTTTCATCGACATTGGTCAAGCTTTTTGGGTTTAACATTAACGTTAACTCCACCACATTCTGGAGAATCTACATACAACGTATCACGACAACTGAAAGCCAATGCAATACTTTTCACATTTTCTAGACTTGAAAACACTACACTCTTTTATAAAAACCTCTCTCGTGGGAAATGCAAAGTAGCATAATGTCGTCACATACTTGCTCGTCACAGTGGAACTCGATAATAGGTAAGGACAGCATCACGATCTCCTCAATATCTCGTGCAGAATCGCTAACTTTTGGTTCCTCATCTCTCCATCTTTAGGAACGCCACTACCACAGTCCACTCTGCTAAAGGCTTCCATGCAACCCCAAACCATAAGCAACAAACCACGAAGACAACGCACACGGGCAACCAACATTGTGCTATCAGCTGCCACGCCGAGTGTCGTTGCATCACTGTGGTCGATACCTACACCATCAAAACCTGAATCTTTTAGCATATATAAACCGCATCTCTGACACATCCACTAAGTGCTAATCGCACTGTAAAAAGTAACGCCGTAAATAAGTAATAAGTCGCATTTTATAATTTACTTTTTACTCTAATACTCCAATACACCAAGATTGAGTTTTCTCAAAACTCCCTTCGCATTTTTCAAAAATTTGGAGGCAGTGTCAAGTCCTCAGATGCGTTGGGGACTACTACTATAAAGTGGAGAAAGTGGAGTAAATAGCGTCAGTGCCGTAGTAACCTTAAAACCCTCAAACGAATCTATTTGAGCTGACTTCGCGGCTTAAAGCACAGACACTCTCATTTATGACGAATCGTCAAAGTCACAAAAAATCACAAACAACAAACATCGTCAACAAACAAATGGACACAACTGCAGGCTGGCAAAAATCAAAGGTCAATTCTCACCTTCACGTGCGGCTCCTTGACTGCTCGTAATCGTGGATCAATTTCAAGACTGTCGTCATTCCTTTTAAACATGACTGGCGCTCCGTTTCCAGGCCTTCCAAAGTGGAAGTAGCCTGGCTCTTTGGGATCATCGTGATCTGATATTGGAACGTAATAGAGCAGTTAGACATATGTAGAAATAAAGGCAAATATGAACCACTTTATGCTGCGTCTTGTTCCACATCTTTTTGTCAGACACCTTTATTGCTTTTACCTGGATCATGCAGCTTCATCGACAGGCCACTTGGCCTTCGTGGCACGACGTCCGTGGTCTGTCTAGGAGCGTAAACATCATTGGAAATCGTCTTGTATGAGTTGCCAATCGGGAGAGAGTTCACTGGTGCTGGTTGTGCACGTAGGGAGAGTAGATGAGCCTGGAGTATGGGCTGGAAGAGTTGTTTAGACTCCATTTGTGTAGGATGTGATCCTAGATAGGAGTATGTTAGAGCAAAGTTCGACTTCGGTGATGTCGTTTGTAATGAGGCTGAAGTATGCAAGAGAACGAATGTACGTACCAACAAGTGGACGTTCTTCTCGACCAGGAATGTTTGAGCCATCACGATTAGCTCGTTTGGTTCGTCGAAACTCTTGATGGTGGTGTGCTGGTAGTATTCTGCCACTGATGATGTCGACTCGTTCTTCTCCAGAAGACTATGCAAAACGAGTTAGAAAGGCATAATAGAAATTGTGGACGTGCTGACGAGATATGGTTTGTTGGAAAGCTTACAGCTGACTGTGGTTTGACCTTGAATTTCGGTGGCCTGCCATCTACATAACTTTCAATAGCTGGCTTTAGCCATTCCGTTGTTGGCTGAACACTGTCTGCTTTGTGAGTATGCTGTCTGTATTCTTCGTTCTGCTGTAATTGCTTCACTGATAATGCATAGGGTATGATGTATCAGCAAAAAATCAACGTGAGGGTTTCAAGAGTGCGAGACAAGCGTACCTATTTGTTTTGCATATTCCTTCTTCTTTTGACTTTCACGGTCTCGGTATTCGAGTATTTCTAGTGGTGCGGCCTTGCCATTCCCTGCTCGTACCTTCCCAAACGCCCACACTGAATCTGCCATATTTCGTACTACAAAATTTGTAATTTTATCAGTGAGATGCGTTGCTTGGCATCTTTGCAATGCTCTTAAGTCTCACGTTCAACATCTCTCGTCCTTTCTGACTTTTTAGATTGTTCCTTTTCCTCTCGTTGCAACTTTTCATAATACACTATGCGATAACGTGTAAGATGAATATATATAATTATCGAGACTGCCTGCGATCGGTATGAAAACCGTCGAGATAATTCCAACTTACTCAATTCCTTTCTTGCGACGATACGTTTTTTCTCAGCATCCTGAGGCTCGCTAAATATGGATTTAACTAGTCCTGGACCAGCTTTACGGGGTGGAATGGGCTTCTCTGCTACTACCATGTCTGTGTTCTGTTGCTTTGTTGTCTTGTTTGCGTAATTCGATTGGGTCTGTCTTTTTGAGCAAACCACGAAAAAGCAGGCATGTATTGGGTCTCGGAGAATTTTATTTTATGAGACTCCAGTGTGTGGTATGAGCTACCGCGTGTACTGTGAAGTTTTGTTCTTGTTTGATTTTGGGAATTTCCAGTAAGTTATGCCTTCAAGAACTAGTTTTTTGCCAAACCTATTTCAGCACGGTGAAATGGATGTATCAAGTTCTGCCTCAAAGAAAGCCTGAGCAATGCTAAACTCTATTATCTCAATCAATCATAGCTTTTCTCCTCTAGAATAATTTTTACGCCAGATACAGTTCTGGCGACCAACGCATACCACATTCCCATTTGGGTCTCTCAGCACCACCTCACGCTCTTCCATGTCACTAAAGTCACCCTTGAGATGGAATGTTGCCCATAGACCGTCAGTGTTTGTAAACCGTTGGGGAAATGCTAGCGTAAAAGACAATGTGAGGAATGGAAAGACGTCCGAGTGGAGTTTTGTAGCACTGAAAGCGACAGAGCCGTTTGGTGTGATGATGTCTATGTGAATGAATGTAAGTTTTCTTGCAACCAGACACTCGCAGACTAAAAGTTGTGTACCTGAAAAGAAGAGCAATGACAGCAAGTCGCATTTTCTGCCTGTGCGGTGCGTAAACCACCACTGGTTGATGGGATTGTCGACAATCCATTTGGTGGCAGTGTCTTGCCCCTTCTCTAAAGCTGATTTCAAGCTAGCAGCAGTCTTCTTTGGAACGAGCCAATCCTGAGAAAAGAACGATTTAGCAATCTGATTTGATAGAATAATTAAGTACTGTTCAGTCTTTCTTCAACATACCCAAGTGCTATTAAATCGATTGGTTGGTAACTTGTGCGGTTCAACCAGATCCACAACCGAGACACATTCACTCATTGGTTCTAGCGTATGAGCAGACTTTCTCGCTGGTGAAACTGGAAAGCCGGATGATGGGTTTCGATCAGGATTCGAGAACACTGCTGACAGGGTCGATATGATGACCTTCTTTTCTGGTTGTGACGTATTATACATGGTTGCCCGAATAAACTAGAAGTGAATTCAAGTCAGTATTTGGAGATACGGTTTGGACATTGTGGTTCAACTTGCAGCAAATCGTCCTCCAGTTCTGGTTCGTTCGACAACCACTTGTACAGTGTTTCCAGGAGCAACGCCACTTAGCATCTCGGCATGCAGCGATATAGGATGTTGCCATGGCGTCTCTTTTAGGTCGGCGAGGATTGCAGCGAGAGCGATACACAATGTTGCGGATCCTCTACACGAAAATGATGTCACCAATGCAAATGTTGTGGTTGCGATGAAAGGAAGATGATGGGTAGGCATTCAATGACTTACGGGCCACTATACAATTAGAAGTTAGCGGTCTTGATCGTCGAGATTTGTATAAAACACACTGGATAATTGTGAGCTTACGGCATTATGATCTTGGATTCGAATACTCCATCAGCGACTTTTGTGAGGCTGCATTGTTTATCTAACGTATCTATCAGTGCCATCTCAACAAGCAATACGTCTTTCTAGTTCTATAGAATCGGCAATTTGCAACAACCTTTGGCTTTCCAACAACAGCGAGATAGATGGAGCCCGCTTTTGACTTGATCAAAAGGCTACCATATGAGATTGCTCTCAAAATATTCGGCTTCTTCCAACCTACAGAACTTGTCACTTGCGCTCTCACGGAAAAATATTACAGCAAACTCGCAACGGATGATGTACTCTGGATGGAGTTGTGGTAATGTGTCAACCAGTTTGCACGATTTGAGATCTCGCATTGATACTGTATACTGATTCCTTTGCTCTCTTCGTTAGTCGATCCAGGTGGAAGGACAAGATGCACATCTCCTTCAGTCTAAATCCAAAGGCCGATTACACCCATTCCATCGACAGTTTGAGTGACCAGGAGCTACATTCTATTTTACAACGAAGAGAAATATCGTTTGATATTGAAGATACTAGAGAGCAGCTGGAACAGTTGATTGTTGCTGCACCACTAGTCTTGGCTGGTGCTGCTGGCCCATTTCAATCAAAGTGGTAAGCGTGTCATACTCAAACCTCGGTGTCGCGTTGCTATTCAAGTGTTATGGTTGCTACTTCTATCATCCTATGGAGACAAACCAACCGTCTTCTCAATCGTATAGGAAGACATCCTACGTGGCAGCCGAAATGGACTCCAAACGAACGCAACTCACAGCAGACGATCTCGCTGACTGCAGCCCTTGGCATTTTACTATATGTGCCACTGGGCCGTGGCGGAATATGGTACCAAACGTGCAACAATTCCATACAAGTGCAACCTTTTTAAAGGACGGTACGTATATAAACCGAACGCTGCTTGAGACCATGACTTGGACTATTGGAAATGATGGCCGTGTGGCTGTGGACGAATATCCGCCCCATATTGCGTCAAGAACTGCTGAATGGGGTTGGGTGAGTGTTGGATTGGTTGTTCCAGTGGAAAGGCAGGCTACAGGACGATAGTTACTGACTATTGGTATTAGGTACTGACTAATGGTATTGTGGTGTACCGTTCGACTTGCAATGGGAGGATTGCTTCTTTATGAACGAGAGAGTCATCCCAGTGAATCAATTATCTTCGAAGCTAGTTTCGATACCAGACAAAGCAGGGTCTGCGGTGATTATATACGAACGTGGATGTCAATAATAGTATTGCATTTATTTTATACATCTAGTAGGAAGTTGGATTTAGGAGTTTCATAGGAGGACAGGAGAGTCATTCCTTTAACGCGAATTTTAGATTGTCAATGAAAGTGTGCGCGCGCTCGATTGTTTTTCTATGTGGCTTTTCGCTCGTCTTGAAACGGCAAGGTTCCCGTCCCAACTCACCTCACCTTTTTGATCGACGGCGACTACTTCTCACCTAGTAAAACAAACAGCGATTTCTCAAAAACCAGCCAATTAAAACCCAAACCACAAGGTGAGTGATGTGATCATTGCCTGTTGTATCAACCTGTCCGATTACTTGAATGCACTGCTCGTAAACGTCGCGTAGACTCACAACACAAATATAACAACACAAGAAACTCACTATTATCCCCAAAAAAAACAGGACAATCACCTTAGCCATGTTTGAGTTCCTTCACCCACACCACGCTGGTAAGCTACAGCTGTTTCTGTGGACCGTTCTTTGTAGCCTCGTTTGCTGGTTTCATCCAACATTTTAATTTCAATTTGCAAGAGATGTACCAGCAACAAGGACCCATCCCTGAAGAGCACAAAGCAAAATGGACTCATGTAAGATTGAAATATACAGTTTTAATCCTCCAAAGTACAAAATCGGAACGGTGCTGGAGTCAAATTTCTGAATGCCCAAGTGCAAATCCACACCGTGCTGGAGTCAACTGCCTCACCATACAACATTATAATAGGAACTTGTTGGAGCCGGAGCTGGATTCTTTGCCATGCGCGCCTATGAGCAACATCAGGTAACATGAATAAAAAATCGCGATCAAAACTTTCAATAACCTTTGCTGTTTTCAGGCCTCTCTCGGTCACCCCATCTCTCACCCTGTACGTGCTTGCCCTTTCATTCGTGTTAGCATGCGTTTCTTTCCACGAGGGTCCGCCAAACATTTTCAGCACCAATCCAACAAATCTTGACTTTTTCATAGTTCGTCAAAGAAATCCTCGCATCGATTGCCGCTGCAGAAGTTGACCGTCTCTGTGAATCCAAAGGAATGAACTGGATTGACCGTGAAAAGGCAAAACAGTAAGTTTCGTTTCGCCACAACGCGATCAACTTGGTCTGACATTCTATCATTTTTTTAGCCAAGCTGTTCAAGAAGCTCATCAAGCTTACGACCAGAAATACGGAAATGCTCCTCAAGATCCTAATGTAAGTCCTCGTCGCTTTTCAGAGTTGTTTGATGACCCTTGATTCCAACATGGATCTAACAAGTGCAATCAACCTCTGTTCTCTTAGTACACTGCTCAAAACTTTGACATGAACGCCTTCCAAAACACTGCTCAGTCAATGGCCGGCCAAATGGGACAATAAAATAACTGGTAGTCAAAAGGCAAGCCTGCCAAACCCTCTTGGTGTCGAGGTGTAAAAAAATTGTTGGCAGTATTGTTATAAGAATAAGATTCATTTCTTTCAATTTCGTGTGCTCTATGCTTGAGTGTCCCTTTTTGCGATGGCTTTCAACATCATCACGTACACTGCGATGGTGCCGGATGAATGACATGTGATGTCACGATCGAAATCAAAGTTGTTAGGAAGTCTTACACGACAACCCTTTTTATATTGTCAAGACCACACTATGTGATGGGACAATTGACGGCTCCACTTAGAGTTCGAAAATATTCAAACCCAAGACATTCCTGAAGCACTAAATCGTCTAGTTGCATGGATTGTGTAATTATGGGCCGTAATACTCTGATAGTGACGAAACTGGCCAACTTCTCGTTTTTTCATAGACTTGGACGTTAGAAATGGGAAAAGCGACACATACGCCAACCGTGATTAAACTTCGATCAAGAGGAACAGGTAAACATCTTCATAAAAGTGTTTCTTCCCGAAATTTTGACTGTGAGGAGCTCCACTTGGCCAATCGTGTGTCTATGCGAGCTTTTGCGGCATTGTACGATTTCCCCTGTATGCGAGATTCGCCTTGAAGCCAACAAGCTATGTAGCGAGTCATGATCGACTAGATCACTAGATGATTTTCATCTTTCAAATGAAAGGATTGGGTTCTTATTCTTGTAAGAAATAGATCTGCAACGACTTTAATCAGAACTGGTGCTGGAACTGCTCGTATGCATCAGCGGCATCTGTTGCGTTTCAAGGCCTCATACCGTTCGTAAAAGGCAAGCAAACCATCAGTTTTTTCGCGTTTTGTACGTGACTCTTTGCTTTTCTAAAAACGGCCAAGGTTCCTGTTCTAACAGTCCGAACGCTCCGTTTTCGATTTGACGGCAACTTCTACTTTCAACAGCAACAAGGAATACTTAGGAAGGAGCAGCAACAACACTTCATACTACACGTGAGTGATATAATAGGTACCAGTTATATCGGATCTTCCGCCTGCTTCCCTGTACTAACCGTCTTAAGATCGCCTAGACTTTCACGACAACCACATTCTCTAAAATCAAACAAATCATGTTCGAATTTCTTCACCCCAGTCACGCTGGTAAGTTATAATCAGTACAGGCTCATATGGTTTGTTTCCTTTACTCGTTTCGTACTCCAACCATTGACCATTTTCAACCAAACCATTTCGCCTTTAGACATGTACCAACAAGATGGTGCCGTAGCTCCAGAACACAAGGCGTCATTCACACACGTAAGTCGAGCTGATTGAAAATCGAATTTTACTTTTGCATGTCCCACTCTTAAGGGCACGTGCGGAACCATACTTTTGCTCAACACGAAAATACCTGTCCTTCTTAGGAACTTGTCGGTGCTGGTGCTGGATTCTTCGCCATGCGTGCGTACGAACAACATCAAAAGGCTACGGGACAGCCCGTATCTCACCCTGTAAGTCACAAAAGATCATTTCAGTTTATGGCAGTGCCAAGAAATGGCTGTATGCTTTTGCTCTTTGGGTTTTATATTCACTGCTGAGGAGACGGACACGGCCGTCGATCTTAAAAGTGTTTGCCGTTGTCTGATCAAATAATTATACACATAGTTTGCCAAGGAAATCCTTGCGTCCATTGCCGCTGCCGAAGTCGACCGTCTCTGTGAATCCAAGGGAATGAATTGGATTGACCGTGAGAAGGCAAAGCAGTAGGTTTGGTTTCAACACAATATGATTAAGATATCCTTGGGTTGACATTTCATGATTATCTTTTAGCCAAGCTGTTCAACAAGCTCACCAAGCTTATGACCAACAATACGGAAATGCTCCACAAGATACCAACGTAAGCACAACCTGACGCCCACGTTGTTGGTATAAATATTCGAAATGGATCTAACATCACAAATTATAGTACAACCCTCAAAACTTTGACATGTCCAGCTTCCAAAACACTGCTCAGTCCATGTTGGGCCAAATGAAGCAATAAAAAGACTGTTGCATGGCAGAGCTAGCCTGATCGCCCAAAAAATTGGGTTTCCTCTTGGTGTCGAGGTGTATAAAACATTGTGATTAAAGTGATTAACGTATAAAACGAGTCATCTCTACTCAATAGCCGTGTGCGTCAGCGTCCTGGCGTTCTTCCTTGCGCAATCATGTTGGTACAGACCAAATCCGTCGGACGACAGAATGGGATGCGATGGTTTGATGCATTCGTCGAAATCAACGGTTTCAGAAGGACTGACAAGACAGTTTATACATGCATCAACATAATTTTGTCGACAGTTCCTTGGACAGAAGAAAGATCCCTTTGGACGGTGGAGAGATCAATAGGACGAACAACGTGAAAGCACCACCACCACAGACTTCAACACAACAGAAAGTGCCATATTTGCCAGCTATTGTCTCTGCATCAGAAGGGGCTCTTCTCACTAAGATACAGATCGCTTTTGGGCGCAAAAGCATTGACATTGCAAACGGCATGTTGAAGCCAAGAAAAACACGAGATACGGAACCGCGTCGGCATTTATCGGATCATATCACTTGAATATTCATGGATCTGGATCACTCTGCACGTTTGTCAATTGAGGTGCAAATATTTTCGTTGGAGATGGCATTTGGTGAACACGGCTCCTGTCACGTCCGAGTTTGACGCGTGTATCTCAAATACTGTTTGACTTATCTCGTGTTGAATGTGACTCTCTGGCCCCCTACAAAAAGGTCTTACCTCGCTTCACACCTCCATCTTTTCAAAAAACGCAGAACATTACAAACTTACAAATATAAAGGTAAACAAACGAACGATTTTGATTCATTGCTTGTTTTGCTATCATTTTATGCTTGCATTCATCCCTTTCAATTGATTTCAAACCATGAAATCATTTTCAATTTATTATTTTCGACTCTACCTAGGCCAACCCTCTCCAAACTCCAAAGATGCTCGAATGGTTGAACCCCTTTCACTCTGGTAAGTCCTGCTATGGTCTTGACTGATTCTATTATGATTCCATACTGTGATTTTATGTCATCCCTATAACCTAACCACATCAGACACATTTTCATTGTAGACCTCTACAGTGATGCACCAGTGACTTCAGAAAACAAGGGTTCCTTCACACACGAAGCTTTGGCAGGTGGTGTGGGATACTTCGCCATGCAAGCCTATGAAAAGCATCAAAAGGCTATGGGACATCCAATCTCTCATCCTGTAAGTGCTTTGTCTTTCATTGTTATGTGATGGATAGGTCATCGGAAATGATCATGTTGATCATATTTGATCATTTGGAATCAATCCTGATCAGTTCCCGATGACACTTGTGGGGCTGTTTGCTTTGGTCGATGACCGATCGATTGGGTGGCAATGATGCTGATTGACATATGAATCAGGTCATTGGTCATTTGATCTCTTTCATCATCGAATTCTTTTATGATGATCAGCTGATCCGATGGATGCTTGTGCATGATGACCTGTCGATCTGGACATGAAAAACTGTTTTCAGCCCATCTCTAACCATCTCTTCATTACACTTTCATTTTCTTTTAGTGGGTCAAGGAAATCCTTGCAGGCATTGCTGCTGGTGAAGTTGACCGTCTCTGTGAAACCAAAGGAATGGATTGGATTGACCGTGATCGAGCCAAAGAGTACGCTTCAACATGTTTTCATCCGTCCATCCTTACGATGCCATCCATCATCCGCAATCGATGAAGTCATGAAACGAATCAACCTTCTCCTTTGTTAGGCAAGCTGCCAAAGAAGCTCAACGAAACTACGATGCAAAGTATGGTGATGCTCCCAAAGCTACTGACGTAAGTACAAACAGCCGATATTGTGTAATTGCTTTGTATCTTTTGCATCTTCATTTCCAATGATCGAACCAATCACCAAACTCTTTAATATAGTACAATCGTGGAGACTTCGATATGGCAAGTTTCAACAACACTGCTGCAACCTTGAGGGGTCAGAACAAGGAGTGCTGAAGGCTCTCTTCTCTCTCTCAATCCACTCTTCTCGGTTACTCCTCTTGATGTTTTGAAGTAGAAATTTGTATGATATGAAATGTTGTTGAAACAATGTAAAGATTTTATTTGACAACATTCTTGCGCGTGTTCACAGGTGTAAAAGGCGACTCTATCAGCGATTTGTATTGCACTGTTGAGAAAGATGTTTTTCTTGTCTTTGTCTCCTCTGGACCAAAGGCATTCTGAAGTCTCGGTTTGAAGCAAGCGTTTACAAACGCAGATTTGGGCGAGCTCCAGGGCAAATGATGAGATGAATTCAGTAACAATATTCTTACAGAGCATCAAACTGCCACATATAGTTCAAATTGGAGGTTTTCCAAAACCCCAACACTCAGCTATATGGCTGCATTTCCGCCTGAGCTGTATGAAAATTGCCGCAATAGCGTTCGAACGACGAGAGATCGCATTATAGATAAAAGATATCAGAAGGACATTACCCTTTGTCCTTGAGAGTTGACTCTACGCCACTTTGCATAGTAAAATTGGGTTCGCCTGCAACATTTTAACCTCAGACTTGCAAAAACTTGAGAAATCGCCTTTCAAGAAAAAGACGATTTTGGGAGAGCAGAGAGAGACATGTTATCGTGCAAGTCACAGGATAGAATCACGGCGAGCTTCATGAAGGCCTTTCGTTCGGTAAGTAGGAATGATGTTGGTTGAACCCCAAGATATGGAAGTCGTATCGACATCAGGTGGTGGTCGCCGTCGTATAAGATATGGAATGTAGTTTGGATTATGGAATAGTCGTAAAATCGCCCTCCTATATGCATGTAGAAAATAAATGAACAGATCCCTCAATAATGTAAGCAATTTGCGTTTCAGTTTGTGCAGTTCAGTTGATTCAAGTAGTAGTAACAACTAGGGGGGATACGAAGCAAGCCAACTTTATAGACAGCAAAGAGTTTTTCGACGAGCAAGAGGTTCTATAAATTACCGCATCTACATTATATACATTGCGTTACGTTATATATGATACAGTGATTGTGCATCTGGAGCACGTTCACGTGGCGGCTTCTTCTTGAATGTGATCATCATCCGCAATATAGCGGTATCAACATCATTAGTGCGTGCTAAGGCTGCAGCCTCCCTATAAGCCTGGTATTCGGGATGATGTAGGTCTTGGTATCCATGCTTTTGGTTTAGTTCGGTCTGTAGAGCAGCAGCCAAGGCGGGTTCTCCAATACTTCTAAAGACAGTAGACATCAAGGCCGTTGTCTTCGTATCGGATTCTAGACCATCTTTGGCGGTCATATCATACCAAGCGGATTGAGCCAGCTCGGTCAAGTTCATTAAAGCTGCATACTTGATGATGGCCGCATATAAATTCTCCTTTCGTATGACGGGTATACACGTGGTAATATCATCAATAAAGGCTTGTTGGGCATCTGAAGGACTATTTTTATGGGCTGCGTAATAAGCCGAGAATACATCTGCTAAATCCTTCCTAGATGGAATGTACTGAAACTTTTTATAAAGCGTCTCTAAAAGGTTGCAACATGACTGGGAATCATTGAGACGAGCGTGACATACTAGGATTGGCCTTACAATATCACTGTTGGGTTTCATATTCGGGAAGAAGTGCATCAGTCGATTCAGACTATCATATGCTTTGGCTGGCTCCTCGGCTTGTATATAGTGTGATATTATCGACGAGTATGCCAGATGCAAGGACGAGAAGTCGAGGGTTCTATAATGTTGGATTGACGCAGCCCTTCGATCGAGCTCGTTCAGATACCAGAGAGCACCGACCATGTCTTTACATTGAGCACAGAATTGGACCATTGTCGCCAAAGCACGACTATCTATAGATCGTTTATGACTTTTAGACTTTGGGAAGATTTTCTCGGAGCCGTCCTTTCCAATGTTGATTGTAGGGAATACGATATATCTCTCGTGTATCCGTTTTATGAGTAGTCGGCCCATTTCATATTTCTTCTTTCGGGTGCATACATAGAGTAGATATGTATATAGTGTGAGATCCGGTTCTAGTCCTTGATCCACCATTTCCATCCATAGTTGTTGAGCCCGGTCATACTTTCTATGATGCAGCATGCCCTTTATAGTTATGGCGTATAGTTGAGTGTCTGGTTTGAATTGCTGCTTGGCTTTCTCAAATAGTGCAAGAGCATTGTGAATCTCGCCCATTTTAAAATGGTCTCTCATTTTACTCGTATATACCTCCAGATTGGGTTCTGAGGCTTTAAACTGATGGTCGGCCCTGTTTAACTGCCTTTCGATTGAATATGCCTTGATTAACGAGGCGACAGCCACGTTCATCACAGGAATGTTCATGTAGCGGAGATGCTCCTCGAGCCTGTCGGCAGCATCACGGTCGACATTATTGAGTCCGGCGATTAGCCATGAAGCTATCTCTGGATCCTGTTCTAAAAATGGTGGGAGACGGCTATACAGTTCCTCGATTAGACCAGATATGACAAAGCCCTGGACAATCGTCCTATATACATTTATATCTACAGTCCATTTCCGGTCGGCCATATACTGGAGTACCCTATCTACAGCTGGAGTGTTGCCTTGTCTCGAATACCCTCTCAGGAGCAATCTTGCGGTTTCAGCATTTGCCTTGACATGGACCAAGAGATGCGTGACTAGCGAGACATTACGACCATCGCCACGAGTGAATCCGGCAGCGACAGTATTTACAATATCGGTATGAGCTCGTTTCTGGCCGGTGATTTCGTTGCATTTTGTATACAGATGCATCATATCTGGTAAACCAGCATTCCGTAGCCCGACAGCCGTTAGTAAGAGTATGAATATAGGGGTGTCGATAGCAACGCCTCTGGCCTTCATGGTAGCAATTAGATCCATAGCAGTTTTGAAGTCGAGGATCATGTTTTGTGACTGTATGTAGAGCATCCAGTCCTCTCGTTCCCATTCATCTTGTTTACAATGCGACAGAAACTCTGCAGTGAGTTGCTTCCTATTACGAGTAGCTTCAATGTCGTCTAGCAAGACCGTGGCAAATGTGCGTCTGTCGCGGGTTGATAGTGCATGGAGAATGTCTGGATTGTCTTGGATATGGGATTTATAGTATTCGAAAGCGGCATTGTGGTCCTTCTGATAAAGGAACTGGGTGAATTCAGCGAGCTTTGTAGTGGATCCGACATTTCTTTTTTTCGTGAGTCTTGTTGGCAGAGCATACAGACCCGGATTCCTTCCAATGGCAGCAGATTGGCTGTTTGAGCGGCACGCAATCAAGAAGGATGCCCTCCTAAAAAGCATAGAAGTCGATCTGAAGCTATCTGCATCAACATTGACATATACAAGCACTGAAGGTGAGGTTGGCGCATGGGGCCTGACTATATGTTTGTTGCAAGGAACAATGCGGATCTGAACAAATCAAGTTTATTTTCATAGGAACCGTCTCCATCTCGCTCGACTTTGTCTTTGGAGCAACGCAATCAACAAATTCATCTCCATTTCCTTCTAAATTAACAACCGCAACTGTCAAAGATGTCGAAGGTGGCACATCTGTCATTGTACATTCGCTGAAGCTCGTAGACGGGTACGAATCGTTGTGGTCGTTGATGTTCGTGACAGTTCTCTGACCGCCACTCGCACTCAGAACAACCGATAAACCCCCATTATATCAACCACTGCTGCTAGAGCTTGCCTCATCATCGGAAGCCCTCGAGTTAAAAACCGCTGTTAGAAGCATTCTATCAGCCGATAGAAAACCTATCTACGTTGTCATCAATCCATTTGCGGGAAAGAAGTTGGCAGTCCAAACATACGAAACCGCTTCACTGCCAATGTTACAAGCTGCTGGTATCAAGACGGAAGTACATCGTAAGTATTTGTTCCCTCTTGGGCTTTCGGGCAACAGAGCGCTTACACGTTTTCATTTTCTAGTTACCACACACGCACTTCACGCAACAGAACTAATCACAGACCTAAATCCAGATCTGTATTCGTGTATAGCTGTCTTTGGAGGAGACGGAACGTTTCATGAAGTGCTGAATGGAATCATGACTCGCGCTGATTGGGAAGTAGCGACCAAACTGCCCCTAGCCATGGTGGGAGGAGGCTCTTCTAATGCATTCACAAAGAACACTGATGCCCTATATCCAGAGCTGGCTACTCTGGCAGTCATTAAAGGGTGTACAAAGTATATGGATATATTTTCTGTCATCACGCCAAAACAAGTCATGTTTTCCCACCTTGAAGTTCTATTCGCACTTATAGCGGATTTGGATATCGAGTCAGAGTATGTAAACTGTGTTCCATTCCCAACTATTCCTTTTTTTGCAACTCACCAACTTTGATACTAGTCGGTATAGATGGCTGGGTCCAGAACGATTCACCATGGCAGCTGTTGTGAGAATACTGTGAGCTTGACCCTTCATCGCTTTAACTTTGTCAGATCTCTTTATCCCATCTTTCAGCTGAAATTCAAGCCTTCTAGATGGTTGAGAAAGTACAAAGGCAAACTATACATGTTACCATATGAACCCTCTAAAGAGAAAGCCGAAGTAGCAGCCAAGGAGTATCAGACCGAAGCAGCAAAAACTCTTGGCAATCTAACAAAACCTGCTGGATTCCAAAATCACACGGTCTCGTCGCGAGGCAACGAGACTTTGGGATATAATGGACCTCCGTTGAGATATACAGCGTCACCAACAGCGCATTTAAGTTGGCCGGTCGTCGGTAAGTATCTTCGTGTTTCACTTCTACCATATAATTACTCATCGTTCCTCATCACTTCGTCAGACTCTCACTTTACGTTCTTTGTCGCCATGAATCTCCCATTTGCATCACCAGGTAACGAACGACCAAAACAGGGGTTTGATGTCTCAGAATCGTTAACCCTTGTAACTAGATTGGCTAACAAGTGAATTTGCTCGGTTCGGAGATGGTGCGGTGAGTTGCTATCACTTGATTCTGTGGTCAGAATGCTCGTCGTGTATATACACATGAAGTTAGGACTCATCATAATGAAAACTCATCGTGGACGTCCTAGATGGATATCATATGGGCTGAAAATCTCGTGAGAAGCCAAGTACTGCCTTTACTGAATGATCAGGCCGCTGGCCTGCATTTAAAGCTTCCCGGCATTCAATTCCAAAAGACTCGAGCGTGGGTCTTGGAGCCCGAAGGTTGGGGCAAAGGAATGCCTGACCCGAACAAGGTCAAGAGCGGATCAAAGAAGGACAAGAATGCATTGCAGAAAGGCTACATGGACATATCAGGCGAAGTAAATCACGCAAGTCGGTTCTTCTCAAATTACGAAATTAATCCAATATGACATTTTACAGGAAATTGAGTATGGCCCTATTCGAGTTGAGATTCACTCGGATATCGTCAAGGTAATTGTTCCGAGTTGGCTCGATGAAGACAAATGGGGTAGAGAAATCGCATCAATTCGATTAAAAGGTGCAAAACTGTGAATTTGGTGATTTTCTCTTGTACGTGTTATGATCTTTTAATAGTTGTCTCCACAATCAATATATAACTGAATTTTGTGCATGAGTGGAGAGGTGTTGACAGAATGCGTAACAACTGCGCAGTCAACCAAAAGATTGGGTAATGTGAAAGAAAGTTTTCATTTGTGCTGAAAATCGTGGAAAATGACAACACTACCAAGGCACGGAGAGGCCAATTCCGATATTGACAGCTTGCTTTGTTCTTCCAACTCGAAACTACCGGTGACGGATTCCTTTGTTGTGGATGAAATACCTCCACCCCCTTATTCGAATGCCGCAAAACAGGTATCTGATGTGAAAACAAGCTATGCTGACTGTGATTATATCATTTATGGCGGTATACCAGACATTCTACCCAAATCTGGGGTCGTTCCACCCACTGGAACACCGCAAACATCCAGCATACAGTCTTCAATGGATAAAGTGGAAACATCACAGAGAATTTCTGTAGCTATACAAAGGCCTGCAAGCATTATCAGGGACGAGCATGTTATTACTCTTAATATTTCAAGGAATGCCGCTAGCTCTGTTGCAAGCTCAGAGTCCTCGTTGACTCAAGAAGGAATTTCAACACCACCACAACCAAAATCGTCAGCGTCTTCAATACGACATGTCAAGCATTCAAGGACCATGTCAGCGAGAATCACCGCCAACTTTGTCGATCAGAACGGGGGAAGTTTAGGCGGTGTAACAATAGATACTGCTACTCCATCATCGCCTTCTGAGGTTGCAAACACTACGGCTGGAGGAGAGCAAACTATACTGCTTACAATCAGCTTAACCACCAATGTGGCTCCTTCAACCACAGCAACCTCGACTGAACCCTCTCCTGCTATCTTGTCTTCGACAGGCTCAATCAAGACAGTAGACGAACCCATATCAGATGAAGACGCTTCAAATCTCGAAACGGTAGCTGAGCTCATATCTAAAGCCAAAATCGAAATACCAGGCAAAACGAACGTCGGACATCGCAGAATGAGATCGAATACAGCGTCTGCGTTTGGAGCTGCAGAAATGTTAGAAATGCAGCGACTTACACTTCAGGGATCAGATGTGCATAAGGAGACACCGGCAGAGTATTTACTGAAGCTGGAAGCTACAGTGAATAAACGAGAGCTGGCCAAGCTGGTTTCAAAAAGGTAGCCTCTAATTACTTGATACTCGCTTTGAACAATTAGTGTCTCAGAGTCTTTCTTTTCTCAAAAGTGATGATTTCCACGCCAAAGTCTTGGAATGTTTGGTCAAACGATACAGTTTCAAAGATCATGCAGTCGACACTGCCCTCAGGTAAAACTTGACACCAGCAGCGCTCATTTAGACAGCTTTTCTGACCTTCGAACCCGACTTAAAAACAATCACAGGAAGTTTCTGTTCTCTTTTCTACTGCCACCTGAAGCTCAGCAGATCGACCGCGTGCTCAAACAATTTGCTCTACAATACCACTCCGATAATCCAGGACTGTTTAATTCTGCTGACGATGTGCATATAACCGCATTTGCTATCGTAATGCTGAACAGTGACCTCCACTCAGTCGGCCAACGAACCAAAATGACCAGACAGCAATTCGTATCGAATACAAGAAGTGCTGGATCATATAATGCACTACCAGCCGAAGTACTAGAGATGATTTACGAAAACATTCGAGCAGAGCCAGTGCAGTATATGACGGACGATATTGAAATGGATGGCACATCGCTGATGGACAAGAATGCGGATTCCAAGTGGACATGGGCCTCACCAAAGGCTTCCATCAATGATTGTACAGACGCTACAGGAACAGAGAGAAGGACGTCCTACGAGTGCATCAATCTAATATCATTTGAATACCCTGCTCAGCCAGTCCAAGCACTGTTTCAGGAGGACGCATCCCCACCAAGCTCACCCAAACCCCTTCGAGGAACATTCGAACCCACTACGCTCTCAACATCCGTCTCTGATGATAACCTATTTACTACGGGAGCATCCGAAGCCTCACCACCTAGCAGCGACGTATCTCCAGCTCTTGCCAAGAAATTCGGAAACAAGATACATGGCAGAGCTGTATCTGCGTCTCCCACCCCATCAACGTTTGTGAGATCACGCCGTGCATCAGTAGCTGTCGTACCCACGTCGACAACAACAGAAGGAGACCAAGTGGCTATTGCTATTGCTAGGAGCGCCAGAGACGGAATCCTCCGTCGCAAATGGGATAAGAAGGAGCAAGGAGAACGAGCAGTGTCGCGAGGATGGACTTCATTCTATGCCGTCTTGTCTGGCACACAGCTGCTTTTATTCAAGGATTTCGAATGGTTTACAGCACGACGAGGACTCGACACGTTGGATGCCGATATACGCAACATCCCTAAACCGACATATATTCTGTCTATGGAAAACTCTATTGCGCTGTTTGATCCGAGCTATTCTAGGAGATCGCATTGTTTTAGGATGTCTTGTCCTAATGGAGCACAATTCATTTTTCAGTCTACGTCATGGGTGGAGGCCAGGTTGGTTTTTATATTAGACTTTCAACATATCAAATCGGCTGCAGCTCACCAATTATTTGTATTTTGTGACGCTAGGGATTGGGTTCAAGATGTTAATTTTGCTGCTACATTCAAGGTAGAATTAGAATTTCTCCAAGTTTTTTTTGCATCAGAAGCTCTGACCTCTTTTTCTGCTAGACTGCTGGTGTACGACCAAGAGGAACATCTTTAGGATGGTCTCGAGTGATAAATCAACTTACCAACGAGGACAGAATACGACTGCTAGAAAATTGCGTGATTGATGAGGGTGAAGGACGTGCTGCAGTCATAAAGGTAAACTGGTTGAATTTCTTTATGTCTCAACTCCCAACAAATCTCACATCAACTTTGTAGAGTAAAATTGGCGAGTTCTTAAACACTCTGACCAGTCTAGAAACCCAAATCGATAACGAGATGCTAGTGATTGATCACCTCTCCCTCGTCAAACCCATGTCCAAAGTAATCAAGGTCAAACTTGTCGAGTCTCTCGATGCACATTTAGTGACTCTGAAAAAAGCCAAGATTGATGCTGAACGACTGAAATGCTATTGCTACTTTTTGGATGCTGATATGCGAGCAGTGCAAACGGTTGTCAAAACTTTGTAAACGACGTTTCCTTCGCTTATAATATAAATTTCGCTATAACCAAAACCTTCCTGTTCGTAAAATGTTCTATGTAAAAAGATGAATGCAAAATCATGATATCACGGAATCCCTATAAAGCCAAGCTGTCCACATCCAACCGCTAAAACGACCGCTAGAGTTTAGAGAAGAAAGGCTTGTCAGGACTTGAAGCAGATGTTGAATACAAGGAACGTAGAACGTACCTCCACAAATGGTGGCTGCCGTTGTCAAGCTACTTAGTCCTTGATTCCCCGGATTGAGCTGATGGTTTGTTGGATCCAGATTCGGAAACCAGTTATGCCATATAAGTAACCAAACGCTCATGTGGATTATAGCCACAATCACCGATGATGGAAATCGAACAGTCCACAGCTCGACGAAATCATCGCTGACTCTTGCAGGCATTGGAAACAGGTGACAGCATAAAGCCGATATCAGGCAAGAGGAAAGCGATGCAATGAATACACTGGTATTTAGATAAGGTGCCATCTCTTGAGTTGGAGACATCATAGATGCCAGAATAGACGCTGACCGTGACTGCGATGGTCGTTTTGGTGCAGCCAGACCAGCGACGACGCGCTGTGTGTCAATCATGTTGACGAGGTGGACAAAGCGTGTGACTGAGCCACTGATATCTGTTTCGTGTTGGAATCCTGTGGGTGGTGCTGGCCGCAGTACCGAATTGAAGCTGGAAACAGAGGTTCCTTCCTCTTTGCTCGTAGGCAGTGGGATCTTTATCGTGTTGGGAGTCAATCCTGGCAAGGCTGGAATTGGAATTGTCGATGTATGTTGCGACGGGGATCTTCCATGCCCAGTATTGAGTAACATGGATGGTCTGGTTGAGATCCCATGGGATGTGTGCGAAGGCTCTTGTTGTTCATTCCAGTGCACCGAACTGGCGGTGGGTCGTCGTTCGACAATATTTATAGTTGCGACTGGCCAAACAGGTTCAGGTGGTTCGGCTGAATGGTGAGAAGAATGAGTGGAGTCATTGCGAGATCTTGTCGCAATGACAGTCGACTGTATCACAGGTGTAGACGGATCTTCTTTGTGTGAATGTGAAAGTTCTTGTACTTCTTGTTCTTCTTCATCAAGCCTGCGCTCGTTCTCAAATTCTTTACATTTTTCAGCTTGGTCCTTTTGCCAACATTGATACGTCCATCCGGAGAGGAGCAGCGCGTTTGCAGCACTAAACGATTCAGGTAAACAGGCTGTACATATACGAAACTGCGCGCTTCTGACTTACGTGTCTGAAGCAAGTGATAATGAAAATAATCTGCCAGATGGGAGGTACATTGTAGGAATCTGTACAAATCATATGTCAGTGCTTGACGAATATTGTCGTGTTGCAAGCGCTCGAATGTTGATCACTGTACCTTTGCTGCGGTCATAAAAGCTTGATCGAGCGACATCACAGTAGTAAGCGTTATCGTTCGAAGATCAGTTGCCCCGTCTCGATATAAAGTCGTTATTGCCATAATGGAAATGTGCAGCGTCAAAACACGAAAGGTACTTGTCTAATAGCAATCCAAGTGTGAGTTTGCAAGAAGAAAAGTCGACGAGCACAAGAGTGTCTATACCAATATTGGCACTATGAGTGCACTGACAACCGATACAAGAAGTTGGTTTTCCCACCACCGTCTCAGCAGAAATCCCTAAATGTGAATGTTGGCAGTTGATCCAGATCGAATGGCTTGTATACGATGGGACTTACGATGATCATTAGTTGAAGTATCTGAGTACCATATGCAATCAGCCAAACTCCAACACCAATAGCTACTCCAACCCCCCACCTTGTCATGGTCTTCAACCCACGATTGTCGAGGAGCTGAAGGTATAAAGGCAGTGAAGTAGCGACCATCGCTGGTAGTGAGGCCACAAACAACAAAACACGGCGAGTTCCTGCATCAAGGACTTCTGACGCGCCAATATCCAAAGTCACCCACAAGGAAATCATAATGATTGCGTATGACAGTACTCCCAAGAAAGCTGTACCAACGATGTGCTGTTCCCTTGTTGGATTCTTCCGTCGGGACCCGTCGAAATCAAAGCTATAGTGTTGCGACAGTTTCAAAATGAAATAAAGTGAATATAACATGTAGCTTTCGATTACTCGGTTGAGTAAATACAGAGTTGCCAACAGCGCCAAACCTTCTACTGAGTTACTCACGGAACATAATACTGGATCATGAAGCAGGAGCTGATTAGCTGTATCAGGATAAATAACATAGAAGAGAGCTGAAGCCCAGATTTTCCGACGGTGCTGGCGTCACATTCGTTGGTGATCAGGCATGGGAAAGCGAGGCATGCCAAAGCATACGTTGCCAAGAGAATCACACTGGTTATTATCGTGACATATGTAGAAGGTCTATGAAATGTCATTCCAGAAAGCAAAGTCAAAAACAAAGGCTTTTGTTGAGATCTAGATGTC